>NC_092877.1:150218550-151418550 GCF_028372415.1 Notamacropus eugenii | reverse complement strand
TTGATATTCATTTCCAGACCTGACAGACATGAGGAAAAATGAGTCATTCCCATTTCTTCAAGGCATCAGAGTCAAGCTACAATGTCCTCATGACATGGTGTGTGGCCAGAGAAGGGCTTATTTGAAAGCAAAGGAAGAAAGTTGGAAGCCTCCCGCATTCAAAGAGCAAGGCAGGCTCATCTGTTTAAGGTCATTATTTTCCTTCAACCATACAGTAGCTTAGCATTGTGGCATACACACTCTAAGGAGGAAGTAGCTTCCAGTGGCTAATACTTGAGAAAAACAAGTCAATCTGGAGCAAAAAGTAGATCCCTGTTTTATCAAAACAAATAGAAAAATTAGAAGCTTAAGCTAGGATGTTACTATACATGGTGATTGAAAAAAATGGAAAGAGTTGTTTCAAGGAATAGATTGTTTTGATAAGAGATCTGAGGGTTGGGGTGAAGCACGTAGAAGTAGAAAGATTGTTTTCCTTCTCTCCCACGTGATTTACACACTCCCCTCAATCTCCCATGTGTGATGGTGGGTCCCCCTTCTTTTACCCATTTTCTGCCCATCCACTGCCCCCACTTCCAAATACACACTTACAATTTAGCAGGGATGGAGAAAGGAAAAGGGGGAAGGAAAAACCTAGAGAGAAATTTTTAAAAGGGGAAGGAGAGCAGGGAACTTGAGTTTATAATGGAAAGGAAATAGAGAAACAGACTAGACCTGTGATTTCATCGTTATAGTGATCTCCAGGTAAGGAGACATCCTTTGCTAATGCGGGTTGGTACCTTCTCTGAAACTTACAAAAAGTGGTAGAAAGTTGCCTAGAGTAAAGGTATCAAATATAGGGGCCACATTCAGTGACAACACCTCCCCCCCATCCAGTGTCTCCTAAAGCAGATGAAAATATAATTGGAAGTATTTTTAAAAATAAATTTTAAAATAGGATACAATAGAGATACTATTATTAATCTGTGGCTTTCTAAATGAATATGTAGCCTGCAGGAATCCTATGTATGGTTAGGGGTTCTTTATTTTTTTTTTTGAGGTAATTGGGGTTAAATGACTGGCCCAAGGTCACACAACTGGTAAGTATCTGAGGCCAGATTTGAACTCACTCCAGTCCTGGCACTCTACCCACTGCCACCTAGCTGCCCCAGGGGCTGTTTCTATTTGAGTTGGACATCACTATCTTGAACACTGAGAAGTCACTTGGTCAGGATCTTACAACCAGAATGGGTAAAAAGCAAGCTTTGCACTCAGGTCCTCTACGTCCTGTTTTCTACTCTATACTGCCTCCATTCAGCCCTTCCTCACTCAAAACAAAGTCAAGTGCAAGTCATGTCATTATTTCTCTGATGGCATGGTCTTCTTCGGCAACCAAGGACGAACTCACACACTGCCTCCATTATATTGATATATAAGAAACTGATGGGTGAATGCTGAGATAGTCAATCAATCAGCATTGATTAAGTGCTTACTAAAAACTGGGTGTATAAAGAAAGGCAAAAAGCAGCCCCTGGCCTCAAAGAGCTTACAGACCAGTGGGGGAGAGAACAAGCAAACAACTGCACAGAAGCAAGAGACCGACTAGATAGAAAGGGCATGTCATCGATTTCTGAAAGCTCTTGGGAGATTGAGAGAGGAAACAAAGGGTTAGGGAAGGAAAGACGGCTCACTCAATGGAAGAGAGTCTGGGGAGAAAAAAACCATCAAATGAAGTTTCTTAAAGAGGTAGGTAGATTATATCTCCAAGTAGAAGGTGGAGTTGAACCTCTTGGATTTTGAATAGGAGAGAATGCAATCAGGCCAGATTTAGTTTTCAAAATGTAATTCAAATCAATCCAGTAAGATTAAGTACTTACTTTGTGCAGGCACTGTGGTAAGTGCTGGGGATATAAAGACAAAAAAAGGAAAGGAAAAAAGAGGAAAGCAGAGGAGAGAAGAGGAGGAGAGGGAGAGGAGAGGGGAGGAGAGGAGAGGAGAGGAGAAGAGAAAGAGAGGAGAAGGAGGGGAGAGGAGAGGAAAAGGAAAGAAGGAATGAAATGACAGCCCTTTCCCCTCAAGGAACTAGGAATAAACTTTTCTTTTTTTTTTTTTTTTTTTTGGTCGTTTAAAAATTTAAAACTGTCTCTATGACCTTGAATGGATTAGGGACTTGAGAGGATCTCTGGATAAAAGATCCTGTTTCCTTCACATTCCTCATTAGGCTTTCATTTTCCAAACAGGTTCCAAGGGACTGTTGAGTTAAAAGCTGAAGTCAGAGAATGGATAGCTGGTGGGGGTTGGAAGAAAGGACAAGACCTCTGTAAGGGTTCCGGAGTTAATGTTTTCTGATGTATTTGAAGTTTATTTACACAGCAGTGGTCAGCCAAATGCCAGGCTTACTGTTCCCTTAATTTTCCCTTCAGTACTCTACAGGAAAAGGCAGTCTGTTGTTTGGCAAATACACTTAATGGTTTAAGACCTAAATATCAGGAAACACTTGGCTTTGTAAAAATTGAGCAGGGCTGAGGCAGAGATAAGCGAAAAGCGAGTCCTTAGCAGGTATAGCTTCCAAGCAGGGCAACTACCAGGAGTCTATTCTTTTTTTTTTTTTTTAACATTTTTATATAAAGTTTTGAGTTACAAATTTGGTCCCTCCCTGAAATGGTAAGCAATCAGATGTAGATTATCTATGTGCAATTATGTAAAACATTTCCATATTAGTCATTTTGTAGAAGGAGAATTTAATGAAAGAAGAAAAAACAAAGTGAAAAAGAGCATGCTTCAGTCTGTATTCAAACAGCATCAGTTCTGTCTCTGGAGGTGGATAGTATGCTTCATCTTTAGTCCTTTGGGATTATCTTGGGTCGCTGTTTTGCTGAGAACACCTAAGTCATTCACAGTTCTTCATTCATCAATACTGGGGTTCCCGTGTACAACCCTGCCCATTCCACCTATCACTTGTTCTGTGCTGATAGCTTTCGACTGGCTGAGCAGACTCTCCTGTGCTTACATCAAGCCTTCACAGGGCCTTGCACGATATGATTTTGATTCAGTTATAGCCAGAAAGAAAAAGGAAATGAACTTTGGCTTTAATGATGACAGAAGCCACATATAGCACACAACACTGAGTGTGGACCAAATGGGATTAAGATGTAACTGGGAAACATTTAGCAAAATAAATAAAAATACATCAAAAGAGAGATCTCTATAATATATGGTTTTCTAAGTGGACCTGTGGTTCACAGGGCTTCTCATGTACAGCTAGCTGAATGGCCCCGTTTCTATGTGAGTTTGACATCACTCACCCAAATATATATGTTCATCCATCCAGAGGGCTCCTAGATGCTTGACTGTAACTTTGGAACACTTAGATTAAGTGACTTCTGTTTTCTGGCTTCAGATCTTGCCTTGTGCCTGTAGCCTGAAGAATGGATGGAATGCTATTCAAGATCCTCTTCGGCACACATACCCAGGCCATCATCCAGAAACTAGCCATTTAGAACTCCCACTTTTCTACCTTGCACACAGTCCATAATTCAGAGACTCTGGACTCTGTGAAGCTCATCCTGTCTTGATTCCCAGCCCAAAATTCCCTCCTTCCTCATCTTCACTTAGCTTCCTTCCAGTTTTAACTAAAATCCTGTCTTCTATAAGAAGCCTTTTCTGCTCTGCCTTAATATAAGAGCCTTGCTTTTCAGATTGTTGTAAAATGCTTTTTTCAGTCATGTCCAACTCTTCTTGGTGACCCCATTTGGAGTTTTCTTGACAAAGATACTGGAGTGGTTTGCCATTTCCTTCTCCAGCTCATTTGACAGATGAGGAAACTCAGGCAAAAAGGGTTAAGTGGCTTTCCCAGAGTCACACAGCTAGTAAGTATCTGAGGCTGGAATTGAACTCATGAAGGTGAGTCTTTCTGGTCCTGAGCTCAATGCTTTATCCACTGTGCCAGCTAGCTGCTGTTTTCTTAAGATTACCTCTAATTTACCCTGCACTGTTTCTATATAGTTGTTTAGGTCCTTGGGGACAGGCAGGTGCTGGTTTTGCTTTCTTTATGTCTCCAGTGCTTAGCTTAATTCCTAGAGACATTATAGGCATTTAACAAATACTTGTTAAATTGACGTGACTAGAAATAGAATGATCCAGCTGTTTCTTTATGAAGCTGAAATCTAGGTTAAGTACCCTTGGAATAAAATATAATGATAATAATAAAAATTTAAAGTGCATTTAAAAAATGAACCCTTGTACTCAATGATCTTAAACATTCTCTTTCAGTTCTCATATTCTGATTTTTTTAAATGGGCCAATCTGAATTTTGTTTTTTCACTTTCCAAACAAGGTACTCATGGGCAGTACAGGCTTACAGCAAGAAAGAGAAGGACTTCCAAGGAAGTAAACTTTAATCAGTCCCTGGATAACTGATAGCTGACAGCACTTGTTACAGTTACCAAGAACTACTTACTGTCTGGCTCCCTGGGCCCTCTCAGAAAAGGAACCTCTCTGGGAAACAGAATCTGTTTGACTTTGTTAGCTAATTATCCTCTAGCATACCAATGGGTATTGGAGGAAAATGCCGTTGCTACTGCCCAATGACAGGCAGCGAGGAGCTCCACAAACACACTGGGTACTTTCCGCCTTGGCACACAAGAACAGGAGATTCATTGAGGGAGTCTGTCGCCATCTTCTGCAGAAGCGCCTCCTCCCTGTTCTACTTGGAGAGAAATGCACTTTGTAAAGACCAGTTTTTCTAAAGTCCTCCAAGCTCTTTCTAAGTCTTTTTTAATTAGTGCTTACAATATCCCTATAAGGAGCATCTGGGGCAGGTAGCACAATTTCCCTTTTGCCAATAAAGAAATTAAGCCAAAGAGAAATGTTGTCATTGTCCAGCTTTCATTAGATCACTCAGCTAGAAATAAAATGACACTTCTCTGGTCCCTGTTAGAGAGAAACCCATGCTATCTCTTTTGGACTATTAGCTAGCACACATGTGTAGATATGTGTATAGACATTTATACATATACATGTGTGGGTATGTACATGTACATATATAGGATTTGAATATGTATATACACACCTGTACACATGTGTATGATATGCAGAGTGTTACAGGGGACAAGTCACTATGACCAGCGTGTCCATCATCAAGCATTTCTATAATTTGGTTCAACAGGTTAAGATGGAGATTGTTAACAAATGAGGTTTTCACACTTTGGCAGATGGACACAGGGAACTCTACTTGGCTTTCCATGTAGATGCCAATTAACTCCCAGCAGGGTCCAGCACCTCAGGAGGACCGTCTCAATGAATTCATGAAAAGCTACCAATGTAATTTGCCAACTGTACGCCAGAGGCAACTCCAGATTCATAATATACCTTTATGTGTATTATATAAAGGTGTGTTATGTATGCTTTATGCACCTTTAGCAACTATGCTCAGATTTCGTTTTCATTTATATCAGCTAGAGGTGCTGTTCCCTTGGGCTTCACAAACCTATTAGATAGTTAATGAGTATAAAAAACCTCAGAGAGAATTTTGTTATTGCTGCTGATCAGTCATGTCCAACTTTCCAAGAGATACTGGCCATTTGTCATTTCTTCTTCATCTCATTTTACAGATAAGGAACTGAGGCAAATAGGGCTAAGTGACTTGCCCAGGGTCACACTTCTAAGAAAAGTCTGAGGGCAGATTTGAACTCAAGAAGAGGAGTCTTCCTGGCTTCAGACCTGGTGCTCTATCCACTGCATATATTTCAAATTATTTGTGAAATTTATTGCTGTCTGCAGGACCAGATAGTACCAATCAGTTAAGTACCTGAAACGTGCTTCCTCAAAACCAGATATATCAACATCTTTTTTTAGGTCATTGACCAAGCACGGGTGGCACCCAAGAGGTAAAGAAATTATGCTTGTGGTAGTGATGGGAGGTGGGGAGCCCCATAGTTTCTTGAATGAAATAAGGAAGTATGAGTCCTGGGTGATGGGAGAGTGAGGTTTACTGATACTAGGTGGGATCCTTGCCACGGCTTCTCCTTTCATGGTCCCCTCCCTTTGTGGACAACACTGAGGGCAACTAACCTTTGTCCCTCAAGACCTTTCCTATCTGGATCATAGCTATCTGGATGCTGTGTCTCCAGGCTCTACACCCCCTCTGACAAGGACAACTTTGTAGCAAATAGAGTGCAGAACATAAAGTTGGGAGATCTGGGTTCCAATTCAGCCTGAGACATTTACTAGTTCTATGATTTAAGGCAACTCACGGCTTCTCTGGGCTGCAAGTTTGTAAAGGAAACTAATAACACTTGTAAAACCTACTTCTCAGGGCTGTTGTGAGGAAAAAAGTAGTTGGAAAACCTTTCAATGCAATAGAAAATTTTGTTGTGTTTCTAAAAGGAAGAATGAAAGGGAAGGAGAAGTATGCTGGACATGTGGGTATGGGGAGACCAGGGTTCAAACCCTGCCACTGTAAGCTGCCCTTTAAACAGGGTGTTCCAGAGGTCATATTTAAACTATTTAACCTTAAGCTATTAGGGACACCTTGGACAGCGCTTTAACAGTCTGCAAAGGGCTTTGCCTGTATGTTTTCATTTAGTATTTAGGCTCTCTATGGCCATGGGGACCCTTTATCTCTCTGACCTTTGGTTTTCACATCTGCAAATAACAGAACCTGCTTCACAGAATCATAGAATCAGAACTGAGAGGGGACTTTAGAGGTCATTCAATTCAATCACCTCATTTTATGTAGGAGGAAACAAAATCCCAGAAAGGAGAAAGGACTTGTTGGTGAAAGCCTAGGATTCAAGCCAAGGTGTTCCTGAACTCCAAGTCCAATGCCCTATCAGGTACATCAAGATATTTTTCCATTGCTTTGGGGAGAGAAGTAGATGAGATTATATATACATATAGCGTCTAGTGAATGTTTAAGCACTACATGAAGGTCCACTAATATCATTACAACCTTGTGAAAAAGCAGCCTCCTGTATTCCCACTATGCAATAAAATATTCTTATCACTTTTCAATCAAACCCCAAATTTAATAACTTCTAAACTCCAATTTAATTGCTCTAGGACCTATGAGAAGAGAATGATTTTTGTATGAGGTGGAAACAAATAATGGAGGAATATCTAAAATTCCATATAAAAGACACATTAAAAAAAAATTCACTTTAGGCATACCTAAAGACTAACCCAGACTTCTCCACCTTGTTAGGCTTTTCTTATTCCCCAGTGCAGGCCTTGAGTTCATTCTCTTCATACCTTTGCAAGTTAGCAGGTAGATCAGAAGTAGAATGAATGAATGAGCAAAAAAAGAGATACTTTTTAGACACTGATCAAAGGATCATAGATTTAGAGCTTGAATTGACCTTAGAGGTTATTGAGAAAAGGAAAATGTGACCCTGAGATTATATAATTTACCCATGATCATACAAGTTAGTATCTGAATCAAGATTTGAACCCAGAGGCCAGCATTCTATTATACTAGCACTTCCTAAACTTTTGGGACTCAATACCCCTTTGAAAGATTATTGAGGACATTGTATGAAACATTTAAACATCTTGGTATTATAATGAAAATCATTTTAACCTTGTGGATGACCTGAAAGGGTCTAGGGACCCCTCAGGAGTCCCCAGACCATGCTTTGAGAACCAATAAATCATGCCATGCTAATTCTCACTTCCAGTTTGCCAGGTCCTTTGCAAGGGCCCAATTGCTTTGTAACCCCAAGTTGCTATAGATCACTTCTCAGTTCAGCTGGAAACAGGACATTCCAGCCACATTCCAGTGCCTGGAGTTAGTCCCCTTAGATGTTAATCTCTAGCTTTGAAGCTCCATTTGAGCACAGCTGTGGCAAACCTCCTCACTGAATACATGTGGTACTCATGACCTGGCAGGTGTTTTCCCCAGTGCCAACCAGGTGCCCGGAAAGGATGATGACGACGATGACAGTAAGATCAGAGGAGAAGGCAGCAGAATTAAGTCTTGCCTTCTTGACAATTTTTTTCTCCCCTTTCCTTTGATTCCTGAAGTTATCTCGCACCTCTCCCTTCTCAATCATTAATCAGGACACTGGAAAGCTACCTGAAGTATAGCTGGCCAAGCCAGTTTTCAGTGCCTCATCCCCCAGCTCACAGCAAGAAAAAGTTCTTTGCTTCCTGACTTAGCACACTGGTAGTCAAGGACAATTGCTGTAATTGCTCAGCAGTTCTTCCTTTATTACCAGAAATCCATCCTGCCCAACCATGGCAGCCTTGAGCACATTTATGGGGCAGTAAAACTTTACTGCAGGCCAGTCTCGACTCTTTCCCACATTTCCGAATGGCTCTCTCTCTGATTAGTGTCTACCATAATTTGTCCTTTGAAATGTTAGCATCCCTTTGACTGTTTTTAACAAGGTGAACAATTTTAAATCGGCAAGAGGGAAGAAGTCCCTTAAGTCCTCACTGAAAAAGGTCAAGGGGGAACCCCCCAAAATACCACATTATGGCTTCCTCATTATGGCTCTCTCCAATTTTTTTCCCCTTCCTCGTTCTCTTCCATCCAAAATCTAGTTGGACACAACTAGAGGACACATCTCTAGTTCATCTCTCATCCCTTTAGATTTGCACACAAACCAGCAAAAAGAAAATCAGTCCGAGCTCACTACTACTCCCCTGTCACCGCAATGAATGAGCAGTAAAGATGCTCCAGCCACCCTAAGAAAAAGTGGAAGAACACCCTTAGAAGCCTACTTACTGGCTTTCCATAGCGACTGCGGCTGGGCGCCAGGGACGGAGCCCCAGCCTCCTCCTGCTCTGGGGCTTCAGCAGCTAGCTCCCTGCAGCCAACACTCACACAAGCAGCTCCACTGTAGTCCCCAGGCAGCTCAGGGAAAGGGTGGCCCTTGCAAAAATATAAACAGCTTGTCAGCACAAGCCAAAGAGGCGGGACTGCAGTATCAGGGGACGAGGCTGGCCAATGATTAGCCTCTTTGGACTCTGCTTGTTTAAGATACTGAGTTTCATTGTGAAGTAGGGGAGCAAGAAGAGGGTGTGTGTGTGTGTGTGTGTGTGTGTGTGTGTGTGTGTGTGTGTGTGTGTGTGTGTGTGTGTGTCTGTGTGTGTGTGTGTGTGTGTGTGTGTGTGTGTGTGTGTGTGTGTAACAAAAAGAGAAAGAGAAACTGTGAGACAGAGACAGAGACTGTCCAGGGAAAAGCCTTGACCTCAAACCTTCACCCAAGCTGCAAGAAATGATTCATGTGGAAAAGTTAACCAATACTTCCCCAAAACCCCATCTTTTCAGGAAAGTAGAGGAACATACTTACACAAATCATCATTCCTTTTCCCCCCTTGCCACAGGCATAGTCCCACCTTCTCTGCCCCCTCCCTCCTTTACTTTCTAGCTTTAATAAGGAAGTTGGGTGTTTTCAATCCAAGAAGGAAGTTGAGGCATGAGAACGACTCACCAAATCATGAGGATCTAAGAGCTGGAAGGAAGAAAGGACTCCTGAGGTTGGCTGATTCCTGGCCAAGAATATATTTGTTGGATCCATTTCTGATGAAATACTAACACTTGCCACCTCTTCCATCCCCAACAAAATAAAACAAAACCTATATAGGCACAGAGATACATAAATAGTCTGAGACAGACAGGACAGGACAGACAAGACAGGATGCTTGTTTTCTTGGCAATGTTTCAGGGGGTGGAGAAAGTGACTGTACTCTCTATATGAGCCTTACTTATGTTAGCCCAGGTAAGTTCACAACAATTGCTTTCTGAAAGAAAAGGCCCAGACAACACAGCAGGAATGGAGCCTGTCAAGGAGACAAAGTCTCAATAGTTTGTCACATCCCATTCTCTCCTTTCAAGTTAACGCTCTTTAACTTTTCAATAGCAAAGACCAAAATCAGGCTGAGAAATACAAGCCTTTTATCTTTCTGTGCTTGTAGGAGCTCACTCAGATAAAAAAGAGAAGTCTGGGATTTCTGTATTGAAAAAATGTACCCTGTGTCTACCTTCTCTATGACTTGTACAGGTGGGGTCTTTGTTGGCTGTGGTTAGAATGGTCTCCCTTCTCACCTCAGCCTGTGAGAATCTCTAGATTCCTTCAAAGTTCATCTCAAGGACTATCTCTTACATGACATCTTTCTTTATACTTCCCAAAGTCTTCCCAACCTTTTTGAGTCCCTGTACCCCTTGGCTTTCTGTCCATAGGAAAGGAAATAAATTCTAAAGTTTTCTATGCATGTTCACATAAGAAATAAAATAGAGATTAATTTCAATAGCATAATGGAGTTATTTGCCAAATACTTCATACCCCTTGACCCATTCTCATACACCATGTGAGTATATATATTCTGGGTTGGGAACCCAGATGCTTCCATCACTCCAAATTATCTTATATTTCTCTTTTATTTAGATCTATTATAGCTAATTATTTGTGTACATTCTGTCTCTTATCCTACCCCCTCCAAAATGTAACTGCAAAGACTTTTGGTTTTGACTTTGTATCATATACAGTACCCAGCACAGTTCTTGGCACGTAGTAGGTGCTTAATAAATGTTGATTGATTAATTCATATTTAGGTCATACCGTGTAGTCATAAAGACTAGAAAAAACTACTGATAAATACAGTCTACACTAATTTTGTCATGTCGAAAGTGAAGTACAGAAGTCATCATAATTATATACAAAAAGAGGAATGCTTGAAAATCATGAACATACCCTTATTTTCTAAAAGGTGTAAGTCTAAAACACCTTCAGGCCTTGAGTTAAAGGAGAATTGTGCTTTCTAACCTCTGTTAAACTGAAAAAAAAAGACTCATGTTTCTATTATGAAATGCTATAAAAACAGACCTTTCCCTCGAATCCCTACTGAACTCACAAAGACCCCTTGTATTCCCTGGTCCCTTTTTACCGCCATCCTTCTAGATAAAATTGAGGACAGTGCTGACTCACCAACTGGACTGTAATTGTCTCAATTCTTTGATACTTCAGGGCACTAATGATACTCCCTGTGTAATCATAGTTGACTCTTCCCTCTCTATCAACTCTGACTCATCCTGTATCTGACAAGTTGCCAAATATTGTCAATTCTACTTTCCCAGCCTCTCTTGAATCCATCCCTTTCTCTCCATTCACATGGCTACAACCCTCATCCAGGTTTTCATGGCTTCTTTCTTAGGTAACTCTATTAGCCTTCTTATTGATTTACCTGCTTTCAGTCTCACTCACCTAATATATCCACACTCCACCCAGATGTTAAGATAGCCTTCTTAAGACAAAGTTCTGACACCTCACTCCCCTGCTTAAAAGGCTTCAGGGGCTCTCTATTTTTTATTTCTGTCATTTAGAGTCCTTTATATCTGACTCTAATTTACTTTTGCTGTTGTCTAGTCGTTTTGGTCATGTCCAGCTCTTTTTAAAAAAATATTTATTTATTTTTAGTTTTCACCATTTATTTCCACAAGATTTTGAGTTGTGTTCAGCCCTTTGTGACCCCATTTGGGTTTTTCTTGGTGAAGACACTGAAGTGGTTTACCATTTCCTTCTCCAGCTCGTTTTATAGATAAGGAAACTAGGGCAAACAGGGTTAAGTGACTTGCCCAGGGTCACACATTAAGTATCTGAGGCCGGATTTGAACTCAGGAAGATGAATCTTCTTGATTTCCCAGTCCACTCTTCTATGCATTATGGCATCACCTACCTGCCCCAATTTACTTTTAGCCTTATTCAATAATGCTGCTCTGCTTTACAAATACAACATTGTTGCCAGACTGGAGTCTTAGCTCCCCCAACTCAAGATGTCATCTCCCACTTCCATGCACTGGCACAGGCCATCTCCCATATCTAGATTTTGCTTCCTACCTACACATAGAATGCTTGTCTTCCTTCAAGGCTCAGCTCAAGTGTCAGCTGTGTCCTGGAGCCGCCCCTGACTCCCCAGTCACCAAGTGCTTTCTCCTTCATCAAGCTGCCTTGAATAAGACTTATTTGCATACTTACTGTGTCTTTCCAGTAGAATTTAAGCAGCTTGAAGGCAGGGACTCTTTTGGCACCTTTCACCTCTGTTATTCATGTATTTTATTGGAGCTGGACCAAGTAATCAACAAGCATTTATAAAGTACCAAGTATGTGTCAGCCATGGTGAGTGCTCCAACCAGTGGTATAAATCCCAGTCCATCCATGACCTCTTCTCCTATGTGTCATAAATCCTCCACAGTGAGTCCAAGCAATAGGGGCCATGCTATATATCTCTTAATATTATTATATGGATATCAGGGCAAGATTTTTAATTCCTTACTCTTGCTTCATTATTGCCTCCTTTTCTGATCATAAATCTCTTTAATAATAACTGGTCCACAATTTATTATTGTACTTAGGTGGCTTTGTAGATAGAGCACTGGACCTGGAGTTAGGAAGATCTGAGTTCAAATTCACCCTCAGACACTTTCTAGCTGGTGACCCTGGGTAAGTCAATTGATCTCTGTTTGCCTATATTTACAAAACTGTAAAATGAAGATAATATTGTCACCTATTTCCCAAGGTTGCTGTGAGATATTTTAAAGTGCTTGGCACAATTTCTGGTATGTAGTAGGCATTTAATACATTCTTCTTTCCTTCCTTCCTGTTTTATGCCTTGCTTGCTAATAATATTCAGAAGATCACTCACTGAAAAAATATCTCTGTTACTGGGTCTTTCAAGGTCTGATGATTCTTGATATTTGCATGGGGGACAGATATCTTATCAGAGAATAGCCTTTAAGGCAATGTTTTGCGCTGAATGCCGTTTTTAAATAGTCAACACAGAAGGTGAACAGTGACGTTATATTCTCTGTGTCTTTCTTATCTGTTCCTTAAGAATGAGCTGATTGTGCCTGTAAAGATTTTGTGTTGGTGGTAGGCACAGAGAAGGCACTAAATAAAAGTTTCCTGTATTTGTTGAATCACTTTGGATGACCTTACCGTGTAAGCCCTTTGTTATCATTCTATGACATTCGTTTTGGTCTGTTTGGTCTAAAGGGACCAAGGTCTCCCAGTGTGTCCTGTGTCATCTCCAGTCATCCTGGCTGTTTCCCGAAATCCTCTTTGAATAACTTATCCAACACACTGGAAGTCATCCCACCATTCTTTCAAAATTTCTCTATGTAGGCCTTAGTGCCCTGTACATCCTTCACTTGAACTACATGACAGATCCACCACCTTTTCTGTAATAGCTGTCTACAATGGTGCCTTTTACAAGGTTCTTGTTCATATATGAGTCACTGCTTGGTGCTATTATACTCATTATACCATTTTCCAGATGTGATCTAGACCAGTCTGGCCCCAAATTACTGTCCATCTACATTATTTCTCTTTCTTTTTCTCTCTCTTCCTTTCTCTCTATCATCCTTTCTCACTGTCTCTCTCTTCCTCTCTTTTCTCTCCTTCCTCTTCCTCTTTTCCCTCTCTCTCTTTCTCTTTCTTATCCTCTCTATATCTTTCTCTGTTTTTCCCTCTCTATTTCCTCCCATCTGTCTCTCTCCACATATTGATCGAAAACACTGGATTTAGTGTAAGAAGTCCTGGGTTCAGATCCTGGCTGTATTATTTACTACCTGTATGACCGTTTGCACATTCCTTAATCTGTCTAGTACCCAGTTCCTTCATCTATAAAATGAAGGGGGTGGAACAAGATAATCTCTAAGCTTCCTTCTCCTTCTAAAGTAATTTCGTGTATTTCTCCATGGTCACAGTTGAAAGGAATCTCAGTGAATGTCTTGTCCAACTCATACATGAAATGAATCTGCCCTATAACATATTCAACAAGGAGCTGTTCAACTTCTACTTGAAGACCCTCAAGAAATGGGAATCCACCACCTCCCAAGGAAGCCCATACCACTTTGATAGATAGTTATCCTTTCCCTCCCCCCTGAATCCTCACTTCCCAAGGCTAAACAGCTCTGACCCCATCAAATGATCCACATATAACATGGACTCAAGGCCCTTCACCATTCTAGATCAAATGATCCTCATATAGCATGAACTCCAGACCCTTCAGCATTCCAGATCAAATGATCCTCATATACCATGAACTCAAGGCTCTTCACCATTTTAGTATTCTCCCCTGCTCTGTAGCTTATCAGTGATCTTCTTCAACTCTAATGTCTAGAACTTGATATTACACTCCCAATGAGATCTGATAATGACACAGCACAGTGAGATTTTGTTGTTCAGTTGTTTCAGTCATGTCCAATTCTCCATGACCCCATTTGGAGTTTTCTTGGCAAAGATACTGGAGTGGTTTGCCAATTCCTTCTTCAGGTCATTTTACAGATGGGCAAAACAGGGTTAAGAGACTTGCCCAAGGTTACACAGTTAGTAAGTGTATGAGACAGGACTCAGACTCATGAAGATGAATTTTCCTGATTTTAAGCCCAGTGCTCTATCCACTGTGCTACCTATAATGGGATTATCGCCCCCCTGTTCCTGTCTTGTGGATCACTGATAACACTACCAGATACAAATAAGAGGTGTCTCATATTTCTAGCATGAAGGAGAAGGAAAGATGAGAAAATTTCAAGGAGAAGCAGATTTACGTTTAAAAGTTTACAGAATATGTATTATGAATGACTAAAAAATTAAGAGTTCAGGGTATTAAATAAGTTTATTAGTGATTTTAAAATGATCCTATGCTAAAGAGTCTAGTCTACAGAGTAGACTAGATCAATTCACAAGCTACATCTGGAAAGCATAAAATGTAAAAACTATCTCCAGGCCACGAAGAAAATGTCTGGTTTTCCAACCTTGTCATCACTGTGCTTCCAAAACTTCAAATTGTAAAAGAACCATTCTTGGAAGGGCATTTTTCTATAAGGTGATTCTAAAGAAGATTCCACCTCCCCCAAATCCAAAGAAATGAATCCCCTAAAGATCTGAGGGCAAATGATTTTAGCAGAGCTCCCTTGTTCTCTAATAAAGGTGAGGGTGAGAAAGGATACAGGGTAGAAGAGTGGAATCCATCCTAGATTCTATATGGAAAGAAAAATTCACCTTCCCAAGTTAGAGGGGAAAATGCATGTGTTATAATCTATGCTTTGGTGAAGAAACAACTTTGCTCTGGGCTACTTCATCCACACAGTTTCCCAGACAAGGTGGGATAAAAGATGACTTATATAAGTGGTTTAGAGGAAGTGGGAGTGGAGGTTAGAAAAGAAAGGCATTTCCATTCAAAATGGCGGTATTAAGTAGACGTGTGCTTCACTGACAAAGGTGTGTCTTACGAACCATGCCTGAGGCTTGTTTCTTCTGACCACCACACCCCTTGTAGCTGGCTTAATACTATTATTAAAAATAATATGCCAAATAATTACAGAGGTAGATGTGTACTTTAAAAATGTGGGCAGATGACATCACCACTTTCCACATTTTAAACCACCAGATTATGCAGTTCTGTCAATGACTATGTGCCTTTTGAGAATGAATGGTCATCATCCAATTAAAGGTCTTCCCTCGATCCAAAACAGGATGGATCTTAGTCACCCAAATTTTGGCAACATGAAACTTCAATTATCCATAAAAGCAGAGCTTTACTTAATCCTTCCAAATAGCTAAAGCTTCAATTAACTAGGTTAATTTAACGTTCCACAACCCACTCAGATGATCCAGAGGGTCCTAGCTGCTTGGATGCCAACATATTGTGGAAAAAGAAGGCTCACAAGTTATCAGTTTTTCAGAAACTGACGCAAGCTAAAGACTCCACTTGGATGTCAAGAGGCTATCAACTTAAGTATCTCAAGAAAGAACTGAAGTTACTTTTAAGTCATTGGACATCGTTTTTGAAAAATTTGGGGAGATTGGTGAGAAGTGGTACAGTGGATAGAGTGCCACACCTGCAGTCAGGAAGATTCATCATCCTGAGTTCAAATCTGGCTTCAAATATTTCCTAGCTGTGTGACCCTGGGCAAGTCATTCAACCATGTTTTCCCCAGTTTCCTCATCTGTAAAATGAACTGGAGGAGGAAATAGTAAACAACTCCAGTGCTTTTGCCAAGAAAGTCCCAAATGGGGTCCTGAAGGGTCAGACATGACTGAATAAAGCCTAAATATTCTCATTCTCTCTCTCTCTCTCTCTCTCTCTCTCTCTCTCTCTCTCTCTCTCTCTCTCTCTCTCTCTCTCTCTCTCTCTCCTCTAGCAGGGAATAAAGAGCACAGAGTTAGAGAAACCTGAATTCCAGTTGTTAATTCATACTAGCTGTGCCAGTAGGGTCAAGTCTTTTAATCTCTCAGTACCCCAGAAAACTCTGTAAGTCTATTGGTACAGGAAATTTCCATGCACTGATGAAATCATAAGCCTGGACCTCCACCTTCTCCTTCCCTCCCTCTCATTTAGAAAAGAAAATCTGGTAATAAATACATGGTAAGCCTGGAAATGGAATAGACATCCCTGGAAAATAGAATTGTACATTTAAGTTATATTCTTTAAATGGAGAGACTGCTGGCGATTCTTTTTTTTTTTTTTAACTGCAAATAGAATGAGATTCATGGGCAATATAACTCAATAAAGAATAAATGGTACAGACTGAGTTGATTTGTACAGTGACAGAAAGAAGACTTTACAGAGGGGAGGAAAGAGATGACTAACCTATCCAGACCATGCTCAGGGCAATTTTGTTTACTTGGATATTTTTCAGGAAATTGAAAATCATGGACAAAATTGATATGTTCTCCTAACTCTTGTCTCTATGTGCCTTAGACCATAAACTTCTAAATGTTAGCATCCATAACTATCTAAATTATTCTGGGTAAATATGGGTAATTGAGCCAAAGATCACAGACTCACAGAATTTTAGTCAAAAGGGACCTGACCAACCAGCCACCCAGCCAGCCCAGGCCCCTAAAAGATGTCTAACTACAACATATCAGAAAGTAAATTTCCAAACTTTGCTTAAAAAATGCCAGGAAAGAACTTGCTGCTTCATCCCTTTCCACTTCCAGATATAAAAGGTTAGAAAGGTTTGGGATTTTTAAAAAAATGACATTAAGACATGAATCTTTTTGTAAATGTCTATTACTCCTGGCTCTGTCATCTGGAGCCCAGCAGAATGCTGGCCTTTTTGTATAAAGCTGACTCTTTTGACAAGCCATCAATAAGACAGGCATTTTTGAGTTAGTGGTCTTTTTTTTTTCTCCCTGGGAGTGATGATTGTGTGTGTTCATCCTTCGTTGCCGAAGAAGACCATGCCATCAGAGAAATAATGACATGACTTGCACTTGACTTTGTTTTGAGTGAAGGAGGGCTGTGCAAGTCACCAGCCTCACTTCTCCTCCAGAGCCATCTGAATCCAGTGACCAGATATTCATCAAGATGACTAGAGATGACCTAGGATGAGGCAATTGGTGTTAAGTGATTTGCCCAAGGTCACACAGCTAGTGAATGTCAAGGGTCTGAGGTGAGATTTGAACTCAGGTGCTCCTGACTCCTGCGCTGGTGCTCTGTCCATTGCACCACCTAGCTGCCCTGAGTCACAATTGTCAATGGGAAGGAAGGGGGAATAAATGAGCATTTACATCTGGCCTACTATGTGCTAGGCACTGTCCTAAGAGTTTTTATAAATATTATCTCATTCGATCCTCACAACAACCCTGACAGAGGAGTGCTATTATTATCTTGATTTTACAATTGAGGAGTCTGGGGTAGAGGTTCAGCTACTTGCACAGGGTCACACAGCTAGCTAGTAAGCGTCTCAGGCTAGATTCGAACTCAGGTCTTCTTGATCCCAGTCCTAATGCTTTCTATTGCACCACGAGGTGTCATAGATCTTTCAGACTTCATGATCCCATCTATTCTTATGCTTGCAGTTTAAAAAAAAATCACAAATTGTCTCCATTTTAAGAATCTAACTTAAATGTGCAATTCTGTTTTCTAGGGGTATCTATCTTATTTCCAGGCTTAACATGTAATACTAGGTTTCCTTTTCTAAACAAGGAGTGGCAGGGGAAGGGGGAAGATGTAGGCCTGGGCTTGTGATTTCATCAGATCTTCCATGTCCTCCCCCTTACAGCCAATGGTACATATCTAAAGACCACTAAGTAGGAAAGAGCTGAAGATCAAACATGCTTCTACAACCTTACTCCCATTACAGAGAGATTTAGCCAGCTGAGATAACCACCTAGAATTGATACTACAGCATTAAGCAGGTGGTTAGTAGTTTAGTAAAGTGATTCTCAAATGTTTTGGCCTCAGGACCCTTTCACATGCTTAAAAATTATTGGGGAGCCCCCAAAATTTTTATTGTGGTTATATCTTTTAATATTTATTGCATTAGAAATTAAAATGCCTTTGTATTATTATGAAAATAGTTTTGACTTTGCAAACTCTCTGAAAGGGTCTCAGGGACACCCCTGTACCTGTACGCCAAATCATCATTTTCAACAATATAAGGAATGATTGGCTTAGCAGAGGATTCTGATGATGGCATCCAAGGTATAGTTTTCAATAGTTCAAAATCAGCCTTAGGAAATGTAGCCAACAGTGTTTCATCAAACATGAGTCAGTCCTGGGCTGAAGCATTACTTAATATTTTCACCAGTGACCTTGATGATGGAAGAAAGCGTCCTTATTAAGGTGGCAGAGCCTAGAAGCTTGGAGGAAAAAGTCATCAGTTTCTTGGAAGATAAGATCAGAATGCTTGCAGACATTTAGTTATCCAAACATCTCAAACTTTTCAAAACCACAAATGTTCTCATTGACTTCTCCTGTAATCTGAGTCTGTTGTTTTAGTCATTTTATTCAGTTGGTAACATTAGCACTTAGATTCACGTCTCCCTTTTATGATTTCTAAACTCATGCTAAAAGGGAATCCAGAAAATTGGAGAAGTGATCAAAAATCAAATGAGTGGGATTCCGTAAGTACCTGTATGGGGTGGTACAGCAGAGAAGTAAAACAAGTGACAGAAACATAATATGGGCAGGGACTAGCCATGACAAATGTGGTATAAAAGGTAGCTAGAGTTCTTAGGCTAAGCAGTGAGTATATTGATTAACATTTATAAGAATAAGAGCCATTCCCCAATTCATAAATGGTCTAAGGACGTGAATATGCATTCATGAAGGGAAGAAACCAAGGCTATGGCCACATGAAAAAAATGCTACAAATCACTTCTAATTAGAGAAATTCAAATTAAAGCAATTCTGAAATTCCATTTCATGCATATCAGAGTAGCAAAGATGATAGAAAAAGAAAAATGATAAATGCTAGAGTAGCTATGGGAAAACAGACACATTGATTCATGGGACTATGAATGGCTACAATTTTTCTGGAAAGCAATTTAGGATTAACACAAAAACTTAATCAAATAGTGTATGCCTTTTGATTCAGCTATATCACTCCTAGCCTATATTTAGAAGAGATCTAAGAATTAAGAAAAAATTCTTTCTATCTATCCACAGCATCTATTCATTTACGGAAGTGCTTTTTTTGTGGTGGCAAAAAAAAGGGAAATTAAAGCAAAATCCATCAATTAAGGAATGGCTAAAAAATTATAGCGTATAAGTATGGTGGAATACTATAGTGCTATAGGAAATGAGGAGAAAGATGATTTCACACAGGCATGGAAAGGTTTATATGAACTCATGCAGAGGAAAATAAGCAAACCAGAAAAACATTTATACTATCAGCAGCATTATCTGTAAAGTGAATTATTTTGATGACTTTTATAAACTGAAGAATAGAATGAGCAAAATCTATAATTTATAAATCTATATTTTAAATCTATAATTTATATAACAACAATACTGTAAAGACAAGCAATTTTAATAATGACTATCCTTGATTCCAGAGGACCAACGATGAAACATATTGTCCATCACCTCTGGGAGGTGATAGATTTAGGATGCACAATGACATAAATAGATTTTTATAAGATAGCTAGTGATGGAATTTATTATGTTTTATTATGCAAGCTTGTTACAAGGAATTTCTTTTTCTTTTCCCAATGGGATAGAAGGAGTAGGAGGGAAAGAAACAGATTTCTGTTAACTTTTTTTAATTTAAAAATAATGGGGGGTGGTCCTACAGAGGTGTATTGTTGTATGCACTTTCAGATAAGGGAGGTCACTATATTGTTCATTATGCTTAATTATTTTATTTTGTTACAAGAGACCTCTCCTGGAGTGTGTGTATGTGTGTTTTTGTGTGTGTGTAGGGGGGGGAGAGGAATCTGGAAATATTTGTAATGTGAAAACAAAACACTCTCAATAAAACTGAAAAAAAAATACTGAAAAAGAAGTGTGAATATATCAAGACTAGAGGGGTTTCCATGTATAAAGGAAAGAGACAGAACACAACTGTATTCAACAAAAAATCAATTTAAAATAAATAATCTGTTAACATCCTAGTTCAGGAACAAGACATAGCATTTGAGACTAGTAACCCCTTTGGAACTGTGGTCCTGTCTTTTCCTTTCCTCCTGCCACAAACATTTTCACTGGGCCACGTGCCCACCCACAATGCTTTTTTCCAACCTTGTTTTGCTTCCCACCACCTGGCTCCATATGCTTGAATTGGCCTGAGAATTCTAAACAAAGGCACCTAGATAAAGGGGTCTAATTAAATCGAAGTGCTTGCGTGCTTTTCGCTCCTCAAGGTTTTTCAGAGTTTTGTGGTTCTTTACCCCAGTCCTCCTCCACCCTCTATGCCCTGAATCTCTAACTCCTTTGCTTCCTCCCTGGTTCTGTGGACTCTTTCTGCCATTTTCCTCTTTGCCTCCCTCAAGCCCTTCCAAACATAATTCAGCTCATCACTTACCTCCTTGAGAGAAGCCTGCTAAGATGGATTGCCCCAATGCTGTTCCTTTGTGTTGCCCTGTCCAGGCACTCCTTGGTGGTATGGTACTGTGTGTTCTACTTCCCCAAAGAGGCTGTAAGCTCCCATAAGGCAGGAGCCCTGGCTTCTATTTTTGACCTTTTTCTCCCTAAATCCCAGACTGCAAGGACTGCTCAGCAAACACTGCTGCTGACGGAAAGTCATTGCAATGCCGTCATTCAGTCTCACCTGTTCATTTAATTTAATCCTACATAATTGGAGTTTGAATCCCTAGACCTGGGGATGCAACAGTATTTAAACATGCCAGTGATTACAGCTTAGCCTTTGAGAAGAAAGCCATAGAAGTGCTTTATTCTTTAATAGAGCTGCAGTTCTGGTTAGATTCAAAGATGACTGTGAGTCACCTGGGCTTGAAAAAGGAAACAGACCCTTCAGGATGCCTAAGCAAGAAGAGAGCTTTCCAGAATCTTCATCTGACCCTTTGGTAGGAGTGCTGAGCATATCTGTCCTTCACAGTAAATGGGGGACTTGGAGAAGGTAGGGAAGGTTCCAGAGATACAACAAAATTTTTAAACATATAAAATAAAATGCATAGTATTACAAAGGCAACCAATCATGTTGAAATGCAACTACCAAAATATATATTAAAAAGTTCAGAGACAAAAATATTTATTGTAACACTTCAGTGACCTGTAAATCAGTGGTTACAGTATGGCACTCTCTCTGACAATACATATCTTACCCTCCCCACACCCTTCATTCCCCTCTCTGCTCCCCAGTCAAGTTATGCCCTAGTAACTAATCTCCATCATCTGGCAGCCAAAGTGAGCTCTGAATTTAAGCAGATTGGTCATTGGATGCCAAATGTATAATCCATGAGTAGGTCAGGGGAATGGATATTTCTGTGTGTAATGTGCACACACATATACTCACACACACACACACACACACATATACTCACACCTCCCCCCCCAACATAATACATAAGATTTTTGAAAACTCATTAGCAAGTTTTAAGAGCTCTCTGTAGACTTAATCATGAGGCAAATCAATTTTTAAAAGTCCAAAATAGACTCTTTACTAACCAACGCAAGTCTCATGAGAGTTGTGTCTAACAACCGAATGCATTTGAGGACATTTTCTCAGAGCCAAGTTTACCTGTTTTACATACAATTTTCAAAGTAGAAATTCTCAGCAATTAATCACCACAGCTTTTGCATTCCTAAAGTGCTACAATGACACATTTCTAGTAAAAAATGTTAAGCTTAAATTAATCTATCTTCATTATTAAGCCTTTTTAGGAATATTAGATTGTGTCTTATGGGTGACTTTTTTTCATCCCCAGCACGTAATTCAGTAGAACTGGTAGGTGGATCATGAATATTTGTCAATTGGAACATGCTACATGTCTTTCCTCTCAACTCCAACTGACTTTTTCCCCCCTACATGTATTTGATTGTTAATTTATAGAATAAAACAAGCATTTCTATAACATAGATTAATAAAGAATGATTGCACATGAAACTGAAAATCCATTATGTACAATTTGGTCTTCCTTTTAAATATATACTAAAGTTATCATGTAAATTTCTCTTTTTTCTTCTTCCCTTTCCCCTTCACCCTAGAGATGGCTACCATTAAACACAAATATATACAATCTTGTATTTATCACTTCTTTCTCTGAAAGCAGATAGTGTCTTTCTTCATATGTCCTTCAAAGTCTCCCAGTACATCCTGGGTCATCTCCAGTCATCCTGATGAATATCTGGTCACTGGATTCAGATGGCTCTGGAGGAGAAGTGAGGCTGGTGACCTGCACAGCCCTCCCTCACTCAAAACAAAGTCAAGTGCAAGTCATGTCATCATTTCTCTGATGGCATGGTCTTCTTTGGCAACCAAGGACCAACACACACACACACACACACACACACACACACACACACACACACACATTTCCCTATAAGAAATGACTAATATGCACAATTCCAAGAAGTGTAGGAAGACTCCTATGAACTGATGAAAAACAAAGAAAGGAGAATTTGAAGAACATATGCAATGATTAGAATAGTGTAAATGATTACAGTATAAAGGGTCACTAAAATCTGATTAATTGTAATGAACAATCTTAGTTTAACAGAACTGATAATGGAATTATACACAAGTCATATATAAATTACGTATATATATATATATATATATATATATATATATATATGTATGTCAGTCAATAAGCATTTATTAAGTTCCTATGATGTGCTAAGCACTGTGCTAAATGCTGGGGATACAAAGAAAGGCAAAAGACAGCTCCTGTTCTGAAGGAGCTCACAATCTAAATGGAGAGACAGTATGTAAGCAACAATGGACGAGCAAGCTCTGTGTGTGTGTGTGTGTGTGTGAGAGAGAGAGAGAGAGAGAGAGAGAGAGAGAGAGAGACGGAGGGAGGGAGGGAGGGAGGGAGAGAGAGAGAGAGAGAGAGAGAGAGAGAGAGAGAGAGAGAGAGAGAGAAAGAGAGAAGCAGAGATAGAAAGAGCAGAGAGAGGAGACAGGAAAGGGACAGAGAGGAGAGACAGAGAGAGAGGAGACAGAGACAAACAGAGACAGAAAGGGCAGACAGAGAGAGGAGACAGAAACAGAGAGGAAAGAGACGGAGGAGAGAGAGAGAGAGAGAGAGAGAGAGAGAGAGAGAGAGAGAGAGAGAGAGAGAGAGAGAGGAGACAGACAGACGGACGGATGGACAGATGGAGAGTAGGGTGTTGTGAGGTGGTATGTCATAGTAGAGAGAGAATCAGCCTTGGAGTTCATCGTCTGGAACATCCTGGCTGTGTGACCATGGCAAAGTGACTTAGCCTCTCAGGCTCTCATAGACTATAAACTGCAGAACGCTTGTTGATCTTCATGAATGGAAGGCGTTTCCTGGAGGATGGGGGTGGGGCATACTCTATTATCCTCTATTTCATCCTGGGGGAAGTTGATTTACATGATTTAATCCATTTAAATCATATTCTAAAGCACTAGTCTGGAAGTCTTGTTTTAATACAACCTTCTATAAAAAGTGCACTGTCATTCTGCAAAGCCTTTGCAGTCTTCTTTTGCAATTAATTTTATTTCACAACTGTATTTCTCCTCTTGAGATTTTTATTTCTGCCTCTGTTTCTGTTATAATAATAGGGTCTGATAAAGTTTATTACTTCTTATTTCCACATATTCTTGTTAATAATCATCTAATGGAATAGAAACTAAGCCCTGGAATCACTTTCAGAGAACCTGAGATCCAGTCCCAGATCTACCGCTCACTAGCCGTGTGACCTTGGGCAAATTATTTCACAAGCAGCGGTCCTGTGATCAGCCTTCATTTCCAACCAGAGGGTGGAACTAGAAGATGCTGTTCATTGTCCCATACAGCTCTGAATCCTATGAAAACTATTATACGGTTTGTTTGTTCTTTTTTTTTTAAGGGGAGTGATGCTTAACAAGAACTTCTGGACCAATCAATCCTCAGCTCCATTGGATAGTGCTTGTCTTTGACCCATCTGAACGAATCTCTAGAATTCTAAAAAAGGGTGCCTTTAATAGAAATAGCTGCCATCAAAACCACAACAAACATTTATTAGTGGATTTAAGGTACTTTGGTAATACTGGGGATACAAAGACAAAAATGCAAAAGTCCCTGCCTTCAGAGAACTTAATATTCTGCTGGGGAAGGCATAGATAGCTAGCTAGCTAGCTAGCTAGCTAGCTAGATAGATAGAGAGATAGATAGACAGATAGATAAATATTATATATGATATATATTTTATATTTTACTGGTATAGGTGACACACAATAATATGATATAATATATTACCTATTTTATTTTATGCGATATAATATATAATGCACAATATATTATATATTTGACTATCATTTTATCATATATAATATCTTTTATATGTATTTAGTTACTTTGTGTATGCTTTATATACATATATGTAAGTAAGGCACATGCAAAGTAATAAAAACAAATTTGAGGAGGTAGAGGTAACTAAAAATTGAGGTGATCAAAAAACATTTCCAGCAGAAGATAGCATGTGGACTGTGCTTTGAAGGAAGCTAAAAGGCTGAGCTAAGGAAGGGGTGCATTTCAGTCATAGGGGAACACCTATTCAAAGGAATGGAGACAGGAGGTAGAAACATGTATGCAATGAATATTAAGCTGACCTAGAATGGAGAGCAGGTAAAGTTGAGTAATATGAAAGAAGATTGGTAAGATTGGTGGGATGGGCAGCTAGGTAGCACAGGGAATAGAGTGCTAGACCTGAAGTCAGGAAGACTCATCTTTTTGAGTTCAACTCTGACCTCAAACACTAGCTCTGTGACCCTAAACAAATCACTTAACCCCATCTGCCTCAGTTTCTTCATCTGTAAAATGAGCTGGAGAAGAAAATGGCAAACCACTGAAGTCTCTTTGTCAAGAAAACCCCCAATGGGGTCCCAAAGAGTCAGACAAGACTGAACAACAACAAGGTAAGTGGTAGAAAAATAGTGAAAGAATTTTAATTTTGTGTTTTATCCTAGAATCCCTGGAGAGCCACTGAAGATTTTTGAGCAAATGAATGACAAAGTCAGATCTGTGCTTTAGGAATCAAGAAGTTCATCTGCAAGTATGTGGCAGGTGCATACTATGTGCCAGGCAGCAGTGTGGAGAATGACTTGGAGAGACTAGAAGGCATTGTAGTAGAAATGATGCAGGTTGGAACTAGGATAGGGGCTTGTGTTAGAAGAAAAGGGGATGTATATACAAGATGTCACAGATGAAGAATAGACAGTATGTGGCAACCAAATATGGGGAGTGAGAGAAAATTCTCTGAAGATGCTTAAATGAAAACATTCCCTCAAATGCCATAGAACTAGCTAGCAAAATGTATATTACATTATGATCTCCTTGATTTTTAGTCTGTCATAAATTAAAATTCTCTTCATATACACTTTTCTCTTTTTATCAAGTTTTAAATTTTACTAAAACCCTGAGTTGTTTTTAAAAATAATTCTTTGGAGGGAGTAATTAGAAGTAAACACTTTTGGGGAGGGACAAGGTCAAAAGAGAGAATAGACTAAATAGGGGACAGGACAGGAAGGAGGGAAATATAGTTAGTCTTTCACAACATGACTATTATGGAAGTCTTTTACATAACTACAGATGTATAACCTATATTGAATTGCCTGCCTTCTCAGTGGGGATGGGTGGGGAAGGAGGAAGGGAGAGAAGTTGGAACTCAAAGTTTTAGGAACAAATGTTGAGAATTGTTTTTTTATGCAACTGGGAAATCAGAAATACAGGTAATGGGATATAGACATCTATCTTGCCCTAAAAGAAAAGAGAGAAGATGGAGACAAGAGAAGGGAGGGGTGTGATAGAAGGGAGGGCAGATTGGGGAAGGGGTAATCAGAATGCACAATGTCTTGGGGTGGGGAGAGAGGAGAGATGGGGAGAAAATTTGGAACTCAAAATCTTGTGGAAATGAATGTTGAAAACTAAAAATAAATAAATTTTAAAATATAGAAAATATAAAAATAATCCTTTGATACTACTGCTGGTTTCAATTTATTTATCAATAAGATCAGTGATATCAGACTTTGCAAAAAAAAAAATCTGTATTTACTTCTTTTTAAACAACAAAAATGCATGATTTGGGGATAGATTTGGGGGGAGTAGATTTTTTTTAAAAACTACATCATTTTAGGAAAACAAACATTATTTCAACCAAGTTTAAATATAAATGACATCAACGGACTGTTTTTTCCCAAAGTACTACCTGAGATCCAAAGCTAAATATGCACTTGTCTTTTTATAAATAGTATTTTAACAACCAAAAGTAAGCAAGGGTTTTAAAGTGTATTTCAGAATAGGAAAATCTCTATTTTTAACGCATCCATTTTTGTCCTGATGAGCCAGGGTCATAAACTATCACTTTTTTTTCCATTTTTCAAAGTACAAGAAATTCACAAATAGTGTAATGATGCATTTGTTAGTGATTAACTGAGCCAGCTTCCCCAGCATCACAGAATCCTAGGGCTGAAGAAGACTTGAGATCAAATCAAACACGCTCCCTAGAGCCTACCTGACAAATGGTCATCCAGCCTTTGCTTGAACTGCTAGTGCTTTACTCAAGAAGCTCAGCTGAGGGGCTTGTCCAGCAGATACCCTGTGGGGAGGTGGGTGGAGCCAGAAAAGACACCATGAGAAGAGAATTGGGGGTCCTACGGTGCCAGAGATGTGAGTTGCCTTGGCCACATGTGATCCCTGTGTCGCCACCTCATTCTGTTTACACATGCATTCCTCCCACTGCTGCCTGTGTGCGTACTGGGAGAGTTCACCCCAGGCTTATGAAGGAGGAATTTTTCTTTAGTAGTCACTCAGGAGACAAAATTAGCTCAGAGCACAGTATTCGCCGAGTTTCAGTTTCTTTTTCTCTACTAGGATGATAATAATATTTGCACCATCTATCTCATAGGATTAGAATAAGGATCTACCGGACTAATGTGTGTAAAAGAACTATTTAAGTGTGAATTATTATGCTTGTTACCTTCCTGTGATACTTTGTATTCATCTTATGTAACTATAAGCCTATTTACATCTTGACTCCTCAGACAGAAGGGAAGACCCTTGAGGGTAAGGGTTGTTTCATGTCTGTCTTGGTAACCCAGCCCCTTCCACTCTGCCTGGCACATAGCAGTAATTTAATAGTTGCTTCTTTCTGCATTGTTCAGTTGATTTAGTTGTATCCAACTCTTTGTGACACCATTTGGGGCTTTCTTGGCAAAGATACTGGAATAGTTTACCATTTTCTTCTCCAGATCATTTTACAGATGAGGAAACAGAGTCAACAGGGCTAAATGATTTGCCCAGGATCACACAGCTAGGAAGTATCTAAGGCTGGATTTGAATAATGATTCAAAAAAAAAGAACCAGTGTCTAGTATATAATAGTAACTCGATGATTTTTTAAATGAATGCATGAATAAATGAAGTTATGATACGGCTATAACAAGGATTTTCCTCTGACCTATTGACACTTGAACTTGTATAAAAAGCTTTAATGATATTGAACGTCAAATTGACAATTGTGGCTTTAGTTGGATTTCTGTAGATCTCCTTCACCTACAAAACTGATTTGAAATCCTGAGGCACTCTTGGAATTGGCCTTCACCACTAGGACCCTCCCTTGAAGAGAATTGCTAAACCCTCTTGGGCTGTCAGCTTCTAAAACAGTCTTTTATTTCTGATGTTCTCATGTGCTCCTATTTACACTTAGACATCTCATCACCCTTTCGCTCTGTAGCTCACACTGATAATATAAAAAAAGACTGCATGATCTGGTAGAAAGTACACTGTTTGGAGGTAGAGAGATTAAATTAGAATTGTGTTCCTACCTGTGTGACCTTGAGTAATCACTTAACCTTGCTACCCTTCCATTTTGGCTTCATATTAAAGGAGTTCTGGAGGGGAAAGAGGACTGGCTGAATTTAAAGGTAAATGTTCTGAGTTAAAATCCCAACCAGCCCTATCACTTACTACTCGTATGACTTTGGGCCAGTCATTTGAACTCTCTGGGTCTTAATTTGCTTATTTATAAAAATGAAAAAGTGGGAGTAGGTCATATCTAAAAATTCCTTCTAGCTTTAAACCTATAATCCTATATATGGTACATTAATAAAAAGAAAGCATATGTATACCAGCAACACCACTACTAGGACTATATCCCAAAGAGACCAAAGAAAAGGGAAAGATCCTAAAAGTACAGAATTATTATTGAGGCTCTTTTTGTGGTGGTAAAGAACTGGAAATTGAGGGGATGCCCATCAACTGAGGAATGGCTGA
This sequence comes from Notamacropus eugenii, assembly GCF_028372415.1. Lineage (NCBI taxonomy): Eukaryota > Metazoa > Chordata > Mammalia > Diprotodontia > Macropodidae > Notamacropus > Notamacropus eugenii. The sequence goes on along the minus strand of NC_092877.1, from coordinate 151,389,938 downwards.
ACAAGTTGTGGTATGTGATTATGATGGAATACAATTGTGCTATAAAAAATGATGGGGGGAGTGGGGGTTGTTTTCGGAAAAACCTGGGAAGACTTCTATGAACTGATGCAGAGTGAAGTGAGCAGAACCAGGAATATATTGTATACAGTAACAGCAACATTGTCAGGATGATCAACTGTGAAAGACTTGGCTATACTGATCAAGATAATGACCCAAAAATATTCCAAAGAACTTACGATGAAGAATGCTATCCACCTCCAGAGGAGAGAACTGATGAAGTCTGAATGCAGATTGAAGCATACTTAAACAATTAAAATTTTTTTCTTACTCTTTTTTTGCAACATGGTTAATATGGAAACATGTTTTACATGATTTTACATATATAGTGTATACCATAACGCTTGCCTTCTCAAGGGGGAAGGGCTGAAGGGAAGGAGAGAATTTAGAACTTAAAATTTTTAAATGAATATTTTTTTAAAAGATAGCATTTTTTAATGCTACCTAAGCCTTTTGGATGTTCCCTCATTCCAAATGAGGCAGGGTGGTACAGTGAAAAAAGAATACTGGACTGAAGTCAGAAGATATGGATTCAAATCCTGATTCTTCCATACTCTCACTATCTGACACAGGGCAAGTCAATAGGTCTTAGTTTCCTTACCTACAAAATAAGGCAACTGGATTTTACGGCCTTGAAAGTCCCTTCCAACTCTAAATTTATGATTTTTGCTGGTGACTCATTTCACCATCAACTTTTCTGTTGTTGAGATTTTAATATGTATCTTGTATCTTGCATGAACCTATTTATTTACATATTTACATATCCCTCCTCTATTAGCATGTAAGCTCCCAGAGGGAAAGGACTGTTTTTGCTTTTTTGGGAGGGGCCGGGGTTTTATCACGGTGCCTGGCATACCGGCAAGTGCCTTTTTATTTATTGATCAATGGATTGATACATTGAAAATACATCTACAAAACAAAACACATTGAATTAAAAAACAATGGCTTTCTTCACAGATAGTTCCTCTGTCCTCTCTTACCCTCTCGTTAAAAGAGGAGAGAGACAGAGAGACAGAGAGAGAGAGAGAAGGAGAGAGAGAGAGAGAACAAGAGAGAGAGAGAGCGAGCGAGCTAAGGAATACATTCATATGGACCTACATGCTTACAAACAACTAATACTGTCATCTTTAAAAAACAAAACTGTTTACCGTTTAGAGACAAATATAGAGACAGAGACACAGAGGCAGAGAGGGAGAGAGAAACACACACAGAGAGACAAAGAGAGGAGAGAATGGAGGGAGAGAGGTAGATAGAGCATATATGTCATTGTCACTGTTAGTTTTTCTCTAATTTATATTTTTAATTGCTCTCTTGAATTTTTATCATAGCTTTCCTTTTGAAGATCAGGCTAATGAAGTGAAAATCACTCTTTCTACCTGCCCTTTTTCCTTTTCGTCACTTCCTAGAGCCTATGGGGACAGCTTTTTCTTTCAAACAAAGGGTTAAGGTGACAAGTAGTGAAGATGGGTCTAGTTTAGTCTGCTAATAATGGGGTATCAGCTTGGGAAAGCTGTCTTCCCTGTCCCTGCCCCCATCAGCTACCTTGGAACACTGAGGTTACTACCTGCAGAGAGGCTCTGAATGCCCCCTGGGTGCAATCTTATCCCTTTAATTGATGGAGGAGATGATTTTGTTCGGAGTGCTATGCCTGGAGGTCCCAAAAGAATTCTTTACTAAGCTACAGAGGATGAGAATCACGATCATTCAGGTACATTAGCACTTGGACATAAAACCACTGAAAACTCTAAGGATGCCCCAGAAGTCTGACATATAGCAGTAAAGAAAACCTTAGAAAATAAATGGAACTATCTTTTCTTCCTTCCTTCCTTCCTTCCTTCCTTCCTTCCTTCCTTCCTTCCTTCCTTCCTTCCTTCCTTCCTTCCTTCCTTCCTTCCTTCCTTCCTTCCTTCCTTCCTCTCTCACTAATACTTCCATGAAACCATAACCTTACTAGTGTTTCTGTTAGAAAAGAGAGTACTTCCCTATCTGTACCTTCTTCTAGTTCTCCTAATGACAGATACCGGTACAATCCTCCAGCTGCCTGTCTTTTATTAGCTTTCACTGTCTTATAGACCTTGCGAGGACTTTAGTCCAACCCCTTCCTTTTCCAGATGAAAAAACTGAGGCCTAGAGACCTGAATAGATAGGCCAGTAGCCAAAAAGGTAATAAATGATTGACCAGGCCCTCTGATTCAAAATCTAGCATTTTCCATTGTACCATGAACAATCCATACAGTAAATGCCAAAAGAGCCATACTTCATTGACTGCCAGAATTTCAGAGCTAGAAGGGACCTTAATGATAATCTAGTTTATGATTAATGAAATTGTGACTCAGAGTATTTCTTCTGGAATCACAGAGTTAAAAAGAGGAAAAAAAGTTTTGAGTAGGACATAGGAAGCTGGTCCTGAAGCCAGGAAAGACCTGGGATCCACTCCTATGACAGAGAGAGAGAGAGAGAGAGAGAGAGAGAGAGACAGACAGACAGACAGACAGACAGACAGACAGACAGACAGACAGAGACAGACACAGAGACACAGAGACAGAGACAGAGAGACAGAAGAAGAGAGAAACAGGGGGAGAGAGAAACAGACACAAAGAGGAGAGAGAGAGGAGGGAGATAGATAGATAGATAGATAGATAGATAGATAGATAGATAGATAGATAGATAGATAGATAGAGAGAACATTTATTAAGCTCTTACTATATGACTGGTACTGTGCTAAGCCCTGGGAATATATACAACCAAAGAAGAAAAGAAAAGAAAAACAGGACAATTTACTCTCAACTTTCTAAAGGACCAAGACAACAGATAAAAAGAAGGTGGAAAGTAGAGAGGGGCAGAAGAGGTACCAAGCACAAGGTGGAGAAGTTATAAACAGTCAGGGGATAGATAAGTAAGCACACATGACTTGGGCACTTTCTGAAACCATAATCCCAGGCTGCACTCTGGCTTTGTGACCTTTCATTGAGTCTATATGACCAGAACAGGGGTTGGATTTAGACAAAGGGCTGCACTTGAAGACCTAGAGGGCCACATGTGGCCTCGAAGTTTGCAGAAAAGGTGAAATTTCCTCACCAGAGAGTTACTTATCCAGGTCTGTTTCTTCTCCCACAGGGGTTTTTAATAACAGAGCCAGTCCTCCCATCAACTAGTTAGGTCTGAGACCTTGGATAAATCTTTGGCCTCATTTGCCTCATCTGTAACATGGTGGAGTCCACATGATCATAAGTTTAGAACTGAAAGGATTTCAGAGGCCATCCAATCCAACCACCTTGATGTTGCATACAGATAAGGAAGGCAAAGCCAAGGGCAGAATTTGAACCCTTGTACTCTGACCCTAGGGTCAGGGCTCCTTCCATTGCACCATGCTATAGATGCCTTGTATGCCTGATATTTCCTATGGTTCTAAGTCTTCCCCAAATAAAAGAGCTCAGGAGTCCCTGTACAGCTTCTCGCTCTCCAGTCTCCAAGGACTAGGACTCCACCTCATTTGTATAAAGAGATCTATCAGTCTAACCTGAAGGAAGGCTGAACTTTGTACCTCTCTAGGCCAGTAGTTGGTTGCACCCAAACTCTCTTATCAGTTTAATTCAACAAATACTTCTCCACTCTTCTTCTGCTAGAGATAAAGGCTCTTGTGACAGCCTAGTGGGGGAAAGGGGGGCCCACAGGTCAAACACTTCCATAGTCCATTATTCCTCCCTGGGGAATTCACATGGATAAAACCCCTTCAAGATCACCATGTGAGCTGGTGAGGAAAAAACCAGATGCTAGGGAGGAATCATAAGCAGACAAAATGCAAGGCATGTGCCCATATACACTATTGTGAATGGGCCAAGATTCTTCCTAACTGGAAGGCACATTTTGGGTTGGGTCTAGACAAGGAAGTTAAAGAAGACCAGGCTTTCTTGCCAACCCTGGGATGACCAGATTGCTGCCAAATCCCCTTCGAGGAAAAACTCCTCCCCTCTCATTGCCCATATCCTTTATAGCCCTTCTATGACTTTAATAAGTTAAGTCCTAAAAAGCTGCTTAGATCAAACAGAGGGTAATGAACTTTCCTAGGGATTGAGAAGGCTGAGAAAGAAGGGGAAGGGGAGAGCTAGGTGAAGCAATGACATGAGTGCTGAAGTCAGGAAGACTCATCTCATGAGTTCAAATCCAGCTCCAGACACTTAATGTAATTGGTTTCCTTTGCAATAACATGAATTTTATATTTAAGAATTATTTATTTTATTATTATTAATATTTATATTATTAATATATAATTGTTTATTATTGATACTTATTAATTTAAATTATTAAAAACTATTATTTTGAGAAGGGGTCTACACACTTTACCAGATTGCCAAAGGTGAGTCTATGACAGCAAAAGTAAGCTCCTCATCTATAGGAATGGAAAAGCCAGGGTGCTCTGCTTTCTAGGTAAGGAGGAAGGAGATTTATGCAAGGAGAGAAACCATGTGATCAGCACTGGCATCCTTCTCTATGAATGGTGTCTTTTCTGTGGACTGTGCTCCTCTTGCTAAATGTCACCACTTTTGTAATACTGAGTGATGTGTCTAAACATAAGAAGAGAGGAAAAAACATTTATGTTTGGTAGAGTGCCAGACCTGGGGTCAGGAAGACTGTTATTATTCAGTCTACATGTTCAAGTGAAAGGAAGAGTCAGTCTGTGTGGCAAACTTCATTGTTGTCTTATTTTAAGAAATGACCACAGCCACCCCCACCTTCGGCAACCACTACTCTGATCAGTCCATAGCCATCCACATTGAGACAAGACCCCTCCCCAGCAGAAAGACTATGAATCCCTGAAGGTTCAGATGATGGTTAGCATTTTTTAGCAAGAAAATAGATTTTTTAAAAAAGTTTATTTGTTTTTAGTTTACAACATTCAGTTCCACAAGCTTTTGAGTTCCAAATTTTCTGCCCCTCTTTCTCCCCCTCTCTCCCCAAGACAGCATACAACCTGACAGCGGCTCTACGTATGCATTTACATTAAACATATTTTCACATTAGTCATGCTGCAAAGAAGAATTATAACCGATGGAATAAACCACGAGAAAGGACAAAACAAAACAAAACAAAACGAAAAGGAGAGAGAGCAAATAGTCTGTTTCGATCTGCATTTGGACCCCATAATCCTTTCTCTGGATGTGGATAGCATTTTCCGTCATGAGCCTTTTGGAGTTGTCTTAGAAGCTCACAAGCAATAAAACATTTTTAAAATTAAGGTATGCACATTTTTTATATGTAGTAATATTGCACATTTAATAAACTACAATACAGAGTAAATATAACTTTTATATGCACTGGGAAATAACAAATTTCATGTGCCTTATTTTATTGCAATATTCACTTTATTGCAGTGGTTTGGAGCCAAGCCTCAATATCTCTGAAGGATGCCTTCTCCCTCAAACCTTGCACAGAAGAGGTATTTATTAAATGTTTCTGGAGTGGAATTATAAGCTTTATTATCTTGGTCTCTAGCTTCAAGAGAAGGTATGCTTTTTGGGCAAAGGTAGGCCAGACACCACGACACAGGAAATCTCACCTCTGCTTCTGGCTCTGTTCCCAGTTAGTTGGGAAGCAAAGGGGTAGGGTTGGGGTAAAGATAGCAGCTGTGCAGCAAGTTGACCCCACCCAGAGAAAAGGCTTTACATTAATACAAAACAATGTTATTAGAATAATACCACTTTTAACTACAGAGATTTAATGAGGCAATTTATTAATTGAGAAAAAATAATTGACTTTGTTTAGCTATAGGCAGAGAGGAGGGGTGACTAAAGAGTGATAACATTTCTCAATTGAAATCAAATCCATTTGATTCCTCCTCATTTTTAAATGGAAAGAAAACATGATTTTTCCTGGACATTATACATATGTAGCACATATGTGTGCACTCACACTTCACAAAACCTCTAATTTGCTTTTTTTTCCCAGAAGTGGATGTTTTCAGAGTTTGTCATGGTTTAGGAAGAATGCCTGGGTCTGCACCACATACGTGTTTGTCTAGTTAGCAAGACAGATCTAGCAATAAAATCTTCTGATTAAAGATTGTCCTAAATACCCCAAAGGCACTAAATCAGAAGTAGCCAAATGCCTCAATGAATCTTTCCTCCCTACAGTGATGAAAAAGGTATAACAGGCAAATGGAAATTTACGCCAGGCATAATTACATTCTGGCTTCTCTGGGATCATATCACAAATTAGGTCTAGATTGACTACTATTTTCTAAAAAAAATTAGGTGGTCCCATCCCTCACCCCCAACACACAAATATTCTTTTCCTCTGTGTGTTTGTGTGTGTGTGTCTTTCTGTCTCTCACTCTGTATCTCTCTGCCTCTGTCCTTCTGTCTCTCTTTGTCTCTGTCTCTCTGTCTCTGGTGGCAGTGATATCCAACCTTTCTCTTCATATTTAAGCCTCACTTCAAAATTCTCTCCCTTCCTCCATGGCTATGAAATTAAAGACTTGAACTTCCTCTCTGGGAAACTTTACAAAGCAACTATGTTCATTTCATTATGAGTTGCCCCCAACCTAGCATTCCTACCATCTCTAGGAAGAACATACTAGCTCAGCATAATTTCTGAAAAGGTTTGCTAAGCACTCCTCTAATGACAAAATAAATAAACCTCTCGTCCTCTTGCTACATGGGCAGCATTTACACTTATTAAAATAGAAAGAGGGAGGCAGCAGGCAGGAATGCTATCATATTTTCTGACTCTTGCTTACTCATTTTCTTTTACCCTATGTCCACACGGATCAGAACCGTATGAGCAGTTTAACCCTCAGTGAGCTCGGTAACTGACCTCCAGCAAATAGGTGTCTCCTATGGCTAAAAATCTGAAGATCATAGAAAACAAATTATATTAAAATACAGTTATCAAAATATTGGGGGGGGGGGATTCATAGTCCCCAGGTTAAGAACCTCTGATCTAGCATATGTCTTTCATTTTATAGATGAGGAAACTGATGTGTTTCTGATGGGTGAATAGCCAACATCACACAGGTTACTAATTGGCAGAGTTAGGAATCGAACCTTGGTCTTCTGACTTCCAGTTCAGCACTCTTCTTGCTATAGTAAGTATTGTCTTAAAGTGCAGCATCTCATGGAACCCATGAGGCTCCAATTACCTGCAAATGGCACCAAATGAATCAACACAGCCTACTAGGTAGGGGGCTACTATGACCTCTAGGGCATCTTAAATAACAGCTCACATTTTATAGCACTTGAGATTCACAAAGAACTTTTCTCATAACATCCTTGTATGTGAGGTAGCGTCAATGTGATCATCGCCATTTCACAGATGGGAACAGTCAGACTCCGAGGCTGTTCAAGGTCTCACAGCCAGGAAGAGACAGAGCCTCTATTCCAATCTCCATCTCCTGACTCCAAGTGCAGAGGACTTTTCTTTTATTCTACTCTGCAGTGTCATGTCATGTATGAGTGCTTTACCTGGAGTCTAGAAGACCTGCTTTCAAATCCTGCCTCAGATATTTATTAGCTGTGTGATCCTGGACAAGTCTCTTAACCTCTCTCAGCCTTGGTTTCCCCATCTGTCAAATGGGGATAATATTGGCACCTACCTCCCAGTGTTGTTTGTGAGATTCAGATGAGTTAATGTGTATGGTGCTTTGCAAACCTTTAAGTATTACATACACACAAATATATCTTTATTATAGAAATGCTTGTTTTATTCCATAAATTAAATAAATAAAACATGGAAAAATTATTTTGTGCATATATTATAATTATTATGCTAATGAGTTTTCCTGGACAGTGATTAGTGATGATAATGACTCATATTTATACAGTACCTCATAGTTTGCAGCTAGATGACACAATGGATAGAATTCCAGGCATAGAGTTAGAAAGACCTGAGTTCTAATCCAGCTTCAGACATTTACCGTGTAGCTCTGGGCAAGTCACTTGACCTTGTTTGTCTCAATTTCCTCCTCTGTAAAATGAGCAGGAGAAGGAAATGGCAAACCACTCCAGGATGTTTGCCAAAAAAACCCAAATAGGGTCACAAAGAATTAGACATGACTGAAAAACAGTGGTTAGGAAAGTACATTATGTCATCTAATCTTCACAACTACCATGTGAGGTTTGTAGACACAATTCCTTTTATCATTCCCATTTTACACAGGATAAAATTAGTTTGGGGAAGTTAGATGACTCGGCCAGGGTTACACAATTAACCCATGTCACAGATGGGATTCGAACCTAGACTTTCCAGACTCCAAGACCAGCATTCTGTCAGACACTATATGTAGTTTCACAATAGTTATAGCTATGGAGTCATCACACTAACGAGTCTGGATGTCACTTTTAAAGAAACTCTTCCCTTCAAAACTGATAAACTGATTTTTGGACTCTCATTCTGCCCCCAATCTTCACCTCTCTCTACTTCATTTTGTCTTAATCTTCCTCTTCTTTTCTTTTCTTACAACCCTCACTTAACTTCAGGCCTTACACTGTGACAGCCTCCTTCTTGAATTCTCCTTCATCTCCAAGGCCATCCCTACCGTCCTCGGCCACTCCTCCCCTCATCCACGTCAGCCTCCCAGACCCCAACAGCTTCATGTCTGCAATGCTTTTGACCTTTGTAGCAGCAGGGGGTGAGCTCTGAGAGTCATCATAAGCCAGACCCAGAGCTCGTGGTGATTTCCTAGGAATAGACAGACTTGAAAAAATTATACCCTTCTGACTTTTAAAAAGTAGGATAAGAATCTGTGGCATGGCATAGTCAGTCAGTCAGCTGTTGTTGTTGTGTTTGTCCTTCATTCTCGAAGAGGACCATGGCATCAAGATGATACATGACTGGCAGTTGACTCAGATTTGAGTGAGGGAGGTCTGTGCAGGGTCACTAACCTCACTTTCTTCTCCTGAGCCATCTGGGTCCAGTGGCCTGATATTCATCAGGAGGATTGGAGATGGCCCAGGATGCAATGGGAGACCCTGGCCCTTTCAGGCTAAAGTCCTATATCATTCTTACTTTGAGTGAGATACACCCATTCAATGAACAGATCTCTTTAAGTAGTTGCTTATTAAGCACCTACTATATGCAGGGCATTGGACTTAGCGCTGGGGAGACATGCCAGAGCTCACAGTTTATTGGGGGGAGGAGGAACAATATGCAAATAACTATATGCAAACAAGATTTTCAAATTGTTTATTCTTGTCTGACTCTTCTTGATCCTGTAGATCGTACTTTCCATGTGGTTTTCTTGGCAAAGATATCAGAGCATTTTGTCATTTCCTTCTCTAGTAGATTAAGGCAAACAGAAGTTAAATGATTTGCCCAGGGTCACACAACAAGTAAGTGTATGAGACTGGATTTGAATTCAGGTCTTGCTGACTCTAGACCCAATGCCCTATCCACTGAGCCACCTAGTTGCTTCCTAAACAAGATATAGACAGGATAAGTTGGAGATCATCTATGGAAGGAAAACACTAACATTAAAGGGAATTGAAAGACTTTCTGCAGACAGTGGAATTTTAGCTGGGACTTGAAAGACAGGGAAGTCAAGAGGAGAAAGTGAGGAGGGAGAGCATCTCAGAGGTCTAGGATATAGCCATATGGAGTGCTAGACTTGAGGTCAGGGAGACTTGTGCTTGAATTCTACTCCCAGATATTTTTTAGCTGTGTGATCCTGGGCAAAGCATTTAACATTAAAATTAACTGACAGTTATTGATATAACTGACAGAGTTTTTTAAAATTTGCAAAGCACTTGACTTCCATTATCTTTTTGGTCCTCACAACATGTCAGATGGGTGCCATTATTGTCATTATTAGGTCTAGAGCTTTAGTTTCTCCATCAATAAAATACTCATGATCACTGCCTCACAGATTTGTAGACAGGTTCAAATGAGATAGGAAAAAAAGGTTACAGTGGGAGGGAACAAACATTTATTAATATCCTACTATGTGCAAGGCATTGTGATAAATACTTTACAATATTATGTTATTTGATAATGTATATATAGTATTTACAAACTCCAATGTCTCTTGATGATAGGCCTTTATTATAAAAGTTAGAAAAGGTTTGCAAAGTGCTTGATAAATATTATTTATTAAATTTATTAAATTAAATATTTATTAAATATTATTTATTAAAAAACCATTTTACCCTCACAACAACTCCATAAGGTAGGTGCTATTATTAGCTCCATTTTTACAGATAAGGAAACTGAGGCAGATAGCAGTTAAGTGACTTGTTCAGGGTCACATGGCTAGTAAATATCTATGGCCACATTTGAACTCAGATCTTTGTGACTCCCACTCCAGTGTGCTCTCCTCTGGTGCTATCCACCTGGCTGCCTGGATCTTAGAAATCTTCTAGTTCAATCTCAATATTTTACAAATTAAGAAATTGAGGCTCAGAGAAGAAAAGTAACTTTCCAGAACTTACACTGGAAATGTCTCATTAAGGTAGAGTTAGGACTTGGATCTACCTCCTTTACCACAAATGTCAAAAATGTGATTTTTCAACTGTACAACATAGCCTGTTGAATTGGTACAAGAAACCTGGCCATAAGTAAAGGCAGGGACTCACCTGAGCTCTTCCCTAAACCCCTGCAAATAATGACTGTAAACAAATTCTAGAGTGGCAGAACCCACAAAAATATGGAGTGAAATAATTTTCCAGCTCAAGACAATTTAGAATGTTGGCAGGAAAGTTCTGTTGCACCAGGGTGAGAGAGGAGCACAGTCCAGCACAATGTCAGAGCATACTGGGCCCCAGGAAACTGAGAGCAGGTCACTGTGAGACTGAATCAGTGGCAGCAGTGGCAGTTTTCAGACCTCATATCCCACAGATAGTAAGGGGATTGGACAATGAGTCAGAAGGAAATTTTGCATGAGTCCCTTTGCTAGCACTAGGGGCAGGACTCTGATGTATTGCCTATACTTGGATCTGGGTCACAGTCCTGTATCCTAGTCCCAGTGTGAGGAGGAACATTAGCACAGCAGAGCTATCATATCACCTTAGAAGAGTCCAAAACTTACAGGTCCCCAGAAATACCTCTGAAAATGGCTGCACAAAAAACCTGAAGCTTGGGATAGTGCCCCGTCTACTTGGGAGGCAGAGCCCCACTTTAGTATAGAGTTAAAAGTCAAGAAATAGGCTAGAAAATGAGCAAGCAATAGAAAAAGAAATCTGACCATATTAAGTTACTGTAGTGACAAGGAAAATCAAAACATACATTCAGAAGAAAACAACAAAGTCAAAATTCCTATGTCCAAAACCTCAAATATGAATTAGTCTCAGGCCATGGAAGAGCTCAAAAAGGATTTTAAAAACCAAGTAATATAGCTATACTAGAGCAGCAGAAGCCTCAAAATGACAAAGTGAAAGATTTCCAGCCCAAGACAGCCTGGAAGGCCAACAGGAAAGGATTATCACACCAGGTTTAGAGTGGAGCACAGTCCAGCATTGGCCCTGTGGCACTGCATGGACAGGACTGGACCAGGCTTCAGGGCACAGAATCACAGGTAGCAACTGTGGTTCCCAGATTTCTCAACTCACAAACACCAAAGACAACTTCAAAGGTCAGTGAGAAAGCTCTTTCACCTGGGTGAGAAGGGAGCAGGGTCTGACCCTAGCCCAGGCCCCAGGGCAGCTGCAGCCACTGTGGCACAGTGTCCATTTTTTGAGCTCTCAACTTAAAGACCCTGGGGGAATTGAGTGGCTGATTTGGGTCTCAGTCTTCAGTGGTGGTCCTGGGGTGAGGAGGAACACTGGCATAGTGGAACTGGTGGAGGCTCTGGAGAGTGAATTCTACTCGCAGATCCTAGGCAGAAAAGTTTGTAATTGCTCACAGACCAGAGCGCAGGTCAGGAGAGGAGTAAACTCCTCTCCCTTAATTATGCCACCTTGGAGGAACTGAGAACTTACAGATCCTTAAAGCATACCCTGTACTTGATAAAGGACACAAAAGTCAAGTAAAAAGCTAGGAAAATGCCTCTCCAAAAAGGAAAAATATAAGACTATAAAAGTTTGCTTTCTTGATGAACAGGTATTTTCTTCCATCCTTTCAGATGAGGAAGAACAAAGCATACCATCAGAAGGAGACATAAAAGTCAAGGCCAAAAAACATATGCAATGGTCTCAGGCCATGGAAGAGCTCAAAAAGGATTTTGAAAATCAATTAAGAGAGTTAGAGCAAAAATTGGGAAGAGAAATGAGAGAGATGCAATAAAATCATGAAAAACAAGTCAACAGCTTACTAAAGGGTACATTGAGGGAAGGGGTAATTAGAATGCAAGATATTATGGGGTGGGGGAGGGGAGAGATGGGAAGAAAAATTGGAACTCCAAATTTTGTAGAAATGAATGTTGAAATATAAAAATAAATAAAAAATCTATTATAAAAAATAAAAATTAGAATGGAGCAGTTGGAAGCTAATGACTTTATGAGAAACCAAGAAATTACAAAACAAACCCAAAAGAATGAAAAAATAGAAGACAATATGAAATATCTCATTGGAAAAAAAATTGATCTAGAAAATAGATCCAGGAGAGTCAATTTAAAGATTATGGGACTACCTGAAAGCCATGATAAAAAAAAGTCTAGACATCATCTTGCATGAAATTATCAAGGAAAACTGCCCTGATATTCTAGAACCAGAGGGTAAAATAAATATTGAAAGAATCCATTGATCGCCTCCTGAAAGAGATCTGAAAAGAAAAACTCCTAGGAAGACTGTAATCAAATTCTAGAGTTCCCAGGTCAAGGAGAAAATATTGCAAACAGTCAGAAAGAAACAATTTGAGTATTGTGGATATACAATCAGGATAACACAAGATCTAGCAACTTCTACATTAAGGGATAGAAGGGTTTGGAACATGATATTCCAGAAGTCAAAGGAACTAGGATTAATACCAAGAATCATTTACCCAGCAAAACTGAGTTTAATACTTCAGGGGGAAAAAAATGACCATGATCATTCAATGACACAGAGGACTTTCAAGCATTCTTGAAGAAAAGACCAGCTCTGAATAGAAAATTTGACTTTCAAACACAATAATCAAGAGAAGCATGAAAAGGTAAACAGGAAAGAGAAATCATAAGGGACTTACTAAAGTTGAACTGTTACATTCCCACATGAAAAGATAATATTTGTAACTCTTGAGACTTTTCTCAGTTTTTGGGTAGTTGGAGAGATTATATAAATATAGACAGAGAGCACAGGGTGAATTGAATAGGAAGGGATGATATCTAAAATAATAAAACCAAGGGATGAGAGAGGAATATATTGGGAGGAGAAAGGGAGAAATGGAATGGGGCAAATTATCTCTCAAAAAGGAGGCAAGAAAAAGCTTTTTCAATGGAGGGGAGAAGGGGGAGAGGTGAGAGGGAAAAAGTGAAGCTTACTTTCATCACATTTGGCTTAAGGAGGGAATAACATCTACACTCAATTTAATATGAAAATCTATCTTACACTATAGGAAAGTAGGGGAGAAGTGGATAAGTGGGATATATGTGGGATAGAAGGGAGAGCAGATGGGAAGAGGGAGTAATAAGAATTAAACACTTTTGGGGAGGGACAAGGTCAAAAGAGAGAATAGAATGGGGGGCAGGATAGGATGGAGGGAAATATAGTTAGTCTTTCATAACATGACTGTTATGGAAGTCTTTTGCATAATTACACATGTATAGCCTACATTGAATTTCTTGCCTTCTCAGTGGGGGTGGAAGGGAGGGAGAGAAGGTGGAACTCAAAGTTTTAGAAATGAATGTTGAGAATTGTTTTTGCATGCAACTGGGAAACAAGAAATACCGGTAATGGGGTATAGAAATCTATCTTTCCCTAAAAGAAAAGAGAGAAGATGGGGATAAGGGAAGGGAGGGGTGTGATAGAAGGGAGGGCAGATTGGGGAAAGGGGTAATCAGAATGCACAGTGTCTTGGGGTGGGGGAGGATAGAGATGGGGAGAAAATTTGGAACTCAAAATCTTGTGGAAATGAATGTTCAAAACTAAAAATAAATAAATAAAAATCAAGTAATAGAGGTACAAGAAAAAATTTGGAAGACAAATGTGAGTAATGCAAGTAATGCTTTGTAAAGGAGGCACAAAAAATACTGAAGAAAACAATACCTTAAAAACGAGAATAGGCCAAATGGTAAAAGAGACAGAAAAATCAAATGAAGAGAAGATGCCCTTGAAAAACAGAATTAGTAAAATAAAAAAAGATATACAAAAATCCAGTGAAGAGAGGAGCTCTTTAAAAATTAGAATTGGCCAGATGGAAAAGGAGGTATAAAAGCTCACTGAAGAAAATAATTCCTTAAAAGTCAGAATTAGACCTTCCAGAAGTGGAAGCTAATGACTTTATGAGACTCAAGAAACAATCCAGTGAAACCTAAGGAATGAAAAAAATAGAAGAAAATGTAAACTATCTCATTGGAAAAACAACTGATCTGGAGTATAGAATCAGGAGAGATAATTTTAGATTATTGGACCACTTGAAAGTTCTGATTAAAAAAAAGTCTAGTCATCATCTTTCAAGAAATTATCAAGGAAAATTGCCCTGATATTTTAGAACTAGAGGGTAAAATAGAAATTGAAAGAACCCACTTATCACCTCCTGAAAGAGATTCAAAATGAAAACTCCCAGGAATATTATAGTCAAATACAGCTCCCAGGTCAAAGCGAAAATACTGCAAGCAGCTAGTCAAGTATGATAGGACATAGACACAGGATAGCACAAGATTCAGCAGCTTCTACATTAAAGGACTGGAGGGCTTGGAATATCATATTCTGTTGGGCAAAAGAGCTAGGATTACAACCAAGAATCACCTATCCAGCAAAACTGAAAATAATCCTTCAGGGAAAAATGTGGATATTCAATGAAATGAGATCTTTCAAGAATTTCTGATAAAAAAAAAAAGACCTTGATTTTTCAATATAAGATGCAAAAAAAAAAAAAAATCATTAAAAAGTAAACAGAAAAGAGAAATCATAAGGGATTTGACAAGGTTAAACTGTTTATATTCCTACATGGGAAAATGGTATTTATAACTCATAAGAACTTTCTCATTATTAGTACAGTTAGAAGGTGTATACATAGAAAGCAGAAATGTGAGCTGAATGTGATGGTAAGACTATCTAAAAAAATAAAATTAAGGGATGTAGAAGAAGAATGCATTGGGAGAAGGGAAAAGGGAGAAGTAGGATAGGATAAATTATCTTACATAAAAGAGGGTTGGAAGAGATTTTACATAAGAGGGAGAAATGGGGGAAGCAGGGAACAGAGCACATGAGCCTTAATCTCATCAGAATTGGCTCAAAGAAGGAATAATATACACAATCAGTTGGGTGTAGAAATCTATCTTGCCATACAGGAAAGTAAGAAGGGAAGAGGATAAAAGAAGGGAGCAGGGGAGCTAATAGAGGTGAGGGCAGTCTGGAGAAGGGAAAAGTCAGAAACAAAACACTTTTTTTTTCCAAAACACTTTTGAGAATGGACAGAGTTAAAGGAGACACAGAGTAGGATAAACAAGAGGAAAACAGGATAGAGGGAAATACATGATTGGTAATCATTTCTGTAAAAAAATTTTACAGTGAGTTTCTCTGATAAAGACTTCATTTCTCAAACTTGTAGAAAACTGAGTCAATTTTATGGAAACAAGAGCTATTCTTCAATTGATAAATGGTCAAAGCATATCATCAGGCAGTTTTCAGACAAACTAACCAAAGCTATCTCTAGTCATATAAAAAATGTTCTAAATCACTATTGATGAGAGAAATGCAAATTAAAATAACTCTGAACTACTATGTCACACCTGTCAGATTGGCTAATATGACAGAAAAGGAAAATGACAGATGTTGGAGGGAATGTGGGAAAATTAAAACACTAATGGATTATTGGTAAAGTTGTGTATTGATTCAACCATTCTGGAGAGCAATTTGGAACTATGCCCAAAGGGCTGTAAAACCATGCATACCCCTTCATCAAGCAATACCTCTAGTAGGTCTGTATCTCAAAGAGGCAAAAAACAAAAAGGAAAAGGACCCAGGTGTACAAAAATTTTCATAGCAGCTCTTTTAGTAGTGGCAAAGAATTGGAAAGTGAGGGCATGTCCATCAATTGGGCAATGGCTGAAGTAGTTATTGTATATGATAGTGATAGAATCCTATTGTGCTTTAAGAACTGATGAGCAGGAGGCTCTCAGCAAAACATGAAAAGGCTTACACAAGCAAATGTAAAGTGAAATGAGCAGAACCAGGAGAACATTGTACACAGTAACAGCGTTATGACACAATGATCTACTATGAATAATTTAGCTATTCTCCACAATACAATGATCCAAGACAACTTTGTAGGACTTATGATGAAAGGTGCTGTCCATCTCCAGAGAAGGAACTGGTAGAGCCTGAACACAGAGCAAAGATTTTTTCTTTATTGTTTTTATTTTTGTTGGGGTTTTTTATCTGTGTGTCTTTTATAGAATGATTTACATAGAAGAGTGTTTTGCATGACTACAAATGTCTTCCCTATGTCTAAAGTACTTGTTTTGTCATTGGTGGGGAGGGGAGGAAGGGAGGGAATTTGGAACCCCCAATTTTTTTTAAAAGAATGTTAAAATGGTGTTTACATGTAATTGGGGAAAATATTAAATAAGATTAAAAAAAAAAAACAAAGTCCCCTGCCATGACATTGATACCTGTTTTTCTCAAAGAAGTTACTACTTAAAAAAAAACCAAACCCAAAATAACTTGCTATTAATGAACTTGCTATTATGAGAAGCAATATAATTTAGAGCAGGGATTCTCAAAGTGTGATCCAGTGGCCTGTGGTGGTCCCTGAGACCGTTTGAGAAGGTTGATGAGGTCAATACTAGTCTTATAATAATGTAATGACATTATCTGCTTATTAAAAATTTCTCTTTCCTTTTCCAATTACATATCCATGTGAGTCTGGATTTTCTTCAAATATTTCAACCAAAATAACATAAAGCCATCAACTGAGCACAGAAGCAGCTCTGAGAATTCAACTGTCTCCTATTGAGCCAGACATTACAGAGACTTAGAAAGAATATGTAAAATAATGCCCCTTTTCACTAATTGTTTTCATTTTAGAAAAAGTTATTTTCCATAAAAATGTGTTCTTTATAACATGTAATGTTTTATTATTGTTCTTTTTAAATTAATAGGTAGCTTAAAGTTTTATCAGTGTTAATTTCTAATACAGTAAGTATCAATGACTTTAACCCACATCAACAAAAACCCTTTGGGATCCTCAATAATTTTCAGAATGTAAAGGGGTCCTGAGACCTTTTGAGAACTGCTGGTGGAGTAGATAACGGGCCACTGGCCTTAGAGTCAGGGAAGCCTGGCTTCAGATTCTGCCTCTGCTTTCTTTCAGGCCATGCATGTAATGGACAAGCCATTTAACTTCTAAGAGCCCCCAAGGTCTCTTTAAATCGCTCAGATGGAACCAATGCAGGGAGTTATTCCCTACACTGATGAAATCATGGGCCTGGATGCTCTCCCTTCTTCCCCTCAGAAATGAATCCATACATTGGACAAGGATGGCTTTGGATGGTGTGTTCCATTTTTCCATGAATTCATTTTCATCACTCCCGACTTTGACAAGGGCCAGGCTTCATGGTACTTGTTTATTCATTTTCTTCAATCCCATGTTGCGCCATCCTTTTGTCTATACTTTAAAATATTTGAAATCTAGTCCCCTCCCCTCTTTTTTTGGTGAGGGGAGGGGAGAGGCACTGAGTCAGTAACTCTCGTGTCCTTGGGGTTTGTCAAAATCAAACCACCTTTGTAAAACCAGTAATAAAGGAAGTTCAAAGCAGTGCAGGCATGTATTACCAAAATGCCTGACATATCCCAAGAAATGTAAACTGAGAATTCAGGGGAAAGCAGAGCTATGATATGACACTATTTGGCAAATAAGCATGTCTCACCAGTACTTACTGATTGCATGACCGCTGTCAAACCCATTTGTCTGGCCTGCTGACCAGCCTCAGTCAAGTTATAGCATTTAGAAGGGATCCTGTGTGCTGGGAGAGTTTCAGTGGGAAAAGTCCCCTTCTCTTTAAAACCCATTAAACTCGGGTCTCACAGCAGATTCCCAGAGCCTGGAGTCAGTCACCTGGGTGCCTTTGAGTCATAAGGCTGGGAGAAGGGAACAGAAGTCTTTCTGTTCTGGTGAAACCCATGACAGCACATTAAGGGGAAACCATTGTCTGAGACAGTTGCTGCCAAGTCTCAAAACTGGAGTCCCATGGATTGGCATCCTTCCAGGTCTGGCAGGAGAGTTGGACGATAAAGCATGTGAGGAGCCAGCATCCTGGTGCCTGCTGAGGACACATCCAGCATTGAAATAGCTCTCACATGGGACACCAGGACTGCTATGGAAATTTGTCATCAGAGCATTTCTATTTGCCTTGCTTTCTAATGACACCACACTTACAGTTTAGTGGTGGCTAAAAACCATTGTGGTTTAGGGGAAAGAGTACTAAACTGGGAAGTCAGGAGGCCTCGATTCAAGGCCAACTTGTTTCCTCTTATTGGCTGAGTTAACTTAGAAAAGCTGCAATTCTTTGAAGTAATATAAGTTTTCTTCAAGATTTGGTATCCTCAACTGTCTTCTCACAAGTGTTTCTAGAACCAATTTTAAAAAATTGTTGAGCTTAGGAGAGTATGGATAGGTGGTCTCAGATTCCTGAACCATGCTACTCATTCATTCACTCACTCATTCATTCAACAAATATTTACTGGATGCCCACTTTAGGACACTATTAGGACTACCACACATATATACACACATATGTATGTGTACAAATATACATATATAAAGGAATATATATTATATATACAGAGATAAAGTTGAGTAAGAGAGATGCTACACTCTGTATATGAATCTGCATAGCATTATCTGGTAGTTATCATGGTTATCATACAAAAGGTTCTAGGGATTCAGAAAATGGAGAGATGATGCCCATCTGTAATGATCAAAAAAGACTTCATGGAGGAGATGACATTTGACCTTGGGCTTGAAGGGTGAATAGGATTTTGACAGGTAGAAAAGAGGAAAGAAGGGCATTTCAGGGATGTGAGATGACACTAATGATGATCTTAAGATGGAAAAGTTCAAAGTCTGTATAGGAAATGGTAAGTTGAGCTGGAACTGGTCTCTAGTATCCCTTCCACCTCCATACATATGATCTGTTTGGCCCCAGAAGATAGAACCAGGAGCAAATAATTGGAAGTTGCAAATTGGCATACTTAGGCCTGATGTCAGGAAAAACTTCCTAAACATTAGAGTTTTCCAGAAATGGGATGGGCTATGTTGAGAGGTGGGCTCCCCCTTCCTTCAAGCAGAGGCTAGAGGAGCCTTGTCAGGTATGTTCCATTAGTGATTCCTTTTAGGAATAGGTTAGACTAGATAGTTATTGAGGTCACCACTTACATTCTGTGATTCATGAACAGAATGCAACTGCTCTAAACATTATGATCTGAATGGGGATCTGAAGTCATCTAGTTCAACCTTTTCATTTTACAAGTAAGGAAACAGTCCCCATAGGGGGCAGCTAAGCGTCAAAGTGGATAAAGTGCCAGGTCTGAAGTCAGGAAAAGTCATCAAATCCAGTCTCAGACACTTGTCCCCAACAAGCCTCTTAACCCTATCTGGCTCCGTTTCCTCACCTGGAAAATGAGCTGGAGAAGGAAATAGCAAATCATTTTAGTCTCTTTGCCAAGAAAACCCCAAAGGGTTCACAAAAGAGCTGAAAGGACTGAACGGCAAGCAGATATGACTACCCAGTGTCATATAAGTTAGAGAAGGTGACAATACTCCAGATCTACTCATTATAAACAAAGTGGATGAACATGGCTTAAAGAAATGATTAAACAAACTACGGTACATGAATATAATGGAATAGTTCGTAAAAGCGAAATAATTGTGGTTGCTTATTCTTTTTTTAAAAGAGGATCAGGGACATTGCAGGTGATGTCTTCACTCTTAGGTGAACTGGATTTAAGTGAGGCAAAGTTGTATAAAGTTGTCAGCCTTACTTTCTCTTCCAGAGTCATCTCAATGTCCAGTGACAAGACAAAAATCAAACAACTGGCAATGGCTCAGGATGCAATGGATGGCCTTGAACTCTTGGATGCTCTAAGCACTCTGTAATGCCTGCTTTAGCTGCCTTCATGGCTCTTGGAACAAATTGTCCCTATCTATCCATTCCACCAAGGGGAGTCTTCACATGTTTGGAGTAGACATCCTCCTAACTCACTGACAGGTTTGAGGCCTGGTTTAACCCATCTCTCCAAGATGGTTTACCAGGGTGTGGCCACTGCACATGCTACAGCTTCTTGGAGCCACAGGTAAGAGTTAGGTGAATCAGGTGGAACCCAATGGTAGATGAGCAGCCCTGAAATCAGCTTGGCAAGGCCTCACACCAGAGGTGCTAAGCCTTCTTGAGCTACCCCTCGGGGTAGGGGGAGATAATATCACATAATGGAAAGAGCATTTCTAGGTATCACAAGTCCTGGGTTTGAATTCTGACTCTTACACTCATTGACTGGGTGGCTTTTTTTTTTTTTTTGTCTTTTGATGTCTTTTGATTCCTGCATAAATTGGATTTAAGTGAGGCAGAGTTGCACGAAGTCATCAGCCTTACTCTTGCTTCCAGAGTCATCATAGTCCAGTGACAGGACAGAGTCAAGGCAGCTGGTGGTGGCTCAGGATGCAGTGGATGACCTTGGCATCTTCGGTGTCTAACCAAGCTCTAAGCACTCCACATCACCAGCTTCATCTGCCTTCATGGCCGTTGGAACAAATTGTTCTCATCTGCCCATTCCACCAGATGAAGTCTTCACATGCTTGGGGTAGCACCCCCCTAACTCACCAATGCATCTGAGAACCCTTGGTTACCCTCAACCTGGTTTGGCCCATCTGCCAAAACAGTTTACCAGGGTGTGGCCACTGTGCATGCTGCAGCTTCTTGGAGCCGCAGGTAAGAGTTAGGCAGAACAGGTAGACACCAAAGGTGGAAAGAGCCCTTACAAGGGCTCGGCAGCCATCATACCAAAGGTACTGGTCCTCCCTGAACACACTTAGACTACTAAAAACACACAAAATCAATTGTTCGTCCTATAGGATTTTAAGGTAGGTGGCTTTTTCCTAGTCAACATATGCTACGATAATATAAACAAAAACAAATTCTAAAAGGCAGCCAAACTTATAAATCTTAATGATCAGTCTTAGTTTCAAATAACAGGAAACATAGGTTGCTTCTCTCAACAGAAAAGTAAGAGATCGCAGTTAAAATGTGTGTCATATACTGTCAAACAAGATTTCCATGTTGCTTGGTTTGGCTTAGACTTTTTCTTTTGTTACAAGGCTGGATTCATGGATTGAGGAAGGGGGTCAGTCATAGGAAATACTGATTGTATAAAAAGCAAAAGGTGAGAGAGACAGAGACAGAGACACATAGAGAGACAAAAGAGAAAGAGAGAGAGAGGGAGAGAGAGAGAGAGAGCAGCTTTATGTTAAACCACTTGAATTTTCTGAGTGATAAGATCTAGAGAGCAGCTGCCTTGCTGATCAATATAACCTTCTCTATCCCTCTCCCTACTTCTATACAATTCAGAAAGAAATTTCAAGGTAATAAGTATGTTAGACTCTATGTTCTGAACAACTGCTGATGTTTAAAAATACTAAGATATTACTAAAATGTCTCCCCATTCTCTTGTGCCAGGAAGGAGGCAGGTAATAACTGTGTTTTCCTCCTTTTACTTTGGATGAATGATCTATTGTCATTGTGTTGGGGTGAAAACTGTGCCTTGGTTTGTCTTCTTTTTATGAAAGGGTAATACTGTTAGTCACAACAAGTGAGTCATTCAGCCTCGCATATATTTTCCTGAGCAGAGGACAGAATTGTACCAACCCTCCCTCAGCTACAGCCTTCATTCATTCTCCCACATGCTGCCAACCATCTGTTTTATAGATGGAGACAAAATGGTCATTGCTGGTTCACACCTCTCACTACCATACATAAGTTTGCATTACATAAACCTTATACACATAAGCAGGATGGTGCAGGGGAGACAGTACCGGACCCTCCTTCCAGTTGGGACGCCTGGGCTCGAACCCTAGCTCAGCTACTTTCTATCTGTTTGACCTTGGGTAATTCCCTTCAAATATCGGGATCTCAAGTTTTCAATGTAACATGAGCAGGCTGGGATAAATGGCCTCTGAGATCTTTTCCAGTTCTAAATAGGTGACCCTTTTCTATGTTTCAGGCAAAGATTTCCAGCCTCCACTTGTACTTCCAATTAAATACAGGTGCCACTCGCATCTAAGGTGTCCCAAAAGTCTCAGTGCAGTTCAAGGCTTTTAATAACAGGAGACTGTACTTAGACTTTTGTATGTAGTGGGCTCCTACCTGTACTGGTGTCAGCACAGGCTAGTCCCTGACCTACGCACAGCTCCCAAAGGTGATTTTGCTTCAGTAGTTCACAGCTGTAGCCTTAAGCATCAGCGCATTTGTACAGTTACTAAATTACCCATATCCTTTGACCAAGCAATCTCACTACTAGGCTCATGCCCAAAGTCAAGGGCAATGAGTAAGGGCTCATATGGATGGAAATATTCCTCACAGCACTATTTGTAAGAGCAAAAAGCTAGACACAAGCCATCTGCTCAGTGACTGGGGGATGACTGAACAAAATGTGGCATGTGAACATAACGGACTCTCGTGTTCTAAGGAATGGCAAATACAAATAATTCTGGAAAAGCCTTATTTAAAGTTATGCAGAACCTGGAGAACAACACTCACACAATGGTTACAGGAATATAAATAAAGATGCCAACAAAGGGTGACAAAATCCAGGGCAAATATAATGGACAATGTGGTTAAGGTTCGTGCCCACCTTCTTGCTGTCTAGTCTGTTAACATTTGGCAGAAAAATGTCACATACTATGAGTATGACAACATTCTCAGACCTTTCTGTACTTCACAAAGGGGAGTATTTGTTGGGCTGTGTCTGCTGGAACAGAATAAAATGTGCCTACTTATTGAATTAAAAAAACCTCACAAAATAGTCAGGCTTTGCTAGGTCTATGCCATAATCTTAGCTGCTATTTCATAGCAGTCTCAAGGTTTCTCTTCCATTTAACAAGTTTTGAGTTATGTTTTTTTCTTTTAATGATGTGAATCATCAGAGAGTGGCAGATACAATGGGAATTCTGCCTGAAAAATAAAGCCAGATTGGGACCAAGTTCATAATACACACATACACATACACACACACATACTACATCATCTACAACAAATAAAAAGAAGAGAAGCCCCTGTGTGGTGATTTCTTTAGTCATTGGTCCCGGGAGTCCCATCATCCTTCAGATGATAAGTGACAGATTGAGAAGATGAAAAAGCAAACAACCAGAATGAATTTTTTTACATGAAATGTGACTTCAGGGTGATCAATGAGTTGACATTTCTTGAGGCAACCAATCAAGATGGTTCATTACAGCTCATTTATTTCAAGTACCAGTACCTGCTTGAAGATGGGGTTAAATTGAATCACTAGCTTTGACCTTGCCATGACAGCCTGCAGTGGTTTCCATGTGTTCATTAGCACATAGAATTTTTTTTAAAGGAAACTAATTTCCTCTGCAACATATGACACACATTTCATGAGATATTCTTTTAGAGATGTCTAATGGGTACTCAAGAACTTATAAAAAATCTAATAAACTCTAATATGATATTATTATAAATAGCTTTTTAATTATCAAAGCTTAACAAATCATGGCAATTATTTTATTTTTACCACAGTAATTTCTAATTTTAAAAATCCCTTTTCATCCTTAAATAGAATCAAACAGACTTCATTTTATTATTTCATTTTATTTTTTCATAACAAGAATCCATTTTCTTTCCCTCCCACATTTCCCAATTTAGAAGAAAAAGCAATAAAAAGCTCCATAATAAATGGGAATTGTCAAATAAAACAAATTTGCATATTGTTCATGCCCCCAGAATGTGCATGCCATTTGTCACCTTGAGTCCACCACCTCTCTATTAGGAGGTAAATAGCATACATCATTATCATCAGCCCTCTGGAATCATAGTAGGTCATCAGCAGATCAGATTTCTTAAAGCTTGTCAAGCTTGTCTTTACAACGAGCTTGTGTAAATTCCTCTCCTGGTTATGCTCACTTCACTCTGCATCAGTTGATACACAGCATCCCAGGTTTCTCTGTAACCATCGCTTTAAGCAATTCTTACGCACAAGAGTATTCCAACTTATTCATTTGCCATGATTTGTTCAGCCATTCCCCAACTGCCCTGTTTGTTTTGTTTTTGTTTTTTGTCCTTTAGTTTTTAGAAAGAAATTTATTATGTCATTTGATAGATGAAGAAAGCTGGAAGAAGACTCCTTCCTCTGTCTCTGAGTGATTTGTATTATTTAGGATTTCAGGGAAGAGTACCCACCAGAACAGCAGCAGTTAAGCTATTTTGTAGAGAGGGCAGTTCCTAGGGGAGGTCCATTGAGATATACATCTGTAAGCATAAGCATTAGAACTAAGAAGGGTTGAGACATAAACATCAACATTCAGACTTGGGGTACCCAAAACACAAACTGGGGACCCAAGACCAGACCTGGGGAGTATCCTCTTTGTTTCCAGTTCTTTACCATCACTGAAAGAGTTGTTTTATTGAGCAAACAGGCTTTATTTTAGAAAGCTAGTAAGTTAGTAAATGACTGTGGAAAAAAGATGCTAGAGAACATTTTCAGTTATTAAGGGCCTGATTATCTAATTTGTACATAATTGGGTCACTTCTTTCTCCTTTTCTCCTTCCCATTGGCTGCCTTTTTTTTTTTTTTTTTTTTTGGCCACATCTCTCTGTATATCAGAAGGCAGATTGAGACTATCTTTGGAAAGCAAACCTAGCAACTGGATAGAATTTCCAGAGACAGCAGGTCATTACTGCTCCCTCCTAGTGCTAAAAAAAAAATGAAAATAAACTACAAATATCAACAACCAAAGCAGATTACCTCAGAACTTTTAAAAAATATATGTATTTTGAAAACTATATTTTAATATAATCTGTTTGCTTTGTAATCCTATGCATTTTATTTAATGAATTTTAAAATATTTTGAGAAGACACCCAAAGGCTTTGCAAGATTGCTAAGAGGTCCATTAAAAAAAAAAGGCTAAGACCCCTTGCCCTTGAAAATATTTACCTATTTTAAAAGGGAATCTCACCTTGCCATAAAGTATGCAGAAAAAACAGGAAGAGCAGAAATTCTAATCTTGTCTCATATTTTGTGCTGTATTATAATTTTTATAGTATAAGGGATTGATCAAAAGAACTACCTCATCAGCTTGATAAGATTACAGGGAAATGAGCCTTGTTTGAGATTTTGATTTCATATTTATTTGACTCCTCAGCCCAGTGTAGATCAGATGGGTTGGTTTGGACTGTTGTAAGAATCACCCTTATATAAGATCTTATAAAAGGAAGTCTTCATCATAGATGTGGACTTTTTGTCCTTCCCTCCACAAGGATATTCTAGTATCTTTGCCAAAAGAATTCCAAGGGGATCATGAAGACTTGGGCATGATGGCAATGACAGGACAATTACATTTTCCTTTGTCAACAGAGACATGATGAGGGAGCAGAGCAGCTAAGAGTATTTCTCCATTTGTATGCAGTGGGTGGGGAGGGGGTGGCCAGTACTTCCCCTGCCCTCAACAAATACCCCTAACAGCTATCTTGGGGCATATGAACTCACAGAGAGGTATGTGCTCTCCCCCATATAGCTGGAAAGATGAGTTCCTATTCCTAGTAACTGGACCTAGCAATGGCAGAGAGTAATGCTCTTAAATAAACAGCAGTCATATAAAGGGAAACCAGGTGGTCCAGGTGGTGGAAGTAGCGTAAGTCCAGGGTTCTGGAGTGTTACTGATAATTCTTGGACCCAAGCTTCCTAGATAGCCTAGTGAGAGGGGAGTATTTCTTGAGCTTCATATCTCAGAATCCACTCTTATGGTGAGAGGAGGATTTCCCAGACAGTGCCAGTCTCAACGCTAACTCATTAGCAACCTCAAACTTGAGAGTGCTGGGTCATAACTTTCTGGAAAGAGAAGAAAATTCCGAGGCAGAGCCAGTCTCTTGGAGTAAAACGAGGATTGCATGATCACTCTCAAATTTAGGGGAGTGTCAATGCACTAAAGGCATGATATGGAGAAGCAAAAGATCTGGATCTGAGTGCCACCATTTTGATGAGTTATCCAGGTGCTATAGGTCCAATGAGAAGAACACCAAGTGAGTATTTCTTCTGAAGGCAGTTCAAGCTTTCAAGCTAGTACCATAAGGCTACTTGCCTTTCTGGGTCTCTGGGTAAAAGGTAAACTCCTTAGAATGTTAAAATTGTGGTTGCCCTAATAGTAAGAAAATTTCCAGGTTTTTTTTTTCCTTTCTGGGGTGGGGGACAGTGTCCAAATCACAAGAAGTATTATTCATCAGAAAGACAATGGGGCTCTGGGGAAATGTGCATGTCATTGGAGATGGAATAAAATTTAATCAGCTGTTTATGGACTACCTTGAATCCTTTTTTTTTTTTTTTTTGGATGTTGCTGTTTTCTGCCTTCTCTGTTGGAAGAAATAAAATTGATCTACCCTATACATGATATGAGCAGGTAGGTGGATAGATGATTATTGTCCTTCATTTTCAAAGAGGACCAAAATGATTTCACTATGCTAGAGTCAAGTTACAGTGTGTTCAACTGCGGCTGATCAGGCCAATACAAGCTCAGAATGCTCTGCCACAGGTTGGCCACAAATAGTCTGTGTGAACATTTGGAGTGGATACTCTAAATTTGAGCATCCTGAATTTTCTTTGAGCTGTTTCAATTCTGCTTTACTCATAGAGCAGATGTGGGCATGCCATGCTGAGCGGTCCTGTGACACTGGTCTCCCATGTCACACAATCAATTCCAAAGTTTTTAAGAGATACCTTGAGTGTCATTATATAGCTTTTTCTGACCACCATGTGAATGCTTGCCCTAAAAATAGTCCTTTTAGCAAGCATATGCTTGGCATTCGAACAATGTGGCCAGCCCATCAAAGTTGTGCTCTCTAAAGTAGAGCTTGAATGCCTGGTAGTTTAGTTTGAGAAAGGACTTCAGTGTCTGGTATCTTATCCTGCCAGGTGATCTTCAGAATCTTCTAAGACAATTCAAATGGAAGTGATTCAGTTTCTTGGCATGATTCTAACATAGTGATGTCATTTTGGTCCTCTTCAAGAATGAAAGACAGCAACCAACTACCCATCTAGCTGCCTATATCATTTGGAAAGAGTAGTACACTGGACAGCACATTTGATTTGGAGTTAAGGAAGACCTGAGTTCAAATCCTATCTCAAACATTAACTCTGTGACCCCGACTGAGTCATTGAATCTCTTTTAAACTCACTTTCCTCATCTATAAAATGGGAATAATAATAAGGATAGCTTCTACTTCACAGAGTTATTGTTGCAAACTTTAAAGTACTATAAAAATGTTAGCTACTATTTTTGCATGATTGCAGAAAACACAGAGCTGGCTCTAAAAGGTCAAAGCATTTTCCAAAAGTAACCTCCCTGAAAGTCCAGAAGAGCCCTATGGAACATGTCCTTATAAACTTATAATTAATGAACATATTTCAATATTTGAAAAGATCTGTGGCATTAATCTTACCTTCATCAATCACAAGCTTTCTATACCTTAGCAGAAAGATGATCTTTAGGAGTTCCTGTGACTAATGTGGTTAACATCATGATAAGCCTCTCCCACGTTAATCTAGGCTGGTCCTTAGGCAACAGATGCAGAGATCACTGGCCCCCATTCAAAGACTTTCCAACTTGATAGGATCTGTTAGACCTTGTGCTCCACTGGCATAGTTTTCAAGAATCAAGGGTCACCTCCAACACCAAAGGAGGTATTGGAGAAAGTCTTTAATCTTAACAAAAAATTGCACATTTTGAGTCTTTATGATCCATGAAAAGGCAAGAGAAATGGTGGTTGAGTGGACCTTAAACCTTCTTCCAACAGTTACTTTAGGTGCAACCCTTCTGAAGCAATAGTCCAAAGCACCTGCCTTCTGGGTCACCCTGACCTTACTACTGTTTGTATCTCCTTCCAGTGAGAAGGGGCCATCCTCATTCAATGCCTCTTGAAAATCTGGCAATTTCTTTTACCTCAAGAAAGTGCTCAGAACATGGATCACAGTAAATTATAGCAATGAAAAAGCTTCTTTACAAATCCTGAAATTTAATAGAAGATATTAAAATTTGCTGGGACATGAGTGATTTTCAGTGAGGCTCTAAAGGTGAAAAAAATCCTGAGAGCCAAACAAGGACACAAAATCAAGGTCATTCCTTTGCTGTTGTGCTCCTCTTCCTTGACATATTCTGCATGACACATGGCCAGTTAGATGGCACAGTGGATAGAACATGGGACTTAGATTCAGCAAGACCTGAGTTTGAATTCCACCCGGGGTAAGTGACATAACCTTTGTCTGCCTCAGTTTCCTCATTTGTAAAATGGGGGTAATAATAGCTCCTCCCTCACAGGGTTGTTGTAAGGAACAAATGAGATAATACGTGTAAAATACTTGGCAAACCTTAAAGTGTTATATAAATCCTAGCTATTATTTTTTATTCAAGACTTCTTTACTTGGGGATATCTGAGTGGCCTATGACTAACATCATGTTGTTTTTCTTTTCTTTTTTTCTTTTTTAAACAAACTATTTGTTTGGAGGCTTTCGCTATTCTTACTGGCAAACTATGTGAACAATGGATTGTTTCAGTGGGTGACTCCACCAGACCTTGGCAGAAACTGTGGTCACAACTGGCTGAGGTTAAAACTGAAAATACTTGAACAATATAAGAATAGATGGCATAGGGGAAGGAATCTCATTGCTTCCACTTGCAGTGTACCATTGATACCAAGCCCAGAGTCACTCACTGCTAGTTGCCCAAGGAATTAATACAGCCTGTCTTGATGAGTGACATAATTCTGCATTAGAGAAATACAATGGGGTGCATTTACTGAGATAGCAAAAGATACTGACTGTTACACAGTTTTTAAAATAGGAAATTGGATTTCACAGACATACACGAAGGAACTGTGATGTCATCAGCATAAGGAACTCCCCCTGCCAATACCAAGAAACTTAGACTTCATAGACAAATATGAGAGAGTCTAAAACTCAAAGGAATTAGCTTGTTCTAGGACAACTACCCAGGAAGTGTCTGATGAGGGATTTGAACCCCTCGCTCTACCAATACAAATCCGACTTTGTTGAATAAGGCATAGAATCACAATCTAGAACTGGAAAGGACTTTGTGGCCACATTTTAGAAGTCCCCGGGAGTTGCCTGAGTCCATGGGGTAAATGGACTTCCCTGGATTCAGTGAGCTCCTGTCAGAGTCAGAATCTGACCCAAAGCTACTGCTGTCTCTAATTATATAATTAAATGAGGCCAAATGGATGAGATTTAATTTACTTGTAAATCACTATCTTGATTCATAATGGTAGTGTTACCAAGATCATTCCAAATTCAGAAGTCCCTGGATAAAGTAGGACAATGGAAATCTAGACTTGCCTTGGGTGGTACCATGGAAATGATCTCTAAGATGAATATCTTCAATGACTTGTCTTGATTTTTAAAAATACCTATGTCTTTTTTTCTTTTTGACACTAAAATCACTTTCTAATATATCCTCTCCTCCATTAAATTACCCTTTATAATAAAGAAAATCTTAACCAAAACCTAACCAGTCAAGTAACCACAATTGACAACACATCTACCACTTTGTAGCTGTAGAACCCTTCCTCACCTCTTCGTTGGGAGTAGGCATCTTTCATTATCTATTTTCTAGTTAAAACATTGATCATTTGAGCCCTATTATTAGACTAAGGTCTAAAAACATTTTACCCTCATATTATATTCTAGGTTATCAAATTAGAGAATAGTATAAGTACTGAGGACTTGTTACCCTCTGATTGGCTAAGTCCACAAAACAGCATTAAGTACTTCTTTACTACTGTACACATAGTGTGGGAACGTTACTATCTTGTCAAGGTGGTGCAGGGAGAGCAATGGGTTGCAGATTTACAGTGAGATCACAGCTAAGGAAAGTCTCTTCTCTTCTCTGATCCTCAGTCTCCACATTTGGAAAATGATGGTATGTGTGCATGTGTGTGTGCATGCATATGTGCATACGTATGTGTGTGTGTGTGTGTGAACAAGGTAATCTCTAAGGTGAATAGAGTTCTGGGTTTGGAACCAGGAAGTCCTGGTCTCCAATCTTGCTTGTAATGCTGTATGCCTACAGACATGTCACTTAAACTCTCTGACCTTCAATTTTCCCATCTCTTAAATGATAATATGTGACAATTAATGACAATACCAATAC
Organism: Notamacropus eugenii; assembly: GCF_028372415.1. NCBI lineage: Eukaryota > Metazoa > Chordata > Mammalia > Diprotodontia > Macropodidae > Notamacropus > Notamacropus eugenii. The sequence continues at coordinate 151,359,425 of NC_092877.1, read as the reverse complement.
CTGGAGCTCTAGCTGACTGGATTGATGTGGAGCTCAGAAGGAACAATTGATGTCCAATGCTCTGCAGACTTTTAGGCATGGCATCAGTGTCTATTGTTACTATTTTTATTTCTTGCGCTGTCTTATGATCTTGGCCACATTTATTTGTACAAAGAATTAATTCCCTTTTGATAGCTTTGGCACATGGCATCACATTTCAGTATTTAAAAGCACCTGCAGGCTACATTTCAAAATTCAGCCTGGAATCCTGGGAAAAAGTGCTAAATATGAGATACAGAAAAGCTTTGAGATGGAGGATATTGGGGACTGAGTGATAAGGAAGAAAACAGATTCTTGCTTAACGAGATAGTCATTCATGTTGTCCAAGAGGACTATTTCTATAGACTATGTCTAGCTGGCTGGCCCTTTCCTGATCACCATGCCTTTTCTCTCCTCTGTTCACCTTCAGAAGACCTCTCCTTCCTCACATCCTTCCCATGAAATCTGAATCCACTCTCGACCACAGGCCACGCAAGTGAAGCTGACATTAGCACACCAGGGCTGCTAGTAGGGATGTTACAGACAAGTTGACTGGGACCAACTCTAGACGAGAGTCCTTCTTTTCAGGAATCTCCAAAGATAACCTTTGTGGATCTAATCAAAAATGGGAAAAATCTGGTATTCTGGGCCCTTGGGATAGACAGTTGGGGATATTTCACAACTACTCTAGCTATCTGGCAGAAAGAAAATTTAAAATTCAAACATGGGCAATGGAAGGCGATTATACAGAACCCCATGCCTGACAAGGAAATTCAGAAGTGCTAAATACACGTAGCAGACTAAGACCATTTGTGGTCAAGAGCCCTGAAGTCTTGAGGCATGACTTGATACTCAGAGAATAAGATTTAGAAAGCCAACATTCATTTTCAGGACCACACCACATGCTGGGCTGGTACACCACGATGTCATTCCATGGCCCTTGCCAGGATCAACTAACAGCTGAAGCCAAAGACACGGGCTGGAAGTCAATGGCATGCAATTCATAAAAAAAGAATCTAACCATGTTTTTCCATGCCATAAGTTGGAATTCTGAAATTAAGCTCTACTGGGAGGATAATGGTATCTAGGTGGAAAATCCTCACCCCAGAATCACCATCTGCCCCTTTCTACAAGGTCTGAGTCTGCTTCTGCTCGTCTAAGAAGCACATTTCTGTCAGTCAACATTTGGATCAAATGAGAAAGCTGGTTAACTGCTCACAGTGACCTTCACTGGGCTTGCTAAAATCCTGGTCCCTTTGAAAAAGTTTTGGAATATTTTCCTTCTCCAACCAAACAAAAATCCATGGGTAGCTGGCACCTGCTCTTTTGACTGCTATACGCTGCCAAGGAGGGGGCAGCAGAATAGACATGGGCATAGGTTTTTCCATGGGCACCCAGCTTCCCATATGCTACTGGCCTGATGCCAGGGAAGGTTGGCACCAGTAACACCTCAACCTAGGCCTTCCTGTGCCCATTTGGCCCTTATATTTACAGCCTACGGTCACTGAAATTGAGTCACCAGGAAGCCACACTTCCATGAATGAATGAATCTCCCAGGAACAAAATCTTTTAACATAGCCAGTCTGAGCACAAAGGAAGTCAGGAGAAGTTCAGATTTTCTCAGGGACGTTTGGTAAGAGTAGATACTAAGCCTTTAGCAGCACTGTCCTAGGTATTAGTCATAGGAGGATCAGACCAGGTGTGGTAGAACATCTGCCATAAAAGCAGGAGGTTAATTTTAACTTGAGACAACTGGCTTAGGGGACTAACACTTGGGCCATTGACTGGTGACCTAAAAGCCTGACTAGGAAGACAGGAAGACAGGCTTCTGACCAGCACACCAGTGTGACCAATAGAGGCAAGGAAGCTCCTCCCAACTGAATCAATACTGTATCTTTGCTAAGAACTTCATTCTGTGCTATGGCCAAGTAAACTTCCTTTCATCAACTGTTACATGATTTCTGAGTGTCTCATTGGGTTCCAACTTTGGACCTGAAGCACCAGACCTTCCTGAATTAATCAGTCAACATTCATTAAGCACCTATATATATTCATTATATACTATATATATTCATTAAACAAATGAAAAAGAAGTAAAAGACCATCCCTGCCCTCGAAGAGCTTAAAATCTAATGGATCAAAGCCCTGACTATATTCCATGACTCAAGCCTGTTTGAGAGGAAGACTATGGTAGTTTTGGAGTGAGCAAAGCCTGCAGATGTAGGAGCAAAAAAGCTGCATGTCACCGAGTGGGGAATTATTCTGAAAGACACAAAAGTACAATCTCTATCTACCTCTGATCCTGTCAGAGGTGGGAAACAGTGCCCTGCTGAGGTACAGAGAGGATGAAATACATGTCATGGGATACATGCCTAAACTTCCTCTATAATTCCCACCTCTACAGCAACAAAGCTGTATGTCAGAATGCCTTATCTTTGTTAATAGAGAGGGTATAGAGATAGTATGGCATCCATATCACGGCATTCCTGGGGCAAGATCATAGGGGTCAATTATCTATCCAGGAGTGGGAAACCTTTGACCTCAACCTCGAGTAGGTTCCCCACCCCTTATTTTACTCTATACACAGTCTATTGATTGTAAATACCTTACTAGATCATAGGATAATAGGGTGTAGAGAAAGAAGGAAACTAAGAGGTCCCGTAATCTAAATTCCTTATTTAAAAAAAAATATTGAAACTGAAATTTACCAAAATTAAGTGGGTTGGGCCACTTAGTGGCAGAAACGTTAAGTAATAATAATTAGCATTTATATCGTGGTTGAAGATTTTCAAAGAGCTTCATGAGTATCATCTTATTTGATTCAACTGTGGAAGGGCCTATGATTATCCCCATTTTACAGAAGAGGAAACTGAGACAGACCGAAGTTAAGGCTCACCTAGCTAGTCAGTGTCTGAAGCCAAATTTGAACTCATGTCTTCCTTCAGTGCTCTAGCCACTGTGCTATCTAGCTCCAGGGGAATGGATTCAAAACCAGATCTTCAGACTCCGCATCCAGCCTTTTTCCCACTCCTTGCCTTACTCATTCATAAGCTTCATGAAGTCAGAGATTGTGTCCTTTTTCATATTCTTATTCCCAGTGTCTAGCAAAGGTCTTTGCATTTTACAGATGCTCGATAAATGTCCACTGAATTGAATTTGATCCAGCAGCTCTGTTCCATGAACAAGACAATTCATTTTTCAGCTCTGGTCTTTGTCTCTGGTTGTGCCCATACTGGAATGTTCTTCCTCCTCCACTCTATCACCTCTCTGGCTTTCTTTAAGTCCCAACTAAAATCTCACCTTCACAGGAAGTCTCTTAATTTCAATGCTTTCCCCATTTTGGTTACTTCCTGTTTATCCTGCATATAGCTTGCTTCATATATATTTGTTTACATGGTGTCTCTCCCATTAGATTGTAAACTCCTTCTGGGTAGGAATTGTTTTTTGACTCTGTTTGTATCCCCAGTGCTTAGCGCAGTGCCTGACACATAGTAGGCATTTAATAAATATCGATTTATTCATTGATTGAATGAATGGATGAATCAGAAAAAAATTTAAACTCATCTGCAAGGCTCTTTTTCTTCTCAGTTTTGGTAATGTCTGTTTCTTAACTAGGGAAAAGAGAACAGGAGAGACAAAGTGATATAATGGCTTTGGAAATCCAGCTCTGTCAACTACTAAACCTACTGGTCTATACTTTCCTCATCTGTAAAATTTAAGAGTTGGACTAAATGATTTCTGTGTTTCCTTCCTTTTCTAAGTCCTATGATCCCAGGTACCCTAATAAGGCTCCAGCCTACGGTAAATGCTACCTCCTGTCAGAGGAGTGACACAATTAAGATGCAGACATGGGCAATGAAGGAATTTGTTTTACTTGACTTTGCATATTTTTCTAAGGGCTTTTTTTCCTTTCCTTCTCTCCCTTCCCCCACCCCATGATAGGAAGGAAGTAGAGGAGAGAAAAATAACTGCTTGTGAATTGATTTTTTGTGAAGAAAAGAAGCCTCCAGAAAGAATCCTAAGGCCTCTACATTTTTGCTCTTACTGGATAGACCAAAGTTTCTTACCCTAAATATTCTTTTCAATTAAATTCAACAATTTGTTAAGTGTTTGTTAACTGTCTACTACATGCAAGGTACTATGCTGGGTGCTAGCTTTACAAAGACAAAAATGAAGTGGTTCCTGCCTTCAAGGAGCTTACTTTCTTTCTGTAAAAAAAAAATTATTTTTATTTTGAGTTCTGAATTCTCTCCCTCTCATTGAAAAAGTAAGAAAGATGATACCTGTTATACATAGGTAATCATGCAAAACATTTCTGCATTGTCCATTTTCTGAAAAAAAAAAAGCCAGAAAAATTTTAAAAAGAAAAAAAAATGTGTTTCAATCTGCACTCTGAATCTATCAGTTCTCTGAAGGGAGATAGCATTTTATATCATGAGTCCTTTAGTGAACAGTGACAATGTTTTACCCTGATCTTATTGGAAAAGCTTTTAGTTTATCCCCATTACAGATAATGCTTACTCTTGGTTTTAGATAGATGCTACTTATTATTTTGAGAAAAGCTGTATTTACTCTATGATTTCTACTGTTCTTAAGAGGAATGGGTATTGTAGTTTTGTCAAAAGCTTTTTCTATGTCTATTGAGATAATTATATGCTTTTTGTTGGTTTTGTCATTGATGCAGTCAATTATGCTTAGTTTTCCTAATACTGAGCCAGCCAGCATTTCTTGTATAAATCCAGCCTGGTCATAGCATATGATCTTTGTGGTGTGTTGTTGTAATCTCCTTGCTAGTATTTTATTTATATTTTTTTTTGCATCAATATTCATTAGAGGAATTACTTATAGTTTTCTTTCTTTGTCTTTTCCCCTGGTTTATGGACCAAAATTATATTTGTGTTACAGAAAGAATTTGATAACTGCCTTATCTATTTTTTCAAATAGTTTATATAATATTGAAATCAACTGTTCCTTACATGGTTGGCAGAATTCACTTGTAAGTTCATGTGATCCTGGGTTTTTTCACCTTAGGGAGTTTATTTATGGCTTATTTAATTCTTTTCTCTAAGCTAGGATAATTTAAATATTCTATTTCTTCCTCTGATAACCTGGAAAATTTATATTTTTGTAAATATTCATCCATTCATTTAGATGGTCAGTTTTATTGACGTATAATTGGACAAAATAGCTTTTAATAAGTGCTTTAATTTCATCTTCATTGGCTGTGCATTCACCTTTTTCATTTTTGATACTGGTAATTTAGATCTCTTCTTTCTTTTAAAAAAGTGAATTAGACAATGGTTTATCTATTTTTTTTCATAAAACTAGCTTTTACTTTTATTAGGTAATCCTTTTTTTTTTTACTTTCAAATTTATTAATCTCCCCTTTGATTTTTCAGGTTTTCAATTTTGGTGTTTAATTGAGGGTTTTTAATTTGTTTTGTTTTTAAGGGTTTTTTAGCTATATTCACAATTCACTGAGATATGCACTCTTTCTCCCTTTTATTGACACAATAATTTAGGAATATAAATTTTCCTTAAATACTGCTTTGGCTGCATGCCAAAAGGTTTGGTATATGGTTTCATTGTTGTCATTATCTTTAACGAAATTATTTGTTTTTTCCCCCTATGATGTATTATTTTATCCATTCATTCTTTATGATTAGATTCTTTGGTTTCCAGTTAATTTTAGTCTATGACTCAAAGGTCCATTATCATATGTAATTTTTATTATATTATGATCTCAAAGGGATGCATTAATATATCTGTTTTTCTGCACTTGTTTGTGAGGTTTATATTCCCTAATATGTGGTCATTTTTTATGAATGTGCTCTGTACAGTTGAGAAAAAGGCATACTCTTTTCTATTCCCATTCAATATTATCCAGAAGTCTATCACGTCTAACTTTTTAAAAAATTTTATTTATATTTTAATTAACTTCTTTCTTGTTTATTTTATGTTTAAATTTATCTAGTTCTGAGAAGAGACAGTTGAGGTTTCCCGCTTGTATAGTTTGACTGTTTCCTCCATAACTTATTTAAATTTTCCCTCAAGAATTTGAATACTATGCCATTTGGTGTACATATATTTATTATTGACATTACATTGTTTTCTCTGTTAGCTTTTATCAAACTGTAATTTCCCTGATTATCACTTTTAATTAGGTCCATTTTTGCTTTTGCTTTCTCTGAGATCATGATTTCTACTACTGCTTTTTTTAAACTTCAGCTGAAGTGTAATAGGTTCTGCTCCAGCATCTTATTTTTACTATTCATCCTTTGTTTCAAGGATGTCTCTTGTAAACAATATGATGTTGAATTGTGGTTTCTAATCCATTCTGCTATCTGCTTCCCTTTCATGGGTGAGTTCATCCCATTTACATTCACAGTTATGATTGTTAACTGTGTTTTTCCCTCCATGCTATTTCTTCTACTTATTCTTTTCTTTTTTTAAAATCCGTTTCCTCCTGAAAAGTCTGTTTTGCTTCTGACCATTGCCTTCCTTCATCTTCCCTACCTTATATCAAACCTCATTCCTTTTTCTTAGCCCCTTCCTCTCCTACTTCCCTATTAGATAAGATGGATTTCTATACCAACTAAGTATCTTTCTATATTTTTCCCTTGAATTATTTCACATGAGAGTGAGGTTCAAACATTGACTGCTCCTCTTCATTTCTCCTTGTATTATAAAAACTCTTCCCTATGCTCTTCTTGTATGTGAGATGACTTCCCCATTCTTCCTCTCCCTTTCTCCTCGTAGTATTTCCCTCTTTCTTGCTCTCTAATTCTTTTTTTGAGATTATCCCAATAAAATAGATTTAAACCCATTCTCTCTGTCTATGTAGATTTCTTCTAATAAGGAGAAAGTTCTTAGGTGTTGCATGAATCATTTTTTCATACAGAAATGCAAACAGTTTGACCTTATTTATTCCCTTATGATTTATCTTTTATATTTACTTTTTCTCTTAAGTCTTTTATTTGAATATGAAATTTTCAATTCAGGACTAGATGAAAATAATAATTTCATCAGGAATTCTTGAAAATTCTCTATTTCATTTAATATCCTTTTTTTTTTTACCTGTAGGACAATACTCAGTTTTGCTGAGTAGTTTATTCTTGAACTTAATTCTATTTCCTTTGCCCTCCAGAATATCATATTCCAAATTCTCCACTCCTTTATTATGGTAGCTGTTAAATTTTGTGTAATCCTGACTGTGTCTCCATGGTATATGGTTTCTTTCTGACTGCATGCAATATTTTCTCTTTGACCTGGGAGCTCTGGAATTTGGCTATAATATTCTTGAGTGTTTTCTTTTTGGGACCTCTTTCAAGAAGGACTGATGGATTGTTTCAATGTCTAGTTTGCCCTCTGGTTCTAAGATCTCTGGACAGTTTTACTTTATAATTTCTTGACATATTATGTCTAGGCTCTTTCTTTTTTATCATGGCTTTCAGGTAATCCAGTAATTCTTAAATTGTCTCTCCTTGATATTTTCCCAGGTCAATTGTTTTTCCAGTGAGATATTTCACATTTTCTTCTAATTTTGCATTCTTTTCACTTTGTTTTTATTGTTTCTTGATGTCTCATGGATTCATTAGCTTTCATTTCTCTAATTCTAATTTTTCAGCAATTATTTTCCTCAGTGAGGTTTTGTACCTTTTCTGCCAAGCTGCTAATTTTCTTTTCATAATTTTCTTGTATCACTCCTATTTCTTTCACCAATTGTTCTTTTATTCTTTTTTTTAAAAAAATGTTCTTTTTAAAAAAATCACTTCCTTTAGCTTTCCTAGGAAATCTTATTGGGCTTGTGTCCAATCTGCATTTTTTTTCTTTAAGTCTTTACTTGTGGATGTTTTCAAGTCATTATCTCCTTTTGAATTTGTATCTTGAGCTTCCATAGTAGTTTTTTATGGTCAGGCTCTTTTTTTGTTGTTGTTTGCTATTTTTCCAGCCTATTTCTTGAATTTGGGCTTTATGTTAGAGTCAGGCTCTGCTCAGTTCTGGATGGTGAGGTTGTGTGTGTCTATTCTGATTTTCTGACTTTTATGCCCTGCTGCTTTCATAGCTAGGTCTTACGGTCTATAAGTTTTGGGGGCTTCCAAGAAGGTGTGATCTGGGAAGAGGACTGGTCATTGTCCTCCTGGTCAGCATTCTGGTCCTTACCCACAATGGGCGCCTGCTCCTTAATGACCACAATTGTTCCTTTCCACCCTAGAACTGCAACCCAGAATTGGATAATGGGTAATTGGATGTCATGGCACCCAATTCTGTGCCCAGTGTCAGTGCAGGAATTCCCCAGAAATCTATTTCTAACCAAGTGTTACATTCCCTTACCTTTCCTGTGTTCTTTGAGCTCCTGGTGTTTGCAGCTGCTATTGCTTCTGCCACCATAGCCTTCAAGGCCTACACCTGATAACACTTCTGCTGTGCCATGATCCCAGCCAGCCCCCACCATTTTGGCTCCACCCCAACAGGCTTACATTCTAACAGGGGGATGCAACATATACATACCTAGGTACATATTAGATAATACAAAGTGTGTATTCATCCTTTGTTGCAGAAGAAGACCATGCCATCAGAGAAATGATGACAAGACTTGCACTTGACTTTGTTTTGAGTGAGGGAAGGCTGTGCAGGTCACCAGCCTCACTTCTCCTCCAGAGCCATCTGAATCCAGTGACCAGATATTCATCAAGATGACTGGAGATGACCCAGGATGAGGCAGTTGGGGTTAAGTGACTTGCCCAAGGTCACATAGCTAGTGAATGTCAAGTGTCTGAGGTGAGATTTGAACTCAGATCCTCCTGACTCCTGCACTGGTGCTCTATCTGCTGCACCACCTAGCTGCCCCTGATAATACAAAGTAATTTTAGGAGAAAGAGTATGAAAATCAATAGAGGAATTCAGAGGGGATAAGGAATAAAATTGATCAAATGTCTACCATGTGCCAGGCACTATGCTAAATACTTTACAAATATTATCTGATCTAGAAAAGCCTTATTTGTGCCATGATCCTTTGTTGTATTTTGAAGAAAGCCAGAGAATCTATATCTCTATGGTCACATGATGAAATAACTGTTCTGTGCTCCCATCCTTGCTGCCATATTCTCCACTGGCCAATAAATTTTGTAGTCAGACAGTTATAACATGACAGAATATCGTAATGCTCCATACTCCAGAGAGAACAGAGAGATTTGTGGGTAGGAACAAATAGCCTTTTACAAAGAAAGAGGCTTCAGAACACTGTCTTTTAAAAAAATCAGTAGAGATATTATCAGAAAAAGTCTGAAAGGCTCCATATTTAATAGAGAGGACCGAAATTTCCTTGGGAAATTGTAGTTCAGCAATGAGAACCACAATTTTTAGGTCCACAGCTCTGAGCAAGTTAGTATTTCACCACCATCATCATCATCATCAAGCATTTATTAAGCATTTCCTGTGTTCCAGACATTGTGCAAAGCACTAAAGATACAAAGAAAGACCAAAGTACCAGCCCTGCTCTTAAGGAGCTCACATTCTGGGGGGAGAGAGACAACATGCAAGCAACTTTGTGTGTATGTGTGTGTGCCTATATATACACACATATTATATAGATATAGATACAGATTTAGAAAATGGAGGTCATTTCCAAATTTTTTAAAATAGCAATAACCTCAACTACGGTGATTCCCAAGGCCATAACAATGTTTATGACATAGTAAGACTATAATTACAATTATATGGTGTTTGCTTTAATTTTGCCTGTCTATTATATATTCAGTTCTTTTCTAGACCAGTTTCCAAGCTGCTTTTGTTCTAGCCATAGAATCATAGACCTAGAGCTATGGAAGGGACCTTGGGGCCATAGAGTCTAACCTCCTCATTTTATAGCTGAGGGCACAGAGGCTCAGAGACTCTAAGTGAATTGTCTATGGACACACAGGTAGTGGGTGAAAAAAGGTAGGGTTTGAACCTAGAACTTTGGACTCCAGATTTCCCCACACCAAATTCAATGGTCCTTCCTCAAATCATGCTATCTCACCTAGAGTTCAGAGTCTTTTAAAATCATCTAATCTAGAGGTTCTTGATCTAGTTTCTAGGATCCATCAAAAGGTCTGTGGATAGAAGGGGTAGTAGGAAGTCTGTCAACTTGGATGGGGAAAAAATTACATTATTTTCATTAATCTCTAACTGAAATCATGTCCTTTAATTATGATTTTTAAGCTATTATCCTGAGGAGCCCACAGATTGCCCCACTCTGCCAAAGGGCTCTATGGCACATAAAAGGTTTTAAAAAACACCAAACATTGATTTGGTCCTACCCCTTTCTTCTACAGATAAGGGAATTGAGACCCGATAAGGAAAAATGCCCTGCCCAAGGTCACAGGGAGTAAATAGTAGAGCTGGTATTCAAAGCCAGGCTTTTCAGCTCCAAATACATTTTTCTTTTTACTACTTCATTTTATTATAAAGTAATGATAAAGTTGTAATTTTAGTTGAGATACTTACATTGTATTGCAGCCTTTTCAACAAGAATATATGAACGGTAAGCCTAGCTATAAAATTCACACTTCAAGTGGTTAAAGGAGGGGGGGGGGGGGCAGAAATCACACTCAAGGAGTTTTTTTGGAGGAGAGTGCAGTAGTGGGGTAGGGAGAAGTAGTCATTTGTTAAACAGTAGTCTCTCAGTCTCAAATGCTCTCTCCAAAAAAAAAAAAAAAAATGCGTTCAGTAATTGGACTCACTTCCTAGGAGTTCTGCTCATTGCCCAGAAACCCTGTGATGTGAAACATCCCTACTCCCGGGAGGCAGGATGTCAGAGGAGTGGAGAACAAATGACAGAAGATGCCTGTTTCTCCAACAAACAGCCTGCTCTCCTACCAGTCAGATTGTACAATCCTAAACACAAAATGGAGCCCCACCCACCCGCCAACATTTGTTCTTAGCAAAGACTGTGGCGCCTTCATTAACACACCCTTGGACTAGACCCCCAAACCACCTTGTACTTTTGCTGCAGAACAGACAGACAGACATCGTCCTAATTCAGGGAGGGGACTTTTCAGTGAGTAAAAACCCCCTCCCTATTCAAGGCTTATTTCTCCTCCTATCAAATGGCACACTGTTTCTAGAAGGCATTCTATCCCAGCAACTGTTTTTTTATTTGTTATGTCTACAGACACTGAGAAATCAAAGACATCTTTTACCCTGTACAGACAGTTCTCCTCTCTGAGAGGCCCCCACCTGGTAGCCTCCGGACTTTTTGCCTCATAACTGAGGCAATGCACGCACTCTTAAAGAAGGATTATTGATGGTGGGAACTATGTGTTGTGGAAAACCCTGGGGTCCACCTGCTTTCTCTCTCCAGCCTTTACATTGTGAACCAAGACAATGGTGAAGGCGGCTGTTGTCCCAGGGCCCCCTGGGGCTCCAATTGCCCTGCAGATTCAGTGAACGCTGGAGCCTGGAACCTCAATTAGCCCTCCTTAAAAGGGGTCTAGCATACTTACATGCAGAGCTGGTGTGGGTGATGTCTGTGCCCTCCTCCCGCAGCCACTGATGACTACAAGGTGACAAGGACACTTCTCAGTCAGAGGGAAGGCAAGCTCTGGCTGCCATCAGAAAGGCACTCATTTCTGGGCAGCTGACTGGTCGTGTACCCCCAACACAGCTGCCAGACTCAGTCATTTCAGACAGTGTGCCCCCTCCCCACCCCAAGAGCAGACGCAGCACCACACAAAGATGACAGCGGGAAGTCAGCAGCCCACATGCTGATCTGATGCAGAAGCTCCAATAAGCCCCTTCCCTCCCCACCCCCAGAACATCAGAGTTTGTCTGAAGGCAAAAATCAATGTGGAAACAAGCATCGTGGATGGATGGGATCTGCCCACAAACGTGCAGAAATCACCCCTCTTTTGTCTTTTCCTAAATGCCATGAGTATAAACCTCACTGTTGTCCTCATAATCATTTTCTCAGTCACAGCAAGAAATAACTACCTTTAATTCAATTCAGTTCAACATAGGTACTGTGATAGGTACTGGGTATACCAAGGAAGGAAAGAAGGAAGGAAGGAAGGAAAGAAGGAAGGAAGGAAGGAAAGGAGGGAGGGAGGAAGGGAGGAAGGAAGGGAGGAAGGGAGGAAGGGAGGGAGGAAGGGAGAAAACCACAACAGACTGAGGCTCTTTTCCCACTGACGTGTCTTCATGCAAAGTGGTATTCATAGAGTGAAGTCTTACTGTGTGGGGGAGCTCGTTCCTAGTTCCTGGTTAATCTGGACCATTTCCAAAGCACAGGCGAGTGAGACACCAGTTCCTTGCAGGTGATTGAAATTTATCTTGCCAGAAAGTCCTAAAATGATGCTAGGGGAGAGGGGAAAGAAAAAAAGCCCAACTAGATTTGGGGGTGCATGTATGTGTGTGAGGGTGGGGTGTATTTTTAGAGCAATACAGGAATATTTGATAAAAATGCCTGGAGGCTGCCAAGATCCTGGAACTCTGGCTCCCTCTCCCTCGCCTCCGCCCTTTCCTACCTCAGACTCCTCCCTTCAACCTTCATCGGTATTCACCTCACTTGCATTCCATGCACCTGTCTCAGCAGGGAGTGGTTTCTGTGGAAACTAGAGAAAGCTCTTTTCCCTTTGGAGATGGTTACCATGGCAATGGCAATCCAGTCTCCAGTGTGTACCAGATCAAAGGAGGGTGTCCATTGAAGTTTAATTTAAATAGAGACTTTAAAGAGCCATAAGAGAACAGGAATGATGGGGAAATACAATCTGAGACTCAGAATAGAGCTACCTTGCCCATACTGTTCTGGGAGTAGGAAAGGAGGACAACTTGAGAATTACAGATCAACCAATCCTTGAGCATAGAGTTAAGGAAGGGAATAATTTTAAAAAGTGATTGTCGTTTTGTTTTGGAATCAAGGACACCCTTTTGGTAGCAACTTTGCTTTCTTACATTTTGGTTCAGAGGATTAACAACGTGAGTTTGCAGTGCTTGAGCATCCCCAGTTTAATTGGGGTTGGGTGGGTGGCTGGGTGGGAGTGAAACTTAGAGAGGCAGCCCAAATGTACTAATGGCCCAGCAGCAAGCTGGAGAATAGGAAAAGCCAGTCTGGAATGAACCGTTTGCAGTGGGGGCTCTGGGTCCAAATGCTTTGTTTGACCTAATAATACTGTTCAGCAATTTCATTAAGAACTTGGATAAAGGCATTGATGGGGCATGTTGATCCAGTCTGCCCTGACTCAAAGCTGGGAGGGATAGCTAACACCCTGATGTCAGAGTGGAAGCAGATTGAAGACCCCTGTCCTCTTCCCCAAATACTAAGATAAAATCTTAAAATTATCTTAGTCTGAAGCCTTTGGGTTAATATGAAAGACAAATGTCAGTCTTCCTTTAACTATCATGTCTGAAACAATGGCTTGCTGCTCTCAGGCCATGGCAAGGGGAAGAGGACAGCCATCTTTTGGGCAGGTTAAGTGGCTTTGACCGTTTCATGACAGAAATGGTAAGTAGCCGTGGTCATGGTAGAGCCAGTGGTAGTAATGATGGTAATAAAAGTGGATTGCATTTATAAGGTTTACAAAGACCCTATAAATATTATGTCATCTGATGCTCACAGTAACCATGGAAGGTAGGTGCTATCATTATTCTTATTTTGCAGATAAGGAAATTGAGACAGGTAGAAGTTAAGTGACTTGTCCAGGGTCACACAGTTAGTAAGTATCTGAGGCTGCATTTGCACTCAGAACTCCTTGACTCTAGGTCTAGCACCCTATCCACTGCTCCATAAAGCTGCTTCTGTTTGGTAACAATTTACTACTAATGATTACTAGTTTTTAGCCAGTACCTTAAAATTGCCAAGGAACTTGATATATTTTGTCACTCAAGGTTTCTGGCATCTCTAAGTTAAGTATGCAGGTATTATTATCCCTGTTTTATACATTAGGAAACAGAGGCTTGGATAAACTAAGTGACTTGTTCAGGATTGTCCAGCTAGTCGGTGGATAAGCATTTATTAAACTCCTCCTGTGTGTCAGGCACTGTACTAAGTATTTGAGACATAAAGAAAGTCAAAAGATAATCAAATATATCAAATGTAATAAAATCAAATATAGCTATAAACAACTATACAGACAAGTTCTATACAGGAAAAGCTGGAGATAAGGTAAGGTGCTTAAGTTAAGGGGCATCAGCAAAAGCTTCCCATATTAGGTGAGATTCTAGCAGGGACTTAGCAGACCCCAGGAGACAGAAATGAGAAAGGAAAGCATACCAGGTCTAGGGAAATCTAGTGAATAAAAGGAGATGGGAATTGAATTCAGGTCTTTCAGACTTTCTGTCTCCAAGTCTATCTACCCTAATTCTTTTTTTAAAAAATTAACTTCTTTGTTTTCAGTTTTCTACAATCACTTCCATAAATCTTAGATTTTCTCCCACTCCCTCCTTGAGACAGCATGCAATCTTATATGGGTTCTACACATCATGCTATTACTTTTTAACCTGTCATGCAGGTTTATCCTGCTTTATAACATAGGTGTATTTCTAAAAAAACAAAAACAAAAAACAGCTGTGTTTTATTCATAGATACTTCTGCATCTCTGAATTCAGCTTTTATAAATTAAAAACTATTTCAGATGTGCTTAGGCAGTTTTCCTAGTTAAAAGAATCATCATAAATCCATTTCAAAGAAAAGTACCACCCTCCCAACTTCTGTCTACCTATTTTTAAAAAATTTAAATATTCAAATCCTGGGTCTGCAGGGAATGTGGGTATTGGTCAACATTAAACAAAGGTGTTTCTTTCTTTTTTTTTTTTTTTTTTACAAAAGCAGCATCTGACACATTCTTTTTGCATGTGGGCTCTAAGAAAAGCTCTCTAAGGTTCAAGGTGTTTTGGGGTCAAAACCATAAATTTAGAGCCCCCATCGATGTGTTTACTTTTACCAGTCAGCCAAAGGACACATTTATTCAAAAAGAAATCTGTTTAACTGAAAAGTGCATGTAAAGAAGACAGCAAGCTTTTGTGCAAGCCAGAATAAACAAATAAAGATCACCAGGGGAAAAAAAAGAATAATAAAAAAAGATCTTCCATTTCATTCTCCCAAGATCTCATAGAGTCATGGCATTAAAACAAATTAAGTAAATTTTCTTTACCCTCAAAGTAAAGATGGCTTACACTTCTTTGAGTAAAAATCATAGTGGAAGATGGAAGGACAGGAAAGCCCTTAAAAGAGTATCACACAATCCCAAAGAAACTGCATTATTCATGCTTGGAAACTAGTCTGATTCACTGAATTGGACAGGGCTGGTTCTCATGCCTTCCATTTCCCTCAATTCCCTAAAATGGAAAGGGTGAAGGTCAAAGAAAGAAAGGGATGAGAGAGTAGATGAAACCACCATACAGACAGAGAGTAACTGGGAGACTGAACCACTCAAAGGATGGAAACAAATGGCCTTTAGAATCTTTGGCCAGGAGGTTCTCAGCTGAAAAGAAGCATCTTTCTTAGTCCAGTATTAACCATGCTCCAGTTCCCCAACTAATTAGCCGGGTTATCCTAGGCAAGTGACTTCATCTTTGTGAGCCACAGGATGCATAACTATGACATTGGATTAACACTTTTTGTACTTGGTGATAGAGGAATGTGCCTCGTTGTTAATAGTAGTAGGTGTAGTAATAGAATAGAGACTCTGTGAGGGCAAGGAACTTGCCTCTAAATCTTTGAATCTCCAGTGCTTGGTCATAAAATGTTTGTTGGATTTATTCTATTGCTGCAATCATTATTAATTACTATTCCTGACCAGCCAGACTCATATCCTTGCTTCCCACTGATAGGTGTCTTTACATTTCTGAAAATGGTCCTAATTATCGCCTTGATTGGAAGGCCAAGCAGAGGGACAGCAAAACACAGAAATCTCAATGCTGCCAGAATTAGATAAAGGGTAACTGCACATACAGTCCAAGAGTCTGCTGGGACAGCATGGAAAAGAGGAAGTCTGGGATACTGTTGTGTCTTGGTACACTTCCTATGGCCACAAAACCAAGCACACCCAAGACTAAATGGACTGGGGAGGGGTCATGGGCACATGCCACTATGCTGGTTCATAGTGGGAGGAGAGAAAAGCCAAAAGTTGTGTTTCTGGGTGACAAATTATACTCTTACAATGCCAAGATGGAGCATTGGCCTAATGGAAAGAGGCTTAGACCCAAGAGCAAATCCCATTTTGGTCACTTATTAGCTCTGTGATCTGAAAAAATGTAATTTAACTGCACTGAACAGTTTCTTTATCTGTAAAATGGGTTGGACTAGATAACCTCAGAAACAGCTCATTTTGACAGGCATTTATGTATTTAACATCTTCTAGGTGAAAGTCTTTGGGTGCTGGAGCTATAGACACAAAAGTGAAAATAGTCCTTGCCCTCAAGAAACTTATCTTCTTCTGAGAGGAGGGGGATGCACATTCGCAGATAAGTAGATGCCAAGTAAATGCAACATAATTTCTGGGTAAGTGAGAAATAAGAATTGGGAGGCTCAGGAAAGATATGTAGAAATGGTGCTTGGCTGGGCTTTGAATGTGGATCCAAAGAGCAGAGGTGAGGATGGAGGGCAGTCCAGGCATAGTCTGTGTAAAGAAAAGGCAGCTGAATCTTGTGTACGTGGAACAGCCTGGAACATGGAGTGCAGGAGTTCTGAGGTCCCTAAATCAGAATAACATTATTGCTTTGAGGATGTCAGGCCAAGAGAAGAGGAACATGGTCCTGTAATTTCTCACTCTCTGTGACCCCATTTGGGGTTTTCTTGGCAAAGATACTGGTTTGCCATTTGTTTCTCCAGCTCATTTGACAGATGAGGAAATGGAGGCAAACAGGATTAAGTGACTTGCCCAGGGTCACATAGCTAGTAAGTGATTGAGGTTGGATTTGAGCTCCATGAGTCCAGACCTGGCTCTTCGTCTACTGTATCACCTAGCTGCCTCTGGTAAACGAGAAAGTAACAGAACGTTGCAGGACCCCCCAAAATATATATTAGACCTGACTCCTGAGAAGCTATAGCTATTTATGCCCTCTTCCTCGCCCCCTTGCATACTTTCTGCTAATGAAACCTATTCATAGAAGGTCTGCAGACCTGGGAGGGACACATTCACCACTATCAAAGGGGCTCCTCTGAGAGTCTTGATGGTTTTAGAAAATGCTGTGCCTTCTCACAAAGGATTTCCTATCTTGGTTCCAATAAGGCCCAAGGACGGACTCTCAGAGAATGGTTTAGTCATTGGGGAAAATTTGACTTCACCTCTTTCCATCAGACAGCTTCTGATTCCCTTTCATTTCATTTGTCAAGGCCTTTGGTAAACCATGATTGCAGTGAGGGGACTGGGAAACCTCTTATTTGATCCTATTATATTATTGTAGAAACCATGTCCCATGACTGGGCTAAGAAGGCCCAACTTCAACCACAGCCTCAAGTTGCAAGAGGGTTCTTTAGGGTAAAGAAACAACCAAGGGAAAGAGACCCTCATGGTTTGCTGCTGTGGTTTCTTTATCCTTTTAACCCCAGTCATCTGCTGGAACCACAGGTCCAGTTCTGCTTAATTCAGAGGTCCAAGACTAAAGTTTTATTGTCAGGGCACAAAGCATTTGCCAAAAGCTTTTTGATGATTTTTTCAGCTCCATTTGAAAATAACTGAGAAAATGAGCAGCTAGGTGGTGAAGTGGGTATCCAGCCTCAGACACTGACTAGCTATGTGACCCTGGGCAAGTCACTTAACCCTGTTTGCCTCAGTTTCCTCATCTGTAAAATGAACTGCAGAAAGAAGTGGCAAACCACTCTAATGTCTCTGCCAAGAAAATCCCAAATGGCGTCATGAAGAGTAAGAAACAGCTGAAGCACAATGACAAGAAAATGACAGAAAGGAGGGCAGTGCAGTTGAGCAGAATTCTAACAGAACATTCTAGGGTAGTGGACAGAACGCAGGACTGGATGTCAGGAAGAATTATTTCTAGTCCTACTAGCTATATGACCCTGAACTTCACGTCTTAGCCTCAAATGGCTCATTTTAAAAGTGCAAATAATAATAGCACATAGTTGTTACGAGGAACAAATAAGATCACATAGGTAAAGTACCTTGCAAACCTCAAAGAATTATATAAATATAGGCTATTATTAATTTTTTTAGACCAGACCTTGATTTCTGATAGTCTGTGGAGCTTCTGATAAGGAAACTCCCTTTACTAATGCAGATCAATATTTTCTCTGAAACTTAAAGTCTTAAAAAGTTACCGAAGACACTAAAACATCAGCTGACCTGCCCAGGGTGTATAGCCAGTATGTGTCAAAAACGGGTCCTGAACCTGGGTTTTCCTGGCTCCAAGGCTGGCTCTTTCCATCGTCTATCAGTCTCAGTCTCATCATCATCATCCATAGAAGTATCATCATTATTTCATTCTTCTCATATTTTCTTCTGATGGAGCTCAGATAGAAACAGGCCAAGTGACTGGGTCGTCACTCTCTCCTGCTAATTCTTCTTTAATATTTGATATTCTATGGTTGACTGATTTTTGTGGTTTGTGGTTCAGTCATTTTTCAGTCATGTCCAACTCTTCATAACCCCATTTGGGGTTTTCTTGGCAAAGATACTGGAGTAACTTGCCATTTCTTTTTCTAACTCATTTTATAGATGAGAAAATGGAAGCAAACAAGGTTAAGTGACTTACCCAGGGTCACACATCTAGTAACTACATTTGAACTCAGGTGTTCCTGAGTCTAGGCTTGGCACTCTATGCATTGTGCCACATAACAGATGGATAAAATAAATGTGGGGGAGGTTTTTGTAGTTGAATAAAAATATTATTTAAACTCATCTTCTGCAGACTTAATGGTAACGCCTTTAGTATAACAACAGCAACAGAAACCCTTCATTGGTATGGGACTCCTTATTGGTGGAGGTGAATGCCCTATCGTTGATATTGGTTTTATGGTCACAGAGTACTAGCTAGGGGGTGGCCATGGAAGGAAAATGACTTCCCAAGATCACAAAGTCAATTATTGGGGGAGTAAGAACTAGAACCCAGATCTCCTGACTTTCAGATAGATAGATACAGTATTTTCTAAATGGACATTTCCACTGTGCCACATTTCCTTGAACGATAAGGGGTAAGGGCTCCAACTCCCATTCTCAGGAAGGTTTTGCTTTGGCCTTCAGAGTTACAATAGGGAAAGTCTTGTAACACTCTCAGAGCCTGGATCCAGAAATACCACTTGATAAAATACTTCTCATTTGGAGCCCCTTCTTGTGATCCATCAACAGAGCAAGTCACATAAAGAGAGGGGCTTCTTCATGCTTTCCCTCTCTATAAGCATAAGGAGGTATTTGAGCACTCAAAACAAGCTAGACAGATATTAATGCTCCATGAAGTCAGAGGCTGTTTCACTCTTCTCCCTGTGCCATGTCTTAAGCATAATGGACTCTCATTTCTTGAAGTAGCAAATGGTTAACTTCACAGGTACTTAACACCTTGACAAGTTTTGACACTGCCCTTGAAAGCCCTGGCTTTCAGTTTCAAAGTTCTCAGTTTCCTAGCTAGATCATACTGAACTCCCTCTGTGCAGAGAGAATTCCATTCTGCCTGAATTCTCAAAAGTCTTTTGTGATAACTTGAAGCTCTTTTTCTTGAGTCTTCCATCCTCTTACCATCAAGGTCCCAAGTTAACCATTACCTTACATCCTTCCAGTCAGTGATTCCCTTTTTTTAGAAGTCAATTCCAAAAAGGATAGGATGAAATCCCTCCATTTCTTCATGTAAGAATATTTTTGCTGATTCACTTTGATAAAACTGTAATATAGAGCAGGACAGTGAAAGGGCAGAGAGAAGAAAATGGTGGTAGCTTATAACTCATTCTGACCCATGAGGCCCTTCCAATGTCTTTATGACAGATACACAAATGCCCTCCACAAATATTTGTAATAAAGAAATGTTTTGCTGCTATTACCTTTCCATTCCATATCAGGCTATCCCTCAAATATATACACACCCATGAAGAAAGCTGACATCATCTCTTGAGCAGTAGGAACAGTTAGAAACCACAATGTGTGAATTAGAGTGTTTCTTCCTTCCAGTGAGTCTCTAATGGTATTGCATCGCCCAAAGTGGGCGATGCAAAGTCAGTTGCTGAATTTGCGCCAAATGTACTTGTTCTGACCACATTTTAAAACTATAAAACTATTCTGCCATAAGAAATGATGAATATGAATAATTCAGAGAAGCATGGGAAAACTCATATGAACTGGTGCAAAGCACCATAAGCAGAACAAGGATGATGATATTCATGATGACTGTCTAGGTAAATAGAAAGAGGGTAACTAGGTGGTATAGTGGATAGAGTGCTGAGTCTGGAGTCAGGAAGACTCATTGTTGTGAGTTCAAATCTGGCGTGAGACACTTGGTAGTCATATGACCCCGAGCAAGTTGCCTAATCCTCTTTGCCTCAGTTTCCTTATCTGTCAAATGAGCTAGAGAAGAAAATGGCATACCACTCTAATATCTTTGCCAAGAAAACCCCAAATGGGGTCACAGAGTCTGAAACGACTGAACAAAATGATCATTAGAAAACCAAGAGTTATAAAGTGCTTCAAGGTTTTTAAAACTCTGGTATACATTGTTGAGACTTACAACCCTGTGAAATAAATATTGCTTTACCCCTATTTTACAGCTGATGAAATTAAGACTGAGAAGGGTCAGGTGATTTACACAGGGTTCCATAGTTGAAGCAGTCTTTGAACTCTCGTCATCCTGATTCCAAGTCCAGCACTCTACTGACTAAAACATCTCTGTGAGAAATGGAATAGATGTATGTTTGCAAAGTATTTGTCACTGTCCTGGTGGATGTCCAGCACGGAGTCCAGATGTAAGCAGAACCAAGTAAACAATATGCACAATGATGGTAACAACGTGAATTGTTCAATTGTTTCAGTCATATCTGACTTTTTGTGACCCCATTTTGGGGGTTTTCTTGGTAAAGATACTGAGATAAGCAAGGCTTAGTGACTTGCCCAGGGTCATACAGTTATTAAGTGTCTGAGACTAGATTTGAACTCAGGAAGAGGAGTCTTCCTGGTTTTCAGCTCAGTACTTAATGCACTATGGTGCCACCTAGCTGCCCTGTTTAGATTTTTAAGATGTTACTAATACAGATTAAATTTAAAAGCATATGCACATACATTTTTCTCCTACAGATGTTGGTCCAGAGAAGGCACTAACCTGCATGTTTGCTTATCCAAAGGGTCTCAGGACAAATGAACTCACAGTCTGATTCCTATCCCAGTCTTGTAACAACATAATGACTTTGACCTGATAGATAAATCTATCCATCTCATCCTCAATCAAAAAAAAAAAAGGAAAGACTATGGAGTAATGGACAACCCTATCTCCTTTCTGAACCCATCTACAGATATTCATTTGAAATTGTGGTGGTTTGCTGATCTATCAGTAAAGGCCAGCTCCAATGTCCAGTCTTGATATGGAGGTGACACAAAATTCTCAAAGCCTTGGTGTGGAGATCATCTAGAATTCTCAAATGACAGCTGAGCACAAACTTTGACAGGTGCTACCATGTTGGAAAGATCTGGGTTATAGATCTGCTGACGGACCGTGCATGTGCCTGTTACCTGACAAATTGCGTAGTCAAAGTCAAAATACATAAATTCTGTACCCAGAGGTTGGTCACCAGGCGGAGTATTTTGGCCATAGAAACTCCTTACAGGGTGTACAAAGACAAGCAGAAGTAGGGGGATGGAGCACCTACAATGATAAATAATATTAACAATCTATGGCCTGTAGGCCAAATCAGAATCATCACCTGTTTTTGTATAGACCATGAGTTAAGAGTGGTTTTTACAATTTTTAAAATAAAGCATTACATTTTGAAATAAAGTTTTATTGTATTTAAAAATGTAAAAGAAATTCTTAGCTTGAAGACCATACAAAAATAGGCAGCAGGCCAGATTTGGCCTTTGGGAAATAACTTGTTGACTTCTGTTTGCAGATGATTGTGCACTTAATGCAACCTGTGAAGCTCAGACACAACAAAGGGTGGATCAATTCTCTACTGCTTGTGCTAATTTTGGCCTTAATATTAACACCAAGAAAACATAGGTGCTCCATCAGCCACCGTCACATCATCCATATGTGGAATCATCAGTTGCAGCAAATGGAGAAGTTTTGAATGCTGTGGATAAGTTCACTTACCTTGGTAGTGTACCTTCCAGGGATGTACACATTGACAATGAGGTTGATGCATGCATTGCCAGAGCTAGCTCAGTGTTTGGGAGGCTCTGAAGAAAAGTTTCAGAGAGACTCACTCCCAAACTGAAGGTCTACAGAAACATTGTGCTAACCGTTTTGTATGCTGGTGAAACCTGGACAGTCTACCAGTGCCATGCTAGGAAACTGAATCACTTCCATTTGAACTGGCTTAGGAAGATTCTGAAGATCACCTGGAAGGATAAGGTACCAGACCCTGAAGTCTTTTCTCAAGCTAACCTGCCAAGTATTCAAACTCTACTTCAGAGAGCACAATTCCAATGGGCTGACTGTGTTGTTCAAATACAAAATGTACACTTACCAAAAAAACTATTTTATGGAGAACTCACACAGAGCAAGCATTCACGTGGTAGTCAGAAGAAGTGATACAAAGACACTCACAAGGTCTCTCTTAAGAACTTTGGAATTGATTGTGTGATACTGGAGACACTGGCACAGGACTGCTCAGCATGGCATGCCCTCATTAGAGAAGGTGCTGTGCTCTGTGAGCAAAGCAAAATTGAAACAGCTCAAAGGAAACACAAGATGTACGGATTTAGAGCATCCACCTCAAATGTTCACATGGACTATTTGTGCCTGACCAGTAGTAGAGTATTCCAAACTCATATTGGTCTGATCAGCCACAGTCAGGCACACTGAAACTTGACTCTAGCATAGTGATGTCATTTTGGTCCTCTTTGAGAATGAAGGACGACAATCACCAACCAATCTGTTGACCACTACATTAAGGTGTTGAAGTAAATGATTTGTTGATACTGAGGCCACGCCTTGGGAATTCTGGACATGTTATATTGAACTGGGCCTTACCCTCTTCCAAATCACCTCTTTTATACTTCTGTAAGACTGTGAAAGTCTGAGGGAGGGAGATATGGGGTGGGGACTAGTAGGTATGAGAGCAGGAGTTATTTGTCATCCGAAGTTGAGGAAAACAGCCCTCTGGCAGCTGTTCTCCCTTCTGTCATGGATGAAACTGTTTTACGAATTTTGAATATGGAATAATAATTTAAAATCAAGATATTAACATGAGTTCATGCATAGTTTCACAGCATTTAGCAGAGTAGAAATGCATTATTGGCATAATGATGCTGGTACGAAATGACAGCATCGTGAAATTTAATTAGAAGAATCTTTTCTGTTCAGTTGTGTCCAACTCTTTGTGACCCCATTTGGGATTTTCTTGGCAAAGACATTGGAGTGGTTTCCCATTTTCTACTCCAGCTCATTTTATGGATGAGGAAACTGAGGCAAATAAGGTTAAGTGACTTGCCCAGAGTTACACAGCTAGTAAGTATATGAGGCCAGATTTGAACTCAGGTCTTCCTGACTCCAGGCCCAGTGCTCTATCTACTGCACTATCAAGCTGCCCCAAGAGGAGCTTAGAAGTCATCTAATACACTCTTCTCATTTTGCAAGTGAGAAAACTCAAGTCCAGAGAGTTTAAATGGGGCAAGATCACGAAGTTATCATGGCACGTTACAAAGAACACAAGCTCCTATAGTCAGAAGACTTAAATTCAAATCTCACTTTGACTCTACTTATGTAACTTTTGATGAGTGATTTAGTCAGTCAATAGCATTTATTAAGCACCTACTATATGCCAGGCACTATACTAAGTTCTGAAGCTGCACAGACAGGCCAAAAGAAAGTCCCCGCCCTTGAGAAACACACAAGCTAATGGGGTTGAGTCTCTCTCTATACGTATATATTGAATTAAATGACTTCTGAGGTCCCTTCTACCTCTAAATCTATGATTCTTTGATCCTAAGCATGAGAGGCAGAATTTGAACTCAAGTCCTAAATGACTAATTATGATCATTTTCTCTGAAAGCCACTTATGGTCAGTGTAGTAAGAAGGATGGCAGCTGTGGGGTATGGTGGTAAAAGAGAAACAGGAAATGCCTTGTATAGATCCCAGTAGGTGCCAACTGAAGCAGGGAGGCAAGGCTGTGGCCTTTGTCCTGGTGTCTTTAAGAGACCTCAGTCTCTTCAGTACCCCAGACTATATTTTATAATGACAGAGTGTGATGAGGGACATAGGGTGAATCCAAGGGAGAGGACATTTGTGGCCAGGAAGAGAGAGGGGGAAGTTACTACATTTGGCCCTGGGTCTTTCTTTCCTTTTGTCATCAAAATTTGTTTTGATTTGACAATCTTTTATTAAAACGTGCATGGTCCTGTGCCAGACACTGGAAACAATGCAGTCAAAGCAATGGGCCTAGAGACTGTGGTAGCCCCCAAAGCCTCTCTCAGATCCCTCAGTGTTATTTGAAGTGGGTATTGTCTGTTATGAACACATCGTCTCTCTCTGCCCTTTCTTGCTTGCTTGAGAAGCTGAAACCCAAATTCTTCCTTCTCTCTAGAAAACTTATGGCCTTTGCTGACTAACCGACCAGCTCTGTTGTGGTAACAGGAGCCCAGATGACTCACAAATCAAGGAGGAGATAGGGAGAAAAATCAGACAAACCAGGACATGCCAAGTCTCTCCAAAGTGGTCTCTCCAAAGGGACAGTTCCGAACTCTCTTTTCCCCTGCTGGATGACCAAAATGATGGAGACTTTGGCCTTTGAGCCACCTCTAGTCTCAACTGTGCTCACTCCCTTCTGTGCCTGAGATCAAATGGTATCCTCTTCCTTAAATCCCTCTTCCCTAGTTGCTCAGGCTGGTAGTGATATGGATAAAAAGAAGGAAATGGATTTGAATGACATTATTGACCTAGTAATTGATAGCAACTAGTTTTATATCCAATTATGTTATACACTACCTAAAACATTTGGGCCAGTATGCAAATTTTTAACATTGCCATAACAATAAAAGTAATATAATAATTATTAGAATTTAGGGGATATGATTATATTGTCATTCATTTTTGCATCTTCCACCAAGAGGGCATCATTCAATATTGTTCATGTAATATAGTCAGCATCTAATGAATGAATGAATGTTACAGTTGCTGTTTTCAGTCATGTCCAACTCTTTGTGACCCCATTTGGGATTTTCTTGTCAAAGATACTGGAGTGGTCTGTCATTTCCTTCTCCAGAGAATGTTTTAGAGCTCACTAGAAATGGAATATGCTTTGACTTCGGGGAAATCCAAACCAGTCTTTTCTTCCTTCCTTCCTTCTTTCCTTCCTTGTTTCCTTCCTTCCTTCCTTCCTTCCTTCCTTCCTTCCTTCCTTCCTTTCTTCTTCCTTTCCTACCTCTCTTCTCTCTCTCTCTCTCTCTCTCTCTCTCTCTCTCTCTCTCTCTCTCTCTCTCATTTTATGGGAGCCAATTAACCCCTCTTGTCTTCTTTTTATCTTCCCTTTTAGTTGAGAAATGAAGGAGAGGAAAAGAGAAAGCCAGAATGGGAGAGAGGGAGGAAGAAAGAGATAGAGACAGACAGCTACAGAAATGAAGACAGTAATAGAGATATAGACACAAAGACCAAAAATGTTAAAATAAAGAGAGACTGACAGATAGGGAGGGGAGGGGAAAAGAAGGAGGAAGAAAGAACAGATGGGGAACAATGAACAACTTTTGGTACCATACCAAAACGAAACTTTCCACTGCTCAAAGCTAAGCAAAAAGAAGAAAAAAAAATGAAATTAGCCCTATGAGACGTAGAAGGCCTGCTGTCATTTTAGATAAGTCTTGTGCCTCTAACCAGAGCCAGCATCCAGCAGCTGTCTTTGTCATCAAGATAAGAGCCCACAAATGAGTTTAAGCTAGCATGAGATCCTTTGTAAGAAGTTATCCCTTATAGTGGCTGGAGTGCTTCTGGTGATAACTGGGATGCTGATGAGAAAGAAGTCATTGAATTCCTTTTTCATTCTCAACAAATACTAGTTGCCAGTGTTGCTTGCCAGAGACTCTCGATCCCGTGATGGTTTGGGTCAGGGGATCTTGGCTAGTCTTGGAACCTGGGCTTTTATCCAGAACTAACCCTGCAGTGCAATGTAGTACAGAGCAATCTGGTACCAGGGACCTGCTGCTCTGAGATGGGAGGCAGTCCTGTTTTAGGATAGACACATGAAACGGTGACTTCCTGTGCTTTTGTAGATTATATCCAATGTCTCCCAAACTAGAGGACTGGCTCATAGATCCTCCATTTTGAGTTAGAATGGATGTTAGAAAACATCTGGTCCACTCCTCTTATTTTACAGATATTGAGACTGAGGCTTGGAGAGGTTAATTGATTTCCCAAGGTGTCCGAAGGTCAAGTAAGTAGAATCTTTAAGGGGGCCCTCTAGCCCAAAGGTTCTAGGATCTAAAAGATCATTTTCCTGACAGTTTCCTTTCCTTCTTCCTATATTTCAGTATGACCCTTTCCTTTAGGCCACAGTCAATACGCTCTTTTTCCTACAATTCAGACTGAAGTTGTCTTCTGAGAGTTAGAGTTCTGCCCCGCCCCATCCCCTGACCCAAGTCTTTTCTGTTTTGCCATTAAGGATAGAAATGAAAAGAATTTAGAATTGGGGCTGTAGAGATCATCTGTTCCAACTCACTTATTTTAGAAATGAAGAAACTGAGGCACTTAGAAGGGAAGTGATTTGTCTAAAGATACACTGGTAAAAGGCATTTGGGACTTCCAGTCCTTTGATTTCAAATTCAGGTTTATTTCTGCTGTACCACCCTGCCTCCCAGCCCATGGGAAATGATCAACAAGTGGTTGAGCAAAGTACGGTATATCAACATAATAGAATACTAGTGCGCTACAAGAAATAATGAAAGGGATGGCTTCAGAGAAACCTGGGAAGTTTTTTGAACTGATGCAGAGTGAAGAAAACAGAAATGGGAGACCAATCTATGTGATGACAACAACATTGTAAAGACTTTGAAAGACTTAGGAACTCTTACCTCTTCAGGGATCACCCACAACTGCAGAGGACTCACGATGAAACATGCTACCCATCTCCTGCCCTAGAGCTGAAAGATTTAGGGTACAGAATAAGGAATATTTTTGGACCTGGCCAATAGAGGAATTGTTTTTGTTTGACGACACAAATTTGTTACAAGGATTTTCTTTCCCTTTTTGTTTCCCATGGTAGGGCGCTAAGTGGCCGAAAAAATAAATGTTTGTTGATAGAAAAAAATAATAAAGGGCTTTTTGAAATAAAGGAAATGAAACAACAGTTCAGTAAGACAAATGGGCAAAACATCATCACTGTTTAGATCCCACACTTCTCCACTCCCTTTCAGCCACAGTAGACTTTTTAAAAGTAAGTTCCCTACAGGAATAGAAAACAGGATTTGCTTCACAAAAAAGTCAGTTCTTCAGGAGTTCATTAGTTCTCTCAATAGAGCTACATCTATAATTTGGTCAGGAATTTAAAGCCATTCTGGTATTGGATTCTGTGTGTCCCTCTCCCAGAGGTCACATTGATCACTTTCATTTGGTCCTCTCAATACTTGATGAAGGGCCCCAGGGAAAAGAGCCAGGGGAATTTCCATTGAACAGTACCATATTTCCAGGGGATTTTTGTCTTCATTTACCAACATAGCTGCAATAACATGGTACAAATGAATCTACCCCCATGGGGGAGGGACATAATTTCTCCCTATAGCCCCACATCCATTTGCCATCCTCCACCAGCGTTCACTGCCACTTGGGAAGACCATGTCCAAAACTTTTGCCCAGAGTTCTTTATCCAGTCCTCTTGAAGGCTTCTTTCCCTTTTATACTCTTGGGAGTGAAGGTCAGCTCAACCCCTCTCTCAAGGTGACTTCATTTATAATTGGACTGTCCTCTGCTCTTCATGTTTTAAGGCAGAGCTGAGAGAGTGAAGCAGGACCTCTCTTCCCTGGTTTATCATCCCTCTTCTCCCAGGTAAGCAATCAAGAGCTTTCACATTTTTCCCGATTCCAAAAAAAAATTAAGAGGCCTTTAAAGTGGTCACAATAAAATTATTTTATGGCACATGATCAACAAACATTTCCTCTAACCTTGCTTGCCAAAGAAGCTTAACACAACAAAAACATATCTGAGCTTTGATTGGAGGTATACTTGAGCCAAGTTGCTGTTGAGTTGTATTATGTTCATTCAGCCTTTGACCAGGATCAATATTTGGGGAGAAGGAAAACAGAGTCTAAGGCTCTTTCACAAAGCATATCCATAACACATAGACAACGAGAAGCATTCAGCTAGCATGGAGTGAATTGCAATGTGGTGTGGAAGGATGACCCAATCTGTACATTAAGCCCTGAATGAAGGCTTGCTGGGTATTCCCTGCTGAAGATGAACTGAGAGTGACTGTTATTTTGGAAGAATGTCTCATAGTCCTACTAAATGTGCAGAATGAGAAGAATATTTTTGTACCCGGACATTATAGGAATTTATTTTGCTTGACTATGCATATTTGTTATAAGGGTTTTCATTTTCTTTTTCTTTTTCCTGGGGAGGAAGGGAAATGAGAGGGAGAAAAAAGGTGCTTAATATTTGAAAAAAAATTCAATGAAAATTAATTATTATAATTCTAGAAACAAATGATGATCACTGTTTGGAGAATGGCTAGCTAAATTATGGTACATGACTGTAACAGACTATTACTATGCTCCAAGAAATGATATGGTGACTGGAAAATTCCAAGAAAGGTGGGAAGACTTAGATCAACGAATGAAAAATGAAGCATAACTAGGAAAACAATACCACAAAGACAACAATATGGAAGCCAAATAACAAAATAACTGAAACTGAATGCTGTCAAATTATAACAGCAAGGCTTGGCCCTAAAGAAGAGATAGGAGAAGGTTCTCCTCCCACCTCTTTCTAGAGGAAGGGAGTTATGACTATGGAATGCTGCAGACAGTGTCAAGGCTTTTGATACATTGATTAGCTTTGCTAAAAAAAAAAAGGGGGGGGGGTTTTCTCTTTTTTCCTCCTTTATTATAAGAGATTGTTTTTGGAAGGGTTGAACATGTTGAGAAATCTCTAGGTGAGGTAAAAACAAAAGATTCAATTAAAACTACTTTAAAATAATTTATTGATCTCAAAGGAGTCAACTTCTAGCCATCCATAATAATAGTGAATTTGTTTTACACGTAGAACTTTCCCCTATGATTATCCTTCGGGGGAGGGGGGGTGGGCAATAGAATGCAAATATTATGTCCATTTTAAAGAAAACTGAGGCTGGGAGAGGTGAAGTGACTTTCCCATAGTTATGAAGTAGGTTTCAAACATAGGCTATGAATTGTTGAAATCTACCCCACATCCCTAAGACTCATTTCAGCTTTCAACCTACACCTCCAACCAAGTCTTTTGCCAGAACCAAAACACACTTAGAAAATGATTTGTGGAAATAGCAACCAAATAGTCAAAGCTGGAGAGCCCGAACATAACTGTGACCAGCAGTGTTTGTCTTGGAAGCACAAAAAACCCACCATGAAATCAACTTCTGAAGACAAATTCAGAGGGGGAGGCGGGGAGGCTCAAGCATACTGTTCCATGAGGAAGACATTGTTAGGTCATTGCTAGAGGGGAAGAGGACAGGCAACGAAGTGTAACTAGGTCATCTTGGTGGGGAAGGAAGGAAGCATATCATCTGGTAGCCCCCTACTTTAACTAATTATTCTTATTTGCTAAGTGTTATGCTCATAAGCTTCTAGTAAAGGACTGCAAATGTCAGCTTCCTCTGAATTGTAGCACCCTGGGACTTGGTCCTAGTGACCCGTCCCTAGTTACTGCTCTGAACCAAAGGAAGAAAAGAAGAGGAAAATGGATAAGTGATCTGACCCACAAAATGAATATCAGGCTCGGACTACATGAAAGAAGTGACTTGCTTTGCAAAAATCAAGAATCTATAAGATTGCAACTAGAAAGCCTGGATGGAAGAAAGGCTTTATCATCTTCTTCTCTACTGAATTGAGACCCTCAAGTTTAGTGCTACTGTTCTGCTTCCCCAAATTATGCTCTATATTATGTGCATTGACTAATCTGTGTACATGTGGTCTCCCCCAGGTAGAATGGAAGGTCTTTGAAGGTTAGAAACTGTGTATCACCTGCACTTAGCACAATTCCTGGCACATAGGGATAACAACTGAAATTGATTTCATTGGCACCAAGAGCTTTCAGATAAAGAAAACATTTCTATCAGTGCAAGCTGGCACCTTCTCTGCAACTTCCAGTCTTGGAAAGCTGCCCAGAGCACTGAGAGGCTAACTGAGAGGTTGCCCAGGGGTTACACAGCCAGCATGTGTTAGAAATATGACGAACCCAAATCTTCTTGCTTCTGAGACCACTCTCTATCCATGACCCAACACTCTTTTCACCTTGTCCAGAGTAGGTATTTGAACAAGGGAGTATTCTCCAGGTGACTGGATACCTTCATTATTCAGCAGCTTCCTCAGGCAAGAGTCTGAACGAGGCTCTTTTATCATCACTACCAACAGCAGTTATAGTCATTAGGTACCCTCTGGATGTGTGGGACGACACTAAGACTTCCATGATACCTTTAATTCATTTATTGAACACCTACTGTATGCCAAGTGAGAGGCAGATGTGAAATATAGATGGAGAGCTTCCTTTGAGGCAGGAATACTCGGTTTCAGTACAGAGACTGTGTGACCCTGGGCAGGACTTTTTATCTCTCTGTGCTCTAGATACCTATCTCAAGCTAGCAGTTCCAGAAAAAGCGCTGTTTTGCATTGGTAGGGGGAGTTTCCCTTTGGGGAGTCCACTGCCACATCAATGCAATCATGGGTCCAGTAAAAAAGGGCAGGCACACGTGCTAAAGGATACCTAAATATGGACAAGAAGTAGAAGAACATCACAAGGATTTGGAATTTCAAAATTAGGACCTATTCCTCCGTGGTGATTTCACAAAGTCAGGCATTGCTGAATTTGATAAACAACCCATTCTATATGGGATTTGGGTTGCCTGCATTTTTTCCTTAAAAGGAATAAGGAATTAAACCATTTTCCTTGGAAGATGGTTTAAACACAGAAGAAAAATATGACGACCAAAAATATTAGATTTTTGAAATGGTAAGCCAAGAATGTAAAATAAGTCCACATATTCAGGATTACTTTGGAAGGATCTGAGATTTCACTGAAGTAGGAATTACATCCATGGGTACAGATTACAGCATACAATCCACAGCTTCTTCTTCTGAATGAGACTTTTGTATCTGTCCTCCTGGAAGTCATCTACGGGATGTGAAGGAGAGGTCCACCAAGAATTCTACGGGGTTCTCTGTCTCTTTGTTTCTCTTTCTTCCCTCTCTTTGTCTCTTCTGTCTTTCTCCCCTCCCCTGTCTGTCTCTTTCTCCACTCTGTCTCTCCTTTGTCTTTATTCTCTCTCTCCCTTTGTCTCATCTTCTGTCTATCTCTTCTCTCCCTCCCTTCCTCCCCACCCTCTCCGTCTCTCTCTCTCTCTCTCTCTGTCTCTCTTTCTCTCTCTCTCTCTCTCTGTCTATCTCTGTCTCTCTCTCTCCCTCTGGTTCTCTCGCTCCTGGTTGTCTCCCCTCTCTCTCTGTCTGCCATTCCCTGTCTCTCTCTTTTCTCTCCCCTCCCTTCTGTCTCTCCCTTTTCCCCTCTCTCTCCATGTCTGTCTGTCTCTTTCTTTCTCTCCCTCTCTCTATCTCTGCCTCAGTGGATCATCACTGACAACTCCAATACTGAAGCTTGAATTGCCCGGCAGATGGCGCTTTCCCTCAAGTTACCCAAAGAGAAGCTACAAGCAGCTGCAGAAATGTAATCCAATTTAGAGCCACAAGACATCAGAGCCAGAAGGAACCTTCAGCTGCAAATATCCTAGGACTCTATGATCCAACTCTCATTTCATAGAGGAGCAGACTAGGACCCACATGGAGTAGAGGACGTGCTTAAGGTCACAGTTTAAGAATAAATTGCAAAAAAGCAAGTTATTCTAGAATAAGGGGGGGAGGGAACTTAATTTTTAAAGAAAGAAAATCTATCTGCAGAGAAGCTCTTTTAGATTCTCTTCTGCGACTGCCAGCTACCCCATGATAAACTCAGCACAGGATGACAGCAAACAGATTGAGTGTTACAGAAAAAATATTAGATGTGTATATGTCTACATATGCCAATGTACATACACATACATGCCAAGACCTCAGGGATCTGTGCTTTCATGGGTGCAGGATCTTTCTCCACCAGGGTAGATGCTTGCTTCTTGTTTGTGGGGCTGGTACAATAAAAATAGCAGGCATTATATCATGCTTTAAAATTTATAAAATTTTTTACACAGAATTCTCATCTGAGTCTTAAGAGAAAAAATCAGTATTATCATTATCCTCACTTTACATTTTCAGGGAAATGGAGTGATTTATCCATTGTCATACAGTTTGTAAGGGTCAGAGACAGGATTTGAAGACACATGGAGTTCTGCCTCTGACACATTCTGGTCCCCATAGACAAAAAGTGGCCAGATGTTAAAGAACAGAGCAGAGCTCTTTCCTGGTCAGCAAATACCTGGGACCTGCCTGGGCTGTTCTCTAGAGTCGTAAATCATAGATGAGCTGTTGATTGGCTTTGGTGAAGGGAATTTCTCCACTGGGAATGCTCTTATATTGATGAAAGCACGATCTTGGACCATAGGCAGCACTGAAGTATGGTTCAGTGGAAAGAGTCTTTGAATTTAAGGCTGGGGATCTGGGTTCAATCGTTACTTTGCCACTTAACTAGCAGGATGGTCTGTGACATTTTTACTGTAATGCCACAGTGCTGGTTATGTATAATGTAATACTGTAACATAATACTGCAATGTATATAAGTCTGAGATGAGTATTCCAGTCATTTGGGACCGATCTGGGTTTCTTATGATGCTACTGACCTCATTCTATTTCTCTGAAGACAGGAAGCTCCTGAAACACTGTAGGTATGCGATCGATTCACTGTAATACTGAAATAGGGATGTGTTGGCATATGTTTAATAATCTTTTCTCCAGGGGAAAAAATGTACTCATGACACACTTTAAAGTTTAATCTGCATTATTTCCTCTATCATTTTCTTAAGTCTGGAAAATCAACAGAACAATCAATCAAGCCCTGATTTGTAGTATTTGCTGATTTCCAAGGTATAAATGCCCACACTGCAAATGTAACAATCAGCTCTTAGGAATTGGTTTGAGCCCTACCCGAGGCCTGAAAAAAACCACAAATCACTTGAACTGGTAGGAGCAAAATTCAAGATGTTTCATCATTTCAAGATGGTGATTTTCTCCTTTCACATCTCCTTCCCCCACTGGTTAACTGTTTGCTGTAAGCACTGGGCTTATTGATTTTTCCTTTCAAAGCCATTCTCATTTATAGGAACAGCCCCATTCCAGGATTCTTGCTTTCAAGTCTTCCACTCATCCTGAAAGAGGTTGCTTTGTCAACATAAACAAAGAAATGCCCCTAAATCAAGTAATTGGAAGCCAGTGCTGAAAAGGAAGGCCCACCTGGCTGCTAATATTGACATTAGACACATAGTTTGTCGTCTTGCATACTTCTTTTTTATAGCAAACAGATTTATTAGATCTCTCCAGAGGCAGGATAGAATTCACAGCTTCAGAGACTTGGACTAGATGTCTCCATGGACCAAAAGAAAGTGATCAGAGGCTGAGGAATTGATCAAATCATGCTAACCCAAGGAATAAGCCTCCAGTTCTCCCCTCCAGTTAGCCAAGTCTAGGTTGTTTTGTATAAACTTGTAGAGATGCATTCCCTACAAAATCCGGAAGAAAGGGACAGCAGAGGAAAGTAGACAAACACTCTTAAGATTACCATGCTGAAGAGGATGGGGCTGCATTTTTCTTAGGGCCTCTTTGAGACTATTCAATTAGGCTTCACTTTCCAAAAAAGTTATTTTTAGAAGTAATTATGTTAAGGGCTTTGAGTTCCTTGGAGTCTGATCTCTAAGGATATCTCTTAAAAGCACCCTTACGGTACTAAGTAACATTACCTCTCATAAAAGCAAGATCTATCCCACACAATAAGAAAAGGAACTCTTGTATTTAAAGAGGGCTAATGTTAATTTGGAAAAGGCAGGTGTGTCTGAACAAGAAGGTAATGTCTCCTCCCAAGGACTTCTCCTTTCAGTGTATAAAATCATAAAATTTTAAGAAGATATATTAAAAATAATCTTGTCTAAACTCCTTTCCTTGTAGAAGTCCTTTTGTAGACAGCTTTCCTGATGTATCCATCATGTATCCTCAGTGTGAATGCTTGAAGTAATGAGGAACTTGTCAGTGTTCCAGTTTTAGAATTCTTCCTTATATTGAATTAAAAATCTTTCTGTCTGTGATTTCTATCCATTGGTCCCAATTTCTTTTGGTCTTGCAGAGAATAAATCTAAGCCCTTTTTCTTTTGTAATGGAAAGAATCCTGGATTGTGTATAGGAAGACTTGGGTTGGAATTATGTTTCTGACACTGGGTAACCAGTGAGCAAGTCATTTCTAAGCCCCAGTTTTCTCATCTGTAACAGGGAGCAAATTATGGTCCCGTACTTCGCAGGGTTGTTGTGGGGATTATATGAGGTGATGTATCCAAATGTACTTTGAAAGTTTTATCATTGTGCATAAAAATGGACTATTACTATTATTATACATTCAGAGATGGTGACCATTTACTCCTTATTTCTGTTATCGAGGTTAAATTTCAGTGATTTCTCCCACCATTCCCCGTATGGTGGGTTTTCTAAGTCCTTGCAGCATCCTAATCATCCTAATCCCTTGAGTGTGAGAACCGTCCAGCAGAAAGAACTGACTTTCAAGTTAAAAGAACTGGTTTCCAATCCCAACTTTGCTTCTTCCTACCCATGTGACCTTGAACAAGTTACCTCCCCTTTCCCCCTCTGAACTTCATTGTCTTCATCTGTGAAACACTGGATTTGCACAGTTTTAGATCCTATGATATGCTCCAATTTGTCAGTCTCTTCTATTCTGTGGCACCATAGGTGGGCAGACCAACATAGAGCATGGTAGCCTTGCCATCTTACTTCTTCCAGATGTTATCCTTCTATGTAAGCAGTCCAACATGATGTGTATATTTTAAATAGTCACACCACACTGTTGATTCATCCAAAATTTCCAGTCAATTAAAACCTCTCAGTCTTTTTCATCCAAGTCTTTAATGACAAAGATTTCTCTTCTTGGGTAGGGGGCTATTTTTGCCTAAGTGCAGGACTTTACAATTATGCCTAATCAGTTTCATCTTCTTAAATTTGGCTCATCATTAAAGCAAAACCTTTTTACATCTTGATTCTGTTGCCCAATATGTTATCTATTATTCCCTGGTTAGCAAAGTCTGGGTTTCTTTGTATGAGCTTGTAAAGATGCATTACCCACAGAGTCTGGGATAAAGGGACAACAGGGGAGAGTACATTCAAAGAAAGAAAAAAAACTCTTAAGATTATGGTGTTTGAAGAGGATGGGGCTGCATTTTCCTTAGAGTCTCTTTAAGACTTGGCTTTGTGTCAGCTGAAAAAACCTGATAATTATGTCTTTTATGTCATCATCATTAGGAGACAGCTAGGTAGTGTAATGGATAGAGAGCTGGGTTCCAAATCCAGCCTTGGACACTTACTAGCTGTGTGACCTTGAGCAAATCATTTGAGCTCTTTTTACATTTTTCCCAGCTGAAAAATGGAGGTCATACTAGCACCTACCTCCCAGCATGTCCTAAGGATCAAATGAGATATTTGTAAATTGCCCAGCACTGTGCACATAGTAGGCACTTAGCAAATGATTATGCCTTTCCTCTTCCTTTTATCCAAGTTAATGATGAAATTGTTGACTAAGAGAGCCTTTTACCTCCAATCTGACATTCATTGATCTATTAGTCAGCACTTCAGCATGGTATCATGGAAAGAACTCTGGGTTTGGAGTCAGAGAATCTGGATTCAAGTTCTGACACGTATGCTCACTGCTTAAGTGATCTTGGGAAAGGTTTTTCCTAGATTTCAGCTTCATTACTTGTAAAATGAGGTTCTTGAATGAGGTAAACCTAGGGCCCTAAGGTCCCTTCTAGCTCAAAATCTGTGAATGTGTGCCCTCTATCTTTCCAGGATCATGATCTTAAAGTCATCTTGACTCCTCTCTGTCTCTCTGTCTTGTCTGTCCTCTCCTCTTCTCCTCTCCTGGTTTTCTTCTCTCTCTCTCTCTCTCTCTCTCTCTCCCTCTCTCTCTCTTTCTCTCTCTCTCTCTCTGTCTTTCTCTCTCTCTGTCTCTCTCTCTGTCTCTGTCTTTCTCTCTCTCTCTCTGTCTCTCTCTCTCTGTCTCTGTCTCTTTCTGTCTCTCTCTCTCTCTGTCTCTCTCCCAATTATCAACTCCTCCTGTTGCTTCTAGAGGTCCCTCATGTATTGAGAGGCAACATGTAACAAAGGCTGTTTTTGCATGGGAGGCAAAACAGAAACCTCTAGCTCTTCTCTCTGCACCCTTTTCCAAGGGAGACTAATTCCTGTCAGAAAGGAAAGCAGGAAGCAGTGGCTGGATGTCACCGCTCTATTCTTGTCATAGAGAGGGCTAGAAGGCTATCTACCTGCTATCTTAAACATTGCTCACCTAGGAGAAATGATCAGGTTCCCTCTAGCTTTTGACAGAAGCTTCACTAAATGGGAAGAAGGAGAACTCTGTAAAAAAGAGAAGCTCTGTATTCAAGGTTCTACCCTTTTCCCACCAAATAACAATAAACACACACAGCTAATTGCAATGAAACCCATTTGGGCAAATTATAGCAAAATAGAAAATGAATAAAATATCTGGGACATAATAAAACACCTGGAACTATATGAATCCAACTACAAAACACTCTGCAAAAATAGAGAATTAAATAATTGTAGAAATATTAATTATCCATGGGTAGGTCAATACAATGCAAAATATTATCTAGATTAATTTAATTATTCAGTGCCAAACTACCAAAGAATTATTTCATTTAGGTAGAAAAAATAATAACTAAATTCATATTGAAGGTAAATGTCAAGAATTTCAAGAGAAGCCATGGGGGAAAATGTTGGAAAGAAGAAAATTACAAGTATGGGAGAGACCAAAGGAAAACAGACCCACTAATCGCTGTTGGTCCAGTCATTCTGGAAAGCAATTTGGAACTATGCCCTAAAAATTACTAAACTTTGCCTTCCAAGGATTTGACCCAGCAATACCTTTAGTAAGTCTATAACCCAAAGATATCCAAGAAAGTGAAAAAAAATGTAAATGTACAAAAATATAGTAGTTCTTTTATAATAGCCCCAACAAGTGATGGTAATGGAATATAATGAAGAAATAGACTGTTTCAGAGGAAACTAGGAAGACCAGTATCAACTGAGGCAGAATGAAGTCAACAGAACAATTTATACAATGACAATAACACCATAAAGAAAAAACAACCCTTAAAGACTTCAGAACTCTGGTCATTGCGATGATGAACCATGAACCCGAGCACAGAAGGTGAAAAACACTACCTACCTCCTGTTGGAGGGTGATAGACTTAAAATGTATAATGAGACACATTTTTGGATATTAACAATGTAGCAATCTGTTTTTCTGGACTATTTGTGTGGTTTTTGTTTTTTTTTGTTTTACTTTTATTTTACTTGTTTTTCCTGTTCACTTGGGATGAGGGAATGGAAGGAAGAGATAATAGATGCATATTTAAAATGCTGTTTTTTAATGAGAGAAGCAACCAGAAGTCTCCGACCATGACAGAATACTTAATGGGTAGGTACTACAATTAGATGACAAGAATTTCAATTGCACTGGATCCTGAGTCCATACTCTAAGTTATGAGATCTCTTAAGTCCAGAGTTCCTGAGTAAATCAGGCTAATAATCAGCCTACTGGATGACCTATTGGATGATCAATGTGAATGGTACTGAATTACTACATTTCTTGCCTGTTTGTTTGTAGAAGGAAGGACCATAGGGTCAAAACAAACTGAACTGAGCATGTCCTAGAACTCTGGGGTTCAGAGCATCCTGTATATCATTTAGAAACTGCCCAGGTCTGCAAGAGACGCTAGGCAGGAAGCTATGCAGTTTATGCCTCACTGTTTATTGTATATACTTTATTACTTTATTGGATGTAGTTTTTATTGCCTTGATTAATTTTATGCCAAAAGTAAAATACTGTATACAGCATCAAAATATGTTTTGTCTATCACCAAGAGGAGGTGGATCCACTATGTGAAGGCCACATGAGTAGGACTTAGTGAAATATAGCAATTTTAAGGAGGAAACAGGTTTTATATTAGGATAGGGGCTCAAAGTTGATTCTGATTCAGTAAATTCACAAAATTTAGCAAACTCCTAGATAGTTAGTTGGCTTGGCCACCCGTAGAGAGGATACTAGGGAATAGAACGTAATCTGTTATCTGAGAACCAGTGAAAATTGAGACTTCTCAACTTGAGGATAACCTCATAACCACAAAGGTACGTGTGGGGCTCCTCAAGTTCTGGTTATCTCTTTTTTTCATTTTTAAAAAAATTTTTAGTTTTAATTTTCAACATTCACTTTTATAAGATTTTGAATTTTAAATTTTCTCCTTTTTTCCCCAATTCTGGTATACAATATGATATAGGCTACACAAGTACAATCATATTAAACATATACCATCATATTAAATTATGTTCATATTAATATACATATTATGTATTAATATACAATTATGTACAATCATATTAAACATATTTCTACATTAGTCATGTTGTAATGAAGAATTAGAAATAAAGGGAAAAACCTTGAGAAAGAAAAAAGAGAGAGAGAAATAGTATATCCGTAGTTCTTTCTCTGGATGTGGATAGAATTTCCCATCATGAATCTTTTGGAATTGTCTTGTATATTTGTATTGCTGAGAAGAGCTAAGTATATCAAAGTTGGTCATCAATTCAAGTTACTGTTACCGTGTACAATGTTTTCACTTCACGATAGAGGACTTTAAACAATTCTTTTTTTTTTTTTTTTGAGGCAGTTGGGGTTACATGACTTGCCCAGGGTCACACAGATCATAAGTGTCTGAGGTTAGATTTGAACTCATGTCCTGGATAGATCCTGATTCCAGGGCTGGTGCTCTATCCACTGCGTTACCTATTTTTAATCTTGAGGACAATCAAGTTAGTGGCTAACAGTGACACC
The DNA here is from genome assembly GCF_028372415.1 of Notamacropus eugenii. Classification (NCBI taxonomy): domain Eukaryota; kingdom Metazoa; phylum Chordata; class Mammalia; order Diprotodontia; family Macropodidae; genus Notamacropus; species Notamacropus eugenii. The sequence continues at coordinate 151,320,064 of NC_092877.1, read as the reverse complement.
TGGTGGTTAAAAGAGCACAAACTGTGACTCCCTGGGAATGTATTTTCATTTACTACACCATCACTGTACAACTAAGTTCCCCTGTTACATGTTTTTATCCAGAATCTTATTTTCTTGGAATCAATAAACAACACCAGGTAGGATATACTTACATAGCCACATGGGACCTCCAAAGCATCCACAACAGGCATTTAGAATCAACTTCTTTGGAGGTTACCAAAATTTGGACCGCATTAGGCCATGCTTTGTTACCAAAGATAAAACCAAAACACCTTTCCATTATGACAAATCTGGAATGAGAACAGATTCAAAGAATGCTACCCTTTTCCCTAAGATTGTTAATTTTAGGAGGCAACAGTGGGGGAAAATCACATCTACCATAGCTACGTTTGCTCCACGGGTACTAATCTTGAGCCTGTTAACTCATGCCTCAGACCTACCCAATCACAAGGATTCCCCAAACACATTATGAGCCTCATATAATACAGTATGACTTTCTATTACATGCATGGGCAGGCTTGTGTAGTGGGAACAGGGCTTGATAAGAGAGAGAAAACGTAGATTCCATTTCCTGCACAGACTTGCTATGAGGCCATGAGGGAGCTCCCTGGAGTTTATGTTCTTTCTAAGTGAAGTGGGAGATTTCTAAAAACCTGCCCTATCCTGACCCCAGAGGCAGGTTGTGAAGGGAAATGACATGGCTGAGAAAATTCAGTGAACTCTAAAAAAAGGAAAGTCTAAGTAAAAGCAAATGGTGATTTTTAAGCAAATCACACTCCACAGGAACTCCCAAGGGATGTCTTGCTTTCTTTCAGTATTTGCTGTTTGTATTTAAGCCAGCTTTGCTTTGCCCTTCAGGCTGGTGTACTCAGGTTGGGCAGGCCAGGTATCATGATGGTTACAGCACTAAATCTAGAGTCAGGAAAACATTTCAAATCTCACCCTCAGACATTTACTAGCAGTATGACCCTGGGTGAGTCTTTTTAACAATTGTCTGCCTCAGTTTCCTCATCTGTAAAATGGGGATAATGATAGCACCTATCTCCCAGGACTGTCAGGAGGGTAAAATGAGATATTTGTAAAGTGCTTTGGAAAGCTTAAAAGCACGATATAAATGCTAGGTATTATTATTAAACCCAGATGTTTCAAGAATTAAAATGTAGTATATGAGGGGGTGGGTAAATCATCCAGAAGCTTGAAGTAAATTTCTTAGACAATCTATGGCAGAGATTCTTAACCTTTTTTTTATGTCATTGTCCTAGTCTGGTAAAGCCTATGGACCTCTTCTCAGAATAATTTATTTAAATAAATAAAACAAAAGACATAAGATTACAAAGGAAACCAATTACACTGAACTATAGCTATTATTATCATTACTAATTATAATACTAATAGCCTTTATTTAACTATATGCTAACCCTGACAGATGCTCCCCAATTTAGAAAAATCAAAACTAATGAACAGAAAAGAACTCTCTCTGCCTGCCTCCCTGGCAAATCCTGCAAAAAATAGGCTTGGAAAATAGCAGGCATGCAGAGGGGTTTGGTGTTGGGTTTGCAGAAGGAACATAACACAGATTTTTAGATGACCGACTAGAAAAAAAATTTACCCACATAGACATTTTATGAAACCTCAAATGCCTCAAAGTGCAAAGAATGCCTTAGTTGAGCCTTTTTGTAACAAACTCATCTAGCCAATGTTCTCCCTGTGGTCTCCTTCATTGACTGGGTCCAAAGATCATCTAGCAAGAGATTGGGGTTTCTGAGTGTTTGGCTCATGATCACACAATCGCCTGATGTTATTGATCAAGTTTAGACTTTCATTCTGATCTCAGCTCCTATGGTAAAGGCTGTACTGTAGAATAATAGTTTTAGGGCTAAAAGAGACTTCAGAAATCATCTGCTAATCTAGCCTGTCCATTTTTCAACTGAGAACCTGAGGCCTAAAGAGTCTTAAGTGACTTGCTTAAGATTAGGCAGGTAGTAAGTGACAGGTGGGGAAATCAAACCCAGGTGTTCAGACTCCATAACCGCTCTTCTTTCCACTACTTCTTCTTGCCTGTGAGGTCTGGATTTAGAGTAAGAAAGTCTTGAGTTCAAATCTCACCTTAGACACTAACTAGCTCTTTGATTCTGGGTAAGTCACTTAAACTCTCTTGGCCTTGGTTCTTCATGTGAAAAATGAAGGTGGACTAGTTTGCTCCTAAGATGCCTTTTAGCTCTAAATCTATCATTCCACATTTAGCAGATAAAAAACTGAGGCCCCCAGAGATCAGGTGAGTTGCATTAGCTGGGATTCAAACCCAGTGCTCTTTCAGTTGCATCATGCTATACAACTAGAATGTCAACTTCGAGATGAGAAGTTAAAATAAAATAATCAGTAGGTATTTTTGCACAATGTTTAACATAATCATTTCTCAAGTGTAAGCCTGCTCCCACACCAAGGCTGGAGTGGTTTCCAGAAGGGCAGCATGATGCTGATTGCTAAGAAAGTAGAGGGAGACGTGACCCCTGATTGTCTGAGAAACCTCTGGAGTCCAAGTTGCAGAGTTAGTTTGGAAAGGCTTCAGAAGAGAGATCGAGGGTACAGCAAACTCATGAATGGTAGATAAAGTATCTCTCCATTGCTAGAGAAAATTGGGAAGCTGAGCCTCAACATGTCCTTGACCACCAGTGCCCATGAGCCTAGAGACGACCAACAACAGGCTTGCCCTGTGATACTGTTGTCTCCTTGGTCAAGCTGATGGTTTATCTCACTCCCAGTGAAAGAGTTCACCTACTGCTTGGATAAATGGGGTTGCTAGCTATCTGAGATTGCTTAGACAGCAATGGTAAAGCATATGGCAAAGCATCATCTTTCATGCAATTTCCATTAATGAAATCTTAGCTGTTTCTGATGTTGGATTATTTGAAATTGTCAAGGACTTTGGTATCTTGGAGTTGGTAGGTGTAGGGGCAGGTACTACCACTGCAAGGGCTCTTGGGTATATTTGCTAGTAGGTGGTTAGATGTTGGTATTTGTGGTGGCAAAGAAGGTAGACCTTTTCTTCACAATGATATCTCCCTTAATTATGACCACAAGTCCTAAGTGAAATGATCCCAGTGGTCTGGAGGGTACTGCTATTCCAAGGCTATTGGGTTCAGGATCTTCAACTATCTTTATCGTGGTTTTAGGAAAGGAAGAGGTTCAGTTAGTAGAGGTGATTTGACTTGTCTGGCACTGAAGGATAAAGGGACTATAAGATCTTCCCTGTCCATTAATAGGTCTATGTGACCACATCTGTTCCTTTTCTCCCTTACAACATAGGCCATGTTCCCAGGTCTAAAGGTACACAGGTATTTCTATCATGAATGTCTTCTTGCTTTGAACTCTGACCCAGTTCACAGCTGTAATACATTACAAATTAGGCACTAAGCATGTGGCCTTTCAAGCTTTTTGGCCAGTCTAGTAGGTTGGTATTTTGCTTTGGGGCTCACTCATAGGAAGAATGTATCTTTGTGATTTGGCCAAATGAGACTCTGGGTAGCCAATGCTTTGAGAATCCAGCTTGTTGAAGCTCCCTGGTCTGGTGATGTAAAATTACTTTGTTTAGACAATTGGAATCCTGTCTATTAGATTCTTTCTGGGATACTCACTTCTCCCTTATATAGCTTTATCTTTCTGCATCGTTTAAAGAAAGCTTATTAACCCCTTTGAAGCTGTCTTTCATTTAGAAAAGCAGATTAAGAACCTGTGTTAGCAGCCTTCCTGTGTGCTGGTGTTATTGGTTTTAGAACTCCACAGCAGCTGCTAGTATCACTACCAAACCAAGCACACACCAGTTCCTGTCTCTCAGGGCATCATATTGCTTAAGCTAGGCTAGCTTTTCTGTCCCGTAGATGGCAATTGACTGGTAGTATAGATAGTTGACCACTTCTTCCTAGGAATTACTTTGATGTATTATGATTGTGGAGGCTAAACTGGAAGCAGGACTGGTGGCCTTGGGGGAGGGGAGATACTGCTCACAGATTTAGGGCCTGGACTGTTTCCATCTAGGTCTGAGAAGAGGTAATAGTTTGACTTGCCTGCTATATGCGACCTCCTTTTTCTTCCTCAGGGTTTTTGTCTGTTTCAAGCAAGATGGTTTGTCAACCCTGCACGTGAGATCATATATGAATGTAATAGAAAATTTAATACATGCTAAGAAATGATGAAATGGATGATTTCAGAGAAATCTGGGAAGACTTACGTATACTGATTCAGAGAGAAGTGAGCAGAATCTAGGAAACAATTTATATAAGAACATTGTGAAAACAACTTTGAAAGACTTCAGTATTCTGGTCAGTGCAGAAATCAAACCCAATACTATAGGATCATTGATAAAGCATGAGATAAACCTCATGAGATTCAAGGTACAGAATGAAAAATAGGTTTTCATGGATAGTCATTGTGGAGTTGGCTTTCCTTTTGACCATGTGAATTTGTTACAAGGGGTTTCTTTTTGTTGCTTCTTTTTCTAATGGGAAAGGAACGAAAGGCGATGTCAGTAATAGCAAATGGTATAGTGATAGTAAAGAAGAAAAAAATAATCCACTTAGTTACTCTGATTAATACAATGATCCAAGACAATTCTGAAGGACTCGACGAAAAACGCTATCCACATCCAGAGAGCCGATGAACTCCGAGTACAAATTGAAGTATAATTTCTCACTTTGTTTTTTCTTGCTTTCTTTCTGTGACATGGCTAATATGGAAATGTGCTTTGTATGATTTCACATGTATAATTGATGTGATATTACGTGCCTTCTTGATGGGCAAGGGAGGAGTTGGAGGGAGAGAATTTGGAATTCAAAATTTTTAAAAATTGGATGTTAAAATAAATAATAAAATTTTACATTAAAAATTGAAAAGAGAAAAATATTGTTTTAATTGAAACACATTAAAAATGCACAAAAGAGAACAGAAGGAAATAAAGACAAGCCAACTTTGAAAGTTCTACGTTGAATTTATTTTATACTGAAAAGGGAAAGCAAAGTGTAACAGAGATGTAAAATTTCATGTATAAGCATTTTATTTTGTATATGGAAATTTTCATTTTATTTGGTGCTTATTAAATTCAGAATAAAAATAAATAAAATTTTAAAAACAAAGTAAAGAATTGCCTTGGGCAAGCAGCTTTCAAACTTTTTGTTTTCCTTTAGACTCTTAAAAATTACTGAGGATCCCCGCCCCACAAAGAGTTTTTGTTTATGTATATCTATTGATATTTAATATATTAGAAATTAGATGTTTTACATGATCTCACATGTATAACCTATATCAGATTGTTTATTATCTCAGGGAGGGGGGACAGCAGGGAGGAAGGGATAGAATTTGGAACTCAAAACTTAAAAAAAAAAAAGAATGTTAAAATTGTTTTTACATGTAATTTGGGGAAAAATAATATTATTTAAAAAAGAAATCAAAATGTCTATAATAAAAAGAGTTTTGACCTTGTGGACCCCTTGAAAAGGTAGGGAGCCCAGAGGTCCCCAGACTACACTTTGAGAACTGCTGCCCTAGAGGACCTGTTCTTACAACAGCGATACTTTTAGCAGAGTTTCTGGAATTAGCACTTACTGCTGGCTAACTAACTACCTTGCCTTCTTTGTCTTTAGGTGAAAAACTGGGGACTCTCAAGAGGCCGGGCTGACCATGTGGTGAACAGGACTCCTCAGAAATCAGGTCATGGTTAACCAGCAAGCCTCACTGGAAAAAAAACCCCCACTGGTTTCATCCCCACAATGGGGCTAGATTATGTAAACTGGTTAGAAATGAAGTCAGCTCGTTTCCACCATCTGTGCCAATGGTGGCAGGAAAGAGGGTAAGATAATGCTTAAAACAAGAGGGAAGCAAATCCCTTCCCCGTAACTTTGAGGAGAGGAGGAAGAGGAGTAATTAAGTTAGTGACACAGAAAGTTCCTCCTGATTTATTCATAGCAATACACCCACTTTTTATCACTTATTAATATTTGCAAAATGCTCTGAGTCTTGCTGCTACCACTTGCCTGACAGGGGCCATTTATTTATGACTACCTCACCAAAAGAACAGGACAACATGCACCTTTACATGATACTGGCCAGCAAAGAGCCAGGGCCCATGAACAAGGACAGGCAGGCAGATGAGCACCAGACATCCACAGGAAGGAAACATGTCCTAGGAAAGGCAACATCTGCTGGGTCATCTTCCCTTCTGCCTTCTCCTGTGCCTCATGCCCCCAAACCACTGGCTGGGAGACCAGCTCACCAATCTCAATATCAGCATCTTTTTCAAAGGGAGAAGGACTTCAGGAAGCTCTTCAAGATGAATATTGCCAAGTCAGGACTGTGCTCCAAGCACCGAAAAGTACCTGTCCTCAAAACCAGACCAAATCCCAGGAATGCATGCAAACCTGGAGAGGTAGCAGGATGAGGAACCAGAGCTAGGGCTGAAAGCTAGAGGTCAATCTAGTCCAACACCCTCATTTTACAGAGAAAGAAACTGAGGCACAATGAAGTTTAGTGACTTGTCCAAGGTCACACAGGAAGTACATATCAGAAATAAGATTTGAAATCATGTTCTCTAATTTTAAAGTCAGGGGCTCAATTCATTGATCCTTGAAATAGGACGCATGGGCCTTTGACATCAGTATGTAGTGGAGAAATGCTGTGGCAGCTTCCCCTTCCAACACATTTCTTGTGGGTGGATTTAATATATCCTTGATGTATTCCTAGATGCTTCAAACTGTATTTCAAAAACGAATTGATGTGTCAGATCACTGGAACATTCCCAGAACACAATACATTAGACACGCCAGGCTCCCGAATGGTAACAGATGAAATATTGAATAATGAGGTCTTGAGAAAATGACAGGAACTAGTCCTGTAGGCATGGACATAGGGTTAAAACTGTGAAATTGTTCCCCAAATCAATCCATCACTTACTATTAACTGCCTACTAAAAGCTGGGTATTATGCTAGGCCCTGGAGATACAACAAAAATGAAATAGTTCTGCCCTCACTGTGCTAACTCTACTATAAAAGCCTGAACCTTCTGATGAATACAACTGATCTGTGTTTTAAAAAAACAAACAAAAAACCCTAAAAACCAAAGCAACATTCTTGCACTCTTTCTTCTTTCCTTTCATCCTTTCCCATCATCATACTAAATAGGAGGAGGAATGGAATTATATAAGCATTTGGATCCGGGCCCACTGTCATCATGGACAACCTTCATTAATATATGAGACCCTCATTCCTATTTACTAAAGAAATATGTGCCTATAAAGTAAAGCCCAAACCCCTTAGGTTCAATCATTCAACAAGCATTTATGAATTATCTCCTAGGTTCTATCTGAAGTAGGCAGGCTCAGTGGATAGAAAGAGCTAGCCTCAAAGCCAGGAGGGTATGGGTCTATGCTGGCTCTGAGACCCTGGGTAAGTCACTTAACCTCTCAGTATTCCAGGCAGTCCTCCAAGGTTGTACATTTCAGAACAATGATGACATGTACTGGTAGAGAGAGTTTCTTTCCCTGGGAATTACTCAAAACATCAAAATCACAGTTCTAATCTTTATCCCTAAATGCTAAACCCTGTGCCAGATGCTGGGGTTAAAAAGAAGAAGCAAGACAGGTCCTTCTTACAGTTTAGCTAGAGAGACCACCTGTGTGTGTGTGTGTTTGTGTGTGTGTGTGTATGTGTGTATAACACACATATATACATATATACCCACCCATACTTACATATACGTAAAAGTTGTGTATGCATGTGTGTGTACAAAACACTTACAAGGTGATTTGAGGAGCAAAGTGTAATAGCTGGGGGAATTAGGAAACTTTATACAGATGATTCTTGAATAGAACCCTGAATGAAGCAAATCATCCTAAAGGATGGAGGTGAGGAAGGAGTACATTTCAGTGTAGGGGACAGAACAGTACAAAAGCAAAAGGAAGAAGATGAAGGTGCCTAAGGGACAAGAAGAAGGCTCGTTTAGCTTAGCTGCCATGTACATGGAAGGGACCAATGTGTAGAGGCTAGAAAGATAGGTTGGAACCCGGCTGGGAAGGGCTTCAGATGCTGCACGGCAGGGAGAAGGGGATTATATTAGATTCTAGAGTTAACAGGAAGCCAAGGAGCAGGGGAGGGACAAGGTCAAACCTGAGCTTTAGGAAGATGACTTTGGCAGGCTGTATTTGGAACAGGGGGAGACTTGAGTCAGGCGAGAAGTAATGAGAGCCTCAACTAGGGTGGTGGTTGTGTTGGCACAGCATTCGAGGCCTTTTGCCACTCAGCCCCAACCTACCTTTCCAGTTTTATCTCAAATTTGTCTCCTACACACACCCTCTTTTTCAGCCAAATTGGACGACTTCATTGCCTAAAACATGCCTTAAGCTTTCTCAGATCATTTCTTGTTTCTCTTCCAGCATGGTCCTAGGAAATAGAACCTGAAGTCTAAGGGATGTAGAACCTTAGTCAGTAGGCTGTCTTCATCGCTGCCTATGTGGGTTTTCTGGATATACGCTGAAAATCTCAGATGTGCCACTTTCTACCTCTGTGACCTTCTCTTGTCCATCAGTAAAATGAGGAGATAGGACAGATGACCTCTAAGTCCCTCTAGCTCAAATCTGTGATCCCAAGTCATGTCAACCACTCTGAGCTTCAGGCAAGTCTGCAAGATTCAGCTAACAAGTGATTGACCATGGGCTGCCATTTTCTTTCGTGGAGGTTGTTCCCTCATTGTAGTCATAGCATCACAGGATCATTTAGACTTTAAGGTCTCTTCTGGGGTGTATGGGGGGTTCAGAGAGGACTAGCACATCTCATGTGAGGGCATGCTGAACTTTTATCAGGGCTGCTCATCCACCATTGGTGTCCACCTTCACCCAACTCTCATCTGTGGCTCCAAGAAGCTGCAGCATGTGCAGAGGCCACACTCTGGCACCATCGCAGCAGTTGGGATAAGTCAGGTGGTGGGCAACCGACAGGCCTCAAACTTGTTGGTGAGTCAGGGAGATGTCTACCCCAGGGATGTGAAGATTTCTCTCAACAGAATAAGCAGATGAAAACAATTTATTCTAATGGCCATGAAGGCTGCTGAAGGAGGAGCTAAGGAGTGCTTAGAGTTTGGTCAGACCCCAAAGAGGCCAAGGTCATCCACAACCACCTGGGCCAGTGCCAGTAATTCTAGCTTTTCTCTTGTTGCTGGACTTCAATGACTCCGGAGAGAGTGAGGCTGAAAACAGTGTGCAACTCTGCCTCGCTTAAATCCAATTCTCACACAAGTCAAGACATTACCCAGTGATGGCAATGACCCTCTTTGAAAATGAAGGATGAACAAGGTCCCTTGTCTAGTCCAATCTACTCATTTTACAGGGACTAGAGAGGTTACATTATTTATGACAAGGCCACACAAGTACTGAGAACCCAGGTCTTCTGCCTTCAAACCCACTGTTTTTCTCACTGTATCATGCTACCTCTTAGATCTTTGATGTATTAATGGATTGACTTTATATTACCTTTGTCACCTTGCATGAGTCTCTACTTCTTTGACCACAATCTCCTCATCTAGAAGATGAGTGGGCTATACCAATTGATTTCTAAGTACCCTATGAACCATGCTCATTTGGAAACCCTTATTAGTTTCCCAATTCTATAGTATTTTCACTGCAAGGTCAAGTGCACTGGGAGCTTTTTGTGATGATCAAGTTATTTTGTTTACTACTATTAAAAAGCATGAGGGAATTATTAGAAGCTTACCTTGGCTTCATCTTCCTCCAGTTGAGCTCAGCTGTGCAGGACTTTCCTTGGTAGAAGAATCCCTCTAGGTCAGAGACAACTGATGCTCTGTGTCAGACTCTGCTCTCTCCTTCTGTCTGCTGCCAGTATCGATTATTGTCTATCCCAGCTGTCTTCTCTAGTTAGCAGCATCAGGATAGCCAGCAGATTGAATCATGATTAGTGATGGATACAGCTGAGTTATGCCCAGGTCCTCCACTGTACTCTATTAGAGAAATTCAATTGGCCACTGGTTCCAGACCATAAATCACTCTGAGGAGGGTGTCAAGAAAGCCTCAGTATCTCTGCTCTTGAGTCAGATGGAAAAGTAATCCTGGGAAGAAAAAGTTGAGAACCAGAGATGTGGGACTATCAGTGCAGAATGTTGCAAACCCAGTAAGTTTAGATAGATTAATCCATATTTATTGCTGTTCAGTTGTTTTAGTCATATCTGACTTTTTGTGACTCCTTTTGGGGTTTTCTTGGCAAAGATTACAGGAATTGATTCCTATTTCCTTCCCAAGCTCATTTTACAGATGAGGAAACTGAGCTAAACAGGGCTAAGTGACTGACCCAGGGTCACACAACTATTAAGTGTCTATGGCCAGATTTTAATTCAGGAAGATGAGTCTTCAGACTCCAGGCCTGTCTCTATATCCACCGTACCCCCTACCTGCCCCAAAACATTTATTAAGAGCCTACTATGTGCCAGGCACTATAATAAGCAATGAATTTTGATTCATGTGTTATTTCCTTTTGCTGAAATGCTTTTTTAAAAAAAATTGCTAAAAATGATGGCTAACTAGGTAGGGGGAAAAAAAGAAATATTTTCAGAAATATAGGTGAAATAGAAACAAGAGATATCAATAAATATTTTTAAATAAAGATTGCATAGAAAAGCAACTGTACTGTAGGACTGGAGGTTAAATTTCTTGATTTTCAAAAAGAGAACAGAAAGAAATATGTAAACTCTATACCAATTGGCTTGACTTTCATTTCTGGCAAAATTCTAGAATGTATAATTAAATAAAGTGATATCTAGAAAAGAAGGCTGTGATCACAAAGAGTCAGTATGACTTCATGGAGAACAGGCCATGCCAGACTAACCAAATTTCATTTGGAAATTGGATTGGTTGGATTGAATAATGTCTCTCATTAAATTTTGGAATAGAGGGAGATGTGAGCTAGACAGCAGTATAATTGGTTAGGTTCAGACTTGGCTAAATGAGACTAGACCCTCAGATTACTCATCTGTAAAATGACCACACTCAAAGAATAGTAATTAATGGTTTGGTATCAGTTTAAATATTTCCGGTAGAGCACCCCAGTGATCTGTTCTTGGCCTCGTGCTGTTTGATATTTTCGTCTGTGACTTCAATAAAGGCTTACACAATACGGTTATTAAATCTGTAGGTAACACAAAAGAGGAAGGATGGCTAACACTTGGTTAAGGTAGTCAGAATCCCCAAAGATCTTGACAGGCTAGGTTGCTGGGCAGAATAAAATAAGGTGAAATTTAATATGAATAAATGCAGTCTTTACAATTGGGTTTAAAAACTCAATATCACAAATATAAGATAGGAGAACAATAGCTAGGACTCAAGGGTGTGCTGTTAAATATTTAACAACCAGCTTTCTGGGCAGGAGAAATGTGTGCTGGACACACTTTTAGTTTAATCTGCTTTATTAATACCTTCTCCATTTTGTTCTTAAGTCTAAAGAATCAACAGAACAACAAATCAAGCCCTGATTTGTAGCCTTTGATTTGAGGTATAAATGCTCACACTGAAAATTTAACAAACAGATACTTCCGGGGGCTCCCATACCTCTCTGTGAGAGGCTCTTTTCAATTATCTATTTGAGAAATTGCCACTTGCTGAAGACAGCTGGCATCTTTGTTTAGGCTACTCATTCGTTTCAGTCATGTCCGACTCTGTGACCCCTTTTTGGTGGCAAAGATACTAGAGTGGTTTGCCATTTCCTTTTCCAGTTGATTTTAGAGATGAGGAAACTGAGGCAAACAGGGTTAAGTGACTTGCCCCGGGTCACACAGCTAGTAAGTGTCTGAGTCTGGATTTGAACTCAGGAAAATGAGTCTTCTTGATTCTAAGCCCAGTGTACTACCCACTGTACCGCCTAGCTGCCCCTCTTTGTTTAAATACTGGGGGCAATAATGAAATAAATTTAAATAGATAGTAACCTTAACCACCAACTAGCTCAGAACTCTTTGTTATAGATTCCATCTTGAGCCTCATTTCTGTATTTTTCCTTCTGTTTTCTAGCCTCCCATTTTCTCAAATTAGAAGGAGAGACCTGATGATCTTTCCCAACTACACTGCAAAATCATCTTTGATGGTTTTCTTCTCTGTTCTTATACTATTGGCAAATAAATTTTGATTTGCAAAATGACCCATTAGTAGAAGGCTGTACCTGATGCATTCTGCTCAGGCACCTTATGGAAAGGTAGGTAGGTGGTGCAATAGAGAGAGTGCCAGACCTGGAGTCAGGAAGACTCCTCTTCTTGAGTTCAAATCTGGCCTCAGATATTTACTTGCAGTGTGACCCCAGGCAAGTCACTTCACCCTGTTTGCCTCAGTTTCCTCATCTATAAAATGAGTTGGAGAAGGAAATGACAAACCCTTCTAATATCTTTTTACAAGGAAACTCCAAAGGGGGTCATGAAGAGTCAGACACAACTGAAACAACTGAACAACAATAATCCCTTATGGAAACAGGCCAACCAAGTTGGAAGAAACCTTAGAGATCAGCTAGGCTAACTCCTTCAACTAACTAGTTAATCTAACCCTTCAACTTACGGCTGAGGAAACTGAGACCCAGCGGTGAAGTAACCTCCTCCAGGGAACCTTATTTTTCAGTTTCTAAAACATGAGAATTTATTGATCATAGATTTAGTGCTGGCCGGGCTATTGAAAGCCATCTTGTGCAACAAGGTCCAGAGAGGTAAATTACTACTATGCATGGTCATGCAAGTGACAAGTAACAGGATTTGCATCCAGATTCTCTCACTCCAAACCCAAACTTTTCTTCCCAACATGCTGTACTTTCTCTCATGAATTGCTAATAATACTAATTGCCCATCTCAGAGTTAGACACGTACGGTTTTATGAGAATTGGTTTTAAAATATCATCTAAACCAGGAGAACATTGTATATGGTAACAGCAACATTGTGCAAGGATCAACTTTGATAGACTTAGCTCTTCTCAGCAATACGATGATCTTAGACAATTCCAAAAGACTCATGATAGAAAATTCTATCCACATCCAGAGAAAGAACTATGGAGTCTAAAAGCAGATTGAAACATAGTATTTTCTCTCCTTCTCTCTCCCTCTCCCTTTTTGTCTTTCTCATGGTTTTCTTCTTTTGCTCTGATTCTTCTTTCACCATGTGACTAATGTGGGAATATGTTTAATATGATTGTACAAGTATAGCCTATAACAGATTGCATGCCATCTTGGGGAGGGGGAGGAGGAAGGGGAGGAAGGGAAGGAGAAAAAAATTTGGAACTCAAAATCTTGCAAAAGTGAATGCTGAAAACTATCTTTACATGTAATTTGAAAAAATAAAATACTATTAAGTAGAAAAATAAAAATATCTAAGGCAAAGTTTATATGAACTCATGTATGTATATAACACGCATATTTGTCCACATGTGTATACATACTGCACACATATTGCCCATGTGCATATAAATTTGCGTGTGTACCTATTACATTACACTATGTGTGTGTGTGTATGTAAATATATATATATGTATATATAATGTCCAGTTCTTTTCTTGAACTTACCTTTTCTTTGTCATCTCTTGTATTCTTCCTCCAAAACAGATTCTTTGAAAATCAAGAGATATAGCTTTTTATATTATAATTTCATCTTTATTTGGATCAATCCTGTGGTTACATTTATATAGGGAACTTCAGATTAGGAATTCCCTCCAACAAATCTTTGAGAGTTACTTGGGGATTCAAAGATGTTAAGTGACTTGCCCAGAGAAACATTCAGTACATGTCAGAGACAGGACTGGAACTCAAGTGATTGTATCTCCAAGGCTTGCTCTCAAGCACTGTCCATTATACCACACTGCCTCTGACTGTACTTTGATTAGATGATTAGAAACCCTCCGAATCAACCCAACATCCACAAGTCATTCACAGCTTATCACTCTCACTATTGTAACAGAAGCAGACACTGAATCAGCAATCCCAAATCAAACCTGGCCATATCGGGAATTAATCAATCTTATTCTATTGAACAGTATAAAGGTACCTGGTCCCTGATGGTTCCAGACTTACCAACAAAAATCCCTGAGTCAGCTCAGAAAGGATCTGCCTGAGATTAGCCATGAGATGGGGAAAGGACTTCCCAGACAGGGTGGTCTGTTGGCTTTTGTACTGTTACAGGGCTTTTCCCACCAATCCACTTCTATGGGTTGAGGTGCACTGTAGAACCAGGGCATTCGATAAGCAAGCTAAACAACTGGTCAATCATAAACTCAGTGAGTTGGTTGAGTCAGGTGGGTGAAACGTGTTTTAATTTCACTGGTTCTGCATCAACCCACCAGAGGAATTTTTAAAGAGAAAGATTTAAACAAATAGTCAAGAAAGAAAAATCCAGGGTCACCTTCATTCACCCTGCTGCCAACCAAAAGCGTACTTTTTTCCATCACCTTTACTACATGCTCTAAGTATTCTGAGGTAAATAGCTAAGATAATCAATTAAGGGATCTCAGAGTCTATTTAGTCCAAACCCTTCTTTTACAGATGACGAAACTGAGGCCCAAAGCAAGGAAGGTACATGCTCAAAGCTCATGAAAGAAGTAAGCCTCAGAAACAGGATTGGAGCTCACATTCCCTGAATCTAGAGGCAGGATACCTTTCACTGCACCAAGCTGACTCTCCAGTTTAAAAATCTTTAACAGCTACCTTTTAAAGATCTTCATCTAATTTCGTTTCAATTTAGAACAAGAGTTCTTAATCTGGGGCCCATGACTTTGTTTTTAAAAAATTCTTTGATGGGTATAATTCGATATAATTGATTTCAAATCCAACCTCAATCACTTACTAGCTGTATGAGCCTGGGCAAGTCACTTAACCCTGTTTGCCTCAGTTTCCTCATTTGTAAAGTGAGCTGGAGAAGGAAATGGGAAACTACTTCAGTATTTTTGTCAAGAAAACCCCCCAATGGGGTCACAAACAATCAGACATGACTGAAACAATGCAACAAATTTTAAAAACATTCTGAGAAGGGAACTACAGGCTTCACCAGATTGCCCAAAGGCTCCATCACACACACACACACGCACAAAGCTGAAGAGCACCCCAATGTGGAGTTTCAAGAATATGCCATTTCATTCAAAATAAGTATTCAAAAGTTTTTGACTTCTGAAGCACTTTTTAAATGCACAGAAAAAAAACAGAAGGAAGTTCAGAAGGAAATCCAGAGTAACAAGACAGCTTTGAAACATGTTGAATTTATTATGTACTTTAAAAAAAAATCAAACCATACTTAAGAGATTCATGATTTTGTGTATAAATCCTCTTTTTTCTGTTCTATTTTGTATGTGAAAATGTTACATTTTGGGGTTTGCTAACTTCAGAATAAAGAAAAAAATCTTTTTTTTTAATAAAGGGAAATAAAAACCAATGATTGTTTGCCTCTGATAGAAACTGATGTGCAAAGACCAATATGGAACTGGAAGAGTTTTTTCCTTTACTACATTATGACAACGCATCTTTGATGCTATTGGTCTGGGTCCTCCCTCCACATATATAGATTGCAACCCACCTGTGCCTCTCTATGTGGGTTGGTGGAGAGAGGAAATAACTGCATGTACTGTGAACCTTCTCAATTTCTGACCATCATATGGATTCCAATGGAACACACACATTGCTCTTACAAATGGCCAATTTATTTTTATTTTTCTGAGTGATTTCCCTGATGATCCTTCATGCCTTTTTTCCTTCACCTTCCTTATTTCACCTTAAATTCTAATCCAGTGGAAAAAGTCCCCCACTAAGCTTTCAGGGCCACCAGATCCTGAGTCCAGAGCATGTCTCTCAAAGTAGAATCCTTTGTGACTTGGTCAGAAATTCTTGAAAAATTTCTCAAAGTTCCCCCAAACACATTTCAGCCTCCAATATCTAGATGGAGGGCAGGGGAGAGTTGAGACATAATATTTAATAAGACATTTTAAAAAATGGTTAAATGAAAGATGAATGAATCCTTCTCTCCCTCTGCCCCCAAAACAAACCCCACAAACTAATGCCTTCATGTTCAGTTAGCTAAATGATCAGTCAGGTTTTTTTTCTCAGACTTTTCCATAATGAGCAAATTTTAGATGTTAGGACAGAACAATTCTCAACCTTCCAATCACTCTACAAGAACAGTCCAATTTTAATGTCTATATGTCATCTTTCCTTCCTCATCTCTACTTTGCTCACCCCAATGTAATTTGACTTCCATCCATCCTCATCACTCTCTACAGGGTCACATTTTAGGCCACTTAACCATCCAATCTGATGATTTTTTTCTCATTCTTCATTGGTCTTAACCTCTGCAGTTTTGACAGTACTGAGCTCATCCTCTCTTACTCAAATTCATTGACAGCGTCCCCTTGTGGCTTCATCTCTTGGCCTCTCTAAGTGCTCCTTCTGGGTCCCTTGCATTGATTCCTTGAACTCTTCCCAAACTTTCACTGTGGTTATACACAGTGCCTACCAGAATGTGCTGTGCACTGTAGGGAATGTGTTTGACAAATGTTTGTTGAATTGGATTGATTAAGAATCTGAGTTCTGTCTTGTCTAATTTTATAGCTCCCTGAGCACCTACCCAGTTTCCCAGAACACAACAAGCTACAGAAGGAAGCTGAATTAAAGTGAATTCATTTTATATAAAGTTGAACTTCTAGTTTCTTATGGCAGAAACTGATCTGGATACTCTTCCCTACCAGCTCTTATTTTTGAGGTGGGGGGTAGCCACAGGCCTGAGTCTTTAGAAATTTGTGAATATTTTCTCTTCTTCCTTCTTTCTAAAAAAAGCTTAAACTCATGAATACCCTATCAAAATTAAGAGCTACAAAAATAACCTTATTTGTTTCTGGGGTTTGGGCAAGTTTCTGGAGTAATAAATCCAACCCTCCCCTTTACTCCACTACTCCTACTACTCCACCTTCCTACTTTCCCAGTCCAGTCTTCTTTTTCTCTTGGTACCTCCACCAATACCAGCTGCTTAGACCTGGAATCTTTGGAATTTTATGGGAAATGGGAATGACCAAAAAAAGAACATAGCATTTGTCCAGCTCTCTGTCCTTTTCCCCCTATGATCCCAGTGATGCCGATAATCCTCTACTCTGAGGTTTGAAGAGAGCTTCAGGGAGAGCTTCAGCTTCAGCTTCATTCTGAAGGGATCAGAATGACAGTAACCCAGTTATCCCTCATCTTCACAGATCATCTACAAGGGAGGTTGAGTGTGATTTCATTTATGTTAGTTTATGAAGAATTTTGTGGTGCTTCAGGAAGGTGCTTTCCAGATCCCCCTTAACACTAGTGCCTTCCTTCAGCTGATTGCTTACAATTTATCCTGTTTATAATTCCTCCCCTATGAGACTATGAGTTCTTTGAGAACAAAGGCCATCTTCTGCCTTTCTTGGTAACCCCAGTGATTAGCACAGTACCTGATAATAAATGTTTATTGACTTACTACTGGTGTCTTCAAGAAAGAACTGTACACTTTCACCCGTAATAGAGCAACATTCTCTCATTCAAGGGAACTTGGGATATGGTAAGCTTGTCTCAGACTCCATGTAAGGGAGTTTACTATAAGAAGAGAGTTATTAATAACTTTGTTATAAAGTGGTCTCACTGATAAATAAGACATGTGTTGTGAACCAGAGGACCTCTCTGAAGGAGGGGCTGTCTCCTTTTTGTCTCTGCATTCCCAGTGCCTAGCACAGTAAAGGGCCATACCCTGACCACTTCTTAAAGAGGTCTATTCACTCAATGGACATTACCTCCCTCTAAGTGAATACTTGAAAAGGCCAAGGTCCCCCACTGCATCCTGGGCTGTCTCCAGTCATCCTGATGAATATCTGACCACTGGATCCAGATGTCTCAGGAAGAGAAAGTGAGGCTGGTGACCTTGCACAGCCCTCCCTCACTCAAAACAAAGTCCAGTGCAAGTCATGTCATCATTTTTCTGATACCATGGTCTCCTTCGAAAATAAAGGACAAATACAACTTGGTGAATAATATATATATGAATATATACATACATTTGTATCTAGTTTGGCATTCGACTTGGGATTTCACTGATAGGGGAGCTCTTGAATGAGGAAATTCCTCTGTATGCGTATGTGTTTGTGTGTGCATTTATATCAAGTTTGGGATTAGATTTGTGATTTCAGTGATATGGGGAGCTCTTGAATGAGGAAATTCCTTCTGCCTGTGCAGGTTGGAAACTTCTCTGCAACTTAGAGTCTTCAAGAGTTATCCAGAGTATGGGGAGGTTTCCCAGCGTCACACAATCATTATGTATATGTAAAAGGTGGCTTCCTGCCTCCAAAGGGTGCTACTCTACCCACTAAGCCGTGATGCTTCCCAGGCTTGGGAATATATTCTATGTAGACACATATACACCACCTTCGACACATACTGGCTCCATCTCCCAGGTCCATGACTTTGAATGGACTGTTCCCTATTCCCAGAGGCAGGGGCGGGAGCCAGCTCAAACCAATTCTTGAAAGCCAGTTGTTGAAGTTTCAATGTGAGCATTTACAGGTCAAAAAGTAGCAAATGCTGCAAATCAGGGCTTGATTTATGGTTTTGTTGATTTAAGAAAGTAATGGAGAAAAGTGTTAATAACTCAGATTAAACTGAAAAGTGTTCCCTGTTTCCGTTTTTCCTGGAAAGAAGGTTGTTAAATATTTGTCAGCATGCCACTGCCCGAAATACTCTCCTTCCTGATCCATTACCTCGTAGAATCCCTGACTTCTTTTAAAACTTGACTCAAAAGCTATGATCCTCAGAAGGCCTTACCCTCTAAAGTTGTCTCCCACCCACTCTGTATGGATCATGTATGTACTGATTAGCATTATCTATTAACACCCCTTTAGAAGACAAGGTCAGCAGCATGGCACAGAAAATGTGCTAAGAATCCCTGCTCTAGATATGCCTAGAAGGTCCTTTCCAACTTGGAAAGTTTTGCGATTCTGTGTTTAAATCAATGCCCTAACTCCTATGACCAGCAGATGGCACAAAGCCTGCAGTAGTAGGACAATTTGCTGGCGAGTTTGATTTTTCTCTAAGTTCCGTTCTAGCCCCACTATCCCATGATCACACCTTCAAGCCTTATAACCACTAACTGGAATCTGAGAGATGGATGCATAGATGACTCATTCACTGAGCTCTCAAAGATCACAACTGACTTTCTGACACATGAAACTGACCCCAAATAATTCACTTTATCAATCATTTATTAAGCACCTATTGCATGCAAAGTACTCTCCTAGCTCTGGCAAAGACAGCCCCTGGCTTTCATTGGTCTTATAGTCTAGGAAGGAAGACATGATACATAAGCAGCTAACAGAAATACACCGTAATGTGTGATAAGTGCAGAATTGTTGTTAGGATTAAACTCGGTAGTCTACGTAAAGTGCTTTGAAAACATTAAAGTGTTTTACAAATTCTAGTAATTATTTCTGATAACTGTGTTTGAGAGGAGTCAGGTAAATTATTTTTAATGTGTCAGATTCATATGTGATATCATCTTGGGATATCATCCTCAACAATGTGAGACAAGTGCTGGCAGTGGAGTCAGAGGTCCAATTGTCCAGTCCTTTCAGTCATGTCCAACTCTTCATGACCTCATTTGGGGTTTTCTTGGCAAAAATACTGGAGTGGTTTGCCATAGGAAACTGAGGCAAAAAGGGTTAAGTGATTTCCCCAAGGTCACACAGATGGTAAGTATCTGAGGCCAGATTTGAACTCATAAAGATTAGTCTTCCTGATTCCATGCCCAACACACAACACCCAGCTGCCCCATGGAATCAGGGGACTTGGTTTTAAACTCCAACTTTGTCATCTATCTGTATAACCTTGGACAAATTATTTAGTCACTCGGGGCCTCAATTTCTTCATCTGTGAAATGAAGGGAAGTGAAGGTGGAGTAGATGGCCCCTAAGGACTCTTCCATGTCTAAATGATGATCCTGTCATCCTGATAGCCTCTGTTTTCTCCAACCTGAGTGCCTACTTCCCCTTAGTCCCCATCCCTCTGGGTTATGAGATAAAGATAAATTTTAGAGAGTAGAAATAAGGTTTTGAGGCCTTATAACTAGAGATAAAAAGCAGACTTCCCAAGGGAAAAAAATACATTAATTCCTCCTACTTATATGCTGTGCTAAAGGGTTTGATGTGCTAAATAAAACTGACAGGTATAGTCAAAAAAGGTCAGCCATAAAGCATTACCAAGGAGAACTGCAGAATCAATCATCTCAGCCCTGTAGGATTTGTGAGAAGATGCAAGGACTATTAGAGTCAAGGTCATTTCATGTTAGATAGAACGCCCCTCCCCATCTACCCCAATATCCTAGAAATGGCCTATTGGAAGCCCAGAGGCTTCTGAAAGAATAAAGCATGCCCTTTAAATCTAGCCCTGAAGGGAAAGGTAGGTATCTTAATAATTCAGCCAGACCTGGACAACCCTGGAGGGAAGAGAAATAGAAATGACTCCCTTGAAAAAAAGAGATTTAACATGTATACAAAACTAATTATAGGAGCTCTTTTTGTGGTGATCAAGAATTGGAAACTGAGGGGATGCCCATCAGTTGGAGAATGACTGAACAAGTTGTGGTGTATGAATGTAATGGAATACTGTTGTGCTATAAGAAATGATGAAAAGGCAGACTTCAGAAAAACCTGGAAAGATTTACATGAACTGATGGTGAGTGAAATGAACAGAACAGGAGAACACTGTACGCAGTAACAGCAGCAACATTGTGCGGTGATCAGCCATGATAGACTTAGCTCTTCTCAGGAATACAGTGATCCAAGACAATTCCAAAAGACTCGTGATGGAAAATGCTAACCACATATGGAGCCTGAGTGCAGATCGAAACAGACTACTGCATTTTTGTTGTCCTTTTTTGTTTCTTGTGGTTTTTCCTTTTTGTTCTGTTTCTTTTTTTTACAACATATTGTACATGTATAGTCTATATCAGATTGTTTGCTGTCTTGGGAAGGGGGGAGGGGAGGGAAAAAATTTGCACCTCAAAATTTTTCAAAAATGAATGTTGAAAACTATCTTTACATATAATTGGGGGGAAAATGTTATTAAGGGGGAAAAAGAAAATAAAGGGTTAAAAAAGATCAAGGAAAACGCTCAGCTCATTTTGAATAGTTTTCTAAAAGGGGCATCATTTTTCTTATAGGAAGTGGAATAATTTCAGCAGTCTTTCTAATCATAATTTTAGGGAGGTGGTTTAAATTATTTTTATCAAAATGACTGAAAATTAATAAATTGCTTTAGAAAGGCTGCTGGGGGTTGGTAAAAATAGTTTTCTATAAATGAAAGACTTATCTATAGCCTTCCTTTTACTTATATCCTTCAACAAGCATTTATTAAGTCATCAGCCTCAGTCTCTCCTCCAGAGTCATCAAAATGGGATACCACTAATTCCTGAGGGATGAAGAAAGGACTTGAAAGAAAAGAGGTGGGGAGGAGGAGCATTCCAACTATGGGTCTGTGGAAGGCTCCTAAAGCCAGGAATCCTGGTTATAGAATAACCTATAAATATAGATTATTATTTATTGTACTCATGTACATCTGAAACAATTAAAATGGAATTAGATGTATATATGTCGTAGTGGATTGGATCCAATATATTTATATTTTTAGTGCTGGAAGGGATTTTAGAGGTCATCCAGTATGGACCCCTCCATTTAATAGCATTTATATAGTGCTTTAAGTGTTACAAAGAGCTCTACAAATATATGTCTGTAGCATATATATGTATGTATACACAGATAAATACAGAGATTGCGCGTGTGTGTGTGTGTGTGTGTGTGTGTGTGTGTGTGTGTGTATGTGTATGACTGGTTGGTTGTTTTCCTTTGTTTTCGAAGACCATAATGACATCACTATGCTAGAGTCCAGTTACTGTGTGTCCAACTGTGGCTGATCAGACCAGTACTAGCTCAGAATGTTCTACCACAGGTTGGGCACAAATAGTCTGTGTGAACATTTGGGGAGGATTCTCTAAATCTGTGCATCTTGCATCTCTTTTGAGCTACTGCAGGTCTCAGATATGGGCACGTTATGCTGAGTGGTCCTGTGTCAGTATCTCTCATGTCACACAATCAATTTCAAAGTTCTTAAGGGAGACCCTGAGAGTATCCTTGTATCACTTCTTCTGACCACCATGTGAGTGCTAGCACTGTGGGAGTTCTTCATAAAATATTCTTTTAGGTAAGTGTACATATTCCATTCAAACAACATGGCCAATCCATCAGTCATGTTCTCTGAAGTAGAGTTTGAATGCTTGGCAGTTTAGCTCAAGAAAGGACTTCAGTGTCTGGTAACTTATTCTGCCAGGTGATCTTCAGAATCATTCTGAAAATCCAAATAGAAGTGATTCAGTTTCCTGGAATGGCGCTGGTAAACTGTCCAGGTTTCACAGGCATACAACAATGAGCCCAGCACAATGGTTCTGTAGACCTTCGGTTTGATAGTCGAATACCTCTTCTCTCCCACAATTTCCTTCAGAGCCTCCCAAACACTGAGTTAGCTCTGGCAATATGTGCATCAACCTCATTATCAATGTGTCTATCCCTGAAAAGTATGCTACCAAGACAACAAAACCTCCATTTGTTGTAACTAATGGTTCCATGTATGGATGGTGTGGTGGTGGCTGACGGAGCACCTGTGTTTTCTTGGTGTTAATTGTAAGGCCAAAATTAGCACAAGCAGCAGAGAATTGATCCATACTTTGTTGCATCTCAGCTTCAGAGGCTGCATTGAGTGCACAATCATCTGCAAATAGAAAATCTTGCACCAACACTCCCTCCACTTTGGTAGCATTTTCAGTTGGAAGAATTTACCATCAGTGTGATAGCTGACCTTGATTCTGTGTTCATTATCATTGGAGGCATTTGACAACATGGCTGAAAAAGCATGGGAGCAAGCACACAGCCTTGTTTCACTCCATTGGTGACTGGAAAAGCATAAGAGCATTGTCCATTATCCATTATCCAGAATCTGGGCAAGCATGCCATCATGAAACTGATGAACTTCTCCAGGCAACCAAATTTTGACATAATTTTCCATAAGCCCTCATGACTGACAGGATCAAAGGCCTTGGTTAGGTCTACAAATGTTATGTATAGACCTCTGTTCTGCTGTTGGCATTTCCCCTGGAGTTGTCAGGCAACAAATATCCTATCAACCATTCCTCAGCCCTTTCTGAAGCCACACTGGCTCTCAGGTACATGACCATCTTCTAGGTGAAGGATCAGCCCATTAAGGAGGACTTTAGCAAGAATCTTGCCAGCAATGACTAGGAGAGAGAACCCCCTGTGATTGTCACAGGACAATCTATTTCCTTTACCTTTACAGAGATGGACAACCTTGAATTCCTGGGTGATAACCTCTTTTTGCCAGATAACTTGGAAAATTTCAGTCAGCTTTTATATCGCAATGGACCTTGCATATCTCAGCTGGAACAGAAGTAGCACCAGGAGTTTTGCCACACAAAAAAAGCCTATTGGCATTCAAAATCTCCTCTTCAGTTGCACCTTCAGCTAGGGAGAAATTGACTTGAACCAGAGGTAAACTGCTAATGGCTTCAGCATTGATTAAGGATGGTCTGTTCAGAATACTATGGAAGTGTTTAACCCATCTCTTTAAGATCATGTCCTTTTCATTAATTGATGTGGCTCCCTCAGCACTGAGTAAATGAGATGCACCATGGGTCTTTGGCCCATAAATAGACTTCGGGGCATCATAAAAGCATTTTGGATTGTTACTATCAGCATAAAACTGAATTTCATCTGCCTTCTTACTGAGCCAAGAATTCTGTATCTCTCTAAGTTTCCCTTGTACTTTACTTTTGATGGAATTAAATGCTGCCTTCTTAGAGATAGCTGAACTATCCTGCTGGTAAATTGTGTGGAGTTCTCATTTTTCATTCAACAGCTTCCGAATTTCCCCATCATTTTCACCAAGCCAGTCTTGTGTTTATGAGTGTTCTGACCCCGAAGAGCAAATGCAGTGCTATATACCAAATGGCTGAAAGCTGCCCACTCCTTTTCTGCTCAACTGTTGTCAACTATGTGTTGGCTCAACTTTCACTCAAAGTTAACAACAAATGGTTCTCCCTCAGAGAAGAACTCTAATCTGTTGACAATTCTTCTGGTAGTCATTTTGGCTTGGAGCTGCTGTTTTTGTTGAATGTGAATATTTAGCATGGAGAAGATAAGTCTATGATCAGTCCAGCACTCTGCATCACACATGGCCTTCATCACTCTCACATCCTATCTGTCTCTTCTCCTTATGATTACATAGTCTATTAAATGCCAGTATTTACTATGGGGGTACATAGCGAAGTTTTATTGCACTTAGGTAAATGAAAGACAGTGTTAGTGATGAAAAGGTCTTGAGATATGCAAGTCTTCAGTAGTAGCTGACCATTGCTGTTGCTGTTTCCAACATTCCTCTCTAGGACTCCCTGCCAAGTATGGTAGTCTGAGTCTACTCTAGCATTAAAGTCACCCAGAATTGTAAGCTTGCCCTCTTTGACACGTTGACAGGGTCTCCAGGTCTTCATAAATTTTTTCCTTGACTTCATCAGGGTTCATCATGATGGAAGCACAGGCACTGATGATGGTGTCATGATAGTTTCCTGCAAGTGGCAATCACATTGTCACGAGCCTGTTGTTAACTCCTTTTGGTAGATATACAGACTTGTTGACTATATTAGTTTTGATTTCAAAATATATGCCAGCTTCATGGTGCTCCCTTTCACTGTGGCCATTCCAGAAGAATGTGTATCCAGGTTCAATTTCAGTAAGGTGGCCTTTACTTGCCAGCCTTGTTTCACTCAGGACTACTATTTGTATTCCATGTCAACTGAGTTCTCTTGGAACAAGAACTGTTTGTGTTTCAGGTCTACTGGATTATGTGTTGTCTATAAGTGTGCATACATTCCATATGCCAATGGTGAGTGGAATTGTCTTTGCAGATGTTTTTGTAAATTTTTTTGTGTTTCAACCGTGGGGTAGGATCCTGCCTACCAAGGTAATCGGACCAGAATTGGGTAAGCAGACAATTTTTACGGCATCTTTTCTAGCCCCTTCCTCATACCAGGAGGTAAGCAATGATATCTTTAAAAGGCTACTCAGACACCCAGGGGGCTGCCGAATCCCCTGCTGTATCCAGTGAGAAGATGACCCTATGCCCCAGGATGCCTGTGCACAGGGTTATGACTACAGTTCCCAATATATCTGCACCTGCTGCTTCATCACTTGCCTGTCACCACAAGACTTTTTTAGATAGGTAAAAGTGGCAAAAATGGTATGGGTGATATCTTTTAATTCAATGTGTAAATTGGATTTAAGTGAGGCAGGGTTGCATGAAGGCATAGGTCTCACTGGTCCAGAGTCATCACAGTCTAGTAGCAGGACAGAATCAAGATGACTAGTGATGGTTCAAGATGCAGTGGACCACCTTGGTTTCTTCAATGTCTAACCAAGCTCTAAGTGCTCCACATCACCTACTTCAGCTGTGCCTTCATGGCTGTTGGAACAAATTGTTCTCATCCACCCATTTCACCAGGGGAAGCCTTTACATGCTTGGGGTAGATACCCCTCTTTGGTGCAGTAGACACTCACCAATGCATTTGAGACCCCTTGGTTGCCCTCAACCTGGTTTATCCTGTCTGCTGAAATGGTTTACCAGGGTGTGGCTGCTGTGCATGCTGCAGCTTTTTGGAGCCACATGTAGACACCAAAGGTGGATGAGCAGCCCTGAAAAGGTCTCGGCAGCCATCACACCAGAGGTACTGGTGCTGTCTAAACATACTCTGCACCCCATGTGTATATGGATAGATAGATAAAGATTAATAGATATAGATAGGTCTATATCCACGTAGATATATAATATACAGATACAAGTATGTGTATATTACAGATGAGGAAACAGGCCCAATGTCACACAGATCGCAGAACTTGAATTTGTGACTCCCAGGTCTTGGGGTTGCAAATGTAAATTACTCCCCACTGCCTCTTGCTTTGAAGAGTTTCATGAATCTACAGGGACCACAGGAGAATATGGTGGTACTTGGTATGTCTAGGACACTCCAGCAGGTATACTATTTCACTACTTCAGGGGCCATAGGCCTTCAAATGCATGGTCTAGAAGGCTGATATGCCACTGCTCTTTATTCTGGGAGATCTAAGCAGAATAAGAGAAGTAGAAAAGAAGTTACTCAAAGTGACAAAACTTTTGGAGGATTAGACTCTGTTACAAATCCCCATATAAAGCTATTAAGATAAAAACCCTAAGTGATATAAGAGCAAAACAGAAGTTTTCCCCCATCACGACCAACCTCATAAAATTGCTTGCTGAAAATGGTCACTTAAACAACACCCCAGGAATCATTTCAGCATTTTCTACCAAGATGAGTGTGCATCATGGAGAAATACAGTGTTCAGTTACTACTGCATCTACTTTAGATGACACAATTCTTTCAGAATTAAAAACAATCCTGAACAGTTTCCTAAGGAGAGGCCAAGTGCTGGAAATGGAGGTTAAGACAGACCCTTTCTTGATTGTTCGTGTAGGAAAGAAATATATGGATGTGTTTGCAAGAACCAATATCCAGAAGCTAAGCAGGATTATGAAGGAAACTGTTTGAAAGTCACATTTTTTCCACAGTTCATCAATGAAACTTCCAAAAGTTGTGGAGACAATGAAGTACTTGGAAAAATTTTTTTTAAAGTTTCATTACAACGTACAATATTTTGTTGAATTCTAGAACAAAGAATGGATTGCCCTCAACCATAAGTAGTGAAATGAAAATTCAGCCTGGGCTTAGGGGCTTTCCAAGCCTAGAATAACATGGTATATGTAATTCCTTCAGCTCATTCCTACCATTTCCCCTGGGTTTGGATGGCCTGTCCAAGAAATAAGTCATCTCTCACCAGAAAATGGAGCAAAAGAACTCAGAAAATAGTCATTTCTCAAGGTCTAGCACGCCCTCTGGTGTTCATTTGGTATAAATCTTTGTCCCCACTCAAAAGTCCTTTTCAATAGAGGAGACAAAGGAATCAATTGTGGTTTTAGACGCTGGAGAATGGGAAGCAAGGGAGGGAGGCAGTGGTCCCAGCAGCGTGGAGAAAGTACGGGGTTGAGTTCAAATCCTACTTCAGATACCTACTATGTGACCATGGGCAAGTCCCCTTAAGTCTTTTAGCCTCAAGTGCCCCACCTGTAAAACAGGGATTAATCATGGAACCTGCTCAGAGGGCTTCTGTGAGGAGAAGATGAGGCGATCTCTACAAAGCCCATCACAATGTTGGTTGTGACTGCTAATGGTTTTCACGGCCCAAAGGGCAAAAACAGGCAAAGCTTTGTTCCACCTTCCAGGCACTCCTTTACTCTTTTTCTAGCTTTAGAGAAACATTTCAGTCCCTCTGGAAAGAGGGTAAGATCCTCATCACACCCTTTCACCGTCTGAGAAAAGGAAAAGTTTTGACTTGTTCCAACCCTTTTATTACCCAGGAGATGCTAGATTAAGATGCCACGTGGATAAACAAAGAGAGAAAACACCCTGAGAAATCCTGCTTCTCTCTCAGATTGGGTTTCTCTACAGCTTCAGTGTCAATAGTGGGGTTGGGGGGTGGGGGAGTGGCGATGGGGTAGGAGGTAGGGAAGACCACATCTGCATGCCTTCTCTGCTTCCATAGAAACGATCTGAATGAGGTGAATTGATCTTGAAAGGGGAGAGGGAACTCTTCTCAAATCTGGTACCAGAACCCCTGGCCCCCCCTCCCCCCATTTTTTCAGTCACACCCTTCTGACCCCTCATGGACTCTAGAATCCTTAAGAGTGAAAGGATGCTGGGAATTTGGCAGCATCTTCTGCTTTAACACGGAGGGCCAGCCCTGAGTCATTTGTATTCAAACACCCTTTCTTCCCTTTGTTTCACACTGTGTCTTCCCTGGCTACCTCGCTGGGCTGGCTCTGGGCAAAATGGGGAAGCAGTTGCTTTGTCCTCTTCCTAGCTTCTATCTGAAGCTCCCGGTGAAACTATTTGGAGTTTTATTGCTAGTGGGGGCTTCTCTATCAATTGTCATCAACTCCTGTTGCTGGGGTGTTTGTCATAAGGTTATAGATTTAGAGCCAGAAAGAATTCCAGAGACAAGGAAGTCTTTCCCTTCTCCCCCTCCCTATTTTACAGTTGAAGAAACTGAGGCTTGAAGAAGCTTAATGAGTTGCTCAAGCTCAACAAACAATTGCCATACTGTGGTACTGAACCAAGTTCCTCTGACTTCCCAGTATCTTTCTTTCCACCAAAAAAGATGAGAAGGGTTGCCGCTCACCCATATTTGAATAATTGGGACCTCTTGAAAACTCAAAGGAAAGAAACTCTAATTCCTGACTTTATGATGACTGAAAAAGAGAAAGCTTTTTGGGTAGCCCTTTCAGTCACCCTGAAGGCAGACTGCTATACTATCTGTTTAGTATTTTTTAGTCTGTTTATTTGGACCTGAGACTTCATAGGTGTAAGAAATTCCTGGTATGGAAAATCATCAAAATTTATGGTCTTAGATGCCTGGAGCACTGAGAAATGACGGTCCCTGGCCAGTCATCTACTTCAGAAGGAAGACTTGGACAGTCCTTTGTAATGCTAAGCCTGATCCCTCATGAGGAACCAGTCAATGTTACAGGTGAAAGGGATCTTTGAGTTCTGCTAGTTCCATCTTCTTCAGTGCAGTTTAAGTCCATTCAACAAAAAATATTTATTGCCATGGTCACACTTTTGTAAGGCTGACAAAGAAGGAAGGAAGAAAAGAAGGAAGGAAGGAAGGAAGAGGGGAGGAAGGAAGGAAGGAAGGAAGGAAGGAAGGAAGGAAGGAAGGAAGGAAGGAAGGAAGGAAGGTAGAGGCTTCTACCCTC
This sequence comes from Notamacropus eugenii, assembly GCF_028372415.1. Classification (NCBI taxonomy): domain Eukaryota; kingdom Metazoa; phylum Chordata; class Mammalia; order Diprotodontia; family Macropodidae; genus Notamacropus; species Notamacropus eugenii. The sequence continues at coordinate 151,291,104 of NC_092877.1, read as the reverse complement.
AAAAGAAAGATGAAATGACTTGTACTCAGTAAGTTAGTTGCAGGACCAGCATTGGACCATAAGGGTCCTGATGGAGAACCTCTGGATGCTATGTGCTCTACACCTTACAAATAGGATCCATCCTACTCCCTAACAGAGGGGAGCCAAGCTTAAATGCCTAGGAAATTTGATCAGAACGTTTTCTTACTGTTGGTAGATTGAATCCTGTTTAGACTTGCTTGTGCTAAAATAAACAAGTAGGCACTTCCCAGAAATTGGAACCTTCTTATCAACTAGAAGACATAACAAGCACAGCTCAGAGGGGTGCCTCACATTAATCAATTAATTAATTAATTAATGGTAAAGAATCACTTTCTTTGGGAAATGACACGTTCCCAGATTCAGTTTTGCCTGATTTTTGTCCACTTGGGCACAATTTACATCCAAGTTAGAGCTGAAGACCATCCATTTTCATTTCCTAGCCCCATATTCCTCCTAATAGTCACCAAAGACTTGACCTGGCTTTTGTGAGCCCTGGTCCTAATTTACTGTATCCAAGTTCCTTCACTTCTCTGGGCCTCAGTTTCCTCATCTGTAAAAATAAGAATATAGACTGTCAACTCCTTGAAGGTAGACACTGTTTTTCATTTTCTGATTCTCTATTCCCAGTGCCTTATGCAAAATAAATGAGTAATAAATGTTTTAGATTGAGTTTCGTGAGGCTGAGATCACATCATCCAGTAAATTGGGGAAGCAGTCTAACTGAGTGGAAAGAGTGATAGAATTGGAGTAAGAGAACTTGTGTTCAAACCTCGTTTGCCACCTGAGTAACCTTGGGCAAGGTACTTTACATCTCTGGCCTCAGTTTCCTTGTCTGTAAAGTAAGGGATTGGATTAGATGATCATGAACATGTCTTCCAAACCTCTGATTCTATCAGAACTCATCATCTTCCCCCCAACTCCTCTCATTCTCTTCATTATAACATTATCCTCCCAATCCTTTTCTTCTCTTTTCCTCCCCTCCCATTTCTAATTAGCTACCATCATTCCCTGGTGCTATTCCTCCTCTGTGCCCCTAGTTGTTCATTCTTGTTGCAACCATATCAACTCAGTTTTTTACCTTTTCTTGTACTGATCAGCTCACAGCTTTCTAATTCGTCATCCTGCTACTGGTCTGACTTTGACACTGCTGCCCATGTGGTTTTCCCATTTGGAATGTGGGCTGAGAGAATGACCCTAAAGCCAAGAGACTTCAAAGCATCCCTTGACAAGCCACCCCCACAAAAGGGCTTTGCCCCAATCTCTCCTTACTCATCTTGCCCTCCTTTGTAGTAATAATAACGTTTACATAGTGCCTTAAGGTTTACAGGGTGCTTCATAGATTTTCTTATTTGATCTTCACAAAACTGCTGTGAGATAGGTGATATTGGTACACTCCTCATTTTTATGTGAGGAAACTTAAGTGACTTGTCCAGGGTCATACAGCTAGCAAGTGGATGAGGCAAGGTTTGAACTAAGGTCTTCCTGATTCCAAGTCCAGTGCTCTATACACAATTTGTATTATCCTCATGCACACAACAACCTAGAACCCCAGCATTCATGTTGTGCTTTATGGTTTGTAAAGCTCTTGACCTACATTAACTCATTTGATTCTCATAGCAATTCTATGAGGTGGGTGTTATTATTATCCCCATTTTATAGATCAAGAAGTTGAGGCAAATAATGAAGTTAAGTGGCTTGCTTAGGGTCACATAGCTAAGTAAACGTCTGAGGCAGAGTTTGAATTCTGGTCTTTTGGACTCCAAAGACCTCCATTCAGTTCACTGTGTCACCTTGCTATGCCTCTATGTAATAAATCAAATATAAATTATTTGAGGGACAGAATTCTGTCAGGGTTAATTTTTGTATTCCTATACCCATATGATTGTTTATTAAATGTTTGTTGAATTGAATTTGTCCAAATTCATTGCAACAAAAACATAATGAAACAAACAAAAAACAATAAACAAAAAGAAATACATTGTAAGCTTGTTGAAAGCTGAAATTGTTATCATATTCAATTTCTCCAGCACCAAAATGACTTGCATACAATAGGTACCTAATAAATGTTGTATTGAGTTAAACTGGAAGAAACTCAAAACACCTACAGAATTTGGTTAATCCTAAATCTGGACACAGACATTTCACCAGTACCCTTTTCCCCCCTGGAATAAAATGACATGGGTATGAGACAGCATGAGGTTCAACAAGGAAGGAAAGACTTTTTTTTGCCTATCTCAGAATGCCTGATAGTCTTTTGGATTTAATACTGTTTGGTAAAAAGAGAGAAAATACTGCCCAGAAGTCAATGCTTAGGAGTTTACTATATCTTAGATCATGCCTATGAATCATGAAAATGAACATTCACCAATTTCCTTCGATGATAAAGATGTTTGGGGATGACTTCTCAAGGAATTAGTGTTAAAGAAATGCTGATTGGTGGAAAGATCATAGAACCAGTATTCAGATGTTCCAAGAATCTAATCCCAGTTATGCTACAAAGTAAATATATGACCTTGGACAAATCACTTCACTACTTTGTTTTCTCATCTGTAAAATGGGGACTTTAGGTTAGGTGACCTCCAGCTTTCAAGTTTGGATTCTATAAAAACCAATAGAACAGTTGATCTCTTCAAAGTTGAGAGAGAACAAGTGCCTACTTTTGTGGAAAGGACATTTAATGACCACATTTGGAAGATATTAACTTCCTACAACACTGTTGTCCAAATATGGTGCCAGGGCTGTCTGGAGCCCTGTATATTGCAGCCAGGTGTGCAGAAGATGTTATGCAATAGTGTGTCCAGAACCTACAAAAGACATTGTTCTGATGGGTCAGTAAAAATGTTAATGAACTTTCCATCTCCCCTCCCCATACCCATTTATTGAGCTCCCTACTTTCCCTCCCTCAGTTCCTTGGCATGCAAATTAATGTATTGTGTATTATGTCTCATGTATCGTAACAGTGATGAAGTGCGTCTCTTTGGACACATGCCTTGTTAATTACATTATCTATTCCCTCCTGGTTCCCACAGTTCCTATTATCATTTTCATTAATTTTTCATGGGAATCTATGTGTGTAGATGAACTCTGAGTTTGTTTGGCTGGCAGGCATAGACTTGTCATCTGAGGAGCAGGAGGAGAGGATGGGTGTGCCTGGCGTGAGGATGGAGGTTGGCAAACGTGAGCAGGATGATAAATGTTTTAGTGGGTCTTTGGACCCTGACAACCACCCTCTTCCACCAGAGACATGGATTTCTATCACATGGCCTTTACAAAGAGAGTCCCCATGGTGGGGCTGAAACTGGACAGAGCAATCCAATGGTTTTGTTTGTAAAACTAATGCTGAAGTTCGGACGTGGGACTATTCCAGGAATGGGTGTGATTCCAAAACATCCCAAGTTCTCCTCCAGAGACCTGGATGCATACTGTGACCAGTGTATCAGTAATCAGTCATTGCTCTGATCTCAGGAAAGATCTCTTAGAACACAAGAGTAGAGAGAGCTATGTTTGACTCAAGGCAACTTTGTTATCCTTGGTTGGCAGAGAAAGAGAGAGAGAGAGAGAGAGAGAGAGAGAGAGAGAGAGAGAGAGAGAGAGAGAGAGAGAGAGAGAGAGAGAGACTGAAGATTGAAATTGTTGGGGGAAGGGAAGGAGAGAAGAGGGGAGGGGTTCATCTGAGGAACAAGCTGTGCGAGTGACTAAACTAAAGGTGATGTAATAACTAATCTGAAGGCTTCCAACTGCTATAATTCTGTGTGAATAATTCTCATAATGACCCTTTACTCAGCAAGGATGGCATCCAGATAAGCAGACTGCTAGAGCCTTCTTGTCAGTTTACGTTAACAGTGCATGTATTACAACCTAACATGCATGATGTAACCCAACCCCACAATGTGACTGACACTTTCCAATTCAGCCCAAATGCCGGTAGGGGAAATGATGCAACTGGTACCTGTCCAGATCTAAAGATATCCAGGATTCCTTCATTTCCTCTTTGCTCTAGGGCTCCCTCAGTCTCTCCTTGCTTGCCTTATCCTCAGGCTACCCCTAGAATTTGCCAGGCTAGGACCCAAATGCAAGATAAGTTTGGGGGTACCCTTCTGGTCATTAACAGGCAAGAGGTTTTGACAGGGAGGTTCCTGGAAGGGGGAAATCTGGCCAGGTAAAGAGATATATCTGAAATGGTGGTATTTGTCCTTCATTTTTGAAGAGGACCATGACATCAAGATGACTTGCAGTTGCATGTCATAACTGGCACTTGACTTTGATTTGAGTGAAGGAGGGCTGTGCAAGGTCACCAGCCTCACTTTCTCCTCCTGAGTCATCTGGGTCCAGTGGCCTGAGATTCATCAGGACAACTGGAGATGGCCCAGGATGCAGTGTGAGACCCTGGCCATTTTAGAGTAAGGTTTTATCACATTCTCACTTTGAGTGAGATACACCCATTCAATGAATAGGCCTCTTTTAGTAGTTACTCAAAAGATGTCCCCTTTTAATGAAAAAAAAAATCAAACTGGGAGGGAAAGACCCTGAGGGTTCTTAGGTAAAAGAGAAACAGTTACTATTTAGTATTTAAATAAATATCTGAAATGGAGAGAGGGGTAATTGCTAATTTGCTATCTGAAAGCATCCCAAACAAGGTAAATAAAGGTGAGATGGTAGTTTTTTGAAGAAATTAGGAGTGAATCAGTGGGTGAGAAAGGTCAGGATCCCATAGATATAGAACACAAGATGTGAAACAGTCATTCCAGTAACATAAAGTTCTGTTGGGAGTAGGCTGAAGCCATCTCAGTTCACAGAATGCTCTCCCTCCTCATCTCCTCTCTGCCTCCCTGGCTTCCTTCAAGTCTCAGCTACAATTGAGACTTTCCTTCCCCCTTACTGCTACTACCTTCCCTCTCCTTCTTATTTCCAATTTATTGAGGATATAACTGCTTTCTGTATCGTTGTTTGCATTTTCTTTCTCTCATTAGCCTGTGAGTTCCCTGAGGACAGGAGCAATTTTTTACCTTTCCTTGGATTCCCAGGGCTCAGCACCTGGGAGATGTTTCACAAAACTTTATTTATTAATTGATATAGGATCATAGATTTATGAAGCAGCTGGTGGTGCAGTGGATAGAGCACTGGATCTGGAGTCAAGAAGATCCGTGTTCAAGTCCTTCCTCAGACGCTTCTTATCCATGTGCCTCTGGACAAGTCACTTACCCCTGTTTGCCTCAGTTTCCTCATCTGTAAAGCAAGAGAAGGAAATGGCAAAACACTTCAGTATCTTTGCCAACAAAATCCCAAAATGGAGTCAAGAAGAGTCTAAAAAGACTGAACAAAAACGTCATTTTACAGATGATGAAATTGAGGTCTAGAGAAGTGAGATTAATTACCTAAAGTCACATAGCTATTAAGAGCTTAATAAATTTTTGTTGCCTTTAGAATTCAACTAGTCCAACTTCAGCATTTTATAGAGAAAATGGGCCCAGAGAAATGAAGAGACTTGCCCAAGGTCACAAAGGTTAAAAAATGGTGGAGGAGAAATATAAACACAGATTTTCCTCTGACTATAGACTGGAGAATTTGTCCAATTGGTTGTTTGCATTAAGCCATTTGTTAATTGTTAGATAATTATCTAATGTTTAATTGCTAGTCATCTCTGTTGTTTCGAGGATAATTTTAGAAAATTGCAAATAAATATATCTGCCTCTCTTTCTCTTGCCATCTCTGCCTGGAATGCTCTGCCCCCTCATTTCTGACTCAGACTCAGCTCAAAGCTTGCTTTCTGCAGGAGTCCTTTCCACATTCTCCCACAATTAATGCCTCTCCTTTCAATCACCTTGCACATGAATATGTATTGTTTCAGTCTTATATTATTTTCTTCATTAAGAGGTATTCACCTTAAGGGCAGAGACTGTCCTTTAGCCTTCCTTTTATCTGCAGCACCTAGTACCATGCCTACTGGTGCCCATAGTTGCGGTGGAAGTTGTTGCTGGTCATTTCAATCATGTCCAACTCTCCATCACCCCATTTGCGTTTTTCTTGGCAGGGAGAATGAGTGGTTTGCCATTTCTTTGCACATAATAGGTAAGTGCTTCATATATGTTTTCTAGCTGACTACTTAAAAAATAGCGAATATTGATTTGTTTTGATACCATTTGTTTTGATGTCCAGTTCAACTGAAGAATAACCAAAGGGTAGGAAAGAAGATATTAAAGCAGAGGTGCCAGTCTAATAAAGTCCATATGAGTAATGTCATGATAGCCCAGCCAGAAGACTTAATGGACAGGAGCTTGTCTGACACTAATAGGAAGCAAAGCATCCTGGATTAGGAAGGATTGTACTCTGTCCTGATCAAGTCACCTCTGGCTGCACATTTTAACTTATGAGCATAAGAGAAAAAGATCTGTAGGAGAGTCAAGTGTGTCAAGATGGTGCCACATCAGCTGGAAGATCTGGGGATGGGTATTCTGGAGAAAAGAAGGCTTAGGAGGCAGGGGGTGGGAGTCTGAAGCTGTCATGCAGATTAGTCTTATTCTTAGCTCCCCACTAGACAGGGAAACTTGGAGCCATAAGAGGAAATTGTACTGAGGCGGAATGTAAGCTTCATTGTGGGAAAGTGTGTCCTGACTTCATTGTGGGAAGGTCAGTCACCTCACTAGCTGTGGGACCAAGGGCAACTCTCTCAGCCTCTCGGTATCCCAGGTAATGCTAGAAATTACAGAAGAGTAGCTAACCTGAACTGATGGAGGGAATTTTCACATTGGGAGTTTTCTACACTGATGAAAACAAGAATCCAGACCAATCAAATAAAGAAATGTCAGTTTTTGTCAAGTTTTTTCCTCACCAATTCCTTCCTGAACACAACTGATGGATGCCAAATTTGTGGGAAAGCAAAACTTTTGGGGGTTTAAAGTGCCTGGATAGCTCTGTTTCAAGTCAAGCCCACCCCTAAGACATTCACAGCACAATCCAGACTTGATTGGCATTTCATGATTGTCCACAATCTGCAGGAATCCCTCCCAAAGCCTAGAATGTTTCCTTTGGACAACAAAAAACGTACCCTCTCTCAACACCTCCCTCCTCCCTGTGCTCTGACTCCTTCAGCCCATTTCCCTAGGGCTGGGCTGCTTCAGGAAATGACTATATGTCAAGTGCCTGAGAGTCCATTAAGGTATCTGGCCCCAACTTGTTGGGGGTGACTTCAGTGCAGAGCCCTACCGACTGAGCGTTGTTTTGTATTTCTATAGGCTTTGCAAGGCAAGATCTCCAGGTTTAGGTACTTAATCCTACCAGCAACCTCCTCAGGCTGTTTACCTTAAAAAGGAGGAAATCTACTCAGTATCATGGGATCTTATATTTAGAGTTTGGGAGGGACTTTAGAAATTACATAGTCCAATTTCCTTATTTTACAGTTGAGGAAACTGAGGCCCAGAGAAGTTATATGACTTGCTCCAAATCACACAGGTAAGGAGGCAACAAAGCTGGAATTTGAAAACAGGTCTTCTGTGCTATTTCAAACACACCATGCTATTGCTTTTCCATAAGCAAAATCTGGAAATGAACTTGAAATTATGAGTGTAATATCGACTACTATCCCACCATCCTAGTAAATCACTGTCCATTCTACAGAAATACCCAAAATTTCCCTCTTTTTAAAAAATCACCAATTAAGGAGTAACACGGCAAAGAAGGTAGATCGATCGGCCTTTGATTCAGGAAGAACTGAGTTCAAGTCCAGTCTTTTATCACATTCTAGCTAGAAAGGGCAAGTCACTCCTTCTGTGGCCTGAACAACTCTCTAAAACTATTCATTGGGGATGATTTATGAATCTGCATTTGTGAATAATGTTTCTGCACAGAAATTCCCTATGCCGATAAAATTCTAAGTCTAGACTCCTCCCAACTCAAAAAAAAAAAAAGTGACGATAGCCTTAAAGCCTCATACACTCTCATTAGGCTAAGTATACCATTTAAGTATGAACTTAAACAACTGAAGAGTGTGTCTTTCTTTTGGGCATCTCTTTCTCAGGGTAGTCATCTTTGTAAACAGCACCTATAATGTGTAGGGTAGAGCCCAAGGGAGGGGGGATAACAAAATTTCCTATTATAAGTGTTCTCTAAAAACTAAAAGGGACTAGAACTCTGGCCTGGGGCCATATAGATGGGGAACTGGGTCACTCTGCAGACTCCCAGATTCCTAATCCCCAGCAAACACCTTTACCACCTAATGACATAGTCCAGCCCAGGGAGCAGTACCAAGTCACAAGGCTCCCCCCCATGCCAACTCTTAGCTCCTTTTGGGGTAGCCTTAGTTAATCTGCAAGTTTGACTACAAGCCAATGGGAACAGTTACATAATGCTGAAAGTTTAAGCTTGGGAGGAAAACACGCATATAAACCAGAGGCCAGCAAAAAGAAATAAGCCACAAGATTGGACAATGCTTTGGGGTTGCATGTTTTATTGCATTCTAAAATAATAAAGGTGGATTAATTATTATATCATCCATTACCTGAAGTTGTCCAAATGACTCTGGCATCAAACTAACTGCAAATTACCTGCCGCAGAATTTCAAAGAACAATTTTGGCTCCAAAGATGGGATATGAAAAAAACATCTCCTCCTTTGCAGAGATTAGGGGTCCATACATGTAGAAGATTGCATATATTGTCAGGTGTTTTTTTAATTTATTGATTGGTTTTGCTGATTTTTTTTCACCTTTTTCTTCTTTAAAAAATATGATATAAGCTCTTTGGAGATAGGAAGGGGAGTGATACAAGGAGAAATTTAAATAATATTTAAAAAATCAATAAAAGTTGAAAAAGCAAGATACTCACCATAGTCCAGTGCCCTCCAAATGCCACCTCCACGTTCCTTATCAATGCCAGTTATATATATCTGAAGTTATATCCCTCTCTTTAAACAATAGCAACAACTTCTGAGGATAAATGATACAAACTTATAAGAAATGTGAATATTTTAAAAACTTGAATAATTAATCTTTCAAATGTTATACTTGGATGAGTCTCAGGTCCCTCATATATAAAACAAAGGAATTTGATTAGATGGGCTCTGAGATCCTTAATAGTGCTTAATCTATAATCCTTTGCTCTACCACTTTTCAAACTTTTTGGTCTCAAGACTCCTTTATACTCTTTTTATTTCCAATTTTCTTTTATTTTTTGTTAATTTCTTTTAGTTTTCAACGTTCACTTCCATAAGTTTTAAATTTTTGTCCCCTCCCCCTCCCCAAGATGGCATGCAATCTCATACAGGCTATACATGTGCACTCCTGTTAATCGTATTTTCACATTACTAATGTTGTATAGAAGAACTGCCAATTTTCTTACAGTGTATTTATTTTATGCACATTACATGACGCTTCACAGGTCTGTGATCCCCTCCACCCCATTATAGTATGTTACAAGCCCTCAGTAGATAATCTTTAAAAGTTGCTATGACAGAAAAACTCACCACCCTGAAGCTATCATGGTAAGAAACCTCTACTAACTTCCCTAAGCTGGTTGGTTGGTTGTTGTCCTTCATCTTCGAAGAGGACCAAAATGACATCGCCATGATAAAGTGAAATTTCAGTGTGTCTGACTGTGGCTGATCAGACCAATACAAGCTTGGAATGCTCTATCACAGGTTGGGCACAGATAGTCCGTGTGAAGCTAGTCCTGAATCAACAGATGGTTCATCCCTGAAATCATGCACAAAACCTCTTAAGCTTGAGTTTCACTGGTGTAAAGCCTGTGAAAGACCAGGTTTACCTCCACAATATTACAAGAGTTTCCACAGAGGTTCATGATACATACAGATGTACCATGATAGACTCAATCAATGCTTGAGGAGTGCATGGAATGTCCAGCAACAAAGACATCCCACATTTTATTTCCTTCACGAGGCCTTTCCTGATCTGCTTATTTGCTGATGTTCTTCAACCCATCCCACCAAAATTACTTTGTGTTGCTCTGAATATTTTTTCTTTTCTTTTAAAAAAAATCTTTTATTTTCAATTCATGGAACAAAACAAGCATTTCCATAACACACTAGAATAAAAAAGATTATTGAAGATTATTAACTGCAAATCCACTATGTACAACTTGCTAAATTCCTCCAAATATACAACAGTTTTCATGTAAATTTCTTTTTCTCCCTTTTTCCCTCCCCCCCATTCACCCTAGAAATACCTACCATTAGACAAAAATAGGTATAAATACACACACACACACACACACACACACACACATGCACACACATATATATGCAAAACTATTGCATACATACTTCTATTTTATCAGTTCTTTTTCTGGATACAGATCACATCTTTCTTCACATGTCACTTATTTTCAATCTGTGTCTTTATAATAGCCAAAATAACTTAGTCATTCAAAGTTGTTACTTTGAAACAATGTTGCCATTACTGTATACAGCGTTCTCTTGCTTCTGTTCATTATCTCATCATATCATTATCTCATGCAAGTCTTTGCAAGTTTTTTCTAAGATCGTTAAGCTCATCATTTTATATAGCACAATAGTATTCCATCACAATCAAATACCACAACTTGCTCAGCCATTCCTCAGTTGATAGGAATGCTGGCAATTTCCAGTTCTTTGCCATGGCAAAGAGAGCTGCTATAAACATCCCATTGACATTTAAAGTTATAATTACTATTTGTGGATTTCCCTCCATCTTATTTTTATTCCCTATTTTCTTTCTTGACCTCTCTTTTTACCCTATTCTGGCTACCTTATCTTCTCTGCCCCCCTCACTTCACTCACTCCTCCAAGAGTCCTCCTCCTCCCCTCCCCCCACACTTTATAGTCTTAAAAATTATTGAGGACTCCAAAGAACTTTTTCTTTTGCAGATTATAGATACCATACTTAATAAATATAATATAATAAAAATAGATACCATTTACCATATTAGAAAAAAGAAAATGGATGCATTTTAAAATATTAATTTTATAATAAACCCTTTGCATGTGAATATAAATAAGATTTTAATAAAAATAGCTATTTTCCAAAACAAAAAACAATTAATGAGAAGAGTGACACAGCTTTAACATATTTCTGCCAATCTCTTTAGTGTCTGGTTGGAAAGATTCTGGATTCTCCAATCTGTTTCTATATTCAATCTGCTGCAATATCTCATTAGTTGGAAGTATGTGAAGAAAATCTGGCCTCACATGGATATGTAGATGGAAAAGGAAGGAAGGAGCCTTTTGGAAGGCAAATAACATCTTAGTCATACTATGAAAATGGTTCTAACCTCATGGACCTTCTGAAAGAGTCTCAGGGACCCCCAAAAGACCACACTTTGAAGATCTCTAATTTAGTCCATCTCTCATGAAGCAGACCTCTCTCCTTTGGGTAGCAAGGGATAAGACTAGAGGTACAGAATTCAGTCCAAGCCAATCCAATTTATTTCAATAAGCACCTACTATATGTTAGGTCCAATGATAAACATTGGAAATACCAAGTCAAGAATGAAAGTGTTCCTGCCCTCAAGGAGGTTATTTTCTATTGGGGGGATAAAATATGAACTCAGATAAAGAAATGCAAAACATAGATAAATTAAAAACGAAATAATTTTGAGATCCATAGGGACCCATTAGCAACTGAGGAATTCAAGTAAGGTCTTTTATAAGAGATGGCATTGGTGGTGAACCTTGAAGGGATCTACGGATTCAAAAGGCAGAGGTGAGAAGGAAGAACACTGCAGAAATGAGAGACAGCCTTTGCAAAAACAAAGAGGGGGTAAATGGAATTTCATGTATTGGCTGGAAGTTTGAGAGGCTTGGCAGGAGCACTGCCAGATCCATGTTTGTCGCTGATTTTTGTTTTCCTGTATTTGTGGAAATTCTGTAAATATATTTTTATAAAATATATAACAATTAATTCAAAATGGTTGTGACCTGAATATTGAAGATCATGTCTTAAAAAATGAGAAAATAAGCAGGTCATGTAACTTTTATAGATACAGCTGGGGGGTGAGTGAATCCTTAGGAAAACAAGATGCTTAGGTACAAAAGATAAAATCAGTAGTTTCAAATACATGAAATTGATAAAGAATGACTAACATGTTTATACTCTTTGACCCAGAGGTTCCACTGCTAAGCATGTACTCCAAGGAGGTCAATGAGAACAAGATGTCCCACAGATCACGTAGTATTTGGAGCAGCATTTTTTTTTGTAATATCAAAAAACTGAAAACAATAATAGATACTCATGGGTTGGGGAATAGCTAAACACATTACAGTGACATGAATGTAATAGAATATTACAGGGATGTAAGAAATGACAACCATGATGAAATCAGAGAAGCATGGGAAGGGTAGCCCACAGCAGGACAAATCACTGGCCACAAAGCTGCCATGGCACTCAGGAGATAGATAACAAGATTTCATTGATATTTATCATCTTTGCTTATCATCCCTAACTGTGAGTGTACTCCCAAAGCCTTGTCCTGGCTTGTCCACTTTTTTCTGTCTATACTCTTTCTTGATGACCATGAGTTCAGTTATCATTCCTATGCAGATGACTCCTTAATCTCTATTGTGCTCTATCTTGAACCCCTCAAATAGAACGCATTATCTGCTCCTTTCCCTCAGATCTACTTGCTTCTTCCAAGCTTCCCTCTTTCTAATAAATTCACCATCTTCCTTCCAATATCCAAGCTCATAGCCCAAAGAGACTCAAGAAATTTGAAGAACCTGGTGCTCTCATCTCTCCCACCAACTCTCCTCAACTCCACCCCTCCCCTTCCAGAGGCCCAAGGCATCTCCTCTCACCCATGAGGAGAGAGTCCTATGCCTAAGGGCTTTGGAACTTGGGTTAAAATAGTGATGTAAGCAGTAGAATGTAAGATCCGTAACTGCAAAAGTTATTTGTGCTTTTTCTCTTGAATCCCCAGATGTATTATACTATCTGGCACTTAGTAGGTGCTTAATAACTGCTTACAAATTGATTAATTTATTGAATGAAGATATATGTATTAATTCTCCAGTAAAGTGTGAGCATCTTCAGGGATAGAGTGGTGTGTTAGGAAATTCAAGTCAAGAATCATTTATTATGGGCCAGGCACAATCTTTGTATCTTCTCCTCATCATCCATCCTTCCTCCCCTCACTGGTGGCAGTCAAAACATCTGGATGATACTAATGATATGCCCATCGCAGATGCCCTTTGGACATTTAGGAAGAGAGTTGGGAAGCCCAAGAAAAGAAAAAAGGCCAGAAATGGATATCCAGAAATGACATTTAATGAGAGAAGAATGACTTCAGTGAAGAAAGACATAGCCAAGGAAGTGTCTTGGCCTGTGTGTGTGTGGGTGTGTGGGTGTGTGTATTCTTTTCTATCTCTTCAGATTAGTCACAAAATGTTAGAACCAGAAGGCAGTTTAGAGAGGGATTTAGTTCATTCCCTTCATTTCTTCAGTGAAAGAAACTGAGGCTCAGAGAAATGTAGTGACTTGTCCAAGGTTAAACATTAATTCAGCAGTGGATTTTCTATCAATATTTACCTTGTATCCTTTTAAGCCATTTAGGTGGGTTTTTTTTAAAAAAAAAAACTAAATAAATACATTTTTCTACCATCTCCCATTTTATTGATAAACATAATCCTGGCCTAGCAAACCTCACAAGGAGGCTCAACTATGACCAAAGAATTTTCCTTTTTCCCCCTTCCTTCCACTATTCCTTGAGGATCATTTGTAAATCTAGGGAACCCAAGGTTTGGGAAGAAAACAAGAAAAATAGCCTAGAAAGTGCACCACACAACAGACTAGTCACCGAACTGAAATTATTTATAAGTTATGTGTGTGTGTGTGTGTGTGTGTGTGTGTGTGTGTGTGTGTGTGTGTGTGTGTGTGTGTGTACAAGTGAGGGAGGAGTGGTGGAATTACCTGAGTCCTACTTTCACTGCTGATGTGACCTTTTCTATCCTCTAATGGGAAAAGATTTTTTTACCATTTTAAATTCTCCTTTTTCATGAAGGGAATGTGAGACTGACTATACAAAGTTGAAATCCACAAGTGCTCACCTATATAAGCCAATAAAGGGGTAATGCCAAGCCTCCTTCTCCTCTGACCAACAAAAACTATGTCTCTATTGATGCACCGGTTGACCACTAGTCACCATTTTCAGCAAGGCCCTGTAAGACCTGGGCCTAGTCCCTTAACTTCTCTGGGTCTCATCTGGTTCCTCATCTGTAAACTGAGGTGGGTAGAATAGATGACCTTAGAATCTAAATCAACACTCCGATGATTCTTTTTGTTAAATCCCTTTGCCCTCCACTCCTGACATTTCCTCCGGATGCCCCCATACCTAGAACACTCTCCTCCATCTGTTCCACCACCGACTTCCCTGGCTTCCTTTGAGTCCCAACTAAAATCTCTCCTTCTCCAGGAGAACCTTCCCTGCCCCCTCTTAATGCCCATGTTTCCTCCCCATTATTTCTTATTTATCTTGTATATAGCTTGCCTTGTGTATATTGCACCATAAATGCCTTCAGGCCAGGGACTGTCTTTTGCCCCTTTTTGTATCCCCAGAGATCAGGACAGTGCCTGGCACACAGTAAGTGCTTAATAAATGTTTTTTGATTGAAAAGTCAGAATCAAAACACGGAGTTTGAACCACTCCCTAGTTGTGTGGCTGCTTTAAGACATAGGTGATTTTCTCACAACACTGAGATGGGTAGTGCAGATACGATTATTGCCCTCCCAAAACAATGACAGAACTGAATTTAGAGCCAGGAAGACCTGAGGTCAAATCCTGCTTCTGATATGGACTGGCTGTGTGACCCTGGGCAAGTCACTCAACTTTTTCATGCCCCTGATAGTACTATAAGACTATAAATTTCAGGAGAAGTGATGAGTGATCTATAGGGATAGAGGGCAGTTCTCCAGGCTTGTGCAACCTCTGGTCTGGACAAATAAATAGTGATTTGTATTTACATAAGGTTTTAAAGTTGCCAATGTACTTTATATACATTGTGTGTGTGTTGGTCCTTCTTTGCAGAAGAAGACCGTGCCATCAGAGAGATGATGACATGACTTGCACTTGACTTTGTTTTGAGGGAGGGAGGGCTGTGCAGGTCACCAGCCTCACTTCTCCTCCAGAGCCATCTGAATCCAGTGACCAGATATTCATCAGGATGACTGGAGATGGCCCAGGATGAGGCAATTA
Organism: Notamacropus eugenii; assembly: GCF_028372415.1. Classification (NCBI taxonomy): domain Eukaryota; kingdom Metazoa; phylum Chordata; class Mammalia; order Diprotodontia; family Macropodidae; genus Notamacropus; species Notamacropus eugenii. Next base: position 151,275,911 of record NC_092877.1, on the reverse strand, counting down.
GGGTTAAGTGACTTGCCCAAGGTCACACAGCTAGTGAGAGTCAAGTGTCTGAGGTGAGATTTGAACTCAGGTGCTCCTGACTCCTGTACAGGTGCTCTATCCACTGCACCACCTAGCTGCCCCTTTACGTACATTATTTTCACACTTAAGGAAGGTATTGTTTTTACCCCATTTTGTAAATAAGGAAACTGAGGCTAAAGGAGGTGAAATAATTTGATCTTGAGTAGTCATACAGCCAGTTAAATGTCTGAGCTAAGACTGGATTTTGTGTATCTGAGAACAGGGTTTTTATAGTTCACCATACAGCTCCTCTATACCTTACTTATTGCTCATTCTCATCTTCACAGTTGTTATTTTACTGTGTGATTACTGGCAAATGAGTTCACCTTTCCAGAGCCTCCATTTCCTCATCTGTAAAATGGGGATGGGGATACTTACACCTGCTCACAAGTTGCTGTTAGCCAGTCAATCAATAAACATCTGTCAAGCACCTACTATGCACCAAGCCCTGTGGATACAAAGAAAAGCAAAAGATAGCTCTTATTCTCAAGGAGCTCAGGGTCTAATGGGGAGAGAACATGACAACAACTATGTACAAACTATATAAAGGCTAAATTGGAAAGAATGCACTTTGCAAAAGCCTAAAAGCCTATAAAGTGAGTGGTTATTCATTATTCATTATAATGTGTAAAAACATTTCACAAGGTCATAAGTTTTAGAGGTGGAAGGAACTTCAGATATCATCTAGTTGAACCCTCTCATTTTACAGATGAAGAAACCGAGGTTTACCTATTGGTTGTAGCTACTAGGTATGGATAGGAGTGGGGAAACAGATTGGGGTACATGGATGTAATGGCATTTATTTCACCATGAGAAGTAATAGATGGACAAGAAGAATTCAGAGAAGTTTAGAAGACTTAAATGAACTGACACAATTTAGACAATGACCACCATAACACAGAAACACCAAAGACTTCAGAGCTCCAATCTCTTTGGTGACCAAGTGTGACTTCAGAGTACTGAGAGTGAACAAGTTTCCCAACTCCCTGAGGAGATGAGTGGATAGGTATGGAAGAAGGCAAACATTTTCAGATATCAAGCAATCAATAAACATATATTAAGTGTCTACTGTGTGCCAGGCACATAGTGCTAAGCTCAGAAAAATTAAAAAGAAACAAAAGACAATCCCTGTCTTTTACATTCTAAGCTTACAATCTAAAGGTGACCAAAATGTGTTGTTTTGTGTTGGTTGACTGATCATTCCTTAGAGGAGAGATTTCTATTGCAAGGTGAGTAAGATTGATGTGAAAAAAGAGTGTGAATAAAAAAATTTGAAAGAAAAAGAGAGATCGCGTAGGGAGCTGAAATGATATACACTCTCTACCTCACAAGGTTGTTTCAAGGAAATAGGGAATATTCTTGTTTTTGGTCCTGCTTGGATTAGCTGGCCCCTGAGGTCCCTTCCAACCCTGTGGTTTTGTAGCTGTGAAATCTGGGTGTAAACCTTAAGGTGTAACTGTGAGCACTCCATAATAATATTGAAATGTGAAATAGTCTTGATAGGAGTAAAAAAAGTTAAGTCCTTTGATAGCAGATGCCAATTTCCTAGATCCCATTTACCAGATCAAATCACTTAATCTCCCCCCACCTAAGTTTCCTCTGTTGTTATGATGAGAGGCTCGGTGACGCCCCGTAAAGTAAGCAGAACCAGGAGGGTGATTTATATAACAACAGCAACACTAGAAAGACAACCAACTTTGAAAGGCTTAAGAACTCAGATCGCCCATAATTCCAGAGGACCCTTGATGAAGCATGCTGCCCTCCTCTTGACACAGACAGATGATCAACTCAGAGCGCAGACTGAGACATATTTTTTGGACAAGGCCAAGGAGGGGAATTTGTTTTGCTCAGATATACAGATTTATAACAAGGGTTACTTTCTTTCTAAATGGAGTGGAGGAGAAGAGAGAGAAAAGAGATTTTCATTGATTGAAAAAAATAAAATTTTAGTGCTTTTTTTCCTAAATGGATGGGGAGGAGGGAGAGGAGGAGGGTTTTCAGCTACAGAAAAAATAAAATTTTAGTGGTTTTTTTTTTTTCTAAATGAGGTGGAGGAAGAGGGAAAGGAGATAGATTTTCACTGATTGAAAAATAAAATTTTAGTTTTCTTTTTTTCTGGGGAGGAAAGAGAAAAGGAAGGTTTTCATTAAAAAAAAATTAATTAAAAAAAAGAATTTTGATCAATGCAATGACTAACCACAATTCCAGAGGCTCAGTGAGAAAGCACACTACCCACCTCCTGACAGAGAACTAACAGACTAAGGATGATGAATGGGCAAAAACAATGAAAGAATTTACCTTCCTTCACTACACACTTTAGTTACACGGAAGAAGAGAAAAGGAAACAGCATTTATTAAACTCCTACTGTGTGCCCAGTGCTGTGCTATTTAATTTGCCCTGTTGGGGTGGAGGTATGAGGGAGAGAAAATGGATTTTCATGGCAGCTGCTGTCCTTAGCTCAGTGAGGTCCAGGAGCAGGTTGGTCATGCCCCCTGCACTGACCTACAGCAACTAAAGTGAACTCCCTTGCAAAGTAGGACAATATATGCTGAGCAACGACTCCAGGTCTTACAGGCCACGTCCCCAGGCTTGGATTCCCTCACTAAGTGGAGCGGGGGAAACTTCATGTTTTTTTTCTCAAGAGGTCAGGTACCTCTTGGTCAGTCTGATTGATTCCTTGAGCCTATCATGAAACTAGCTTTAGGACATTCTTGCAAAACTCCAGCCAAGAAACAGACTATGGTATACTTGAAATCAAGTATTGATAATTTGAAATGCAGAGGTAATGAAGTTAACTGGGATACAGGCAACATGCTGGGTATCAAATGATCAATCAATCCATAAGGATTCATTTATTTATTTATTTTTCTCACATTTTTAAAAAAAATTTATGGAATAAAACAAGCATTTCCGTAACATAATTTTTAAAAGATGATTGCACATGAAACTGCAGATAACTGTACAATGTGACACCTGCTATTCATTTAGACAGATAATAAAGTTAGATATAAATTTCTTTTTTCCCCTTTTTTTCTCTTCCCTCTCCTCCCCCACTCTAGAAATAGCTACCATTAATCCCAAATCAGAAAACCATAATAACAAAATTCATCTGGAAGATCAAAAAGTCAAGAATATCGAAGGAACTAATAGAAAAGGAGGTTTAGGAATAGATCTTAAACTATATCATAAGGCAGTAACTATTAAAACTGTCTGGTACAGGTTAAGAAATAGAAAGACAGATCAATGGAACAGGGTAGACACACAAGTTAGAGCAGCAAATAAAGATAATAACCTTGTATTTGACAAGTGTAAAGAATTCATAAGTATTTATCAGGATGTTAACCATTGTGGCAGTACCTAAGCTTTGGGGTTACAAAGAAAATTGAAAAAAATCCAGCCTGACTCCAAGCAGGTCACATTCTAATGGGGGAGACAACTTGGATGGGAATGGGCATATATGAAATACACACAGGGCATATACAAAGTCATCTTAGAGGAGAAGGCCCCAGCAGCTGGGGAGGTCTCAGGAGGTAAAGGCCTCCCATGCAAGGTATCATTGGCGCCAAGTCTTGGAGAAAAGAAATTACAAGGTTCTCTTTTATTATCTGTCAGCTAGACTCAGTTATACTTAGTATAACCATATAGAGTTATACAATTAGAATATACAGTATTCTTGTCAGTCAATAGGACTAAGTTCTACGTCAGGGACCATTGAGGGGTGCACTGATAAATGTTCAACCACCAGCCCTCAAAGAAAAAAATGTACATTTAATATACTTTTTTAGTTCAATTTGTATTATCAACATTTCCTCCACCACTTTTTCTAAGTCTAAACAGTCAACAAAACAACAAATAAAACGTAATTTATAGCTGTTCACTGATTTCCAAGGTGTAAATGCTTACACCATAAATTTAACAATCAATTCTTGTGAACGCATTGGAGCCAGCCCCAACACACCACTGCACCTATTGTTTCATATCTGCTTTTACCATATTTAGTTTCCTCTAGACCAAGCCAGAGAGTCTTGTGATAGTGTAAAGAATGAAGATCTTGGAGCCAGTTCAGACCTGAACTGAATCCTATCTCAGACACTTATTAGCTGTGTGATCTGAGACAAATTACCTAACCTATCTGAGACTCAGTTTCACCATCTGTAAAATGAGAATAATAGTACCTTCACTACTTACCTCACAGAGCTGTTGTGAGGAGAGCATTTTTTGAATCTTGAAAATCTATATAAATACGAATTCTTTATTGTTGAATGAACAATCATTACATATCAACAATGTGCAACTATTGTACTAGGTGATGAAATTACAAAAATGAAGCATTCACAAGTCACTGAACTGCTAATGAAAGGTTTATTTTGCCCTAACACAGCAAGGATATTCAAGGACCATGCCATGGCATTTAGCTCCTCTCTCTTTCTCATTCCCATATGGAAAGGCATCTGGTCAGGCTAGGATGACTTAGGCACCCTCCAAGTCTGAAAGACCTGGACTCCACATGGCTGGGACTTTAGATGCCCCTAGATGACCAGGAAGCTGTCTTAGGAAAGTCAGGACCAAGGTCCAAGAGACATCTTTCCTTTTTTAGGTAAAGCCTTCCCATGTTATGGATGGGAGAAAAGACTATGTCAGGGAAACCCTGATTCTACAACAGCCTCTCAACAGCTACACAGAGTAGGTGGTATTGTTGCCCCCATTCTACAGATGAGAAAAATGAAGCTCAGAAATATGTGCTAAATGGCTTGCCAAGGTTCACACAGTTAGTAAGTACCTGAAGAGGAATTCAAAACACAAGATCTCCTCATTCTGTGTATGGTGCTGGCTGAATCTGCAGTCAGGAAGCCCTGTGTTCCCACTCTACTTCTAATATTTACTAGCTATGAACAATCAGAGAGTCCTTCTGTAAGGACTGGGAGACTAACTTTTAACCAGTTTGAGATATTCTCTCAAACCCACGAATGACAAGAATGTGGTGCTTGGACTCAGACCTCTCTGCCTAGACTACGGTGCCCTTTCCTGTAGTCTTTCTCTACCCATTGCCCTCAAGTTCAGCCTGTAGAGAATTCAGACTCATTCAAGAGGGGACTATGGAGTCAAAGAGAATGAACCTGGGATCCAGGGGATGTGTCTGTGGAATTCATTCAGGAGTGGTACCTCCTGGGCCATTCTCAGAGGGTTCTGTACAGGGCTGTCACACGGGAGAACTCCTCAAACCTGCTCTCCCTGGGACTTATAGTTCCCAAAGTAGATTTGATCCCCCATGGATGCTAGGACAACAGACCCAAGGAACTTCTGTCTACCTCTATGCCAGACTTTCTCTAGGGTCTCCTCACCCTGGTATCTCACTCTGCTTCTGGATTTCTCACACTGGAAGTACTCTCCATTCCCGTGGCCCTTTCCTCTAAGTAGCCAGCTCTTCCCAAGACCTCCATTTAAGAAAAATGCCCAGGCCAACTATGTCTTCATTGTCTCCAGGCTCCTCTTCTGGCTTTCCAGATTTTCTCTACCATATCCTCCCCAACCGTCATTTTTAGCCTTCCCTCCAGCCCCCTTTCCCCTCCCTTTTAGGTGTTGTCTTCCCCACTAGAATCAAAGATCCTTAAAAATGAGGACTGTCCTTTCTGCTTGTATTTATATTCCCAGAGCTTAACACAGAGCTTGGCACATAGAAATGCAGAAACTAAAGAGATTAACAGTGAACATGAAGGAAAGAAAACCTTCACAGTGATGACAACACCTCATTACGAGCAACCATTTCTGTGCTGGAGGCTCCAGGAATGAAAATGTTTGTAGTTCTTTACCACAGAAGTACAGGGAGATCCGCATCTGTTGTTTAAATGTAAAACACACGCTTGCCAAAAAGACTGTTTTATGGGGAACTCACACAGGGCAAGGGTTCACATGGTGGTCAGAAGAAGCAACACAAGAACACTCTCAAAGTCTTTCTTAAGAACTTTGAAATTGATTATATGACATGGGTTGAGATGCTGGCCCAGGACCTCTCACCATGATGTGCCCACATTAGAGAAGGGGCTGTGCTCTATGAGCAAAGCAGAATGGAAACAGCTCAAAGGAAATGCAGGATGCTCAGATTTAGAGAATCCACCCCAAATGTTCTCACAGACTATTTGTGCCCAACCTGTGGTAGGGCACTCCGAGTTCATATTGGTCTGATCAGCCACAGTTGGACACATTGAAACTTCACTCTAGCAGAGTGATGTCATTTTGGTCCTCTTGGAAAACAAAGGACAACAACCACCAACCAACAGGGAGATACACAGACCTTCTTGGATGGAAGCTTCTCAAGGGCAAGGACAATTCGGTCTTTGATTTTTGTTTTGCTTTTCTTTTTTTACTAGCCTTAGTAGAATAAGGAGGCACTCATTAAGTGTTGGACAAATTGAATTGAAATAAATTGTTTGCTTGAAAGGCAACATGTCACAGTGGATAGAATTCACCTGACCTGGAAATTCCAGGAAGCCCTGGGTTCAAATTCTGTCTCAAATTTTTCTAAGTTCTGTCATTTAACTTCTCTCAATCTGTTTCCTAATCTGTAAAGTGGGGACTATAATAGCACATACTTCACAGGGTTATTGAGATAATGTATATATGCAAACCCTATAATTCTATATAAATATCAGTTATTATTATACCTCTAAATCAATGTTCTTACAACATGTGTGGAGAGAGAGAAACAGAGAGAGACAGAGAGAGAGACAGAGAAGAGAGACAGACAGAGAGGAGAGAGAGACAGAGAGAAAGACAGGCAGACAAGAGAGAAAGACAGAGACAGAGAAACAGAGAAAGACAAGAGAGACAGAGAGAGAGAGAGGAGAGACAGAGACAGACAGACAGAGAGATCTGTGGATCTGAGATCTTGCTTGTTTAGACATTTCTTTCACTGGCATAGATCACAGTACCTTCATGCCTTCTCATCCTATATGATCCTTATCTATATTCTATAAATTTGTCTTACAGAATCCACCAAACATCTCCTCCTCTGACTCTTGGAATATCTGAAGTACAATATTTCTCATTATTACTACATCATAATGGCCCACATCCTTTTATGGTCATACATGCCTTGATGATATGCATGTGTATGAAACTCACGATCCCAAACTGAAGCTCTGATTTGAATCTTGAGAATATCTATCATCCGTCTCTCTCTCTCTCTCTCTCTCTCTCTCTCTCTCTCTCTCTCTCTCTCTCTCTCTCTCTCTCTCTCTCTTTCTCTCTCTCTCTCTCTCTTTCTTACCCCTTCATTTTTTTTCTACTTCCAAGGTTTTCCCAACTTGGAAAGATAAGAATTTGATTCATTTTTTCCCCTAACCTTAAATTTTGCCTACAAATAGCAGAATTCGGTTTTTGTATAGGTACGCATACACACGTACACACACACACACACACACACACACACACATACACACTCACACAAAGGGAAAAGGTTCCTCAGCTCCCATGCAAGAACTCAGGTTAACAATACATTTTATATAGGACAAGTTTTACTTACCCAGATTACCTCCATCCCTATTTTTAAAAAATTGCCAAGGGTTCACACTTGAGCCCCTAAATAATAACTAGCATTTATATGACATTTTAAGAATTTTCTTGATTAAAGGTCCAGAATATCACAGGAACTACTGAAAAGAAATGCCAGGAAAGGTGGCCTAGCCCTACCAGGTCTCAGATTGTATTATAAAGCAGCAATTATCAAATCTGTTTGGTACTGCTAAGAAACAGAGGAATAGACCAGTGGAATAGGGTAGATACATGACACAGTAGTCAATGAATATAGCAGTCTACTGTTTGATAAACTCAAGGGCCCCAGCTTCTGGGATAAGAACTCACTGTTTGACAAAAATTGCTGGGAAAACTGGATAACAGTGTGGCAGAAACTGGGCATAAACCAATGCCTGACACTGTACACAAGAATAAAACCCAAATGGGTACATGATCTAGGTATAAAGACTGATACTATAAACAAACTAATGGAACAAGGATTAGTGTATTTATCAGATTTATGGAGAATGGAGAAACTTTTGACTAAACAAGAGAAAGAAAACATTGTGAAGTGCAAAATGGACAATTTTGATTACATTAAATTGAAAAGGTTTTGCACAAACAAACCCAATGCAAACAAGATTAGAAGGGAAGCAGAAAACTGGGAAATAATTCCAGCAACTGGTGTCTGTGATAAAGGCCACATTTCTAAAATATATAGAGGACTGAGTCAAATGTACAAGAATACAAGTCATTCCCTAATTGATAAATGGTCAAAGGATATGAACAGGCAGTTTTCAGAGGAAGAAATTAAAGTTATCTGTAGTCATATGAAAAAATGTTCTAAATCACTATTGATTAGAGAGATGCAAATCAAAACAACTCTGAGATATCACATCACACCTATCAGAGTGACTAACATGACAAAAAAGGAAGATGATAAATGTTGGAGAAGATGTGGGAGAGTTGGAACACTAATTCATTGTTGGTGGAGCTGTGAGCTCATCCAACCATTCTGGGGAGCAATTTGGAACTATGTCCAAAGGGCTACAAGAATGTGCATACCCTTTGACCCAGCAATACCACTTCTAGGACTGTATCCCCAAGAGATCCTAAAAATGGGAAAGGGTCCCATATGTACAAATATATTTATAGCAGGTCTCTTTGTGGTGGCCAAAAACTGGAAATCATGGAGATGCCCATCAGCTGGGGAATGACTGAATAAATTGTGGTATATGAATGTAATAGAATACTATTGTGCTATGAGAAATGATGAACAGGAAGACTTTGGAGAGGCCTGGAAGGTGAACTGATGCTGAGTGAAAGGAGCAGAACCAGGAGAACTTTGTACACAGCAACAACCACAGTGTGCAAGGAATTTTTCTGGTAGACTTAGTACTTCATTGCAAAGCAAGGACTTAAAAAATTCCCAGTGGACTTTTGAATCAAAATGCCTTTCACATCCAGAGAAAGAATTATGGAATTTGATCACAGAATGAAGCAGACCATTTTCTTTTGTATTACATTTTATTTTGTTTTATGATTTCTCCCATTCATTTTAATTCTTCTATGCAACATGACTAAGGTGAAAATGTATTTAATAGGAATGTATGTGTAGAATCTATATAAAACTGTATGCTGTTTCAGGGAGAGAGTGGGGAGGGAGGTGGGAAGGAGAGGGAGGGAGGAGAAAAAACATAAGATATATGGAAGTGCTTGTAGAATCCTGAAAACAAATAAAATAATTTAATTTAAAAAAAAAGAATTGTTTTGATTATTTTTGATTTCTAGTCAGCAAGATGACATGTGGATTGAGTGCCAGACTGAGTCACAAAGACATGAGTTAACATCCAACCTCAGATACTTACTAGCTGTGTGATCTCAGACGAGTCATTTCATTTCTCTTAGCCTCAATTTCCTCTCATTTGTTTCACAACAACCCTGTGAAGTAGGTACTATTATTTTCTCCAATTTATAGAAGAGGAAACTGAGACTGAGAGAAGTTGGTCACAAAACTCATGTCTGAGTCAGGATTTGAATTCAGATCTTTCTGACTCAAAGTTTGGCCCATTTATCTACTACAACACTTAGTTGCCTAGAACTTCTTCTAAATAGTCAAGACAATTCTCTTTCCCTCTCCAGCGATCTCTCCTTTCCCTCAACAAGGCATTGAGGACCTCTGCAAGGGGAGGATTCCCAGAGGTGTTAGAGAGGAGACTTTCCCCTCCTCCCTCCTTCAATCTCCTCAGCCAGTGAAAGGCAAGGTGTGGATTTGTTCCTCCACATTGTAACTGTCCCTTAATGCTCCTTGACTTAGGATCCAGATTGGTTAGAGCATTCAGTATGGCCAAGTAGTCTAATCTAGCCTGATTTCTCCACCCCTGCCACATCACTACTATATTCCTCAAGCTCCCAATTTGTCCATGAACATCTCAAGGTTCTCCCTCATTGGAATGTTGTTGTTGTGTTCGTCCTTCATTGTTGAAGACCACACCATCAGAGAAATGATGACATGACTTGCACTTGACTTTGTTTTGAGTGAGGGAGGGCTGTGCAAGGTCACCAACCTCACTTCTCCTCCAGAGTCATCTGGATCCAGTGACCAGATGTTTATCATACAAAAAAGGGTTCCCCCCCCCCAAAAAACCTTCACAATTGCATCAAGGTATTTACATTTGAATGGGAGAGAAAAATGTGCAAAGGTAATCCTAGATGCAGAAGGTTCTCACAGCTGGGGCGCCTGGAAAGATCCCCTGTAGGGACAATAAAGACCCAGTAGACTCCCTGGGTGCATTCATTCACTACACTTAAACACAAATAGTTAGATATGTGCAAGATGCATACCACCCCAAATTGACCAAAATGTATACCAAATGCTTAATTTTGGGGTGGTATGCTTGCCCAATTGAGTTAAATGAGAGACAGACAGAGAGAATGAGAGAGAGAGAGAGAGAGAGAGAGAGAGAGAGAGAGAGAGAGAGAGAGAGAGAGAGAGAGCACCTGAGCCTCTGGAGAGCCCTGCTTGCCCAGTGTTCTCTCATCTGCCCTACCACTCCCCATTTGTCTCTGGGGACAGGCTGGACAACCCTGTTTAGGTGTGGAATGGCCAGAACCAGTTACTCATATCCCCTTCCCTATATCTTCACTTGATACTTCCAGCTTCTGCCAACTACCCGCCTACTTCCAGGGTGGGGGAAAGCCTAGAAGCTAATGAACAGATAGGATGACTCTCAAAAAGAAATAAAGATTGATAGATTACAAACACAGGGGGTGTGAGTATAAAGTAATGAAATTGATTTCGTAAGCCATAGGGGATAATCTGCCGTTACATTATAGACACACCTCATACACACACCCACTTAAATATTCATCTTCATACACATATTATTGTAGTTATCTGAAAAGAACAGCCAATGTCCTTTCCCACAACCAAGGGCATCTTACTTTACCTGGTAGCTTTGTACCCTAAACCCTCAAAATTGAATATTTGTAAATGAAATGATCTCTCAAACATGCTGAGAGCAAAGACAGAGGTAAGAGACAGGGAAAAGCTTGATATTTGAAGAAAATTCATCTCAATATATACCAAAAAAAAAAAAAAGATCTCTTCTCTCTCTCTCTCTCTCTCTCTCTCTCTCTCTCTTTCTCTCTCTCTCTGTCTCTGTCTCTGTCTCTCTGTCTCTCTCTCTTTCTCTCTCTCTCTCCTCTTTCTCTTTCTCTCCTCTGTCTCTCATTTAATTCAATAAGCATTCATTGAGCACCAACTACATACCAGGCGCTGGTACTAAATGCTAGAGATACAAAGACCAAAAATAAGTTTGCACTCTCAGGAATTTTACATGGAGAGGTTGGGAAATAGTGATGGAGGGGATGGTGGCAAGGGGGAGAAACAATACTTGAACCCAAAAGGAAATATAAAAATACACAAAAGAAATTCAAAACAATTGTAGGGGATGGAGGCAGTGAATGAGAGCCCTAAAAACTGCTGAGAGCATCAGAAAAGTTATGTCACAAATGATACTTGAATTGAGCCTTGACAGAACTCAGGGATTACAACAGGTAGAGGAAAGGTTGGAGAACATCCGTATATGGGAGACAGCCAGTATAAAGATGAGGAAAGAGATTCAAGGTAGTATAGAGTAAGTCCTTTGTGCCTACTGTCAAGTTTGCTTAAAATTCACCTCAGCATCGATCTGGTGGCTTAAAAGAAGGCTGTTGGGTGACTCAATGGATAGAGCACCAAGCCTGAAGTCAGGAAGACCTGAGTTTAAATCCCAGCCTCAGACACTTTCTAGCCATATGATCCTGGGCAAGTCACTTAATCTTGCTTGCCTCACTTACCTCATCTGTCAAATAAACTAGAGAAGGACATGGCAAACCCTTCCAGTGTCTTTGACAAGAAAACCCCAAGTGGAGTCACCAAGAGTTGAACATGATTGAAAGAGCTGAACAAAAACAACAGAGCTTAAAAGACTCAGGCTCATGAGCATCTCTCAGCATTTATGTGTTGTTTTACAATATGTCTTCCTCAATACAGCCCTGTAAGAGAGATAGCATAAGAACTATTATCCCCATTTTACAGTTGAGGAAACTGAGGCTCCAAGAGGTTAAGTCATTTGCTGAAGGTCATGTGACTAGGAAGTGTTTGGGGTAAGGATCAAACTTGGATCTTTTGACTCCAAGTCTAGTGTCCAGTCTGCTATCCACACTGATCATAAGCATGTCTGTCTGTTGTTTCCTGATTCCAAGCAGAATGTGTCCAAAAAAAAAAGAGGCACATTCCCCATCTGAAATTCTTCCCTCCAAAGGGAGAAAAAACAAATCAAAACAAAACAGTGATTTTTTTTTAATGGAAGCCATAAAATATGGCAAACCTCAGATTGCAGTTAGGAATCATTGCCACCCACTGAGTTCCCAGCCCTGCCCTTTCCCTGGGGCAATCTTTTACTGGTTAGACCCAAAACCTTTCTTGTTCAGGACTGAGGATGCTACAAAACAAATAAAAGTTTTATCCACATATATAACTAGGACATAGTAATTGGGGCTTTTCCCCAGGCAACAAATTTAGAAGAAGCTGAGGAAGTAGTTGCACTGCTCCTGCAACTTAGAAGCCACATAGTTTGCACCAGGTTATCAAAAACAATTAATTGAAATAATTATTATAATTTGTATTAATAAATTAAAATAAAACAAGTAATTAAAAATAGATAATTAAAATGGTAAGCCAGTATGCCCCAGATCCAGTTTATGAGATTTGCTCTTTACATAAAAATCCTTAGTTATGGTTTCGTTTTCCATGGCATTTGTTATGGATGTATGAACAGTCAAGAAAATAACATGACTACTGACTCCCCAAAAGGTATGCCTATATTGTCAAAAGGTTCTAAGTAGGGAGATCAGAATAAATTATATTGCAATTTCTCTCTATATATAATATAAACATACACACATGTCTATGATTCTATTATATATATATAAATCTATAACACACACTGTATGTAGATATGTCCGATTCTCTTGTATATATTATACATACACATATGTATATACATTTATGTCTATGTAAAGAAATCTATTCTATTGTATACATAATATATACGTGTATGTATATGTCTCTTTATATAATGTATACAATGGAATCATAAACATAAGTATAGTGTTTGGGGCTTATAATTTCTCTAGCATAAGGAAACCTGGTAAGGAAAAACCCTCTGCTAATGCAGATAAGTATAGTCTTCGAAACTTTTAATTGTAGAGAGTTAGCAGCTCCCAGATGTGGCTCAGCTTCTCTAGAATGCCACAGCAGCAGATGTAGAGGAGGGGCTACCTAGGAAAATGCCAGCCATATACTACCTGCTCTACCTGCTTGCAATCCAGTTGTAACTCAAATCAGAAAATATCCTATGATGGAAGGGTATATTGTTGGGTTGGGAGTGGTGATAAATTAAGTTTTGGAGTTTTTTATAAAAAAATTGTTTATTTTTAGTTTTCAACATTCAGTTCCAGGAGCTTATAAATTTTAAATTTTCTCCACCTCCTTCCCCTCTCCCTTCCCCAAGACAGCATACAATATGATATAGGCTGTATATGTATATTCATATTAAACCTATTTTGACATTAGTTGTGTTGTAAAGAAGAATTAGAACCAATGGGATGAACCACAAGAAAGAAGAAACAAAACAAAACAAAAAAGAGAGAGCACAAATAGTATTCTTCGATCTGCATTTGGATTCGGTAGTTCTTTCTCTGGACATGGATAGCATTTTCCATCATGAACATTTTGGAGTTGTCTTACAGCCTTGCATTGTTGAGAAGAGCCAAGTCTATCAAAGTTAGTCATCACGCAATGTGTCTGTAACTGTGTATAACATTCTCCTGGTTCTGCTCACCTCACTCAGCATCAGTTCATATAAGTCTTTCCAGGTTTTTCTGAAGTTCACCTGCTCATTATTTCTTACATCACAATAGTATTCCATTACATTCATATGCCACAACTTTTTCAGCCATTCCCCAATGGATGGGCATCCCCTTGACTTCCAGTTCTTGGCCACCACAAAAAGAGCTGCTATAAATGTTTTTGTTCATGTGGGTCCTTTTCTCATTTTTATGATCGCTTTTGGATACAGTCCTAGAAGTTCTATTGCTGGGTCAAAGGGGATATATTAAGTTTTTGAAGTGATAGGAAGAAACTTTATCTGTGGAAGGTCTTTTTAATCTTTTCCTTCCTTGACACTAAAGAATGAAAAATATCTAAGATCATAGAACTAGAACTTGAAAACTTAGAGGCTATATCGTCTAATCCCTTCATTTTACAAAGGAGGAAACGAAGACTGAGGCAAGTTCATTAAGGGACTACTTTTCCAAAGAGCAGCTAGGTGGTACAATAAATAGAGGGTTGGACCTAGAGTCAGGAAAACTCATTTTCCTGAGTTTAAATCTGGCCTCAGACACTTGCTAACTGTGTGACCCCAGGCAAGTCTCTTAACCCTGATTTACCTTACTTTCTTCATCTGTAAAATGTGTTAAAGAAGGAAATGCAAGCCACTCCATTATCTTTGCCAAGAAAACTCCAAATGGGGTCATAAAGATTCAGACACAAGTGAAAAAACAGAATACCACTTTTCCAAACTCATCCAGGTAGTATCAGTACTCGAACCCAAGTCCTCTAACTCTAAGATTAACTCTCTTTCCACTCTACCATACTGTATGCCCTCTATGGATAAGTGGATGTGAATGAAGATTCAAAAGCCGATAGCCAACCAAAAAACTTCCTGAGTGACTAAAAAGGAGTTGGCAATAGTAAGTTAATGAAGCAGCTTAAGCTAGAGCCTTGTGTATGAATATCAAATCAACAGAAGGTAGGGTAAGACATTGATGAGTCATAATGGTACCCAATTCCATGAAGATGGTGTGGAGTAGTGAATAAAATGCTATCCTTGGAATCAGGAAGACCTAAGCACCAATTCTGCCTTCAACACCTAGGACCTAAGAGACCTTGAGAAAGTTCATTAACCTCTTCATACTTTAGTTTCTTCTTTGTAAAACAGAAATACTAATTCAATGAGGTTTTTATGGGGCTCAGATGAAATAAATGTATAAAGTACTTAACAACCCTTAAAATATTTCTATTTCTTCCTCCTCCTCCTTTTCCTCTTCTTCTCCTTCTTCCACTACTACTACTACTACTATTACTACTACTACTACTACTACTACTACTACTACTACTACTACTACTACTACTACTACCACCAACACCACTATTACTACGTACTACAGAACTGTCAGCACAGGAAGCCAAGTACTTTCAGGGACCAAGAAAGGCAAAAGGTTCTGTGCTGGGAGTTTAGACTTCAGAAAAGTTCGGAAATGAGCAAAAAAGAAAGGTCAAGGGTATTTCCCTGGATCAGTTCCAAAGAAGAGCTAAATTTCTTGGAAAGCTGGGAAGGATCCCTAAGGCCTAAGTGAGAAGGTCAGGTCTTTCACACACCCCAACTGTATCCTTTTCCTAACAGACTTCCTGCCTTGTCAGGAAGCAGATGGCCACATGGTCTGGCCATCCTGTGCTCCTTGCGATCTCCCTGATTATGCAAGATCCTGGGCCAATCTGTCTGTCTTTACAGGGAGTGTTCTATTAGGCTGGAAGAACTAGGAAAGGAAAAAATTGATGGAGATAATAAATATTCTGTGGGTAAAAAATCCTTGTGTCCTCATCATATCCCATAAGTTGACAGATCCCATAATTTTAACATCCATTACATCTCCCATATCTATTCCTTTCTCTCTACTTACAAAAGTCAACATAACATTCAAACCTCCATCACCTCGTGCCTATACTGCAGTAACATCCTAACTGACATCCCTATCTCATCCTCCCTCACTCCAATCCATCCTTTATACAGATGCCAATGTAATTTTCCTAAATTGTGTCTGACAATGTTATTCTCCTACTCAATCAACTCTGGTGACTCTCTGTTACCTCTATGATCAAAGATAAACTCATTTTTTTTGGCATTTACAGGTCTTTAGCATGTGATTCCAACTTACATTTCTATTTTTATTACACATCACTTCCATTGACTCACTTTATGGTCCAGTCAAACTGAATTTCTTACTGTTCTTTCTACATGATGGTGTCACTCATGTTTGGAATGTACCCTTCCTCATCCCTGCGTCTTAGAATCTTCAAGTCTCCTTCAGTTCTCAACTAAAGAGACACCTTCTGCCCCATCCCTTCCCCATAGAGCTCGCCAAACAATAGGAGTAGGGAACCTTCCCTGTCCCAGCCCCCATTGTCTGGTTCCTACCAAATAATGGATGGATGTCAGCTCTCAGCTGGAGGCTGATCTCCCTTGCCCCGCTCCGTATCCCCACCTCTGCCAGAAACCCACACCATTTGGGTCTTCTTACCTCTTCCAAACAGTCATCGTTCAGAGACTATCTACTCTGCCATTGCTCCCCAAGGATCAAGGGTCCTTAACATCTACCTTGCTGCTTTGCCTGCTGGACCTTAAGTACCACCTGGTCTTTCTAACTGCCATGAATGAATGAATTTGTGTTTTGTTTCCCTTAATTAGAATATTAGCTCCTTGAGAGTAGAGATTGTTGTGCCTTTTTATTTGTATACTCAGAATCTAGTACAGTGTTTGGCATCTAAAGCAAGCATTTAGCAAGTGTTTTTCCACTCTATTTAGTTTCCATCAAGTTTTCCTAACCTTGCTCCTTTTATTGCTACTTTCCTCACAAAATCATTGTGTATCTTTTTTTGCACATACCTTTATATGTATCTGTGGTCTTCTCCACCAGAATGTAAGCTCTTTAAACACAGGAATTGTTGCATTTTTGGTTTTGTATCCCACAGAATCTGGAACAGAGTGGTGTCTAATGAAGACTAGTTGATTGACTGACTGATCATCTTCAGCACTGGGGAATGGAGCCTTCTGGTTCAACTCCATTGACTTAGAACTGGAAAGGATTTTGGAGATCATCTTTTATAGATGAGAAAACTGAGGCACAGAGAGACTTCCTCAAGGTAGTAAGTAGCAGAGAGGGGATTCCAATCCAGGATCTCTGACCCTAAATCTAATGTTCTTTCCTCTACCACCATGACACTCAAGTCATGGAGGATCAATTGTCATGTTGTAATATCATGAGCTAAAGTGCATTTAGGTGCTATAAAGAGGAGAAAGTGTGTTTCCTTCCTTCAAGGAATTACCTTCTGAGGCATCAGAAAAGGCACTCTCAATAACATTTGATATTTATAGACACATTAAAAGTTTATGTAGAACTTTCCTCACAACAACCAAATGAGAGAAGTAGAAATAGTATTATTCCCATTTTACATATGAGGAAGCCAAAGCTGATGGCCATGTGATAGGTAATGACTCAAGCCCAAGTCTTCTGACTGAGTCCAGTGTTTCTTTTTTTGCCACTGAGTCCACAATGAAACGAGTTCCACCAACTTCTTTATTCATTTGTTCAAAGACAACTTGTCTTTTGTGAGAAAACCTTATTGTATTGTTTGAACCTAGTCCTATATGTCTGGGAAGCTGAACCACCTCTGCCTGTTGTCCTGAACTAAGGACCTAGGTTATGCTGACCAGAAGCCCAGTTGGATCTGAAAATTGCAGCAAGGAATTTTCTCCCAATTGTACATCTCAAGCAACCTATATGTCTTCTCTGAAAAGTGGTCCTATACTGGTCAATTATTGTTTATATGTTCCTTTGATTATTTACAGATACTTAGGGGGAATAGGCTACCTCTTCTTCTGATTTCAGGGAATTGCACCTGTTCACTTTCCTCCTCCCAACTTAGAAAGTCCCTAATCTTTACTCCAATTAGATATCAATTGATATATATCTAAGTGATAAATGATCAAAGGATATGAACAGGCAGTTTTTAGAGGAAGAAATTAAAGCTATCTATAGTTATATGTAAAAATGCTCTAAATCACTATTGTTCAGAGAGATGCAAAATAAAAATAACTCTGAGGTACCACATCACACCTATCAGATTGGCTAACATTACATAATAGGAAGATGATAAATGCTGGAGAAGATGTGAGAGAGTTGGAACACTAATTCATTGTTGGTGGAGCTGTGAGCTCATCCAACCATTCTGGAGATCAATGCTCAAAGGGCTACAAAAATGTGCATACTCTTTGACTCAGCAATATCACTTCTAGGACTGTATCCAAAAGAGATCATAAAAATGGGAAAGGGTCCCACATGTACAAAAATATTTATAGCAGCTCTCTTTGTGGTGGCCAAGAACTGGAAATCAAGGGAATGCCCATCAACTGGGGAATGACTGAACAAGTTGTGGTATATGAATGGAATACTATTGTGCTATAAGAAATGATGAACAGGAAGACTTCAGAGAGGCCTGGAAAGACTTACATGAACTGATGCTGAGTAAAAGGAGCAGAACCAAGAGAACTTTGTACACAGCAGCAACCACAGTGTGCAAAGAATTTTTCTGGCAGACTTAGCCCTTCACAGCAATGCAAGGACCTAAAACATTCCCTATAGACTCTTGAGGCAAAATGCCATCCATATCCAGAAAAAGAACTATGCAATTGGAATGCAGAATAAAGCAGAATATTTTCTCTTTTGTTATGTTTTCTTTTGATTTGGTTTTTCTCATGGTTTCTCCTTTTCATTTTAATTCTTCTAAGTAACATGACTAATGTTAAAATGTGTTTAATAAGAACGTATGTGTAGAACCCATATAAGATTGCATGCTGTCTCAAGGAGGGAGGGGAGAGGGGAGGGGAGAAAATCTAAGACTTATGGAAGTGATTGTAGAAACTGAAAACAAATAAATTAATAATAAAAATTTTTTAAAAAGAAATCAGATTATCTGATTATGTATCCTGGTTAATTAGATAGAGATGAGAAGAAAGAACATTCTAGGCATAGCAGATAAACTATTCAAAGGTATCCAAAGGAGATATGAATTGTGGGAGATGTCGGTGGCAATTGACAAGATGGCAAGGGATTCCAGGACAGAGGATTGTGTATAATTGAACTAGTTTACTATAAGGCAAAAAAAAGAGAAATAGGGGTATTGGAATAGAACAAGGGTATTTAACATGAGGTCCTTATACCATAGGGACAGAAACACAGATGAGAAAAACCTCTATCTTATTTTCAGTAATCACTAGTTGAAATTCAGCATTTCCTCAAATTATGAATTAAAGAAAAATTATTCTATGAAGGATCCATTAGCTTCACTGATGGTTGAAGGGGTCTATGATATACAGAGAAAAATGTTAAGAAGCTCTGGACTGGGTGGAGCCAAGATGGCAGGGTAGAAGGACTGACCTGTAGAAGCTCCCTCCCACAGCCCATAAAATACCCATAAAAAATGAATCTAAACAAATTCTAGAGCAGCAGAAGCCACAAAACGACAGAGTGAAAGAGATTCCAGCCCAAGGCAGCCTGGGAGGCTGACAGGAAAGGTCTATCGCACTGGGTATGGAGTGGAGCACAGTCTGGCCTTTGCTGCACAGCAGGGACAGGACTGGAGCAGGCCTCAGGGGGCCAGGCAGCAGCTGCAGTTCCCAGACCCTGCAACCCACAAATGCCCAAGTCACCTGCAAAGGTCAGTGAGGATGCACTTTCACCTGCATGAGAAGGGAAGGCAGGCTGGCCCTGGTGGCCCCAGGGTGGCAGCAGTTGCTTTTAGGAGCTCTCAGCCTAAAGCCCCTGGGGGAAATCACACACTTGATCTGGATATCAGCCTTGAGTGGCAGCCCTGGGGTGAGGAGGAATGCTGGCTGGCCTGGTGGAGTTGATGGAGGCTCTGGAGAGCAAATTCTACTCACAGATCCTGGGCAGAAAATAGTACTTGTGGTTGCTCACAGACCAGAACACAGGCCAGGAAACGAATAAACTCCTCTCCCTTGATTGTGTCACCTTGGAGGAACTGAGAACTTACAGGTCCCCAGAGTATACCTTCCTCTTGACAAAGGACTCAAAAGTCAAGTAACTGGCTGAGAAAATGCCCCCCAAAAAGGATAAAAAAATAAGACTACTGAAGGTTATTTTCTTGGTGAATAGGTATTTTCTTCCATGCTTTTGGATGAGGAAGAACAATGTATACTATTGGAGGAAGACATAAAAGTCAAGACTTCTGCATCCAAAATGTCCAAAATAAATATGCAATAATCTCAGACCACAGAAGAGCTCAAAAAGGATTTTGAAAATCAAGTCAGAGAGGTGGAGGAAAAATTGGGAAGAGAAATGATAGTGATACAAGAAAAACATGAGAAATGAGTCAACAGCTTGCTAAAGGAGACCCAAAAAAATGCTGAGGAAAATAACACCTTAAAAATAGGCTAACTCAATTAGCAAAAGAGGTCCAAAAAGTTAATGAGGAGAAGAATGCTTTCAAAAGCAGAATTAGCCAAATGGAAAAGGAGGTTCAAAAACTCACTGAAGAAAATAGCTCTTTAAAAATTAGAATGGAGTAAATGGAAGCAAATGACTTTATGAGAAACCAAGACATTACAAAACAGAACCAAAAAATGAAAAAATAGAAGACAATGTGAAATATCTTATTGGAAAAACAACTGCGGGGGGGCAGAGCCAAGATGGTGGAGTAGAAAGACACACATATGCTAGCTCTGAACCCACAGCCCATAAAATATCTGTATAAAAGAACTCCCAACAAATTCTGGAGCAGCAGAAGCCACAGAACAATGGAGCGGACGAGATTTCTGTTCCAGAGAACCCTGCAAACTTCTCGCAAAAGGTCCATCACACTGTGGACCCTGAGTGGAGCCCAGACCTGCCTTGGCAGCATGGCACTGAGAGGAATGGATCTGAGCAGGCTTCAGGGACAGAATCTCCAGCGGCCACGCAGATCCCTCCACCCACGGGCCCCAAAGGTTAGTGAGAGGGTCTTCTCAGCTTGCTGAGAGGGGAGTGGGGTGCACCCATAACTCAGGCCCCCTGGGGAGGCAGCAGCAGAGGCGTCAGCAGACAAGGGCTCCCTAAGCAGGCAGGAGCCTGGATCCATTGTTGAAGGTCTCTGCATAAACCCCCTGAGGGAACTCAGCCCCTTGTGGTGGCTCTGCTCCCACCTGAGCACCTGAACTTAATCTCACACTGAATAGCAGCCCCACCCCGTCAAAGTCTTGAAGCTGGGAAGCAGCATTTGAATCTCAGACCCCAAGCGCAGGCTGGGTGGATCTGGAGGCGAAGTGGGGGTGGAAAGAAAACTCAGAAGTCAAGTCACTGGCTGTGAAAATGCCCAGAAAAGGGAAAAAAATAAGACTATAGAAGGTTACTTTCTTGGTGAACAGGTATTTCCTCCCTTCCTTTCTGATGAGGAAGAACAATGCTTACCATCAGGGAAAGACACAGAAGTCAAGGCTTCTGTATCCCAGCCCACTCAATGGGCTCAGGACACGGAAGAGCTCAAAAAGGATTTTGAAAATCAAGTTAGAGAGGTAGAGGAAAAGCTGGGAAGAGAAATGAGAGACATGCAAGCAAAGAATGAAAAACAAGTAAACACCCTGCTAAAGGAGACCCAAAAAAATGCTGAAGAAAATAACACCTTGAAAAATAGGCTAACTCAATTAGCAAACGAGGTCCAAAAAGTTAATGAGGAGAAGAATGCTTTCAAAAGCAGAATTAGCCAACTGGAAAAGGAGATTCAAAAGCTCACTGAAGAAAATAGTTCTTTCAAAATTACAATGGAACGGATGGAGGCTAATGACTTTATGAGAAACCAAGAAACCACAAAACAAAACCAAAAGAATGAAAAAATGGAAGATAATGTGAAATATCTCATCGGAAAAACAACTGACCTGGAAAATAGATCCAGGAGAGACAATTTAAAAATTATGGGCCTACCTGAAAGCCGTGATCAAAAAAAGAGCCTAGACATCATCTTTCATGAAATTATCAAGGAAAACTGCCCTGAGATTCTAGAACCAGAGGGCAAAATAAGTATTCCAGGAATCCACCAATCACTGCCTGAAAGAGATCCAAAAAGAGAAACTCCTAGGAACATTGTGGACAAATTCCAGAGTTCCCTGGTCAAGGAGAAAATATTGCAAGCAGCTAGAAAAAAACAATTCAAGTATCGTGGAAATACAATCAGGATAACACAAGATCTAGCAGCTTCTACACTAAGGGATTGAAGGGCATGGAATAGGATATTCCAGACGTCAAAGGAACTAGGACTAAAACCAAGAATCACCTACCCAGCAAAACTGAGTATAATACTTCAGGGGAAAAATTGGTCTTTCAATGAAATAGAGGACTTTCAAGCATTCTTGATGAAAAGACCAGAGCTGAAAAGAAAATTTGACTTTCTAACACAAGAATGAAGAGAAGCATGAAAAGGTAAACAGCAAAGAGAAGTCATAAGGGACTTACTAAAGTTGAACTGCTTACATTCCTACATGGAAAGACAATATTTATAACTCTTGAAACTTTTCAATATCTGGGTACTGGGTGGGATTACACACACACATACACGCACATGCACACACACATAGAGACAGAGTGCACAGAGTGAATTGAAGAGGATGGGATCATATCTTAAAAAAATGAAATCAAGCAGTGAGAGAAAAATATATTGGGAGGAGAAAGGGAGAAATGGAATGGGGCAAATTATCTCTCATAAAAGAGGCAAGAAAAAGCTTTTTCAATGGAAAGGAAAAGGGAGGAGGGAGAAGGAAAAAGTGAAGCTTACTGTCATCACATTTGGCTTAAGGAGAGAATAACATACACACTCAATTTGGTATGAAAATCTATTTCACACTAGAGGAAAGTAGGGGAGAAGGGAAAAAGTGGGGTGGGGGATGATAGAAGAAGAGGGCAAATGGAATGAGGGAGTAATTAGAATTTAACACTTTTGGGGATGGACAAGGTTAAAAGAGATTACAATAAATGAGGGGCAGGGAAATAGTTAGTCTTACACAACATGACTATTATGGAAGTCTTTTGCAAAGCTACACATATATAGCCTATATTGAATTGCTTGCCTTCTCAGTGGAACTGGATGGGAAGGGAGGATGGGAGAGAAGTTGAAACTCAAAGTTTTAGGAATGAATGTTGAGAATTGTTTTTGTATGCAACTGGGAAATAAGGAATACAGGTAATGAGGTAGAGAAATCTATCTTGCCCTACAAGGAAAGAGAGAAGATAGGGATAAGGGAAGGGAGGGGTTATAGAAGGGAGAGCAGATTTGAGGAAAGGGTAATCAGAATGCATAGTGCTTTGGGGTAGGGGAGGGGAGAGATGGGGAGAAAATAAGGAGCTCAAAATCTTGTGGAAATGAATGTCAAAAACTAAAAATAAATAAATAAACATTAAAAAAGTTCTGGACTATGAGAAAAGGGGTGACAAAGTGCCTGGGGTGGGAATGGAATGTACAGTGAGGATGACTAAGAGATTTAGGAAGAGGTAGAAGGAAATACATAAGGAAATGAAATTGCCATCATAAAAAGAAAAACAATTTCCAATCATGGAGTTGATGTAGTTATGGATGATGATAATGCCTAGAGTATCTCTGTGAGTAGCTATGGTGAAGTGAAGATGTAGGCCATGGCACTTGAGGAAGAGGATGAACAGGGAAGTCAGAGTGACACAAGGGACATTCACATGAAAATTGATGTTCTTAAGTATGAGGGAAGGGGTTAGGATAAAGGGGAGGAATGTCCTTAAGAAAAAAAGGACCTGAGATGGGCAATTTACAGTGTTGACACTGATTATTCATCTTGGCATTTCCGTCAGTGTTCCGCGTTGATCATTACACAGTCAATGTTTAAGAAATGTCTCTCAAACAAAATTTAAGTGTAGAGTGATCTCTACATGTAGTTGAGTCTAAAGAAGGCATACCACATTAATGACTTCATATTCCATGGCCCAACCTGGCCCGGGTTACTACCTTTCACTCTCTTGAAGTGAAATGAGTGAATCACTTTAAATCGTTTGAATGCCAAGACTCCTTCTAGCCTATGATTCTTCCTCTGAGCCTTCCTTGAATTGGGGACCTGCCTTCCTTGAATTTGTCTATTTAGGCCCTCTGTTCACAGGCATGTGCCAGCTAATTAATAGGTTGTTAGGGGTTTCCCATGAACTTGTGCTTCTAGAAAATTAAAGTTGCTGTTTTTGTTTCCCCAGAGTTTTCAGAACCCCTCTGATCTTGTTTGGAAAGCAACTTGAATAATGCCACCTTTAAGAGAAAGACTTTAAAAGGGTTGCTGGGTTGTTTATTAGTTACAGCATTCTTCATTTCCCCCTTCCAAACCTTCCTTGTAACTAAGGCTAGGAGCATTTGGCCAGGCTTTCACCACCTCAGCACAAGGACCAATCTTGGCTCAAATAAACTTTGTCCCTATCCTCTCTCCTCTCTATCCCCCACATTGTTGACATTCATTCTGTCCTGGAAACTTCCAAACACACAGGGAGGCCACACAAAGCCTAAATAAAAGAGCTGAAATAAGGAATTATTAATTCTGCATTATGAAGATTGTAACTAAAATTACCCCTTCTTTAGATAAAATAAGATTCAATATACTGAAGGACTCATCTGCTTACTGTGTCCTTTGTCTGAAAAAAGACCTCACTATCAATTTTCCTGGAACAAATTCAGGGAGGGGAGGGGAGAGGCAGTATAGAGAGTGTTCTTAATTCCTAAATCAATGGTGCCAGGAGAAGAGGTGGTCTAGCACATAGAGAACCCAACCCTCACACCGATTGGGCATTAGGTAGAGAAGTCACTGGCAAAAAAGAGAGAAAACATTCCCTCCCCTTAAGATCTCCACCCCCAGACACTGGCATCCTAGAAGAAAAACCCCAGTCTCCAAGACAAGTTATCACTCTGCCCTTCAGTCATCAACCATTCTGCTCGCAGGTTTGTTTCCTGCCCAGGCCCATATGAGAGATATTTAGGTTTAGGAACTTTGCATACAGCATACTAGAAATATTTCAAAAGGAAAAGAGGTCAATTGGCCAAGAACAATAGAGGAGAAGGTGGGGATTGAGAGTCCTGCAGAACAACTATCCCAACTAGATGCTTTTGCTCATAAGTTCAATAACTGTGCAAGGTAAATGATGGCGGGTATTGCAATACCATCAGATCGTCTTATAACCATTTCTGCAATTGTCTGTTTAAATCTTCAACTCTCCACTTCTGATATGATATGTCACATTTTACAGCTGAAACTGATTGGCCTGGAGATGTTCAGCTTGGGCTTTCTTATCCAGAACAGTGATAGCCCCATCCCCTTCACCAAGAAGTACAGAGAAGGCAAGGATCTACATTCAGGTACCCAGAGTTCAAGTAACCAGCCGTTCAAGGGTGAAGGAGATGCTGGCAGCCCAAGTCACCTTCCTTACTCTGGACAAGACTGTGCATCACAAACATAAAGTCAACTGAACAAAATGGAAAACCTAAGTCACTTACTATATTGATGGCAGTTAGGTCAATAAAGAACCACTTATCCTTGAAGGGTTACCTGTTGTTACTTGTTGCTTATACCTTTCTAGATTCACAAAGACAAATATTTAGTGTCCTGCCTTGGAGTGTGTTTTCATCAGTCAGGCAGGTAGGAATAAAGAGCAAAGGAGGAGTCCTATTATAATTTAGATTGATGCATAATCCATTTATTCAAAACACTAAGAGATAAGGGCATAGAATCTCTCAAATGACTCATTGTCTCGAATCATTTAAAATATAATACAAAGGGGCAAAAAATCTTGACTGTAGGCTGGAGGGATAAATTAAGCAGGAAAGCTCTTCCCAAACAACTGTCTGTAGGGGAAGCGGGGGATGGTAGGATTAACTAACAAAATATGTTATTGCATACCCAGTCATTTTGGCCCTATACAGTCTCACAAAAGGGCAATAATATGTGTGTGTTTGTACTTCGTTGCTGAAGAAGACAATGCCATCAGAGAAATCATGACATGACTTGCACTTGACTTTCTTGTGAGTGAGGGATGGCTGTGCAGGTCACCAGCCTCACTTCTCCTCCAGAGGCGTCTTAATCCAGTGACCAGATATTCATCAGGATGACTGGAGATGACCCAGGATGAGGCAATTGGGGTTAAGTGACTTGCCCAAGGTCACACGGCTAGTGAATGTCAAGTGTCTGAGGTGAGATTTGAACTCAGGTCCTCCTGACTCCTGCACTGGTGCTTTATCCACTGAACCACCTAGCCAGAGGAAGAGCATGTCACAGAAGATAACAGCTAGCCTCAGCAGCTAATCGGCTTTGGAGGTAGAGGGGAACAAGACCAATGCAAGCTGGTTGCCAGGAGATAGTGATCTGAATGGAGTCCTAATAGTGATGAGACCCTTCCTAAAAGGTAGGAGCTTTAGCTACCCAGGAAGTGTTGTTGTCTCTCTCACCAGCAAGGAAGTCAGGGAGAAATTGTACACACTTGCATGTAGGCTTGCATTTTCTACTTGATTTTCCCTCATTATTTACTTTGGATTCTGGCCTAACTTAGTGATTACTAAATTTAATTATTCCTGATTTATGTTTCCTGCCTGTTCTGTTGGTAGAGGAAATACTGGATTGGGAGTTTGGGTTATATTTGAATAATTGTCATTACACCTAGCACACCTTACAGCTTGGAGTATGTGGTAGGTTCTAAATGGACACTGCCCCTCTCCACAAATGCTAAGTGATTCCTTTGGCCTCAAAGATTTCTAGGTAAGAAAAACTGCTGCTTTTTTTTCCTTTTGTGTAAGATGGAAAACCACAAACTAAGAGCTTACATCAGTCAACCAGGAAGCAAAATAATGTCCCAATCCTCTCATGTCCATAATCCCCCCAGTCTGCCAGTGTAATAGACCACAAGTATTCTGCTGGACTTCCCAATTGCACTGCCTTCTATTATAAGAACCCGAGCCACCACAGGCTGGCTGGGTCATCCAGACAGCTAAGTCACAGACCGCCACCCATTTTCAGATGAAGGGGCTGAGCTGAAGGCACACACAAGGTCAACAGTATTTGTATAACTGGGGCTCAGATGGATGACTTTGCTACTACTTAAACTAGAGTAATAACTTCAGTCCCCACCCTTCACCCCATGAAGATAAGTATCTGACATAAGTCCTGGAATTTGATTGTCTATACATGCCTGAGGGATCAGTCTCAGCACCCTTAGGAGGGAATTGTTCTGCCAGGAGGGAATGGTCTACTTATTCCATTCATTATCCACACCAGCCAAACCTTCCTCCTCCAACTCAAGGTAGGAAGGGATCCTTAAGTTAAATGTGACATTTGTTACAATGACATGTTAAATTTCAGAGGAAGACTGACATGCCTTTCTCCATTTGGAACAGGTGATGAGAAGTATGGAATAAGGCATTCATTGTTATATATAGTTTGGTTTAGTGGTATTTCTTTGTTACAAAGGAAGAGTTCTATTGAGGGCAGAGGATCGGAGAGTGATTGGCAAGGGAGATGGGTATTAAAAAAAGAGTATCAATAAACCATTACTTTGATAACAAAATTTAACAAAATAGCATGCAAATACTCCAAATTTGAGTTTTTATTTATTACTCTCATTGTTTAAGTGTGAATCAAGTAAATTCTACTCCAAAGTCTCATCGTTCTAGGGAAGGGACCATGGAGTCCCAAAAACTCTGCCAGGAGAGTATAAGCTCTGGAAAACTCTACCAGAAACAAAAGGTTTCAAGCACCATTCTTGTGTCTGTGGGTTGGCACACTAGGTGATGAGTTATATGGCCTTAGCAACTTAAAAGTATAATAAATAACAATAGGAATGTGTTTACATATGGCTTTACAGTTAACAAAACACTTTATATAATTATAGCTCATGTTTCTATAGTGCCTTAAGGTTTACAAAACACTTTCCAGTACCTGATTTGATCCTTGCAATAACCCTGTGATGTTGGACAAGTATTATTTCTATCTGTTTAACGATCCTCTGACCCCAGGGTGAGCGTATGTTTCTCCCTCAGCCTTGGCCTGGTTCAATCGGGAGAGGGCCTTTGAGATGGGCTGGTCTTACCCTTCATTTTTAAAACTGTGGAAATTGAGGGATGGTGAAGTAAATTGATTTAGGATCATGGATTCGGAGCAAAATGATGATCAAGTTCAGCCCTCTCATTTTACAGATGAAGAAACTGAGACCTGGAATGATTTATCCAAGCTCACACAGATAGGAATTGTAGTAAAGTCAGGATTTTAACCCAGGTCCTCAGATTTCAAATCCATCATTCTTTTCCCCTCCATACCACATCATGGCAAAGCTAGGATTAGCTGACTGGGTATTGGAAAAAGAAGGAAAACCAAGAGAATCTTAGTCCTGCAAAAAGTATTTCCAATCAGCTCCCTAAAGGCACAACATGGTGCTTAATGTGTAAGGCAGGAAGAAAGGATGTGTGAGAGAAAGGTACCTTAGGAGAATTTGGGAGGCAGGTATCAGGAGAGGGGAGGTGACCCTCCCTGGAGGGCTTTGGAAGCTGGCTCAGGAATGTTGGGAGGTTGGGTGGGAAGCTTTCCAGTCAAGACGATCGCACAACCACAAACATACATTAGCTTCCAGCCCTCATAGGGTTGCTGTCTTCTTTCTGTTTTGTTCTTTGCCTGATAAAAGACAGAAATGACTCAGAGACCAAAACACACAAGTGACTGAATGCTGATTCTGAGAGCAGAAAATGTTTTGTTTCATCAGAGAAAGGCCAGGGCAAAGGGGAATAAGACAGGCTATTCATAAAATGAATCATGGATTTTGGGTCAGCTTGAAAGTCATGGCCATTTTTTTTCTTTGTTTATTTCATGGGGTAGGTAGCACTTTCCCTGGAGTTTATAGTCTAAGAGGGTTGCCTAGGGCTCTGAGAGGTTGTGACTTGCCCGGGATCAACCTATATGTGTCAGAGGCAAGGTCTTCCTGGCTCTAAGGTCAGGTCTCTGTCTCCTTTGCCTTCATGGATAAGGGGATATCTGAGAATCTGCGAAGGTGGGCTCCAGGTGTTCACTAAGAGATATGACCAAATACTGAGGTTACATTGGCATGGAATTCAGGATAGAGAAATTGACCTGAATAAATATGCCAAAGTAGGTTCTTTGCTATCATCAAAGTCACCATTTGCCTTTCCAGAATTTTTCCTTACTCTTCACTTAGCTCCAAGAGCACCAGAGTTAGAGGCAGAAGGCTTGGATTCAAGTCCCAACACTCCTGCTTACTAACTTTATGACCTTGAGAAAGTCATTTCCACCTGTTTCTCAGTTTCATCATCTGTAGAATGGTGGGGGGTGAGGGGAAGGAGAGTATCTCAAAATATCTGCCTTTCAGAATAATGGTTGAGGGCATTGCACTGGAAACATTGCAGTTCCCAAGAGTCTTGAATTCTGTGTTCTGGGCTATCTTCATCAAGGTCTGAGGGGAGATACCAGTCAAAGTTTGACTTGTTAAGCACATATTGCCTTCTATAGGGAACCTGGCTGCTTTAGGTAGGCTAGTTTGCCTGACCTGTATGTAGCCGTTGGTAGAGATGATCATCCTCTTTACCATAAGATAATAATAACATGAAGATAGCAACAGGACGATACAGTCTTCCACCAATCAACTGTCCCAACAGCAGAAAATTCTGCTTTGTCCAATCAACTTTCAGCAAAGCTCTTCCCACAGCAAAGCAGATGTGAAGCCTGTTTTTCACCCCTCTGTTTCTCCCTCTCTATCTAGAGAGAAAAATAGAAGATAAAACAGCAATCCTGAGAAATTTCCCATCTCAGGCTTTAGATGATGCTGTAAAATAATAAGCCCAAATAGCTTTTCATACAGCAATAGAATTCAGGGGTCTTCCAATGAGCTGCCAGCAGTTGCAGAGCCTATGAGGCTTCAGTCAGCTTTCCGCAGACTGTTAGTTTGTTGTATCCTGGACTCAGCTTTCTCTTTTTCCGTTCTTCTGATGGCTTCTTATTTTTTTTAATGCCTCAAATCAGGGCCTCATAAAGCAGCAACCCATCTCTCCCTCATGACAGGACACTCAATTATAAAATGATCTGGAAAAGGAAATGGCAAACCACTCCAGTATCTTTGCCAAGAAAATCCCAAATGGGGTCACAGAGTCACAAACAGCATCTCTAAGCAGTTATTTCTTTTATAGCTTTGTCAGTTATAACCTATAATCTCCAAAAATAGCCACATGCATATAAGCTGACAGACCAACCTTTGCTACCTCAATCATTGCCTTGTTTTCACATACGTCCCCTTAGTGCATTTTTCTGAGGGACAGTTTTCTCTCAGGGTCCCCAGAACAATCTGTGTTTTTCTTCAATATTTTATCTAAGAAGCTGTGTTTCTCTTCAAGTTGATTTTATCAGTTTTCCTTACAAGAATGTTATTTTTTTCCCCTTTTTTCAGCAATCAAGATGTCCATTTAGCAAAGGCGACATAAAGAAAAATGTCTTAACATTAAGAGCTGCCAAAATGTGAAATGTGTTCTCTTGAAAGGTAATGGGCTCCCACTTTAGTCCTTCTGACATTGTGTGAGTCTAGTGTATTAACTCTTCTACTATGGAGAGGTGATTCAAGCACAATGACAATACGTATGACACTTGGGGATAGAAGATGTCTTATTCAGATACATCACAACTGACTTCACTTCAACCCAGCCTGTCTTCCCAATGGGCTGCCACATAAGAAGAAGGCTTCCTGGAATACCTATGCAGAGGTGCCCTGGGCCCCAAAGGCTCCTTTGAGTCAGTTCTGTTCTACTCAAAGATAAGCTCATCTTGCCTCAAGGGAACATCCGCTGACACTTTCCTCTTCATCCTTTAGGAGAGCCCAAGGGACTCATTGGATGACCCCTACTGCTATGCAAATGGAATTAAGCATACTTTTACATCTCTTCTTCAATCCTGAATTAACTTTTAACTATTCCCAATGGTTACATTGTCCAGATACTGAAAAATAAATGCCCTGTATGTGATCTCCTAGAGGATAACTCCAAATATGGAAATTTATCACCAATTTCTTATTCTTAGACCCAGTTGGATTCATTGTTTCATTTAACATTTTCTTATACTGCTTCTGCCAAATGTTCAAAACAGACTCTTACCAAGGCTTGGTATGCATGTTCTTTTTTAAAGAACTCCTGTTGTTCAACTGTATCCGACTCTCCATGACACCATTTGGGATTTTCTTGGCAAAGATGCAGGAGTGGTTTGCCAATTCCTGTGCCAGTTCATTTTATAGATGAGGATCTGAGGCAAACAGGATTAAGTGACTTACTCAGGGTCACACAGCTAGGAAGTGTCTGAGGCCAGATCTGAACTCATATCTTCCTGTCTCTAGCCTCGGCATTCTATCCGTGAGCCACCCAGCTGCCCTAGAGAGCTCTTAATGACTCTTTTTAGTTCAAGAATTTCATTTTCTTGGATCAGGCTATTCCTCTAATGCTTGCATATTTATGGAGTTGAGGCAATCCATATATCCACATGAGTGGCCTTCGCAGCTTTCCAGGCTCATTTTCTGTCCTGGGTATTCATGGGTTTTTCCTGGTTATTGGGAAACTGTACCACTGTGAACCTCTTGGGGATTGTAGTTAGACACATATTTTTTTCTTGGAAGATATATTTCCCAATAAGCCAAGGGAAGCAAGAATTCTGAAAACACTTTCTATTTTGAAGGCTATTTTTGATATACCAGATGACCACCCCCAATTGCAACTCGCTGCCTGAGGTGAGAGAGCAGGAAGTTTTGTATCGGACCAGAAGCTCAGAGGTTAGGACTACAGTGCCATTTGATGAACTCAACAGGATGTCTATTGTCTCTCTTTCAAAAGTGTGGTCACACTTAACATCTTTACATTTTTAATTTCAGACACATTTTAGGTAAAGACACACCTTTTTACCTCTACTTTAAAGTGCTTTAAGAGAAGATGAAAGTTAATCCAGGAAACACTGCTGAAGTTTGCCAATGGTCCTTCATTTGCAATATATTGGGACCAAAAAAAAAAACTGAAAAGACTCTATGTCATAAGCAACGTGTATACTTGTGTGATTAGGTATAAGGATGAATTCTGTTCTTGGTGCAAAATCTTTTCAATTTAATGTACTCAGAATTATCCATTTTACATTCGTAATGTTCTCTATCTCTTACTTGGTCATTAATTCTTTCTTTTGTCATAGATCTGAAAGGTAAACTATTCTTTCTTCTCCTAATTTGCTTACAATGTCACCTTTTATGTCTAAATCATGTGCCCATTTTGACCTTATCTTGGTATATGGTGCGAGATGTTGGTCTATACCTAGTTTCCACCATACTGTTTTCCAGTTTTCCCAGCATTTTTTGTCAAATAGTGAGTGAGTTCATATCCCAGAAGCTAGAGTCTTTGGTTTTATCAAACAGTAGATTACTATTGTCACTTCCTACTTTGTCTTGTGTACGTAATCTATTCCACTGATTCACTACTCTGTTTCTTAGTACCAAATACTTTTGATGACTGCCACTTTATGACATAGTTTTATTTCTGGTACAGATAATCCACCTTCCTTTGCATTTTTTTCACTAATTCGCTTGGTATTCTTGACCTTTTATTATTCCAGATGAATTTTATTATTATTTTTTTCTTGCTCTATGAAACAATTTTTGGTAGTTTGATTGGTATAGTACTTAATAAATAAGTTAATTTAGGTAGAATTGTCAGTTTTATTATATTAGCTCAGTCTTACCATGAGCAATTGATATTTTTCCAATTGTTTAGATCTGACTTTATTTGTGTGAAAAGCATTTTGTAGTTGTGTTCATATAGTTCCTTGGTTTGTCTTGGCAAGTAGACTCCCAAATATTTTATATGGTTACTTTAAATGGAATTTCACTTTCTATCACTTGCTACTGGGCTTTGTTGATAGTGTATAGAAATGCTGATGATTTTGTGAGTTTATTTTATATACTGCATCTTTGCTAAAGTTAATTACTTCAAGTAGCTTTTTGTTGATTCTCTAGAATTCTCTTAATATACTATCATATCATCTACAAAGAGTGATAATTTTGTTTTCTCATTTCTATTCTAATTCCTTCAATTGCTTTTTCTTCTTGTACTGCTAAAGCTAATATTTTTAGCACAATATTGAATAGCAATGGTGATAAGAAGGCATCCTTGTTTCACTCCTGATCTTTCTGGGAAACTTTCTTGCTTGTCCAATGCTTATTGATGGTTTTAGATAGATACGGCTTATCACTTTAAGGAAAACTTCATTTATTCTGGTGTTCTCTAGTGTTTTTAATTGGATTCTATCCTGTGATAGAGGAAACTGGGATACATGAAAGTTTCAGAGAGGTCAGAATGAAATTACATTCATTCTTCCACTAATGGAATAAAAGGTCAATCCCATTCCTTCTTAATGCTAGAATTATGCTACCAGAAAGGTGACATAAGTATTTTTACAGTGGATAGGGGACAGAGGGTAGATTCCTTCTGGTCAATTTTATTGACTACCTCTGTTCCTACAGACGATGGACATGGGAGAATATATCTACCCCGATGGAAAATGTGCAAGACATTAGTACTTTGTTGAGTGTTGGGTTAGATTTATAGTGGCTATGGCTACCCCTAAGATGATTGGCTGGGATTCTGGGGAGATAGACTTTTGCTTATGAAAACATCTCTTTTCACCATTCTATAGGGGAAAAAAGCAGGCTGCTCTCACTCTTTTTGCCTTTCCCCCTTTTTTCTGTTCAGAGGACAAACCAAAGCCTAGTAGAGTTGTTCAGTCATTTCAATCACGTTCAACTCTACATGACCCCATCTGGAATTTTCTTGGCAAAAAGAATAAAGTGGTTTGCCATATCCTTCTCCAGTTCATTTTACAGATGAGGAATTGAGGCAAACTGGGTTAAGTGATTTGCCCAGGGTCATATGACTACTATATGTCTGAGGTTGGATTTGAACTCAGGTGCA
The DNA here is from genome assembly GCF_028372415.1 of Notamacropus eugenii. NCBI lineage: Eukaryota > Metazoa > Chordata > Mammalia > Diprotodontia > Macropodidae > Notamacropus > Notamacropus eugenii. The sequence continues at coordinate 151,241,931 of NC_092877.1, read as the reverse complement.
CTGCACCACCTAGCAGAATAGGGACATGTTTTCTTAGGTGGGAGGACAGCTTGTGCACATGCCTTGTCTCTTCCCCTCAGAAACCTTTTGTTCACCTACATTTTACTCAATTAAAAAGAAAATTCTTACAAGTAAACTTTCCCAACTGATAAGATGACAGTAGTTGGGGCAGTGAATCAGTTCTTGCAGAATAACATGGAAAAAGAAGATGTATACATGCACATGGCCCGACAGGGTATTTGTGGACAATGTTTTTAAATATGAGTAAATGAAGGAGGATTCTGATTTTCTAAGCAGTGTGATCCTCTAATCCAGCCTTGTAAACAAGGCTAGAGACATTTGGGGGCAGAGAATTCTTGAGCTACATACCACTTACAGAAGTAAGAAGATCATCCACATATACTCTAAGATGGTGGGTTAGGTAATAAGGGTTAAAGCCATGTAATGGAGATGACAAAAGATTTAGAACTTACTCCCACTTGAATAATGAGTTATTCAGACAATAAAGTTTCAATGGTAAGGAAATTGCATGTTCAGAAGATATATGTGAACTGAAGCAAAGTGAAGTGAGCAGAACCAGGAGAACATTGTACACAGTAACTGCAGTATTGTAAGGATATTTGACTATGAAAGACCTATTTAACTCATGCTTACTATGTACCAGATACTACGCTGAAGGACTTTAAAATATTTGATTTTTACAACAACCCTGGGAGGTAGGTGGTGTTGTTATTTCTGTGTTTGTCTTATTTGATTTCTACAACTTTTTTGTATTATTGTAAATCATTTATTTATTTATTTATTTGCATTTTTAGCTTACCTAACCTGTATCCATGTGCATTTGTTACCCTGAATGCTTGTATGGGACTGTGTTTCCCAAATTTATGGAAACATGTGCAAGCTCTGTATTTGGATAATTTGCCAAAATAAATTCAGTTGGAGCTTAACAAGCTGAAAAAAAAAATCTACTTGGATCATTCCTCAGGATCTGACCTGGTATGTGTAAGTCCAGTCTTGAAGGGAATGCTCGGTCACACTCTTAGAAATGTACTTCTTCACTTGGCTCTGTCAGGTTCCATGATTGTTCCTATGTAATGGAATTGCTGAATACCAGATTTAGAAGGGACTTCAGAGACCATTTAGTCTGATAAGTTACACTTTCTATGTGTCAAACAACATTTCTTTGATGTGTAATATTGGCAAGATCAATAGTAGAAGGGCTTTTGCAGCCTTAGGCTGCCTCATAGACTTCTATGAGTAAACACAGACATCCATAATCAGTGCTGGAGTGTTTCACTAGCCTTTGTCTTCTACACCCAACCCAGTTCTTTTTTTTACTGCCCACAGAGAGGGGGAGTTTTTATAGACAGGATTAGATAAAACACACTCTTCACCAAATCTTTCAATGAGCTAGGTGACTGAGACACTTGGGAAGAATCATTACAATAGAACTGAGCAGTGTCTTGGGTGTTTTAACTAAGACTCTGATCCCCTGTTGTGGAATTAGCAAGATTTTGGTAGACTTTCCAGAAAAATTATTCTTGGCAACAATATAATTAATTACAGAAAAAACCATCAAGTCAGCTCTTGCCTCAATATATGCAGAAACATATCGAAAACCACATGCTTCTCTCTTCAATATTTTTTCTGTATAGAGTTGCCTTTTTTAAAGTATCTTAAAAGATTTATTAATGCCTTTTGTTCTATATCAATCAACAAACAAGCATTTATTAAGTACTTACAACAAGTCAGCTCATTCCTCAATTTATTTCTTCTCCCCACTGAAACCACCCTTGTAACAAAGGAAAAAAACCATTAAGCAAAACCACTGACAAAATGACTGGTCTGACAGTATGTAATATTCCACATCTGTAATTCCTCACTTTGTTGCATGGTGGAAGCAGCACTTGGGCAGATAAATAAAGTAGTAGATAGAAGGCTGGATCTGGAGTCGAGAAGAACTAAGTTCAGATCCAACTTCAGACAGCTACTAATTGTGTGACCCTGTGCAAATTTCACTTCACCTCTCTTTGCCTCCATTTCCTCAGCTGTAACATGGGAATACTAATAGCACCTACCTCCCAGGGTTGCTGTAAAAATCAGATATTTTAAAGTACTTAGCATAGCGCCTGGCATATAGTAGACATGAGATTAACAGGTCTTTTACAGCTGATTATTCTTAAAATATTTTGGTTACTGTGTACAATGTTTTCCTGGTTCTGTTCACTTCACTTTGCTTCAGTTTACATAAGTTTTCTCAGGTCAGGAAAGCATCCCTCTTGTCATTTTGTAAAGCACAATAGTATTCGTAAAGCACATTCATATAGTTTAAATTGTTCAGCCATTTCTCAATCAATGGACATCCCCTCAATTTCAGATTCTTTGCCTCCTCAAAAAACTGCCACAAATATTTTTATATGTATAAGCCCTTTTCTTTTTTCCTTGATCTCTAGTATACAGTCCTAGTAGTGGTGCTGCTGGTGTCAAACGGTATGCACAGTTTTATAACCCTTTGGATGTTGTTCCCAATTGTTCTCTATAATAGTTGGACCAGTTCACTACTCCAGCAAAAGTTCATTAGTGTACCTATTTCCCACACCTCCTCTAGCATTTGTCATTTCTTATAGGTATGAAGTGGTACCTCAGAGTTGTTTTAATCTGCATTTCTCTAACCAAGAGTGATCAAAAGCATTTTTTTTCATTTGACTATAGTTACCTTTGATTTTTCTCTCCTGAAAACTGCCTATTCATATTCTTTGGCAATCAATTAGAAGATGGCTGAACTTCCACTCATAACTCACTTCATGCCTAGGGTATCACCATATAGAGTTTGTTAGCGCTATTTGCTTACCTAAGTGTGCACTTCCCTAAGTGCGGAAGATAGCATGGAAATCACAGGAAGGAAGGCTGAGATTTCAGATTAGCTTGAATTGTTTAGAAAGCATAGGATCCATGTTTGTCAGCATCTCAGGCCTGGAGATGGGAAGAAGTCAAGAACTCACAAAACTTTTAAAAACACTTTCCTTACTTTAAGTTACTCCCGTTCTATTGAAATAATATTTTATTGATAATTTTTGTTTTTTACATTGATCCACCTCCCCAGCTTCCCACACTGAAACTGAATTCTCCTGCTATAATAAAGGAAAAAAGATAAACGAAACCCACCAATATAGTGTCTAACCCCGGTAATATACGTAATAGCATGCCCCTGCACGACAGTCCCCTCTGAGGTATGGAGAAGAGGGAGGAGGGTTTCGTTATTTGATCTCTGGGATCATAATTCCTCTCAATAATGAATAATTACAAATACTCAGAGTCCTGGCCCATTTATTTGAAACAATATTCAGGGCTATAGAAAATGATAACTCCCAGAAGCTTATCAGTCTGAGATATCAGGCAGAGGAGGGAGAAAGATAAGAATCTCTAGGCTGAATGAATATCAGATACCATAATTTGAGGCAATTAGACATAAATGATCCTGATACTTAAGTGTGAGTATTCCCAAAGTCTCTTTCCAGGGACTCTCACTCTTATATTCCTTGATTATGTCATTATCTCTACACAGATACCCTTCAAGTCTATACACCCACTGACCTCCAGACCCATATCACAAATTATCTGCAACCCATTACCACCTGGACCTCCACCTCAAACTCCAAAACAAATCATCTCTTCCTTTGAACCCACTGTTTCTCCAAATTTCCCTATATCACATATCATCTTTTCTTGGTTCCTCTCTTTTACACTTTTCTATCCCTTTTCCTTTATTCCTTAAGTACTTTCCCATTCATTTTGTTTATTTGATTTTTTAGTTTCTCCCTCTTCCCATTCGTACTCTCCATCCATTGGGCTCATTCTGTGTCTACTCAGTCTCATATTGTATCCATACAAGGTGACTCCTCTCAAACTTTGTGATGATAAAGGAATTCTGTATGTACTTCCAGTGTGGAGCAAAATGTCACCCCTTGGTGGATCTAAAAGCAAACCAGAGGAAAGAAGGATGATGATGGAGAACTAGGAAAATTACTCTTTTGGGGCCTCAGAACTCTTGGCAGAAGTGGATGAAATCTTATTTCTTTTTTTTTTTTTTTGGATGATTCATTGAAGTATTGGGGAACCAGTGGATTCTGGGTACCGATGAAATCACAATTTCTTTTCCTGAACAGAAAGGTCAACAATTTTGCAACATGTTTAATATTTCTGTGTGTTAATACTAAAGGTGGTACCTTAATCTGCAAATAGAGCTGATGAAGTAATGAGGTGAAACTCATCAGTTACTTAGTAAAAAGTGCCCCACCCTTGCCAAAAAGAAGGGGTCACAATGCAAGTAGATGCAACCAGAAAGAGTGTTTTCTCTGCCTTGCCAGGAAAGAAACCCAAGATCTTTGTGTGTCTAAATGCAGGAATTCAGTGGCCAGACCATCAATGCCAAGGAATAACAATGCTTTCAAGAACTACAACTAGCAATTTTTGTGCCAGGGACAAAGTAAGAAAGAGACCCAAAGTGTCTTCAAATCCACTTTTTAAGACAAATTAAGATGTGGAGAGCTAGGTTAAAGCCAGGCTGAAGTGGGGGTGGGGTTGCCATTTTAACCAATAATTCTTGCCTTTTTGATTCTGAGAGGCAGCAAGGAGAATAGATAAGGGTCAGAGAGATGTTTGTTTGAGTCTCATATTGAGCACATGAACCCCAGACAATCCATTTAACCTTCCAATATACTGGTCAACTCTCTTAGTCTATGAGTTGCAGAAAAAGTACTAAAATTCACTGATAGAGAAAGCTCCTTATCAAAAACTCCCTGCACTGCTAAAATTAGAGGGAGGTTTGTTCAAAGACAAGCAACAGCAGCAACAAATTTCTATGCTGCCAAAATACAATAAGTGATATTAGCACCCTCTAAATGTTGGTGTCCTGGACAGCGCCCCAGTCACTCCGTCCTAGGTATAGCCCAGTGCTCCTCTTTTGTGAAGAGTAATTTTCTCAAAACTCTCTTGTTGGAATTCTTTGAAAAACAAATAATAAAATCCCTATTACTTTGAGAAAATAGTTGGAGAGTACATGTCTACATATGAAATAGTGCAAGGCTAACTTGAGTAGTTTGATCCCTTATTCTGGAGTTGCTGTCCCTTGCTGTGGATACTCTTTGGGTGAGTTTAGTCCAAAGTCTCTACTTTGCAGCACAGGCATATGAAGAACCTGCTAATGATTTGCTGATTGGGGTTAATGCATCAGCCTTTATCAGCAATTAGACCCAGAGCTGAGTCATTCAGGGATTACAACGAGCACACTATCAGCTATTTCCTATTAGTCTCACAGATAACTTCCTAGAGATTGGAGAAATGGCATGAGACATGGATATGGTGTGATGGCAAGGTTCAAAGCCTGTGTGTAGGAGAGTGGGGGAAGAGGAGGGAGTGGCCAGGCTAGAATTTGGGCAGGAGATCTCAACAAAGAAGCCTTTATGGTGCTCAGAGAAGGAGAGAGGTAATCAGCCCATGTAATCTCAGGTCCCATCACAGTTGTGGCAAGAGGCAAGCCTCTGCAGGACTGTGACTCAGGCCCTGAGGACAAGAGATGACCTTGTTGGGTTGGAGACCTTACTGAGGGGGGAAAAGGAAGCCTCCCTCAGTACAGAGGGAGAGAAACCAACAGATCTACCTTTTTATAAGGTAGTTCCAGGCTGACAAGCTTGGATAGGGTGGGGGTCTCTTCTTTTTCTGTATGGTAGGGATGGGTTGTGAAATATTATCTCTATGAGTCACTGTTCTCACATCCTGTTACTCCTGGGCTAACAGTCCTCCCAAAGGCTGTGGTTATAGGAAATCTATTTTACAAACAAAAATTATCCTCTTGGGATCACTTTAGCAGGTTTAGGCTACCCTATCACCTCAGTTTAAAGTCAGCTTGAGGCAAACAGAAAGACTCCCTAGGGCAGTTTTCTACATGAAGCCTTTCCTGATCCACCTAGTTGCTTGTGCTCTCCCTCCCAAAATTGCCCCATATTCATTTCAGATGTATTCTCTATATCCTTGTACTTATTTATATATGTACATGTTTTCTTCTGTGCTAGAATATAAGCTGCTTATCTCCTGTCTTTGTAATCCCACCACCTAGCACTGTGCCTGACTGATACGTGCTTAAGAAATGCTTGTTGATTGATCAACTGAACAGGGATCTTTGGGATTTTTTTTTGAAACCCATGTTTCCCTTCCCCAGTCTACCCATCCTTCACAATGCCCAACTCAGTTAACACCTCTTCCAGGAAGATTCCCTTGATACCTCCTTCAGTAATGAACTCCCCACCAATTCACATAGCAATTTGCACCTTCCTGATACAATTGTTTTGTATTATAATTACCTATGCTTGTGTATTATCCTATTATAACCAATATGAAGGCAGTTACAAATCTTAACTGAACTTTGTATCACTAATAGCACATTTTCATTTTGGCTTTGTGTGTCCAGCACTTTGCCCATTGTCTGACATATATGAGAATATTATAAAATTCTTATTGTGTTGAATTATTTTTTTTAAATTAATTAACTGGCCATTATGTGGGGGTTGGAAATGTTTTTGTTATACAGATATTTGTGCTGTTAGTTTACTTGTGATGGCTTTATCTATAACCCCCCCCCATTTCTTTAAAAAAAAAAGGAGAGGGAGGAGCCAAGATGGTGGAGTAGAAGGGTACACATATGCTAGCTCCGAACCCACAGCCCATAAAATACCTGAAAAGAAGAACCCCCAACAAATTCTGGAGCAGCAGAAGCCACAGAACAATGGAGTGGAGATTTCTGTTCCAGAGAGACCTGAAAACCTGACACAAAAGGTCTGTTGCACCGGACCAGAGCAGAGCCCAGCCCTGCCTTGGCCACGAGGCACCAAGAAGAGCAGATCCAAGCAGGCTTCAGGGTTGGAATCTCTAGCGGCCATGCAGTTCCCTCCACCCACAGGCACCAAAGGTCAGAGAGAGAGTCTTTTTGGCTCTCAGAGAGGGGAGTGGGGTGTCCCTATAACTCAGGCTCCCTCGGGAGGCAGCCACAGAGGCTGCAGCAGACAGGGGCTCCCAAAGCAGGCAGGAGCTCAGATCCATTGTCGAAGGTCTCTGCATAAACCCCTTGAGGGAACTGAGCCCTGTGTGGTGGCCCTACCCCCAACCGAGCACCTGAACTTAATCTGACACTGAATAGCAGCCCCGCCCCTGCCCAAAGCCGGAAGCATCATTTGAATCTCAGACCCCAAGCCCTGGTTGGGTGGATCTGGAGGCGAGGTAGGTGTGGAGAGGACACTCAGAAGTCAAGTAACTGGCTGGGAAAATGCCCAGAAAAGGGGGGGAAAAAAGACCATAGAAGGTTACTTTCTTGGCGAACAGATATCTCCTCCCTTCCTTTCTGATGAGGAAGAACAATGTTTACCATCAGGGAAAGACATAGAAATCAAGGCTTGCATATCCCAATCATCCAAAATAAATATTCAATGGGCTCAGGCCATGGAAGAGCTCAAAAAGAATTTTGAAAATCAAGTTAGAGAGGTGGAGGAAAAACTGGGAAGAGAAATGAGAGAGATGTAACAAAAGCATGAAAATCAGGTCAACACCTTGCTAAAGGAGACCCAAAAAAATGCTGAAGAAAATAATACCTTGAAAAATAGGCTAACTCAATTGGCAAAAGAGGTTCAAAAAGCCAATGAGGAGAAGAATGCTTTCAAAAGCAGAATTAGCCAAATGGAAAAGGAGCTTCAAAAGCTCACTGAAGAAAATAGTTCTTTCAAAATTAGAATGGAACAGATGGAGGCTAATGACTTTATGAGAAACCAAGAAATTACAAAACTGCCAGGCCTAGAGGCCTGAGGGCTACCCGAGTCTTCTTACCTTACTTCTCGCAGGTCTTCGGCTGGCCAAACCGGAGAGTCTTATGAGAGAAGAGACCTCTCAGAGTCGAACAAGGGTTAAGCTTTATTCAGGGTTCTGGTTACAAGTGCAGGGGAATTCTTCCTTAGGAGGGAGCGAAGAATCTCCCAAGGAGGCAAAGATCTTACAATAAGAGATTGGAAGTAGAAGTATAAGTGGGGAGAGAGGGGGAGGGAAGAGCGGAGAGAGGAAAAACGGAGCCTTCTGTCCTGTCCGCTCCGCGCCCCTCCCGCCTAAGAGCCTTTCAGGCTTTCCTGATCCTAATTAAGCTCTCCAGCCGCATAGTTTGCACCTGAATACCGTGCCTGTTAGATAACAATAGGTGTGCCCAGACCCAGGACAGTCTCGAGGACGGGGAGAGCTCTCTCCCATCACGTTTCTCACGGGAAGAGGCGGAAATACACGAGATAGCTCGGTTCACCTCGATTCCCAGCCGTTTCCTGGGGGGCCTAGTGAGAACTCTAAGATTTAGAAGTTCCCACCTTTACCCGCCCGAGACTGTCCACATGGAATTGAGCTTCCATCCCCAGAACAAAACAAAACCAAAAGAATGAAAAAATGGAAGATAATGTGAAATATCTCATTGGAAAAACAACTGACCTGGAAAATAGATCCAGGAGAGACCATTTAAAAATTATGGGCCTATCTGAAAGCCACGATCAAAAAAAGAGCCTAGACATCATCGTTCATGAAATTATCAAGGAAAACTGCCCTGAGATTCTAGAACCAGAGGGCAAAATAAGTATTCAAGAAATCCACCAATCACCACCTGAAAGAGATCCAAAAAGAGAAACTCCTAGGAACATTGCAGCCAAATTCCAGAGTTCCCTGGTCAAGGAGAAAATATTGCAAGCAGCTAGAAAGAAACAATTCAAGTATTGTGGGGGAAAAAAAGGAAACCCATGAAAATCCAAAAAGCAGTATTCAGGACCAGAATCTATTACCATATGTTTAATTTAGTTTCTATTACAACAAATATTTACTAATTATTTACTATGCTTTAGGCACTGAGGAAGTGCCTGTCTATTCCCAACAAAGTCCCTGATGGCCCAGGTAATCTTTACTTCACCTACAAATGCTTGTTGTCTACAAATAATCGTTGTCTGGGGTAGGGTTGGGGGTGGCATAAACCCAACATAAATGCCCAAAAGGTATTTTTTAAGTCTCATCTTTCCCTCCAGACTGTCCCACATGTCTGAAAAATAAGCCTGTGATCATAAGGGGAAGTGGGGGTGGAAAGCAGCTTCCTAATATGAATTCTATGAAAATGTCCTCAGGGTCATTATGTTTAAAAAAACAAAACATAGTAGAAGATAATAAAGGTAGTTCAGAAAGAAGCACATTTTCCATTACTGAATATTTCCATGAAATCTAGCAATAATAGGTATGGCCTCCTACTTTCCTTACAACAATTCTGTAGGGTGAATAAAGCAACTATTATCCTCCTTTTTGCTGGTAAGGAAACTGAGGTTCAGAGTGATTAAATAGTCTGGCCAAGGTGACACAGATAATGAGAGTTAGATTCCTTGCATGGATTTAACAGCAGCCAAACTGAACTATGGTTGGTCAAGGACACAGAGAAAGGGAGAGCTTCTCTTTCCCCAGGCTCAAACCTGAAAAGAATCAGAGGTTTTAATGATATGTACTAGCATAGCTCCCCCAAGTTAATCAAGACTTAGACACATAACGCGTCCTTCCAGAGAGGACTGCTCAGTAAAACAAAGAGCAAGTAAGAAGTCTCTCAGAGTCATTGTGGGAGGTGGTGGGAAGAGGGAGAGGAAAGAGAGAGACAGAGAGGAGAGACAGAGAGGAGAGACAGAAACAGAGACAGAGGAGAAAGAGAGAAGAAAGAGAGGGAAAAATTAAAGATCAAGTCCATCCTTTCATTTTAGAGAGGAGAAAACTGAGACCTACAATAGTGAAATAACTTGCTCAGATTCATGTTAATAGTAAGTGGAAGAACTGAGCTTGAATTCAAGTCTACTGACTCGAAAACCCAGCCCTCTTTCCCATTGTCCCACAACTATCCTTTAAGGCACAACACTTATGTGGGGTGGCCTAACTCTTGGTAAATTAGGTTAGATACCACAACAAAATGAGACATTCTTAGACTATTCACATACATTTGACAAAAGATCTCCTTAGCCACAGCAGAAGAATATTCAATAAGGATCCTTTGTGATCCACCAGCCAAGCATGAGAAAGACCCTCCAGCCCCTCCCAGCTGCATTGTACTTAGAAGAGGCAGTGACATTAACAATGTGAGCCAACCGAATCTCAGGGAATGGGTTATCTCTCCCCCCCCCCCCCCCCCGCCCCGGGAAAGGAGTGAACATATTCTTTCTACTTAAACAGGCCTTACCATGATTATCCCTATTTTACCATTGAAGAAACTGAAATCCCAAGAAGTTAAGTGGCTTGGCCACAGTTACATTACTGTAAATGCCAAAGGCAAGGTTTGAACCCAGGTCTTCCTAACCCCAAGTCAAGTACTCTTTCCATTACACAATCCTACCTTCCTACTCCTTTGAAAAAGTATTTCATGGGGGCAGAGTAGAAGGATGGAGCTATGAAAGCTCTCTCCCATAGCCCTGTAAAAAAATGAACTAACAAATTCTAGAGCAACAGAGCCACAAAACAACAGAGTGAAAGAGATTTCCAGTCCAAGGCATCCTGGAAGACCAATAAGAAAGGTCTATTGCACCAGGCTAGGAGCAGAGTGCAGCTCAGCATTGGCTGTGCCACACAGCACAGACAGCACTGGAATAGGCCTCAGGGAGCTGAATCCCTGGTGGCAGCTGCGGTTCCCAGATTGCTCAACCCACAAATGCCAAAGACAGATTCAAAGGTCAGTGAGAAAGCTCTTTCACCTGAGTGAGAAGGGAGTGGCCCCGCCAGCAGCAGCCACTGTAGCAGCAGTATCTCTTTTTGGAGCCCTCTTCCTAAAGACTCTGGGGGAATTAAGCAGCTGATCTGAATCTCAGGCCTGAGTGGCTCTCCTAGGATGAGGAAGAGTGCTGACTTGGTGGAGCTGGAGGCAATTGTAGAGAGGGAATTCTACTCGCAAATATTGGGCAGAAAAGTTTTTGGTTGCTCCCAGACCAGTGCGTAGACTAGGAGAGGAGTAAACTCCTCTCCCTTCATTGTGCCACCTTAGAGGAACTGAGAACTTACAGGTCCCCAGAGTATACCCTCTTCTTGACAAAGGACTCAAAAGTCAAGTAATTGGCTGGGAAAATACCCAAAAAAGGGGGGAAAAATAAGAGTATAAAAGGTTACTTTCTTGGTAAACAGGTATTTTCTTCCATCCTTTCAGATGAGGAAGAACAATGCATACCATCAGAGGAAGACATAAAAGTCAAAGCTTCAGCATCCAAAACATCCAAAGTAAATATGTGAATGTCTCAGGCCGTAGAAGAGCTCAAAAAGGATCTTGAAAATCAAGTAACAGAGGTGGAGGAAAAATTGGAAAGAGAAATGAGAGTGATGCAAGAAAATCATGAAAAGTGAGTCAACAGCTTGCTTGTTGACCCAAAAAGAGACCCAAAAAATGCTGAATAAAATAACACCCTTAAAAATAAACTAACTCAAATGGCAAAAGAGGTCCAAAAAGCCAATGAGGAGAAGAATGCTTTGAAAATCAGAATTAACCAAATGGAAAAGGAGGCTGAAAAACTTACTGAAGAAAATAGATCTTTAAAAACTAGAATGGAGCAGATGGAAGCAAATGACTTTATAAGAAACCAAGACATTACAAAACAAAACCAAAAGAATGAAAAAATAGAAGACAATGTGAAATATCTCACTGGGAAAAAAACTGACCTGGAAAATAGATCCAGGAGAGTCAATTTAAAAATTATGGGACTACCTGAAAACCATGATCAAAAAGAGAGCCTAGACAACATCTTTTGTGAAATTATCAAGGAAAACTGCCCTGATATTCTGGAACCAGAAGGTAAAGTAAATACTGAAAGAAACCACCAATTACCTCCTGAAAGAGATCCAGAAAGAAAAACTCCTAGGAATATTGTAGCCAAATTCCAGAGTTCCCAGGTCAAAGAGAAAATATTACAAGCAGCTAGAAAGAAATAAATAGAGTATTGTGGAAATACAATCAGGATAACATAAGATCTAGCAACTTCTACATTAAGGGATCAAAGGGCTTGGAATATGACATTCCAGAAGTCAAAGGAACTAGGATTAAAACCAAGAATCACCTACCCAGCAAAACTACTATAATACTTCAGGGGAAAAAGTGGCCATTCAATGAAATAAAGGACTTTCTAGCATTCCTGATGAAAAGACCAGAGCTGAATAGAAATTTTGACTTTCAAACACAAGAATCAAGAGAAACGTGAAAAGGTAAACAGGAAAGAGAAATCATAAGGGACTTACTAAAGTTGAACTGTTTACTTTCCTACATGGAAAGATCATATTTATAACTCTTAAAACTTTTCTCAGTATTTAAGTAGTTGGAGGGATTATACACATACATATAGACAGAGGGCACAGGGTGAGTTGAATAGGAAGGGATGATATCTAAAAAATAAAATTAAGGGGTGAGAGAGGAATATATTCAGAGGAGAAATGGAATGGGACAAACTATGTCTCATAAAAGAGGCAAGAAAAAGCTTTTTCAATGGAGGGGAAAGGAGGGAGGTGATAGCAAAAAAGTAAAGCTTACTCTCATCACATTTGACTTAAGGAGAGAATAACATGCACACTCAAATCGGTATGCAAATCTATCTTACACTACAGGAAAGTAGGGGAGAAGGGAACAAGAGGGGTGAGGGGGATGATAGAAAGGAGGGCAAAGGGGAGAAGGGAGTAATTGGAAGTAAACACTTTTGGGGAGGAACAAGGTTAAATGAGAGAATAGAATAAATGGGGGACAGGAGAGGATGGAGGGAAATATAGTTAGTCTTATACAACATGACTATTGTGGAAGTCTTTTGCAAAGCTACACATATATAGCCTACAATGAATTGTTTGCCTTCTCAGCGAGCATGGGTGGGGAGGGAGGAAAGGAGAGAAACTGGAATTCTTAGCTTTAGGAACAAATGTTGAGAATTGTTTTTGCAAGCAGCTAGGAAATAAGAAATACAGGTAATGGGGTATAGAAATCTATCTTGCCCTACAAGAAAAGAGAGAAGATGGGGATAAGGGAAGGGAGGGGTGTGATAGAAGGGAGAGCAGATTAGGGCAAGGGGTAATCAGAATGCACGTTATTTTCGGATGGGGGAAGGGAGAGATGGGGAGAAAGTTTGGAACTCAAAATTTTGTAAAAATGAATGTTGAAAACTAAAAATAAATAAATAAACATTTTAAAAAAAGTTTTTCACAATCCTCTCACAAGAAACAAGCAAGCATGTACTGTTCTGAAAACAGTGGAAATATTTCACTTTTTCTCTGAGAGAAGATTATCACAGTATCTCAAGTCAAAATGGTTCTAAATTGAGAAAAGTGATTCTCCCCTCCCAAAAAAAGATACCACATAGATCAAGTGAAATAAAATCTCAGTGAAATAAAATCTCTCAAAGTCCTAGGAAATGATGGTAGTCACAGAATATAATTTGGAAGGGACCTTAAAGATCATATCCATTCCATCCCTGTTTTTAAATCCCCTATACAGCCATTCCCAGGAGTCCAATCTCTCATTAAAAGCATCCTATGATGGGAGAACCTGACACCTCCCAAGAGTGCCTAATTTCTTTTCCAGTAGCTCTAACTATTGGAAAGATTTCCTTACATTAAAACTACATGTACTTCTCTACAGCTTCCACCCACTGCCTCTGGTTCAACCCACTGGGACCAAGAAGAATAAACCTAATCTCTGTTCTACTAGAGGCAGCCAGTACTTGTGGAGAGCTATCACAAAACCCTTCAGTCTTCCCTTCTCCAGACTAAACATCCTCCCTTCATTGAATGAATCTTCTTATGACATGGCTTCCACTTTATCAGTGAGTCCTTGTGCTTGTAAATAAGTGAGTTTTCTAAAAAGCTGAGGGATTGTTCCTTGAGCATTCACACTTTTTTATTTTAATCATTTTAGTTAGAAATCTTGCTGAAATAGATTACATTCCCTTCACTGCTGCGTAGGCTGAGCATACTTTAGTCTTTTCTTGATGACTCAAGGTCATTATTATGAACATCAGTTATTAGACTGTACTATAGTGGTATCCTCAGGACTTTAGAAAGTCACAGGGCTATTTAGCCCTAGAATGATTAGTCCCAAATGCTGTGCTTGGTGAGTTCTTCTCTGCATCTTTTAAATTTAGTTTCTTCTGTTCCTGAGACATACCACCACCAAGACTTGTTTACTCTTTCTTTTGTCTGGCCTCCAGATTCAGGGGGTGGGAGGGACACAGAAACAACTGTTCACCTTGAGGGCCAGGATAGAGGAGAAATTTAAACTTCTAATCCTCCATCTTCTTCAACAGAACTCCTCCTATTCACTGAAACCCTTCCTGGAGTCATTCCCCAATGTTAAGCATACTCCAGTCCCCATTTACTCTAGGGATGGGGATCCTCTGACTGTCATAGAACAAACCCCTTCCCCAACCCCTCTTGTCTGCTCCCTTATTCCTGTCCACCTCCACCCAATCTTCCTAATGTCTCATTCCATACCTCCAACCCCACCCCTATTCCACTCCCATTATTTTCCCAGGCTATCATCCTAGTTCTGGCTATATTCTCCCCCCACCCCCAATCTCGAACCCTTGCTGAACCAGTTCAATTTTATACTATTCTCTACAACTGAGGACCTAACTTCCTTGTTAGACCACCACTCAAGCTTTGCAGACCTCAACCCTGGATGACTGTCACCATATATACCTCCCTTCTTTTTACTCACACACTATTGAACAGACTTGAATAAAATCAAGAAACTATGTTTATTGGTTCCACTACAAATGTATGCTATCTAGTCTCAACTGGGCCCTCACTGCAGCAAGGTTATCCTTATATTTCTCTCTAGCTGATTTTCTATCTCACCACAGCAGCTGTTCCAAACCTATTCTCTAATTTCCTGTACCATTACTTTCTCCAACTTTATACTTCATTGGGAGAAAAAAAAACCCAAAGTCAATCACTCTTTCTTCTCCTCTTCTCATTATTACTCCTTTTGACATTACCCTACCCTTGATTATTTTCACCTTTAATTCAGTCTCTGATGTAGAAGAGACCTGTTGCCTTCCCAAGATCAGCTCCTTGATTCTACCCACCTCATTTCCTCCAGAAGGTTGTCCTTCTTTCATCTTGCCTCTCTAATCTTCAATCTCTCCCTATCTAAAAGTTCCTTTCCTGTTGCCTAAAAGTATACCTGTCTCCTTCATTCTTAAAAAACCCTCACTAGGTTCTGCTAGTGATCATCTTACATCTCTCCTCTCTTCAAGTAAATTCCTTGAAAAAGTCATCTACATTTGGTGCCTGCACTGTAATTCTTCTCTCTTCTGAAACCTTCTGCAGGGTGGCTTCCATGTTCATTACTGAACTAAATCTTCTATCTCCAACATTATCAATGATCTCTGAAGTATCAAATCTGTTGACTTTTGTTCTGTCCTCATATTTGTCATTGGATCATATATAGACTTAGAGATGGCAGGGACATTTCTATTGATGTGGGAGATGACACTAAGAAACAGAGATTAAGTACTTTGCTCAGGGTCACACAGTTAGAAAGTGTCTGAAACAGGATTTAAAAACCAGGTCTTCATTCCAAATCTAGTGCTTTATACACTATACCATGCTATGCCTTCTTGACTTCTATAGCACTTGACACCATTGATCATCTCCTCTAGGATACATTTTCCATGTCATGGCTCTCTCGTGGTTTTCTTCCTACCATATCAGACTACTTCTCAGTACTCTTCACAATATCTTTATCAATTTCAAATCCACTTCCTATGGGTATACCACAAGGCTCTGTCCTGGATTCTCTTCTTTTTTCACTCCCATACTGTCTTATTTGGTGACTTCATTAGCTCCCATGGGTTCAATTATCCTCCTTATATAGATGACTCTCAGTTCTATATAATCAAAACTAGAATCTCTCCTGAGTCCCAATCTTTCATCACAAACTATTGTCTGCTTCAAACCAGATGTCCTGTAGTATCTCAATCTCAACATGTCCAAATCAGAACTCATTATCTTCTTACTACATCCACTCTTTTAAAAATTATTTACTCAGTATTTTATTTTCCCCCAATGACATGTTAAAACAATTTTAACATTCATTTTTAAAAATTTTGAATTCCAAAATCTCTCCCTCCTTCCTTTTCTTCCCTCCCCCACTGAGAATCCAAGCAATTTGACATAGGTTATACGTGTGTGGTCATGCAAAACATATTTCCCTATAAGTCATATTGTGAAAAAAACACAGACAAAAAAGCAAGAAAAAAGAAGAATATTTTTAAAAAGTATGATTTGGTCTACTTTCTCACTCCATTAGTTCTTTCTCTGGAGATGAATAGCATTTTTTCATCATAAGTCCTTCAAAATTGTCTTGGATCATTGTATTGCTAAGAACAACTAAATTATTCACAGTTGAACATCATAGAGTATTTTTGTTACTGTGTACAGCGTTCCTCTAGTTTTACTCATTTTACTTTGCATCAATTTATGTAAGACTTTTTCAGGTTTTTCTGAGAGCATCCTGCTCATCATTCCATCATAATTATGTCCTGTGACTTATTCATCCATTGACTGACGAGCATCCCTTCAATTTCTAATTCTTTGCCACCACTAAAAGAGCTGCTATAAATATTTTTGTATATATAAGTCCTTATCTCTTCTATTTTTTTTTTTTTGCTGTCTTTAGTATACAAATGCAGTAATGGTATTTATGGGTCAAAGGGTATACCTGGTTTTATAGTCCTTTATAGCCCTTTGGACTAGTTCTAAATTGCTCTACAGAATGGTTGAATCAGTTCACAATTCCTCCAATAGTGCATTAGTGTCTCAATTTTCCCACATCTGCTCCAACATTTGGCACTTTCCTTTTCTGTAATATTAGCTAATCTGATAGGTATGCAGTGGTACCTCAGAGTTGCTTCAATTTACGTTTCTCTAATCAGTAATGATTTAGAGAATTTTTTATGACTATAGCTAGTTTTGATTACTTCATTTGAAAATTATTCATATTTTTTGACCATTTATCAATTGGGGAAGGGCTCTTATTTTTTTTTTTATCAATTTAACTCAGTTCTCTATCTATTTGAGACATGAGGTCTTTATCACAGAAATTTGCTGTAAATTTTTTTCAGTTGTGATTATTATTTCCCTCTATTTATTCTGTTTCCCCCCTCATTTATCTTACTATCTCCCTGCTTTCACTCTGTCCCTCCTCAAAAATGTTTTGCTTCTGACTACCAACTCCCCCAATCTGCTCTCCTTTCTATCAGCCCTTCCTTCCCCCCTTCTTATCCCCTTCCTGTCCTACTTTCCTGCAGGATAAGATGGATTTTTATACCCAACTGAGTATGTATGTTACTCCATCTTTGAGCAAATTGTGATGACAGTAAGGTTCAAGTGTTGCCCACTGAACCTCCTTCATCTTTCCCTGCATTGTAAAAGCTCTTTCATGCCTCTTTTATTCTATCTCTACACTTCTTCTTCTCTCTTACCCCTTAAATTTTTTTTAAAATAATCATCCCATCATATTCAACTCACATCCATATTTTCTTTCTATGTACACTCTTTCTAAATGCCCTAATAATGAGAAAGTTCTTAGCAGTTACAAGTATTATCTTCTCATGTAGGAATGTAAACAATTTAACCTTACTGAATCCCTTATGATTTCTCTTTCCTGTTTATATTTTCTCATTTGAAAGTCAAATTTTTTATTCAGCCTTGGTTTTTTCACCAAGAATGCTTGAAGGTCTTCTATTTCATTAAATATACATTTTTTTCCTTTGAAGGATTATACTCAATTTTGCTAGATAAGAAATTCTTAGCTGTAATTCTCTTTTGCCCTCCAGAATATCATATTCCAAGCACTCTGGTTCTTTAATTTGTAATCTGTTAAATCTTGTGTTGTCCTGACTGGGGCTCCTCAATGCCTGAATTGTTTATTTCTGGCTGCTTGCAATATTTTCTTCTTGACCTGGAAGTTCAGAAATTAGGCTATAATATTCCTTGGAGTTTTCATTTTGGGATCTCTTTCAGGAGGAGATTGATGGACTCTTTCAACTTAGGGAAGTGTTCCTTTAAGATTTCTTGAAAGATGATGCCTAGACTCATATATATATATATATATATATATATATATATATATATATATATATATATATATATATATATATATATATATATATATATATATATATATATATGCATAATTCCCATGGGCTTTCATGTACTCAAATAATTCTTAAATTATCTCTCCTTGATCTATTTTCCAGGTCAGTTGCTTTTCCAAAGGAAGATTTCACATTTTCTCCTATTTTTTTTCTTCTCATTTTGTTTTATTGCTTCTTGATGTCTCGTGGAGTTATTAGCTTCCACTTGTCCTCATTTTAATTTTTAAGGAATTATTTTCTTCAGGAAACTTTTGTACCTCCTTTTCCATTTGGCCAATTCTACTTTTTAAAGAGTTCCTTTCTTCATTGAATTTTTGTGTCTCTTTTACAAATTGGCCTATTCTGTTTTTTGAGTGTTATTTTCTTTTCTTTTTTTTTTTATTTAACTTTAACATTCATTTTCACAAAATTTTGGGTTACAAATTTTCTCCCCTTTTCTCCCCTCCCCCCCCAGACCCAAGCATTCTAATTGCCCCTGTGACCAATCTGCTCTCTCTTCTATCATCCCTCTCTGCCCTTGTCTCCATCTTCTTTTGTCCTGTAGGGCCAGATAGCTTTCTTTACCCCTTAACCTGTATTTCTTATTTCCTAGTGGTAAGAACATTACAGTTGATCCTAACACTTTGAGTTCCAACTTCTTTAGCTCCCTCCCTCTCCACCCCTTCCCTTTGGAAAGCAAGCAATTCAATATAGGCCAAATCTGTGTAGTTTTGCAAATGATTTCCATAATAGTTCTGTTGTATAAGACTAACTATATTTCCCTCCATCCTATCCTGTCCCCCATTACTTCTATTCTCTTATGATCCTTTCCCTCCCCATGAGTGTTGACCTTGAATTACACTCTCCTCCCCATGCCCTCCCTTCTATCATCCCCCCCACCCTGCTTGTGCCCTTGTCCCCCACTCTCCTGTACTGTGAGATAGGTTTTCCTATCAAAATGAGTGTGCATTTTATTCTTTCCTTTAGTGGAGTGTGATGAGAGTAGACCTCATGTTTTTCTCTTGCCTCCCCTCTTTATCCCTCCACTAATGAGTCTTTTGCTTGCCTCTTTTATGAGAGATAATTTGCCCCATTCAATTTCTCCCTTTCTCCTCCCAATATTTCTCTCTCACTTCTTGATTTCATTTTTTTTTTAAGATATGATCCCATCCTCTTCAATTCTCTCTGTGCACTCTGCCTCTATGTATGTGTGCGTGTGTGCATGTGTGTGTGTACTCCCACCCAGAACCCAGATACTGAAATGTTTCAAGAGTTACAAATATTGTCTTTCCATGTAGGAATGTAAACAGTTCAACTTTAGTAAGTCCCTTATGACTTCTCCTTGCTGTTCACCTTTTCATGGTTCTCTTCATTCTTGTGTTTGGAAGTCAAATTTTCTTTTCAGCTCTGGTCTTTTCATCAAGAATGCTTGAAAATCCTCTATTTCATTGAAAGACCATTTTTTCCCCTGAAGTATTATACTCAGTTTTGCTGGGTAGGTGATTCTTGGTTTTAGTCCTAGTTTCTTTGACTTCTGAAATATCCTATTACATGCCCTTCGATCCCTTAATGTAGAGGCTGCTAGATCTTGTGTTATCCTGATTGTATTTCCACAATACTTGAATTGTTTCTTTCTAGCTGCTTGCAATATTTTCTCCTTTACCTGGGAATTCTGGAATTTGGCCACAATGTTCCTAGGAGTTTCTCTTTTTGGATCTCTTTCATGTGGTGTTCTGCGGATTCCTTGAATATTTATTTTGCCCTGTGGTTCTAGAATCTCAGGGCAGTTTTCCTTGATAATTTCATGGAAGATGATGTCTAGGCTCTTCTTTTGATCATGGTTTTCAGGTAGTCCCAAAATTTTTACATTGTCTCTCCTGAATCTATTTTCCAGGACAGTTGTTTTTCCAATGAGATATTTCACATTATCTTCCATTTTTCCAATCTTCTCGCTATGTTCTGTGATATCTGTCTTTCTCACAAAGTCCTTAGCGTCCATCTGTGCCATTCTAGTTTTGAAAGAACTATTTTCTTCAGTGAGCTTTTGAATCTCCTTTTCCATTTGGCTAATTCTGCTTTTGAAAGCATTCTTCTCCTCATTGGTTTTTTGAGCCTCTTTTGCCAATTGAGTTAGGCTTGTTTTCAAGGTGTTAATTTCTTCAACATTTTTTTGGGTCTCCTTTAGCAGGGAGCTGATCTGCTTTTCATGCTTCTCTTTCATCCCTCTCATTTCTCTTCCCCGTTTTTCCTCCACCTCTCTAACTTGATTTTCAAAATTCTTTTTGAGCTCTTCCATGGCCTGAGCCCATTGGGTGGGCTGGGACACAGAAGCCTTGATTTCTGTCTTTGCCTAATGGTAAGCATTGTTCTTCCTCATCAGAAAGGAAGGGAGGAAATGTCTGTTCTCCAAGAAAGTAGCCTTCAATAGTCTTATTTCTTTTCCCTTTTCTGGGCATTTTCCCAGCCAGTGACTTGACCTCTGAATATTCTCCTCACACCCACCTCGCCTCCTGGTCCTCCCAGCCAGCATTTGGGGACTGAGATTCAAATGCTGCTTCCAGCCTTAGGGCTTTTGGCGGGGGTAGGGCTGCTATTCAGTATGAAATTATGTTCAGGTGGTCAGGTCGGGGCAGGGCCGCCTCTCAGGCTCAGTTCCCTCTGGGGGTTTATGCACAGACCTTCCACAATGGATTCAGGCTCCCGCCCGCTTGGGGAGCCCCTGTTTGCAGCTGCCTCTCAGCTTCTACCTCCCGGGGGGGCCTGAATCATGGGGGCACCCCACTCCCCTCTCGACCCACCAAAGAGACTCTCTCACCGACCCCTGTCACCTGTGGGTGGAGGAACTTGTGCGGCCACTGGAGATCCCGTCCCTGAAGCCTACTCGGGTCTGTTTCTCTTGGTGCTGTGGCCGCAGCAGGTCTGGGCTGGGCTGGGCTCCGCGTCTGCAGTGCGACGGACCTTTTGCGAGAGGTTTGCAGGTCCCTCTGTGGGTGGAGGGACCCACGTGGCCGCTGGAGATCCCGTCCCCGAAGCCTGCTCGGATCTTTTCCTCTCGGTGCTGCGGCCACTGCAGGGCTGCCCTCTGCTTCCAGACCCAGCGCCCGCAGCGCGAAGGACCCCCCGCGAGAAGTTTGCAGGTTTCTCCGGAACAGAAATCTCCCTCGCTCCAATATTCCGTGGCCTCTGGGTGCAGAATTCACCATGAGTTGCTCCCCTGTAGCCGATCTGTGGGTTGTGGGTTCGGAGCTATGTGTATGTGCGTCTTTCTACTCCGCCATCTTGGCTCCGCCCCCTCGAAGTGTTATTTTCTTCAATTTTTTTTGTGCCTCCTTTCCCAAGCTGTTGACTCTTTTTTCATGATTTTCTTGCATCCTTGTCATTTTTCCCCCAATTTTTCCTCTACCTCTTTTATATGATTTTTAAAATCCTTTTTGAACTCTTCTAAGAATTCTTTTCTGGGCCTGAGACTCAGTCACATTTGTGATTGAGGCTTTGTATATAGCCCTCTTTGAATTGGTCTCCATGCCTCAAGTCTCTCCTCACTCTGATTCAACTGCCAAAGTGATTTTCCTAAAGGACATGTCTGCTCACGTCACACATACCCTTCCCACTCAGTTAATTCCAGTGGCTCTCTAGTACTTTCAGATCAAATAGAAACTTTCAAAGTTGGTGTTTAAAGCTCTTTAAAACCTTTTGGTAACCTACCTTTCTAGTTTTATTATGTATCACTCCCTTCCATACACTGTACTGCCCAACTTCACAGGACTATTATTGTCACAAGTCATTCCTCTTTCCAGCTTTATGAGTTTTATGCTGACTCTTTCCTATGCCTGAAATGCTCTGCATTCTCCCCTCCACTTCCTAGAACCCTCAGCTTCCTGTAAGCCTCTGCTCAAGCTCCACTTCCTACATGAGGCACTTTTCCAGTTTCCCCAGTTGTGAACATATACCCCCCCCAAACTTATATTGGAGGGGGGTATCCTCATTGTAACAGGTACACACAGGCAAGTGAAACAGATTTCTTCATTGGCCATGCCCCTAAAATATATCTTAGTATGTACCCTGAGTTAATCACCTCCATGTCAGGAAGTGGTTCACTTTCTTCATCAGTAGTGCCCCGGATTCATGGTTGGACAATGTATTTAGTTTACTTTGTATCTACTTTGTGTGTATCTTGTGTGAGGAAAGAGAGAGACAGACAGAGAGACAGACAGACAGACAGACAGACAGACAGACAGACAGACAGATAGATAGATAGATAGATAGATAGATGGATGGATGAATAGACAAATAGATATGATAGATGTATAGACAGACAGACAGACAGACAGACAGATAGACAGACAGACAGACAGACAGACAGACAGACAGACAGACAGACAGATAGATAGATAGATAGATAGATAGATAGATGGATGGATGAATAGACAAATAGATATGATAGATGTATAGACAGACAGACAGACAGACAGACAGACAGACAGACAGACAGACAGACAGATAGATAGATAGATAGATAGATAGATAGATAGATAGATAGATAGATAGATAGATGATAGATGGATGGATGGATGTACATATATGTTGATGGTTTGTCCCCCATTAGAAAGTAAGCCCCTTGGAGTCAGGGACTATTGGGTTTTTTTTTCTTTCTATCTCCAGCACTTAGCATACTGTTTGTCACAAATTAATTTTTAAAAGGCTTATTGATTGACATCACTTTTTTTTTGCTGTACTTTGGGGGCTGTCACTTCAGCTGTTGGCATGCCAACCTCTAGTAATGCTCATGCTCACACTTCTATAGTGCTTTAAAATTCCCAGATCTCTCTCCTAGAACTTATCCTTTGATGTAGGTGGAAAAGGTGTTATTATTTTACTTTCATAAATCAGAAAAGGGACAGTTAGATGGCACAGTGAATAGAGAACTCATTCAAATCTGGCCTGATGCTTACTAGCTGTGTGACCCTGGGAAAGTCACAACTCAATTTGCCTCGGTTTCTTCATCTGTAAAATGAGCTGCAGAAGGAAATGGCAAACCACTTGTGTATCTTTGCCAAGAAAACCCAAAATAGCGTCATGAGAGTTGGACACAACTGAAATGACTGAACAACAAATAAAGGAGGAGACTGAGGCTTTGAGAGTAAACAACTTATTCATGGTCTCTCAGAACAGTGAGTGTCAGACCCAGGATGGGAAGCCAGTTCTCTGAGTCCAGATTTGGTTCCATCTAAATAGCATCATGAAGCCTATTGTCCAAAATGCTCCTTTCTCACCTTTTCCCCGGTCCTCCCTATTCACCATTCACACGAGTCAGTCAAGGCCCGGCAAAGCTTTTCCTCTTGCCCAAGGTCACACAGGGAGGTGAGACCCAGGGTTTTTGACCCTCAATCCCATGCTTTTTCCACCAGCCCAACCAGAGAGGCCCATAAGTGCCCAGGTATAGGCTTGTGGGCTCCCGCCTCACTCCCATCTGAGCAAATGCCCTGCACCAATGTGGAATGGAAAAGGAGAGGATCTATTGGGGCCAGGAACCCAAGCTGAAGAGGAGAAATGGGAAGGGAGACACAGAAAAGAACTTCCTGGAGAGAGGCTGCCTGCCAAGCACACTGGCAAGTTGGCCCCAGTGCCACTTTTAAGCTTTCCCAGAGCTGTCTGTCAGCCATTAATGAGGATTTTGTGCCCCTGAGGAAATTCCTCTCCCACAGGGGTGCTCCAGCACCAGCAGTTACCACAGGCCTGCCTAGCATTCTCCTGACTGTGGAGTTCCAGGAAAACAACAGGCAGCCCAAGGGCTGTGGATGCTGCTGCTGCTGCTGCTGCTGCAGGAAAATGGAGAGCAGACTCATGTCACTGGGCCTAGGTGGCCCAGCCCAGCAAGGGCTGCCAGCCCAATGGCAGGGCTGATTCAGGACAAAACTGGGGAGCAAGAAAAGCTGCTTCCAGATTCCCTCTCCCTTTGCCTCTAATCCTCCCCCACCCCTACCCAAACCAGTACACACAGACACAGCCATGTAGCATCTACCTACCACCCCCCCTCAGTGAGACTTCACTTTGTGAACACATATACATTCCAGGGGCCCAAGGTCCAAGTTACCAAAGCTCCAGCACTCTCAACCTCTTCAATGCATCAGAATTTACCTGACCTGAGTCCTCTTCCTTTGGTACCCCACCCTCTGCTCCCAGGCAGGTACTTAACAGTGTGGTAGAAGGCAAAAGGACCTAAAATCTGGTTCCAGCTCTTTGCCTCACTGGCTAAACTACAGAACCCTGAGCAATTCTCTTAGGTTCTCTGAGCCTCTGTTTTTTCACCCATAAATTAAGGGGTTATAGTAAATCATCTTTAAGATCCCTTCCAGTTTGAAGAGCCTATTGGTTTATAATTGGAAGCATGTTAATTTAACACCTTTCCCTGGGAACACGTGCATTTTAAGAGCGGCCTTCTGGAAACACTGCCTTCACCCAAAAGAATGTCCCTAATACAAAGGTTGGTGTCTATGAATTTTATATGTGTATATAAACATATATACTTTATATATTCATATTTCTCTATTTATATGCTATAT
Source organism: Notamacropus eugenii (assembly GCF_028372415.1). Lineage (NCBI taxonomy): Eukaryota > Metazoa > Chordata > Mammalia > Diprotodontia > Macropodidae > Notamacropus > Notamacropus eugenii. The sequence continues at coordinate 151,217,180 of NC_092877.1, read as the reverse complement.
TAAGTCGTATTGTTTCTGTTATAATCTATAATGTAATGTTCATATAAAATAAGATATTAAAACTTAAAATAAATATAAATATTTATGGGATACAAATACATTCCCATATTCATGTATAAATATGTACATTATACATCTGTAAATATGTGCTTTATATACAAAGTTCACAGGCAATGTATGTAGATTTCAATATGAATATATAGCTTTATATACACATGAAGTTTTTTACATATGCTGACAATCATATTTCAATATAATTGGCTTCTTTTTAATTCTATGTATTTTTATTTTATATATTTAAAAACATAATTCTGAGAAGCAGTCATATGCTTCAGCAAATCAAGGAGTCCGCGGCACAAAAACCGATGACACGCCAACGCTCCAATGCATCTGTGATCTCACTCCCTACAAAAATGCAACCCCAGTCCATCCATGCTTGGCCAACTGTTGTGATTTGTGCCCTTCCACAGTTCCCCTTCCAGAACATTCACCTGCCACGCTGGGAGCCTTCTTCTCGTCCTTTCGCCATGAGGAGGATACCAGTGGAATGTGCCACTTACCTTTTCTGTGTGACTGACCTAGCCTATCTTTTCTTGTACTACTTCAAGTACGAGATTACATCCTACATAATTATTAATGCCCGACATATGCTTCTCCACTGTCGTTGGAGTCTTTCAGAGGTTCGTTTCTATGGAGGCCCTAGTGACCTCAGTCACTTAAGGTCAAATGTTACGGATCTACATTTTCATTAATGTGGGCACTTCATCAATGCAGATTGCAATCTATCCATGCCTTAGGGGACAATCTCGATGAGTTGCCTTGCACGAACTCAGCTGGTGGCCAACCCTCTTTTACTAAGACACTCACAATTTAATAAGTCTGGTCTTTAGTTGACAGATGACAGGCACATTGCTGACAGGACCATACTCAAAGTTCTTTCTCCTCGGTAGGAGGCAGTTCCACTAGTAGAGCCTTTGGGACTCCAGAGTTGGCTTCACACCACAAGGAGGCATCAGAGATAGACTTTCATAGTGAAACAATAATAATGTTATAAATAATTTCTACTTATGGAACACTTAAAAGATTTTTAGGACTTTTTTCTCATAATAATCCTGTGAAGGAGAGATCATTTCCCATTTTGTCAATGAGAAGTTGGGTTCAGAGAAAATCAGTGAACATTCCATGGCCATCCTGACAGTGTGTCATCAAGGTTTTCTAAGCATACCGCTGGCAAATGTGTGATGGAGTTATCTGGAGGTGACCCCACTCAAATCATGCCTAACAGCTAGAATCTCAGGATGCTGATATTCCAAAAGCTCAGCTCTACACTCCTCCTTTTCTCAAAAAGTTTCACTAACTCCCTGTTGTCTCTTGGATATAAACATCTTTCTTTGGTATTTAAAGTCTTTCACAACTTGCCTCTGGTCAGTCATTCCAGGCTGATTTAACACCACCCTCCCTCTTGCTCTCTGTGCTCCAATCAACCTGGTCTGCCTGCCTTCCCTGTACACAACACTCCACCACCACTCCTGCCTTGGTGCTTTGTGTACAGGCTTTCTCCTCGTACCTATAAAGGCTCCTCACCTCTACCTCTGAGAAGTTCTTCAAGGTTCTCACTCAGGTGCCATTTCCTATAAGAGGCTGTCCATCACTCTCCCAATTATTAGCACTAATTACTTAGGTTTTCTTGTGAATATATTTAGTGTTTATATTCATGTATATGTTGTCCCCCCTGTAGAATTACTTGAGGGCAGGAACAGTTTCGTTTTGTTTCATCATTTTCACCCTTACACCTAGTGTAGTAACTGACACACACAGTAGGCATTTCATAGGTTTGTTGTCAAATCAAATCTAGCACTGCTTACAACACCAGCTGCATATCAACTCTTCAGGTATTAGTTATTGGAGTATTCACCCCAAGACTCAGGAATTAGCTACAGTACTCCATGGGAACAGGAACTGAAAGGATCAGAATTAAACAAAAGCAAAGAAAAAAATCTAAATTCCATCTGCATCTCTCTTCAGGTAAATAGGTAAAAACTTGGTGTCAGAGGCAGAAAGATTTGATTTCAAATCCTATCTCTCAAAAAAGTTGGCTGTGTGATGCTTGCCAAACCACATAACTTTTTAGGGACCCCAGGTAATTCTCTAGGTTGGTGAAGGGAATTTCCACCCATACTGACATTAATCTCACACTAATGAAATCACAGAGCAGGACTCAGAAAAGTGCATGTACCTTCCCTGTGTACCCCAGCCCCAGCAGGTTTTGGTAAGCTTCAAGGAGTTCAGTTTTCCAAGAGATAGTTACACCTTTATGAAAACTACAGGGGCATATCTGAATTCACAAAGCCCAGAGAATGTTTATTTGGGGATAACCACACCCAGTGTTTAATTAGCTAACATGCCTTGTGCTTCTGGTGTCCAGGAGGCAAGAGCATCACTCCACACAAGGCAAATATCTCCCTAACTCCAAACGAGTGGAATAATAGTCCTGAGACTAGGAGAGCACCCATGAAGTAGGGCCTGCTTGTGCTCCCTGACCAGGTGCTGATGTTGACTCAGTTGAAAAAACAAGGCGCTCTTTGATGGAGGCAGGTGGTGGAGTTGCAACATAGAATAAGGAGAGGCCGAGGTGGAGATGAGAAGTTGACTGCTCAAGTGGTGTCCAATTGGGTTGTTCAATGGGAGTCTACTGGCCTTTCCCCCAAACAGCCCAGGACAGCCAGAGACATAAAAAGTAGAGCAGGGCAGAGGGAAAATAGCCTTCCTTGATGCCACTGTTTGCAGTGGTCAAAATTAATTAGGGTGGAAGGAAGGTAACATGGCAGACTTAGAGAAAGGGGGAGAGCCTTAGTGTGAAATGGTAACTGTCTTCCTACCCAGGTCATGACAGGCACTCACAAGTACTGAGAGTTAGGTGAGTGGGTACAAAGCTATTTTGCTTGTACAGTGAGGAAGCCTTGGGTTCAAATCCTGCCTTAGACACTTGCTAGCTATGTGACCCTGAGCAAATCACTTTATCTCTCTGGTTTTCAGTTTCTTTATCTCTAAAATGGATACATACTACATACCTCTGGGACTATTATGGTCAAATGAGTCTACAAAGGGCAAATGCAATTTTATGTGTAAGATGTTGAATTAACTCCAAAGCCGACTGCTATCACCACAGAACTCCTGTTCAAATGCCTGATGTTGAAATGATTTTGGGCTCCTGAAGGTTAGACCAGGGGAGCACATTCAATTCAATTGGATTCAACAAATATTTTATTAAGCACTTACGTGCTGAGCATAAAACACTGGCAGGTTCTAGCTAGTTGGAAAGGTTTCCCGTTAGAGTCAGCCCTGGACTGGGTGTCTCTTCTTCAAGAGCAAAGCTAAGTCAATTATCTAACGTAACCCCCTAATTGTACTCAATTCTGGAGATAGGAAACGCCTTGCTCAGGGTCACCCAGTGAACAGGTGGTTGGAAATAGGACTTGAAATTCTCTGGATTTAAATCCAGAGCTCAAAGGATCAGAGCTGGTAAGAACTTTAAAGGCCATTAAGTTGAACTCATCTCCCAAGGTACATGGAGGTTAAGTGATTTGACCAATATCACCTAACAATTAAGTATCTGAGGTGGGATTTGAACCCAGAACTTCATGGATACAATGCCCTCTCCACAAGAGGCATCATAATCAAATATAATAGAAATGGTAGACACTAAGGTATGTGAGGACTCCTGCTAACCGCATACTGACTTAGAAAACCACATATTGACATAATCTATGTTATTGTATTGTTATTTTTTTCATTAAATACTCCCCAATTACATTTTAATTTGGTTCAAGCTGCACTTAGGAGATAGGGCTCTGTGTTTGATACTTTCTGCATTATGGGCCCTATTGCTTTCCCTCCTATATTCTATATCCTCAGAGAGAGATTCATTACTGGAAGGTTGGCCACATAGATTCACAAATCCATTTCCTAAGGTATGGCTGGATTATAATCTGTCCCGGTGGGAAAAGTCACTCAATAAATGTCTGTTAAGGGCCTACTTTGTACCAGGTGCTGTGCTGAGCAGTGAGAGTTCAAAGTACCTATCACCAATGAAATAAAGTCTCCTTAAATCAATCAATGAACCATTAAGCATTTATTGAATGCCCACAGTGTATTAGTCACTGCAAAACCTTGGAGATACAAATGAAAAATCAATTTTTGGAAACAGTCTCTATCCTCAGAGAATATACTTTACTGGAGAGCTGATACCATCTTTTTACAGTGTATGTAAGTACATCATCCTTTGTATTGTAACATTTTAAAAGTTCAAGACATCGTTTCTGGGTGATTAATCATCTTATTAATAATGCTAGCATCTTATTAATAAAGGAGTTCAGTGGCACTCTAGAATGCCACAGACTCCCCTCATGGAACCCACTCAATGCTTATATGCCCTTGGAAGGGTAGCTGTTCCTGAGGGTGGCAATTGTCTCTGATTAGTTAACAGGTAATGAGAGAATAAATGAGATGTGGGCTCAATCTAATGAGGGTCTTGGGTGCACATGACTTGGATCACCCAAGTCTTGGTCAAAGAGACTTATCAACTGTATCAACTGTCTGACATTTTCCCAGACCTAGGTAAATATAACAAGCAGGCCATTCACCTAAATTTAGATTTTCTTTAACTGTCTTTGATTAAATCTTAGCTTAGGTAAGCCTTTGCCCAAGATTTCCCACCCTGGCTGATTTCTGGATGAGGAAGTAGAAAAGAGGGAAAAATTGTGGTCCTAATTCAATAATTAGCATTAATATAAGAGAGAAATAATCTTTTCTCTTTTTCAGCTCTCTGTATCCAGAGGCACTAATATTAATGTGACTACAATTCACATACTTCTAAAGAAATGAATGATTGAGGCCCCACATCCTTCCTATGCTGAGTGTAAGCACCGTCTGAGTGGAAATGGGTGTGGTGTGGAGGCCTAACTGGGAAAAGAAAAATTATATATATATATGTATATATATACATATATATGGGGGGGGGGGTGGCATGAAGTAGAGATAGCAGAAGGCAAAAGCAACAAGGAGATGCACTTGGAGCCCTACTAAGAGACTGGGGTTTCCAGTATGTCATGTAGCCTTAGCTGTAACTAGAGTGAGACAATCAGGGTTTTGTCTCAGAGGGCCATTTTTAGAGGGCACAAATTTAGAGGGTAATAACAGCTCCTGCAGTATTTTATCACTGTAGAAACATGGGTGCTTATCACTATTGTGACAAGAATAATTCAAATAGGGAGCTACAAGAAGGCTGGGATGAACTCCTTTGCCCTGATCTGTCAAGACCAGGTCCCTCAACCAGGCCATGTCCCACCCTAAGCCTCGGCTTGAGGGTGTGTTTCATGTGGCTTTCCTGGGTGTGGTTTGTAGTGATTGCCCCAGGAGCAAAAATTCCTTGTGATGGCAGAAGCCATATCTCCCTAAGACATGAATGCTAAAATCATATTTTGTCCAAAACCCTGCTAGACAAAGTCACTGCCACTTGGCTACCTTGGTGGCCCAAGGCCACATGGCACCATCATCTACCCTGACTTGTGTGACCACATTGCTTTCCCCAGAGAGAACTGGTTTTTTTTCCATCTATTATCATTATGTCATCACCAGTAAATGTTTATGGAACACTCACTGGGGGCCTGGCACAGGGATTGGCTACTTTGCAGAACTCTACAAAACAGAGAAGATAGAGTCACTTCTAATTAAGAGTCTGGAAGAAAAGACAAGCCAAAAAAAGAAATAATACAGTATCTCACACACACACACATACACACACACACACACACACACACACACACACACACATACACATGTGCAGTGTTTCCTAAAAGTCAATGCTACCCTAAAGCTTTTGAAATACCTAAATATTCATCTATGTAATCTTTTATATTCAATTCTCTGTATTCAGAGATACTAGTACTGGTCGTACAACCCTTGAAGTTCCTGTTTCTTTTTTCTTTTGTCTGTTTCTCCGTCCACCTACTTCATTACTTCAAGGATCCCTGATTTTATCTGTGGGGGTATTAGAATTAGAGGTGAAAGCGATTTTAGAGACATCTTCATTTTAAAGATGAGTTAACTGAGACATAAAGAGTTTAAGAGGCTTGCCCAGTTCACTTCTTGAGTAAACCGTCTGAGCTGGGATGGGAAATCTAGTAACTCTACCATACCAATGTATAACCCAAGAACTCTAACAACCTAGTAAACAGTCCCCAAGAGTCGTTGTGGCCAAATTTTCATCACTCTGTAGCCAACCTAGTGATGAGCCTCTCTAAATTGAAGTAGGCTGGTCCCCTGATGACAGATGCAACCCTTCATCAGGCCCGTACTTGAAGCCTCTCCAGCTTGGTAGAACCTGCCAGAGCTTGCATTTAACTAGCATAGCCTTGGAAGCACCCAGGGTCATAGAACCAACCCCTACCTCACTACTACCACTACCACCACAATGGGAATGAAGGAAGGACTTGACTATTGAATATAATGCATTCAGCTCTCAAAGAGCCAAGTTATAATGGAAGAACAAAGTGGCCCAGATACCACAAAAACAGCTGATCAGTTATACTGTAATTATTCTGAAAAGCATTCCTGGGTATGGGTCCTTCTGCTAAAAAAAAAAATACATTTGCCCTCATGGTGTTCTGTTTAGTCTCCAAAATTCTCCAAGCACACAAAAATAGACCATGGGGGACAGAAGTGCGAAAGGGTATAAAGATGATTTGGGGCTGATCTTTGCCATGAAGGAACCACAAAGTATATGTATTTTTAACATTTTCTTTCATTTTATTCTGAACAAATACCAAATGAAACAAGCATTTCCATAGATACAGTAGAACAGAAGGAAGGGATTGTACAAGAAACTGAGAATCTCAATTGTAAAGAGTTTACTTTTCTTTTTAAGTATATAATAAATTCAACATATAACTTTCAACATGATGATAATAATAGCACCCACAATATGTCCTGTTTGTCTATGATTCCTTCTGGCCTCCCTTCTGTTCTTTCTTTCTTTCTTTTAATATATAAGCCACAAAATCAACTGTCTACACACAGATCCTGTAAATGCCCACTTATCCAACATGACTGGGGAACAGAGTGTTCGAGTTAAATGAATATTCTAATCAGTTGAGAGCTCTTACATACCACATACCATATAAGGAACAGCCACATCCAAAGACTTGAGAACTAAAAAAAAAAATACAGCTAAATCCTCCTTGGATGATTCAGAAGGCATCCCAGGATCTTGCACCGCCAAAGGGCAATCATTTTGAGCACCAATTACCATAAAAGCATAGAATCTCAGAGTTAGAAGAGACCTCATTATTTTCTTGCAGTCCATCTAGATGTGAGCATGAATACCCACTATTCCTGATCAGCCCTCACTTAAAGTCCTCCAGTGATGGGAAACTCACTGCCCTGGAAAAGAACCCAATTCCATTATTGCAAATACAAATGAAGGACTTTTTCACCTTGTCCCTTAAACAAAAAGTCACTCCTCTGGTCCTCCCATTTTCCTCATCTGTGAGAAGAAGGGATTGGACAAGATGACCTCTAAGATCCATTCCACTTCAAAATCTGTGATCTATGTTGCTCATTAAGTCTTTCCTTCTCCCGGTTAAAGGTGCTAGCTTTCTTTGGCTAATCCTCATAGGACCTCGTCTCCAATGCTCCCTCTCTGGAAAGTCTTTCCCAAGATGTGACACTCCAAAGTGGACACAGTGTTTACTGTCTATCACCACAAATGAGGAAGGAAGGGACAGCTGTGCTAAATCTTTGCTGAGAAGCAGTATGTTGATAGAAGCACGAATTTAGGGCTAGACAGAACTTAAGGTCTTCTTGTCCAACATCCATTTTACAGATAAGTTTAAGTGACTTAGTATAAATAACAGTTCAGTCCTTTTTCAATCATGTCTGACTCTTCCTGACCCCATTTGGGGTTTTCTTGGCAAAGACACAGGAGTAGTTTTCCATTTGCTTCTCCAGCTCATTTTACAGATGAGCAAACTGAGGGAAACAGGGTTAAGTGACTTGCCCAGAGTCATACAGCTAGTAAATATCTAAGGCCAGATATTTTATAGCCTAAAGTATATGGGTTAGAAAGCAGCAAGGTGGCACAGTAGATAGAGCACTGGACCTGGAGTCAGGTAAAATCATCTTCATAGATACAAATCCAGTTCAAACCCTTACTAGCTGTGTTAACCCTGTTTGTCTCAATTTCCTCATCTGTTAGATGAGTAGACAAGGGAATGACAAACCACTCCAGGGTCTTTGCCAAGAAAACCCCAGATGGGGTCACAAAGAGTCAGACATCAGTGAAACAAGTAAACAACAGAAAGATAAGGGGTGAAGAGCTCTGCCCAAATCCAGGATGGTTTCTATTGCATCACATTGCCTCCCATCAACCTGCCTGGAATCCTCCCTCTTCTGTCTGGTTTCCTTCAAATTTCCCCATCTGTGGGAAGCCTTTCCTATCCCACCTAACGCTAGTGCCTTCCCTGTGATATCACCTCCAAGGAGTCCTTCATATATCCTTTCTGTCCACAGCTGTTTTCATGTTTTCTCTTCCCATCAGATTATAAACTCCTTGAGGACAGGGGCTGTCTTTGCCTTTCTTTGGATCCGAAGCTCATAGCACAATGACTCACACATGGTAAGTACTTTAAAAATGTTTATTGACATAATTATGTTTATTATTATTTAAAAATGTTTATTATTCTATAAGCCAGATGATGAACTCTGCTTAAAAAAAAATACCTTGATGTTCGCTGATTTACTCATCTCTTAGTGTCTTTCTCATAAAAGTGCTGGCTCTTAATCAAGCTTTCCAGTAGTTTGGATACTGGGAAGGGGGTGGTGGGGTGGGAGAAGGTGACTACTGTCACCAAGAGCAGGCTATACTCATTTGGAAGGTGAAGAGCACTTGATTCACTGATTCACCAGTGGCACTGAGTGCCCTACTGAGTCAGGGGAGGAAGGATCTGGAATGTTCCCTTCTGTTCTTTCTCCCTTCCTCCTTCCCTCTCTTTCCACCCGCTCACCAGGGAAGACAGGAACAAGCTCTCACAGGCCAGGGGCTGATGAGGCTTGCCTCTGGATTCTCTGCTTCTGATTGGGGCCCTGCAAAGAGAAGAAATCCAACCCTGTTTGTTTGCCTAGAGTTCTTCATGCCACACTGATGCTAACTTAGCTCATTATATCAGCCAAGGATTGCTCTGTAACCGGGACAACAGAAATATTCCAAGAGTGGCAACATGCATTTTTAGTCCCGAGTTCATTGGGCCTTTCTGATTCTAGAGGCAGCAAATTTGTGCAGTAGATTAAGTGTGTTGGACCTGGAGTCAGGAAGACCTGAATTCCAATGCTGCCTTGGACATCTACTAGTGGTATGTCCCTGGAGTCTCTCTCAGCCTCGCTTACTTTGTCTGTAAAATGGGGATACCTCATACAGTTGTTGTGGAGATCAAATGAGGTCACATATGTATAGCACTTTGTAAACCTTTGAGTACATCACTGCTGGCTACTCTCATCATTATTATTATAGAGTGTACTTCTAGATTTCTTAGAGGCAACATAAAGTGGTAGATTTAGATTTAGGAAGGCATGGGTTCATGTCTGCCTCTTCCTAGTTACATGATCACAGGCCAGTCATGTCAGCCTCTTTGAGTCTCAGGCCCCTCCTCTCTAAAATAGAGGCAATAATACTGAACATAGAAGGTCGTTGAGAGACCCAAATGAGATGATAGATGTAGACTGTCTTTAAAGAGCGATGTAAGTCGAAGTTACCATTTTCTCCTTCTCTTGGACTAAATTTTCTCATCTGTAAGAACAAGAGAAGGAAATAGCACCTGCTTAACTAGATTGTTGTGAGAATCAAATAATATGTACACATATATATGATATTTATGATGTATACATGTAAATTATATGTAACATGCTTCGTGAATAATCCTTAAGACATCATGGAAATGTTAGCTAAAGGCAGCTAAGTGATAGAGAGTGAATATAGCCTGTTGGATTTGGAAATAGGAAGACTTGTGTTCCAATCCTGCCTCAGACAATTAATAGCATTATGGTCCTGGGCAAATCAGTTGATCTCTCTCAGCCTCAGTTTCTTAAGGGGGAAAATAACAGCACTTACCTCCAAGGTTGCTGTGAGGCTCAGAGGAGTTAAATATGGAAAATGCTTTGCAAACCTTACAGCATAGCGTAAAGCTTTATTATTGTTGCTATTGATTGTTGCCGTTGTTCGAAGCCCAGTTGCTTTCTACTCCCTCATGGGCACGTCTTGCCACCCACTATAGGCACCTAAAAGAACCACTCATAACTGTAGCCCCCAGGGAAGATCTACAAAGAAAATAACCATCAGACCCTGCAGGGGATTTGTACATACTTGTCTGCAGCCTTCAAAGGGTTAAACATGCAGCCACTTGGTGGGAACCTTTTGCAGCTTCCAAGGTCAGGAAATAAGTGTGTGTGGTATTAGCTGCAGGCAGCTGCAGACATGTTGACCTTATGAAAATCAGCAGACCTCTGAAGATGAATATAGTGACACTAACTTAGGGACAACCTAAGAAGAGGAGCATGTCATCTCGTTATCATTTTATATATTGACTCAATTTCGCAAGTGTCTAGTGAGCCCCCCCTAGAATATCCAATTCAATTCACACAACAGTTTTTGAGTGCCTACTGTGTGCCAGTCACTGTGGTAGGTGGTGTGAATACAAAAGCAAAAACAAATTCACTTTTCTTTTTTTTTAAGGTATAATTTATTTTATCATTCATTGAAAAAAAAAGTGGGTTCCAAATTCTCTCCTTCATACTCCTTCCCCACCCATTGTGAAGGCAAGAAATGTGACATGTGAAATCATGCAAAAAAAAAAATTCCACTGAATTTGCTTTTATTCATAAGGATCTCACATATTATTTTAATCAACTGATCAACATGGTTCATGAGGTGCCTACAGTGTTAGGGGTGATGCAACCTTTAGATGGAACACTGTCCCTGTCCCAAGGAACTTGGGGTCTCCTCAGTTACAAGAAGAGGTAGCTATCACCAACAGGTAGCCAGCAGCTTCTCAAGGTTCAGGATTGGCCTAAGTGCAGCTCTCACCTCCTCCCTTTGCCCAGCAGAGAGAATGACTTGAGGCTCATGGGAAAGGGGTAGGGAGGATGGGAGGGGGAGTTTTCTTTATTCCCCTCAAGAAGACGATGGAGGAGTAATGACCATTTAGGCCAAATCTATGGCTATACCAGTACTAGTAAAGGTGCTTCTGGAGCTGAATCAGAAATCCAGAATGGACAATGAGCTACAAATAGAGTGTTAACTGAGCCAAGTCAGGTCTAGAATGGAGACTATAAACATGAGCCCATGGAGAGAGGGTTGCAGTCGTACTTGCAGAGGTGATCCTGGGAACAAAGAGCTCTTCATTGGAGTCTTCCTCACCTCTGAGACCATGTAGGAGTATATTCCAGCTACAGAGGGATTGAACCTATGCCTTCTTCTGCCAGAGCCATGATTCTTAGAGGATAGTCCGAACTACTCTGGAGGGAAATGGAGGCACAGCACTCATGCAGAAATATGTGCTGATGTTGACTCTCCTATCTTTCTATTCATTTCTGTCCTGATTCAGTGATTACTTTTTCGGTGCTCTTCCTTGCCTGGGTCTGTAAACAAGGTGAGTCAATGAATAAACCTCAGGAGTTTCCAGTTTTCAAAACTGGGTGGGACCAAGATAGGTAAATTATCTTTAAAATTCCCTGTGAATTAGACCTGAGTCTATGAAGATCCAGAGGAGATGAGACCCCTGAACCACACACAGTCATACCCAACAAGCTCTTGGGAGAGTTACAGAACACCATGCTAAGCCTTATCTAAAGCAGAGCACCCAGATGAGCGCTCCACCCTCTAACAGGTGTGACAACATGGAAAAACATAAAGATCATGTTACACAATCCTCCTTTATATAGATACCTTGAACACCTAAAATGAGCTCACCAATCTGGATGTCCAGTTCCTTCCACTGATATAGCTCCAGTCAATGTCTTCCTATAACCTTCGCACAAGGGGCCTACCCAACATCCTGGGAGCCTTTCTTGCTTTCTCTTGACCATGTAAGGATGTTGAACATTTTATTCCCAGAGAAAAAAACAGGAAATAAATATAAGGACTTGTATTTTCTACAATCCATGGGTTAAGTACCATAGTGAAAAGGTGAGGATGGCATCATTAAGGAAATTTTATATTCCAAAAGGGTAAACAATATCTCTGACCCCAGATATCTCTCTTCTCAATTTCAATTGAATCACTAGGTTAGGAATGGGGAACCTGTGGCCTTAAGGGCACATGTGACCTTCTAGGTCCTTAAGTGCAGTCTTTTGACTGAAACCATAGCCTTAAAGTCACATGTGGCCTTCAAGGTCCTTAAGTGCAGTCTTTTGACTGAATCCATGGTCTTAAAGCCACATCAGGTTCCCCACCTTCTGCACTAGGGCTTCTCCACAAGCTTCTTGAACTTTCCCAAAGGACCCAAACATATTCCAGCAGTACCCCTTCCTTCCAGGTTTCCAACCTCTTTCCCATCGTCAGTCCAATCCTTTTGTCGCTACATAATGTCTATAGTGGGCAACTTTTCTCCCAGTGTTGAAAAGAAGCTCTGGTTGGCAGACAAACAAGTGAGTCAAGTTAGACTAACTAGAATAGAATGACTGGTCAATGAGGGACCAGTCCTTGGAACATGCATAGTATACTTTTTCTGGTATTAAGTCACGGGGAGTTTTGTTGAGCCTGTTTCAGAAAGACTGAACTGTGAATTAGGCAGTTTGTTTTCAGGACTCTATCCCTCCTCTAGGCTCTGGAAGGCTTTGTTCAAGCCATGGCTTCCCCTCCCACCCCATTCACCTTCTTCTTCCTGCTCCTTCTTTCCCTTTAAGAATATCTCGAAAGCCTTCAGGTTCATCCGGTCAGAACTAGCAATGACCTTAGAGATCATCTTGTCTAACCTCCTTCATTTTACAGATGAAAAAATGGATCCAGAAAAGGGAAATGATTTGCCTAAGGGTCACACAGGAAGAAAGTGGATCTGCAATTTGAACTGGTATCCCTTGATTCCATACCTCTGTGCCTTCCAAAGTAAATAATATGAGAATTGGCTAATATGACACATTAGTCAGAGCTCCTGAGAGAAAACTAATGGAGAAGACTCTTTCCTTACTGGTCTCTCTCCTTTTCTCCCAAGTAACTTCGGCATTTTAACAATTGTTTTCTAGAAACAATGCCGCTTAATTTTGCTCTTACCCTGAATAATGATTGTAAGTGAAATATAAATTCCACAAAGGCAGGGATTGTCCCACTTTTATATTTTTATCCTCTTTGCCTAGCACAATGCCTGGAACCTAATATCTATTTAATAATTATTCATTGATTAATTCATTGATTGATTAATGATGAGAATTTCAGGTTGGAAAAGGGGGAAAGACTATCTTCTGGAGTAGTTGGGTAATATAGTGGATAGTCTTGGACTTGGAGTGAGGAAGACTTATTTTCCTGAGTTCAAATCTGGCCTCAGACATTTACTAGCTGCATGACCCTCGGCAAGTCACTCTTGGTTTCCTCCTCTGTAAAATGAGCTAGAGAAAGAAAGGGCAAACCACTCCAGGATCTTTGCCAAGAAAACCTCAGATGGGGTCATGAAGAGTCAGATACAGCTGAGCAACCACAAGAAAATATACTATTGGACCAACCAAGGAAATTTAGGGTAGGAGGGGCCTTATAATTCCCCTCAAATAATAAGACCAATCAACCTGTGTGTAGAGTTGGCTCTGACTAGGAGAAAAACAACCAAATGGTATAGAGATCTTAATGGAAATCCATGATAACACAGAGCATTAAGGTTCGGATGGTGGGTATCATCATTATACTCATTTTACTGTTGAGAAAACTGAGGCTGACAGAGATTAAGTGATTCACCCAGGGTCACATAGCTAATAAGTATCTGAGGTGGGATTTGAACTCAGGTCTTCCTGACTCCAACCTTGGCACTCTATCCTTTGTGCCACCTAGTTTCCTCTAGCATAAGAATGAGAACAGGATAAGAATCCCAGAGTAAGAACTGATATCTTCCTTTGGGCAGGGTGAAGCTAGGTGTGGGGAAGGGTTGATAACCCAGTTTCAGGCAGCTTCAAGACCAAATTCCATTCTTCACACAAATTCCAGTCATCCCAGGACAGTTCTTTCCCCAGCTCACCTTAAGACATATCTTAAGTATACCCAGTGAACCACGAGATTTGGGGACTGCTTGAAACAATGGAAGTCAGGCTACATCCACACATGCAAAGGGGAGAAGTGAAAATGCTATGGGATTTCTGTGATATAAAAATAAGACTAACACTGACATCATGCTTCCAAGTTTGCAAAGAGCTGTTCATAAATCTTTCATTTGATCCTCACAGCAATCATGTGAGATAGGTGCTTCATCATCATCATCCTCATCTTCATCATTTTATAGATGAGGAAACTGAGATTGAGGAGTTCAGTGACTGGCACAAGGTCACACAGCTGCTACAACATGTCAAAGATGGCATTTGAGATTGCCTCTGAGTCTAACACTTCATTCAGTACGCCTGCTATTTCCAGTAGGTTTGGGGAATTTTCCTGATCATTCTTTGCGCTGCATGCATTAGTCATGTCTACTTTCTAAGAAGTACGAATAGGTTACACAGGACAAGACTTGATGGCAAATTTTTCTTGAAAAAGCAAAGGATTTTTCCCAAGAGAAAAGTGGTCCAAAGATAAGAAGGGTTATTAAAAGGAGTAAGGGAAAGACTGACCAATGAGGGTCCAGTTCTAGGAGCACATGAGTGGGAGCATTGTTCTGTTGGCTGACCACTTTCCAGAGACATTCAGGAGGCTGCTTTCTGGAGGTGGGTGATGATGGAGAATGAAGGACTCTGCCTTTTCCTGTGTTAGCTTTCCCAGGTATCCTGTGATTCTTTCCTGTTATTTACTTTGTGGAGAAGAAAAGCCTTTTGAAGGGCTGCCCAGCTGGAGCTAAAAGACAGTACCAAAGACACTAGCCTGACAAGTCAATCTCTCTTCCATCTAGTAGTGAAAGGGCTTCTTCGTGCTCTGTCATGGAGGAACATAGAATTTTCTGCTGACCAGCACTTACCTGAATGTAGGAGCCAGGGAGCTGTGACCTAGAGTATCTATATTATGTCTGTCTGAGGGTGTGCTGGTAAATGTTCACCAACCAGCTCTCCTTCCCCACCAAAAAAAGTACAAACAATGCATTTTGAGTTTAATCTGCATTAATATTTTCTCCATTGCTTTTTTAAAGTCAAGACAATAAGCAGAACAATAAATCAAGTCCTCATTCGTAGTCTTTGTTGATTTCCAGCTGAAAATGTAACAATCAGCTCTTAGGAGTTGGTTGGAGCTGGCACCAACATACCCCTGTTTCTTGTGTCTATCTTTCCTGTTCTTAGTTAAAGGAGGATTGGAGACAGAATGACCATGAATTTCAAAAGAGTCATTAGAGTTCTCCAGTAGCCATTGATGCCACAGCCCAAAGAAAAAATTCAATTGATCAGACCATGAGTGGGTCAGCCTAGTACCCAAGAGATCAGATCCCCTGCAAGCAAGGCCACATTTGAAAGTGGACTTGGTGGTGTGAAGGCTTTGCAGTCACCACCTTCTGCCTGAGCTTACTATCCCCTCTACAACCTCCATTCCCCAACCTCCTTTTCAGGTGTGGCCCAACACACACACACACACACACACACACACACACACACCACACAGATCACACACATACACACACACCACACAGATCACACACACACACACACACACACCACACAGATCTCTCTCTCTCACACACACACACACACACACACACACACACACACACCCTATTGGCCAGATCTTTGATTTCACTGATGACTTGCTATGAGTCTTTAGCCAAGTCTCCAACCCCATTGCTTAACATTGACATGAGAATTTTTTTCCCACCATTTACAAAGAGCTTTTAAAATTATCTCCAATAGTCCTTTGAAGTACCCAGTGCTTACACTATTGCATTATTCATTCCCATTTTACAGATGATGAAAGTGAGGCTCAGAGATGAAAAGACTTGTCTATGGTTCTGCAGCTAGTCAGGGCCAGAGCAGGGACTGCAGTTCTAGGCCTCTTTTCCCTACACTGGGGGCCTTCCAGGACCGCAGAATGGAATGGAGGAACATAGTATTTTCTGCTGACCAGCACTCACCTGAGTGTAGGCTTGCAATCCCCCAGATGTTTTTTCTCATGATGAAACGGTGGCAGCTCCGAATGAGGAAATTCAAAGAAGAATGATTGTCACCCATTCAGCAGAGGGTCGTCACTGGTGGTAACAGCTGATTGCCTGTCAGAATTCCCATATCATTTGCCAAGAGGAACTAGGTGGGCACAGACAGCAGCATCTCCTGACACAAAGGACAGGCAGCTTTACCTGTCCTAGAAGCTCCTCTCCCATTTGTTTATATGGAAATAAAGTCCTTTCCACAAGCTCTTTCAAGCCTTAGCAGGTGAAAGGTCAGCTCAAGTTATTCAGGGGCTTGGGTTAGCCATTGACTCTTCTCTGTGGGAGCTATTTGGGGAATCTGTACCTTCATCCAGAGGAAAAGGTAGAAGAAAACAGCTCTGAGAGTGGGGGGTGGGGGAAGGGAAAGTCAAAGATTTCCAAAGAAGTTTGAAAGGGATTAGTTAGTAATCTACATTTGTTCTCTATTAGTATCAGTAATAAGCACCTAGAGGTGCAATCTTCAACGTGCCTGAACTTTGTGTTGAAATGACTCTTTACAAAACCCCATCATAGCATCACCCCACAGACTTCAACTATAGTAAATTAAAATGGTTAAAATAATAGAGCCATACCTAGGGTGGGGCAGGGCACTGTCATCTTTTTCCCTTCAGTAACCTCCCTCACATCACAGTCCTTCACCAGCTTGTGCAAAATGTGACACAGTGACAAACTATGCTGCCACCCCTCATGTCTAGTCTGTCCAGTGTCCCCTTCCCAGAACCCACCTTTCTCCTCAATTCCCTTCAGAGTGAATTCTGTAGAGCTGGATTCTGTTAGGCAAGGGTTCTTAACTGGATTAGACTTCAGGGAGGGTGTAAAATTAGAAGGAGGGAAAATTACATCTTTATTTCAATATAAATGAGTCTTTTGTGAGCATTTGTATTTTCTTTTATGAATGTCAAAACATTATTCTTAGAAAAGATCCCTAGATCTCACCAGACTGCCAAAGGGGGCTGTGACTAGATGAAGAAACCTGGCTGCAGGAGAGGGGTTTACCTCTCTCTTGGAATGATTAAGTAGGCAGTGTCACAGGTTAGATATTCCACCACAGCTCAAGGATCCCTTGTGCTGGAGCTGATAGCCTCCAACCCATGAGATGGTGGCTGTTGCCTATTCTCTACCTTCACCCACAAGTTCTTTTTCCTTCAGATGAAAAAAAATTTATTGACATGTTTCTGCAAAACAGAAAAAGAAGTCAAAGGGAATCTATGTCACACATTGTACAGCACCACATCTACCAAGGTTCTCCTCTAAGGGCTCATTGTACAAGAAGGTGACCCTGGTTCTAAAGACAATGACAATGGAATGCAAGCCCTGATACCAAGCTGAAATGGCATCAGGCATGGGCCCAGTGATGGATCATGTGCTTCTGTGTCTGTCCTCAGAGGGTAACCTAGCTATGTCTGGAATGCTCATCATCAGGAATCTGGTCACCAGAAACTCCTGAAAAAATCTACCAAGAACCCAACAAGCAGGGAATAAATGAACAAATTGAGACTTATAACAAAATATTATTGCACAGTAAGAAAGGATGCACGTGAAGAAAAGTGAACAGACTCAGGAGAACAGTTTATATGCAAAGCAAAGTTTATAATACAGCAAAAGAAAATAAAAGCTGGCAGACCTCTAAATACCAGTGACCATTTCTTTTTAATTTCAGAGGACTAATGGTTAAGCATGCCTTCCTCCTCTCAGTAGAAAAATGGTGCACCATAGGTACAGAATGAGACATGAGGTATCCAACATGCAGTGTTTATAAGATCATAAATCAATAACAAGAAACAACCTTTAGAGGATATCTACTCCAACCTTCCTCATTTTACAGATGAGAAAACTGGCTGGATAGTCATTGGAAAGATGGTTATAGATTTTTTAAAGCAACAATGAAAGTATATATACATATGTGAATGTATGCTTATGTATTATATATATCATATATATGCCTATATATGTATATATAGGTACATAAGGCATCAAAAATCTAGGATGTATAGGTTGATATGGTATGAAATTGTAGATCTTTGTGAATTGTGCACATAAGACACAGACATTATTGTAAGGCTGGTATGCCCCCCAAATTTCTGAACTGTCCATACCCTTTGACTGTTAAAACCACTTCTAGGCTTAAAGTCCAAAGAGACCAAAGAAAGAAGACTCATGTTCAAAAAGACTTATAGCCTCTCTTTTTGTATTGGCAAAGAATTGGAAACTAAGGGAGAGCCCATCAGTTGAGGAATTACTGAAAAAATAATGGTATATGAATGTAATGGAATAATATTATGACATCAGAAATGATGAAAGGGATGGCTTACTGGGGACAGAGTAAGTAGATTTTGGTTTTTGTTCTTTAGTCGTTTCTGTCATATATGACTCCTTGTGACCCCATTTGGGGTTTTCTTGGCAAAGATATTGGAGTGGTTTTCCATTTCCTCCTCCAGCTCATTTTACAGATGAGGAAACAGATAGGGTCAAGTGACTTGTCCAGGGTCACACAGCTAATAAGTGTCTGAGGCCAGATTTGAACTCAAGAAGATGAGTCTTCCTGACTCCGGATTCTGCACTCTATCCATAGTGCCACCTAGTTGTCCCCCAAAAGTAGTTTTATGACTACACAAATGAAAGTAAAGTGGGGGCAGGGAAAGGGAGAATGAAATGTAAAGTGTTCCAAGACAATATGAAATGAGAGAGCACTGACAACTGAGGGGAAATCAGGGAAGCCTTCATGGAGGAGGTGAAAAGAACTTGAATGTCTGGATGCTTAGGACAAGACTGGAATACTACTATTGAGAATGGGAACAAGCAATTATTAAGCACCTCTTCTATGCCAAGCACTTGGCTAAACCCTAATCAAATTTGATCTCATTAAATCCTCACAACAATTCTGGGAGAAAGGTGTGATTATTATCTCCATTTTCAGTTAAGGAAACTGAGTCAAACAGAAGTTAAGTGACTTGCCAGGGTCCTCAGCTAGTTTGTATCTAAGACTGGATTTAAACTCAGATCTTCCTGACAACCACTCCCTGAGCTCTATCCTCTGTCCCCTTAGCTATTAAGGCAGTCTAGGGTGAAGTGTACAGTGTAAACGGGGTAGCCGCTCCTTCTTCCCAGTCCCTCTTTAGAACTTGTATACTTCAGCAGCCCAGGGTCCCCCAGAGTCCTTCCTTATTCCCAGTGGCCTAAAGATGACCGCTTATACAGAAGAGAACATCAACATGTCTCTTTCCATTCCTAGGGAATGTCCAAGGGGAAATCCCACAGTTTCACAATATCGGACTTCTCCCCAACAGAAAAGGGAGGGTCATCTCTTCACATAGGCTTGTTTAGAGGACCAAATGAGATAACATAGGATAAAGACTGTCATCATCAGTGCTCATGAAGATGGTTTTTGGACATGGCTATTGCAGAAATTTGACTAGGCATCTTTTTGACAAGGGTTTTGTTTTTCTTTTCTTTTTTCACTAGGTGGGATGGAGGGAGGGAGAATAGATTTCTGCTCATTGTTAATTTAAGAAAAGAAAAAGAATACAGATGCATGGAGATGCTATTATTTTCATTTAAGTGGGAAAACTCCCTCATTACTTTTGCTTTTTAAATTTTATTTTATTTTTTCCAATTACATGTAAAGACAATTTTAAAGATACTTTTTTTTAAAAATTGAGTTCCAAATTTTCTCCCTCTTTCCCCCCTCCCTAAAACAATAAGCAATTTGATATAAGGGATATATTTGCAACCATGAAAAATATATTTCCATATTACTCATGTTGTGAAAAAAGAAACAGACCAAAAGAAACACACACACACACACACACACACACACAGAAAGTGAAAAAAGTATGCTTTGATCTTCATTCAGACTCCATCAGTTCATTCTCTGGATGTGGATTAGTGATTTTCATCAGGAGTCTTTTAGAAGTGTCTTAAATTATTGTATTGAAAAATCCCCTAATCTTTATTAGGATTTTTCTGCCCCCTGCAGTGATAATAACTGTCATTCATATTGTGGTTTAAAGTCTCATTTAGGTCTCACAACAATCCTGTGAGGAAGGTGCTAAAGGTAATATTAGCCCCATTTTATCACTGAGAAAATCGAGACTCTTAGAAGTAAGGTGACTTGTTCTTGGTCACACACACATTATCTCATTTGGGCCTTATACCTTCTTGTGAAAAAGGGGCTACAGGGATGGTTATTCCCATTTTACAGAGGAAAATCAAAACTCAAAGGAGTAAAATGGCGTGTCCACGTTCACTAGCAAGTTGTTCAGTCATTTCAGTCATGTCCCATTCAATGAGCCCATTTGGGGCTCTTTTGGAGTCTGGAGTGGTTTGCCATTTCCTTCTCTAGCTCATTTTACAGATGAGGAAACTGAGGCAAACAGGGTTAAGTGACTTGCTCAGGGTCACAGAGCTAATAAGTGTCTGAGACCACATTTGAACTCAGGTACTCCTGATTCTAGTGCCAATGTTCTCTCCACTGTACCATCTATCTGTCCTAAAAAGAGTGAGAAGCAAAATGCAAGCCCAGGTCTTCCTGATGGCAAGTCTAGTGTTGTAGCCATTACCTCTTGTTTCTTTTCTATAGTGTGCAGTGTCATGAACCAGAATTAAGTTCTTTGGAAACTCCCTCCTGACTCAAACACATAGTCTTTGTTTTTGTTCACTACAGGGGCTTTCTCTCTCTCTTTTTCTCTAATATAATTTTAATCAGTTCAAGGTCAATGGACTCTCCCATTCTAGACTCTCTCCCAATAGCCACTTGGATGGAATCAGGCATAGCTGCCCACTCACTGCCCCTCCTCTGCAGGGAGTAAACGCTTATTAAATAGATCTCAAAACAGTTGGGAAACTAATCAGCTGTCTCCATGCAGGCCTGTGTTTTTGAAAGCCAGAGGAGATTTAAAAGGAACAATTAGTGTCCCTCACCTCTTTGCCCTCCCATCTCCTACTCCTCCCACTTATCTGTTAGATCCATCCTGGGGTAGGAATTAGGAAGTGACCCTCCCTCAGATTATGTTGGGTTTTTAGTACAACATCACACATTTTCCATGTTGCTCCACCCCAGAACACTGCTAAAGCCATGTCTATCAACCCAGTCATGAGTTTTCTTAACACAGTAAAAGTGGATAGATGTATTGGTAGGGCCCTAGATACAGAGTAAGCTGTCTAGAATTCTGGGACCAGCGCTCTTTTGGGTTCCACAGCTGCTTTAGAAATAATCACAAACATTGATTCAGCACTTGACATCTTTTTACAAAGGACTTTGCACCCATCTTATAGATCATCTTTCTCTACACACACAACTCAAGTGAACAAGCATTTATTAAACATCTACTTGTGCACAAGGCACTATGCTAATAGGCTCTAGAAATCACAAATACAAAAGGAAGAGCTCTCTCTGCCTTCAGACCTTATGCTGTCCCAAGAGCACAGGGATTCAGCGTGGACACAGATGGGTAGCTAGTAAGTGATTTGAAGTCTAAGAAAGTCCTAACAACTGAAAGGATCAAGGAAGACTTTCTCAGAGGATGTGACATTTGAAATAAGGGTTAAAAGGAGATAAGGATTCAGAGAGCAAGGAATATTCCAGAGAAAGAGAATGGCCTATGCAAATGAATGGGGATGAGAAATGTAATTCTGAGTTGGGAGGTGGGGGTGGTGTGGAAAGAACAGTAAATAGGTCAGTGTAAGAAGTACAAGAAAAAAGAAGATTGTAGATATATGTATGTAGGATAGCTATGTGTGGTTGGTAATTCTCTAAATATAAAGCTGGGTCAGCTATCAGACGTATGGATATATATCAGATCTGCTACCCACCAAAGGAAATCATGTTTTCCACTTTTGTAAAAACGGTCCTCCTTCCACTTTCTCCTGGAAGCAGGACTATGGCTGGGCACTTGCTCTGTACCTAACCTTGGGGGATGTCTACCCCAAACACGTGAAGACTTTTCCTTGTGGAATGGGCAGATGAGAACAATTTGTTCCAACAACCATGAAGATAGCTGAAGCAGGCACTGTGGAGTGCTTAAAGCTTGGTCAGACATCAAAAACACCAAGGTCATCCACTGCATCCCAGCTCATCACCAGTTGTCATGTCTTTTGTCTTCCAACTGGACTTCAGTGACTGGAAGGGAAAGTGAGACTGATGACTTACGGCAACTATGCCTTCCTTAAATCCAATTCAGTCAAGACATCATCCATGATGTCACTGATCCTCTTTGAAAATGAAAAACAATACCTTACCTCTCTCCAAGAGAGATATTGGGTTAGAATTATATCTATATCTCAAATATTGGTAGGGAAAAGGCATAATACTGTGGGGGCCCAAGATTGATATCAGTTGGCCTGATCACTTTCAAGGGGAGAGTGATAATTAACTTACTATCGACAACTTAGCTCCCTTTCACCAAATACTGATTACACGAAGGCCCTTACAAGATATTACAAGAATATCCCTCTTCATCAAAGTAAACAGCAAACAGAAAATGCAGAAGTCATACCAAATAGAAAAGACCAAAGAATTCCAGAAAAATAAAGTGTATTTACTTCAACTGGGAGTGAGATGAAATCTCAACTCAACCAAGGATAGAGGGAATGATGTCACTAAAAGGTAGTCTACTTTTATAGTCTATGTTTGTGAGCAATGGGGCTCAAGGGACATGCTAAGACTAGTTCCCCAGGAAGATCTGTTTTCCACCATTTAAAAGTCTGAGCTTTCTTCTTCTAATTATCTCTTTCAAAATCCTTCAACCATCTGAAATCACATCTTCCTAACTTCCATCATATGCATTGTCATAGGCTCAAAAGTCTCTCAACCAGTCAGGAATCACAATCCTGTACAGGTACATAGTAGTATAGACATAAGGCTCTCAGGTAGTAAAATAACAGAGCTGGAATTCAATCTAGGTCCTCTGACTTCAAACCCATTGTGTTTCTGCTACATTCTGAATATCTTGTTAATCAGAAAGATATTTCCAATTGTTAGACAAATAACGGAAAGAGGTTAGGATAACAGAAATATCTCACTTTTATCCTTCCTGAGGAAGTGTGACCTATGAAAGAAAAATACTGATGCATCTCTTGAAATACATATGGCTTGGACTTTTTTACCCATTAGCAACAATACATTTGTCTAGTGTTAAAATCCATAGAAAGGATGTTGGAATAGACAAAGAAAAAAAAAAGACAGAAAATCCACAATGTAATTTATTTAAGACAGTGTTAAAGGAACCAACTTCCTACAAGTATATGCTCTTTAGATCCTCTTTAAATCATCAACCAAAAAGGCCTAAATTAATTTATTTCTTCTGTAATATCAGTAGTGCAATGAAGAGGTAAAAACGTGACCTATTTGCGATAATCATTTTCTAAGTCTTTTCAAAGAATTTTTTTCATTTTTCTTGCCCTGCCAGCTGTTGCATTTATTCCCAGCTCTACTTTGACCAAATCTACTGTACCTCAGTAAGCTTCTTTTCATTTACTTTCCCAACAGTCTTATTTTTAATAAGAGGTAACAGATCCTCTCTAAGATAATAGCTTGACTCTGTATATACAATAGAGATAATCAAGTGTTTTATCTCTCATATTGTAATTGGCAAGCATGTTATCTCCAGAGGCCAGTGATGGCTGTCTTTAAGTATTTGAAGGGCTGCCATATGAAAAATGGATTGGACTGGTTTTTGCTGGCCCCAGAAAGTGCTAGAAGGTGGAGAAGGGGAGGAGAGCAGGAAAATTTGTGAGTTCCATATAAGGAAAAGTTTACAGAAGATTAGAGCAGTCCTGATCAGAATGGGGACAGCAGGTGGTGTGAGTTCCTTTCCCTGGATGTTTTCAAACATAGTTTGAATGACCCTATTGTCAGGGATGGTATAGGGGGATTCCTGGGTAGTTATAGTTTATACTTAATGACCTGTAAGGTTTCTTCCAGCCCTGATAAGAGCTTCCATCATCAAAAGTGAACTGTTCTGTGAGAACTATCACTCCAAGTTTTGCCTTGAGGCCTCAGGAAACAGGGTCATGACTCATTTGGCTCTAATGACTATGTCACCAAAGCAGGTTCTTGGTCTGGAGAGGGAAAATGGTTTAAGGGAATGCAGTACTGTCTTCTCTATTACAATGACAGTCATCTCTTTGTGCAAGACAGTCCAGGAGTGCCACAACTCTACTGTCTCAAGAACACATCATCCATCTCTAGCTATCTTGCCCCAGACCCTTATCCATAATGGAACTGGGATGATAAGTATTATTCTCATTGCCACTCATTTTGACTTTGCAATATAGAAAAGAATGTTAGTTTTTCAAGCATCTAAAATAATAGCTCATATTTATATAGTGCTTTTCTTACCTTTGAGGTAGGTATAAAAATATTATTATCTCTCCTCCCATAGCCCATAAAAATGGGCTACAAAATTTACTGTGAAAATTACTCTAAAAAAATTCTAGAGCAACAGAAGCCACAAAACGACAGAGTGAAAGAGATTTCCAGCCCAAGGAAGCCTGGAAGGCCAACAGGAAAGGTCTATCACATCAGGCTCAGAACACAGCACAGCCCACAGCCCAAGGCTGGAGCCCAGACCGACCTTGGCCACATGGCAGGCAGAGACAGCACTGGAGTAGGCCTCAGGGGTCAGAATCACAGGGAGCAGCTGCAGTTCCCAGATTTCTCACCCCACAAATGCCAAAGACTACTTCAGAGGTCAATGAGAAGGCTCTTTCTCCTGGGTGAGAAGGGAGAAGCATCCATTTTTTGGAGCCCTCAGGCTAAAGGCCCTGGGGGAAATGAGCTGCTGATCTAGGTCTCAGCCCTGAGTGGTGGCCTTGGGGTGAGGAGGAGCACTGACTGGTGGAGCTGGTAGAAGCTCTGGAGAGGGAATTCTACTCACAGATCCTGGGCAGGAAAGCTTGTTTAGAAGGTTACTTTCTTGGTGAACAGGTATTTTCTTTCATGCTTTTGGATGAGGAAAAATAATGCATATCATCAGAGGAAGACATAAAACTCAAGGCTTTTGCATCCAAAACCTCCAAAATAAGTATGCAATAGTCTCAGGCCATGGAAGAACTCAAAAAGGATTTTGAAAATCAAGTAAGAGAGGTGGAAGAAAAATTGGCAAGATAAATGAGAGCAATGCAAGAAAATCATGAAAAGTGAGTCAACAACTTGCTAAAGAATACCCAATAAAATGCTGAAGAAAATAGCACCTTTAAAAAATAGAGTAACTCAAATGGCAAAAGAGGTCCAAAAAGCCAATGAGGAGAAGAATGTTCTAAAAAGCAGAATTAGCCAAATGGAAAAGGAGGTCCAAAAGTTCACTGAAGAAAATAGTTATTTAAAAATTAGAATGGAGCAGATGGAAGCTAATGACTTTATGAGAAATTACAAAACAAAACCAAAAGAAAGAAAAAATAGATAACAATGTGAAATATCTCATTGGAAAAACAACTGACCTGGAAAATAGATCCAGGAGAGACAATGTAAAAATTATGGGAGTACCTGAAAGCCAGGATCAGAAAAAGAGCCTAGACATTATCTTTCATGAAATTATCAAGGAAACTGCCCTGATATTCTAGAAACAGAGGGGAAAATAAGTATTGAAAGAATCCTGAAAGAGATCTGAAAAGAAAAACTCCTTGGAACGTTGTAGCCAAATTCCAGACTTGCCAGGTCAAGGAGAAAATATTGCAAGCAGTCAGAAAGAAACAATTCAAGTATAGTGAAAATACAATCAGGATAACACAAGATCTAGCAACTTCTACATTAAGGAATCAAGGGGCTTGGAATATGATATTCCAGAAGTCAAAGGAACTAGGATGAAAACCAAGAATCACCTACCCAGAAAAACTTATTATAATACTTCAGGGGAAAAAAATGGATATTCAATGAAATAGGGAACTTTCAAGCATTCTTGATGAAAAGACCAGGGCTGAATAGAAAATCTGACTTTCAAACACAAGAATTAAGAGAAGCATGAAAAGGTAAACAGGAAAGAAAAATCATAAGGAACTTACTAAAGCTGAACTGTTTACATTCTTACATGGAAAATAATATTTATAACTCTTGAAACTTTTCTCATTATTTGAGTAGCTGCAGGGATTACACACACACACACACACACACACACACACACACACACATACACAGAGGGCACAAGGTGAGTTGAATAGGAAGGGATTATATAAAAAAATAAAATTAAGGGGTGAGAGAAGAATATATTGGGAGGAAAAAGGGAGAAATGGAATGGGGAAAATTATCTGTCATAAGAGAGGCAAGAAAAAGCTTTTTCAGTGGAAGGAAAAATGGGGAAGATGAGAGGGAAAAAGTGAAGGTGGGGAAGTGATAGAAGGGAGGGCAAATGGGAGGAGGGAGTAATTAGAAGTAAACACTTTAAGGGAGGGACAAGGTCAAAAGAGAGAATAGAATAAATGGGGGGCAGGATGGAATGGAGGGAAATATAATTAGTTTTTCACAACATAATTATTATGGAAGTCTTTTGCAAAACTACACATATATAGCCTATATTGAATTGTTTGCCTTCTCAGTGGGGATGTGTGGGAAGGGAGGATGGGAGAGAAGTTGGAACTCAAAGTTTTAGGAATGAATGTTGGGAATTGTTTTTGCATGCAATTGGGAAATAAGAAATACAGGTAATGGGGTATAGAAATCCATCTTGCCCTACATGAAAAGAGAGAAGATGGGGATAAGGGAAGGGAGAAGTGTGATAGAAGGGAGGGCAGATTGGGAGAAGGGGTAATCAGAACACATGGTGTTTTGGGGTGGGGAAGGGGAGAGATGGGGAGAAAATTTGGAACTCAAAATCTTGTGGAAATGAATGCTGACAACTAAAAATAAATAAATATTTTTTTTAAAAAAGGAAAATATTATTATCATCTCTGTTTTACCAATGAGGAAACTGAGACTCTGTGTTCATCAGTGACTTGCCCAAGATTACAAAGCTAATAAGTGATTGAGGGAGGATTTGAATGTAGGTCTCTTAACTCCAAAACCAGAACCCTATTCATTATGACACATTACTGCTTTTCATGGTTTTCAGAGAAGGGACAGATCACTTGCCTGTCAAAAACCATCAGATTAACAGCACAACCTTTCTGCTTCTCTGTTACTATGTCATTCATTCTGACCCTTTAGCTTCCCTTGTTCAGACTCCTTGTTAACTGAGTCCCATCTTCTACTCTCACCTAGAAAAGAGGTGCATGCTAAGACACTTTTCTGAAAGGCTATATAAAGAATGGTGAGACTAAGCTGCCATGAAGTTACCACTTGGTTAGAATGAGGTCTAGGAAAGTGGATTATCTTTTAATTTACTGCCCAGAAAAACTGGAAAATAAAGATCACAGAAAAGATCTTAAAACTCGTATAGTCTAAGAATCCCATCTTTTTTTGTCTTACAGATGAGGAAATTGAGGCAAAAAGAGGTGACCTGATTTATAGAAATCAGACAGATGATAACAGCAGAACCAGAAGTCAACCCCATCAAATCTAAATCTCACCCACATCAAATCTAAAGGGAATCCCTTACATCTAATAGGTACTTGATAAATACAGACAGTCCCCAACAACTTACCATGCTCCAAAAGTTTGTGAATTGTTTGTTTCTATGGGAAAATGAATTCTTACTTCAAGGCAGCTCAACTCAATGAGCATTTATGTGCCTATTATATTCCAGGCTCTGTGCAACATTCTGAGTATACAAAGGCAAAATGAAATAGTCTCTTCCTTGAAGGAGTAACCATTCTCTTGGGGGAAAAAAACATGTCCACAAAAAATTAAATAAAAATATATACAAAATAATTTCCAGGAGGGAAGGCACATGTCTAATATGAAAGGCACTTTGGTACAACAGAACTAAGTTTCTAGAATGAAACATATAATGAAAGGATGAAGTGGGATGGATATATAAAAAGGACATTCCCAGTACTACAACATGGGCTAGCCAATGAAAGCCCAATTAATCCATACTATAACTGAACTATATAACCTAAATACCATGGATGCTACAGAACCTACGAACCCTAACTGGATCAACCTGAACAGCATGTCTTCCCTAAATGCAGTCCTCCAAGTGGAAATGGTGACCATCTCCCTTTCTACTTCTTTTTTTTTTCTTTTTACGTATTAGTTTATTTTTAGTTTTCAACATTTACTTCCACAAGATTTTGAGTTCCAAATTTTCTCCCCATCTCTCCCCTCCCCCTGACCCCAAGATGGGATGCATTCTGATTACCCCTTCCCCCAATCTGCCCTCCCTTCTATCACCCCCCTCCCTTCTCTCCCTTTCTACTTCTTGCATTGGTCATAGCTCTTACATTCCAGCAGTGGTGGGAAAGGGAATTGAGAATGGAAGGAGATAATATATGCCCTCAATGGCACTAGGAGGACTCCTAGAGACTCCTAGCTTTGGCAGAGAATGAATAGATAGCCATCCCAGGCATATTCATCAGAGGCAACAAGGGAAGGAAAAATTCGGCATTCTTGGTGGAGAAGTGAGTCTTTGACTGTAGTGATCATACTATATACAGGAAGTCCATAAGTCAGGTTTTTAAGTGGGTAGTGGCCTTATGTTCACTTTTTTCATCCATAACTACTAGGAAGACTGTGCATCTACAGGAAATGTGGTTCTTAGTAGACCAAAGTCAACCTGGGAAGAGAGCCAGGTTAGCCCTGGTGTCTTTGAGTCACTTTTCTTTGGGCTACGGCCAATCCATCCCCCTTGCCACAGTTATCTCTGAGACAGTTCATTTGTGTTCCAGAAAATGCTGTATATTGTTCATTCTGGAGTTCATGAAGACACTTAATTACAGTGTATGTTTATGAGAATCAGACTTTCTTGGTTCCTCTCTGTTTATGGAACCTAGAGAAAGTTTTCACAAAAGAATGAGACAGGTCAGTATTGGGTAAAGCAAGAAACCTTTATTTTAACTTGTTCTAATTCATACAAGGAAAGGCCCAAGGCCTAAAATGAAATACCTGGGGCAAGGGTATGTTTTGAGAAGACAGAGGTGGGGTAGAGTGGAGTAACAAGGAAAGAAGCATTTAGGGCAAAGGATACCACTGGATATGTCACCCAAGGGTGTGGAGACAACTCGGTATCAATTACCTGAGGTCAGAATGTCAGGTACAATGGTCTTTGGGTCATAGCAGGAGGAAGACTGAGGTTAATAATAGTACTTCAGAGAGACTACCCAGAACTTTACTAAGATCTCCTGTTCAATTTGTGGGATTTTATCTTCACAACAGACCAGTTTGAAGAGGCTTTTACAGCTTGATAGGGGAAGAAGGCGGGGGTGTTCATCTTGAGTGATCTTTAATCTCTGATGTCACAAGCACAGAAATGTTAGATATTGACTGGAAGAGGAACAACTGAACGCAGGCATGGGATATGGTAGTTTCCAGAAAGTGGATGTGGGGAAGAGGAAAGATCAGATAGTGTGTCCGGAGCAAAGCACTGTCAATGTGAATCTAATAGGTCTGAGACAGACCCATAGCTGCCATATTACTGTAGCTGAGCAAATTACTGGGCTACCCAGGCCTGGCTAGACAAAGATTTGGTAAAGAAGATTTCTGGAAATGGGGAAGAGGATGTTTTCTCTAATGCTGGTAGAGTTAGGGATGGTGACATTTGACCCATGAGTCCACATTCTGCTACAGTTTTCTTTATAGTGAAAATATGTATTTTGAGTTGTTTTTCTAATAAGTAGTGATGATTTCTACTGAGCAACCCGAGATCATTTGGTCCCATTTCTTTGAGAATTCCCCTAAGACTATTAATTCCATTAACCACCTCATAGAGCCTGAAAGTGTTAGAGATTAAAGAGAAATTTAGAATTCAAGCCCCTCATTTTATGGATTATGAGATCAAAGACCTGATGTAGAAAGTGAGAAGTCCAAGGTCACACAGGCAGCAACAATCACACTGGCTCAGATCCAGGTCTCTTGAACCCAGATCTAATGGTCATTGTACCACACTACACATCGTCTCCTCACGTTTTACTTTTTGACCCAAGCTACGATTGTATTGGTTTAGAGAGCTCACTGTAAGAAGACTTTCTATCAATGCTTATCCCCACTTCTCTGTTTACTGTCTTTTCTTTTTCATTTTTTTCTGAATTAAAAATATAAAAACAAATAACTCATAACAAATACGTACGATCATCTACTTAGAGGTTTGTTGGTGCACTGAGAGGTTATGCTGATAGTCTGAGTCAAAACTGGAGGCCAAGTCTTCCAGGCTGTAAACCAGCACTCAAGTCTCTCTACCAGGCCAGCTACCCTCTCTCTTCTCTCATTTATCCCACTCTATTTTGTATCATCTTTGTGATGCAAAGCTTCTGAAGCAGGGTTTGTGTCAGATCCTTCTCTGGACACAAAGTGCTTCCAGCATCCTACTAAGGAGCATTCAATGAACGTGGGTAAATTTGAATAGGATCCATTTGCAAGTGGGCTGAATAGCTGAGCCTCTCTGAAGACAAAGCTGTTGCAGATCTACAGAGATGTACCTGTGACTTTGGCCAGATACTACTGCTACTACTAACTCATCCCTCTAAATGGAGTGGGACTGGACCTGGGATTTTATTGACCGAAGAACCTCCACATGAGGCAACTATACCAGGGAAGATCACTACCTGCTGCATAATGTTACAGACTTAGAGAACTGACTAAAATCTTACTGAGATTAAATGACTTGCTCTGGATCACATAATGTACAGTGTTTGAAAGCTCATAGGATCATAGATTTAGAGCTAGAGGGACCTTAGAAGACCAATAAGTCCAACCTCTCCATTTTACAAATGAGGAAACTGAGACCCAGAGTGATTAGATAACTTGCCAAGGTTATACAGCTAGCACATGTTTGAGCCAGGATTTGGACGTGGTTTTTCCTGACTCAAAATCCAGTATACCATGTTTTCAGTATGCAAAGCCTTTTTCTTCACAGCAAACCTCTGATGTAGCAAAAGTATTATCAGCCACAATTTACCCAGGAGTACTGGGAGTGATCAGAGGAAGACTCTGACTTTTTGGGCTCAAACACTTCCTAAGAAGCTAAACATAGGTTTCTAGCTCCTTGCACTGGGGCATGTGCTCTCATCTTTTGCTAAGGGACATGCATGACCTAATGTGATGGTTCTCAGGGGATCTCTTGGCTATAGTGACTAGAGGATTGTGTCAAAGATGGTTTGCAACTGAGCCAGGAAAAGTCACTCACTTGGTAGCCTATAAGAAATTTTCTATCTCCCTTTGTCAGGCTTTCCTTTCTTCGATCAGATTCAGGTTCAATCCTCCCTTGGACTTCTAGCAAAGGGACCAAAGACAAGTGCATTTCTCTCCCCACCTCTGTAAGGTTAATGGAATATAAGATCTTACCTGTCCATTAACGGGCCTATGTTCCTTTTTCTCTTGGAACATGGGCCGTGTTCCCCAGTCTAAAGGTACACAGGTATTTCAATACCAGATGTCTTGCTGCTTCAAACTTCTGCTCATTTCAAAGCTGTGCCACATCCTAAGTCACAGACAGCCTATCAGGTGATTCAGGGAGATTTATATTGCCTTGGGGAAGGAACTTGCCTAAGGGGAAGGGGAGGCTTGTTTGCAGGAAGGCTTTCACACTTTTTGACCTTGAGTTCATTAGGCACTGTCACATGGATTGTGATGCCATCTGGCTCTGAGCCTATTAGTTGAAAACTATATATACTGGAAGGTTGGTATTTTGTTTGGGGACTCACTTATGAGAAGAATGTTTCTTTGTGATTTAGCCAGATGAGACTGTGGGTAGCTGTTGTGAAGGAGCCCCTAGACTTTAAGAACCCAGATGTTGGTGCTTCCTGGTCTGGTATCTATTACTCTGTTTAGACAGTTGGAGCCCTGTCTATTGAATTCTTTCTTGGATACTCACTTCTTTCTATTTATCTGCCTGCATTATTTAATTAAAGTAAGATTGTTGAACTCTTTGAAGCTGTCAGATCAAAAGATCCTCAAATACAAGTCTCAAGAGAGGCATAAAAACATAAATAAGGGGAAAAAAACCAACTTGTTATTCAATATGGGCGAACTATTTACATCTCTACAAGGGAAGGTGATACTTGTTAATCTTAAGAATTGTATATTTATTATGATATTTAAAAGGGATATACATAGAGAGAGTGGTTATAAATTAATTGATGTGATGATAAAAAATGTGATTTAAGGGTGCAAAGGGATTGTAATGGGAGATGTGAAAAGGAGGAGATAGAAAAAGGTAAATTCCATCACAGGAAGAGGCACAAAAACATATTACAGTAGAGGGAAAGAGGAAAGGGAGACGAGTATTGTTTGAGAGTTACTCTCATCTGATTGGGTTCAAGGAGGGAACAATGAAATCAGTTAAGTATGGAAATCTAACTAGCCCAATAGGCAGAAGGAGGGGGAAGGGGAAAGAAAACAGAGAGTAGGCTTAAAGGGAAGGAAGAAGTAGTAAGGGAAAAGGGGAAACAAAAGGAGGGGGGCTGATAGAAGGGAGGGGAGACTGAGGGAGGTGGTGGTCAAAAATTAAAACTCTATTGTAGAGGGGAAGGGAGAACTAAAAGCATAAACAAAGGGAAAGGGGAAGGAGGGAAACACACAGATAGCAATCATAACTGTGAATATGAATGGGATGAACTCTCCCACAGAAGGAGACAGAGAGCAGAATGGATTAAAAACCATAATCCAACATTATGTTGTGTACAAGAAATACATTTGAAATAAGGGGATACACGCAGGGTACAGGTAAAAGGTTGGAGCAGAATATATTATGCTTCAGCTGATGTAAAAAAAAGCAGGGTAGCAATCCTAATCTCAGACAAAGCCAAAGCAGAAATAGATCTAATCAAAAGAGATAAGGAGGAAACTATATCCTGCTAAAAGGCACCATAGACAATGAAGCAATATCATTACTAAACATGTATGCACCAAGTGGTATAGCCTCCAGATTCTTAGAGGAGAAGTTTTGGGAGTTACAGGAAGAAATAGACAGCAAGACTATACTAGTGGGGGACGTCAACCTCCCCCTCTCTGAACTTGATAAATCTTACCTCAAAATAAACAAGAAAGAAGTGAAGGAGGTGAATAGAACTCTGGATAAGGTCGATATGATAGATCTCTGGAGAAAATGAAATGAGGATAGAAAGAAATATGCCTTTTTCTCAGTGGTACATGGCACATATACCAAAACTGACCATGTACCAGGGCATAAAAACCTTGCAATCCAGTGCAAAAAAGGCAGAGATAGTCAATGCATCCTTCTCAGATCATAATGCAATAAAAATTATATGTAATAAAAGGTCATAGAAAGATAGGTCAAAAATTAATTGGAAACTAAATAATCTAATTCTAAAGAAGGAGTGGGTTAGAAAAGCAAATCAAAGAACCTGTGCTAGCAGCTCACCCTGTGTTCTAGTGCGGTTGCTAATACAACTTTCCAATCCTAGCTGTAATGGCAGCTACAGCTTGAGAATATGTGCTCATCTAGGTTATCCAGAGACCAGACCTCAAATTCTGGCTGCCTGTTGATGTTTCTTTTCCTGAGCTGAGACCACTAACTAGTTATCCCCAGGAATTGACAGTTCCATCCCTGGCTATAACCTCAGAAGAGCTCCTCAGGCAGGAGAGAAGATATGATGACCACTAACATCATCTTGAACTTGAAGGGCCTCACTGGCCAGATGATCTGAACTTTGTGAGTTGCTTAGACATGGCAGTTCCAAAGTGAATGCGAAGTATGTGACAGTGATCCTACAAAGTTGCCTTCTCCTGGGACAATGTAATTTTTAAAAAGTGTTTTAAATATTTGTTAATATGTGCTAATGAGCCTTCTGTGTTTTAAACATTTCTTTGGTGGTTGAAGAAATAAATTGCTGTCATACATGTAATATCTATATTATTCATTGAGTACTTTTTCTGGAGGAGACCTTGTTAATTTCCTTCAGGGTTGACTCCACCTGTGAGGAAGAAGAGTTTAAGAGAGTTTACCCAAAATTCAGGTTGGGGGGATATAAAGCCAGAGTATAAGAAAAGCATAATTTATTCTCACTCTCTACATGGTCTTGTTTACCCTGTTATCCATCTGCCCCAGGCTAGAAACCAATTTCGTAGCTGTTTGTGATAAAAGGGTTCTACAGGATCATTGGTAAGGCTGGAATAATATCCTAATCCTTCCCCCCATGCAAGTTAGGCTAGCTGTTCCTTAAAAGGTGAATTGAGATCTTCTTCTAAACTTGGTAGGCTCAGGGAACTAAAGACTCAGTCTGTTGATGTCACTTTCTCATTGCTTGATTACAAAGCAACTTTTAGGAGATGTTCTGATTCTTAGCTCCTAGTGGGTAACTGAGGCAAGGGAACTTTGCTTAGCCGAATTAATTCAATGCCGATCCTTATTGAATATCCTTCTGCTATGGCTAAGCAATTCTCTTTCGTCAGCTGCTAAATGGTCTATGAATTCTTATTCTTATATCCAATATCAAATCTGAAGGAACTAGCCTGAGTTAGACTGAGACCCAAATAGTGGATGATATAAGTGAATATGAAATCTGAAATAAAAGTATGATTAAATAACTATCCAATTATTGGAGAGAAGGGAGGACCTCTGAGAAGGGGAGACATGAGAATTGTTGAGATGGTAATATGCTTGTGAATTCTTACTTTTTACAATTCCATCCAGTTCAATACATAATTATTAAGAACCTACTATGAAAAGAAAATACGAAATGGTTTAAGTATTAAGACTATAACGATAAATATTACACAGGACAAGCTCCCAAAGCTACTTCTATTCTTACAGGATCATATAAATACATGATTACATAAATATCTATGAAAGAAAAGTGATGGAAAAAAGTGAGAGAAGTTTAGGCAAATTACTAAGAGAAACCAGAATAAAAGTAAGTAGCTAGTAAGATATACACCCCAGGAGGTAAATCATATGCAAGACCAATAACTAATCTACTTGAAGCAAGAATCTGATTGGATCCCTAGTTAAGGATAAGAAAAGGTCGGTCAACTTTCCTGAGCCAATAGAGGGAGGCAAGGGGATAAAGCCACAGATGAGCCCAAGGTCAGAGCAAGAGAACCAGCTAGTTTGGAAAGAGTAATCATGGGGTGCAGGTTCAGCTGTCAGGGCCCCAGTGTGGGCTGGGCCAAGATGGCCCATGGCCACAAGGTGTAGGTGGAAGAAGCAATTAGCCCGTTAAAGGCAGAATCTACAGAGTCAGCTCATAGAACCTATCCCTGAGAGCAGCTGCACTCAGGTTAGGGCAGGGGGATTTGATGAACAGCTTCTGAAGGTCTGGAAGATGGAGAGAGCAGAGTGAAGGAAATGCTAAGGTCTGAAACCCAAGGGCTAAGTGCCTCTGGGGTCCAGGTCCTTCTCACTGAGAGTCTCTAAGAAGAAGAATCTCTGCCTGGCCCTTCAACTCCTGTGCCATATTGAGGACTGGAGAAGCAGGTTCCCAACAGCTGCTGTGCCAGCCCAGTCTATGGCCATGGAACTGGAACCAAGCAAATATTCAAGCTCAGACTGAAAAGAGGAACGTTAGGCAAGAAGGAGGAAACTAAGGAGAGAAGGGCAGTGTCCCCACCTGCTGCTGTGAAACAAGAGAGTCTGACTCCATAACATGGATTCTTAGTGGGAACTTTTTTGGCGGGGAGAGCAGGGTCATGGAGAAGATCTGAGTGATCCTGGGCAAGTCACTTCACCTCTGTCAGCCTCAGTTTCCTGAACTGTAAAATGATATTAATAGCTCCTCTCCACCAGGGTTGTTGTGAGGATGAAATGAAATGATATTTGTAAAACACTTAGAACAGTGCCAGGCATGTAGTAAACACTATACACATGTTAGTCATCATCATCATGGACCCCACTGCCAATCCTGGCAAAGTCCTCAGAATAATGTTTTTAAATGCATAAAATAAAACATAGAGGTTTGAAAAGGAAACCAGTTATACCAAAATACATTTATTAACTTTTTAAAAAAATAA
This sequence comes from Notamacropus eugenii, assembly GCF_028372415.1. Taxonomy (NCBI): domain Eukaryota; kingdom Metazoa; phylum Chordata; class Mammalia; order Diprotodontia; family Macropodidae; genus Notamacropus; species Notamacropus eugenii. Next base: position 151,180,820 of record NC_092877.1, on the reverse strand, counting down.
GTTCATGGACCTCAAAGTCAAGAAACTCTGCATAAAGATGTTTGTGAACTGACATGTTTTCTTATTTTACCCCTTATTCCTCCCTCATGTGACAGGGACGTTCTACTGACAGCCATTAGCAAGTCTCCTCTAAAGTGCCAAAGGATTAGATATATTGTTATCAGGGAACAGAGGTGGAGGCAAAGTAAACTGTGAGGTTTTCACCCTTTAGGGGTCCCAGGGTTGGGGATCTAGGTAATTCTCACCATTTTTTACGCACCTGTCAGGTGCCAGGCATTGGGCTAGGGTCTGCAGGGAAGCAATGATAAAAATAAAACCATCCCTGCTCTCCTGGAATAGATATAGTCTATCAGAGATGACAACATGGACATATATCAGGGCGACTGGGCTTCTTCAGTTCAAACACGGACACACCTTGAGGGGCTTTTTCGAGCATTCCCAGTTTCCCTCACATGCCCACTTGATTGTCTGTCTGCAGCTTGAAAACTGGCCAGACTGAGCCATTCGCTCTTAAATATATACAAAACACACAACAGGTAATTTTTTGAGGAAGGAAGAAGGAAGCACTTGCAGAGGGGAAGAAAGAAGATATCAGAAAAGACTTCTTATGTGGGATATTTTGTTTCACTGGCATTTGAACTGTGCTAACCATTCTAATAAGAGGAGGTAAGGAGGGAGTGTGTTTCAGGCATGAGGCACAGCCTGTGCGAAAACATAGTGACTGGAGATGTGGAAGGAACGGACAAAGAGGACGATGTGGCTGAACCAGAGAGTGGGTGAATGGAGTAATGTACAATAAGGATGAAAAGGGTAGGTTGGAGCTAAGTTGTAAACAGCTTTGAATGCCAGAGTTCAAATGCTTAATCCTAAAGGTAATAGGGAGTGATTGAAGTTGCTTCAGCAGGGCAGTAACACGTTCTGATCTGTGCTTTAGGAAAATCATTTTGGCAGATGGGCAGAGAAGGAATTAAAGATGAAGAGACTTCAGACTTGGAAACAAATTAAGAGGTCATTGCAATAGTCCAGATGAGAGATAAGTAGGACCTAGACCAGGGTAAAAAGGACATTTTCTGGAGGACTTATTCTCTTTCTACCAAGTGTAGAACAACTGATAAATCATTAATTTTTCTTTCTGGTGATCTCATCTTTCCAAATGTGAAAGAAGTCTTGAGGGGAAATTATATTCTGGGCCTAATGTTGACCAGTTAGGAAAAACTGCAAAAGCAGAAATAGTAGAAATGATAAATACTCTCCCGGCAGAAAGACACCATTCCATCTTTGAATTTGTGATGGAGGAAAGGAAACTAGGACAGATTTGGGCATGCACTCTATATTTTGGATCACTAGATTTCAAAGGATTCTGATAAATAATAGGGGGTATGCTATGGCTGCATTTCTATAGGAAAAGTTAACTCAAGATGGACCTCTCAAGAATGACATTTATTTTTTTTAATTTTCCTTTAAAAACTTCCGAACTGAACACTAAATAAAATGACCATTTCCAAATACAAAATAAAACATAAAAAGAGGATTTTACATCCAACTACAAATCTCCATTCCATATAGCTTACTTTTCCTTTTAAGTGTCTAATAAAGCCAACATGTTGTATGTATGTGTTTTTGTATGTATTTTTTTATATCTCTTTGGAATGACATTCTTAAGACACAGACATGATTCTGAGGAGGAGAAAAGACAGAATTTTCAACTCTTTTGCTTTCTCAGCTAAAGAGGATGACTGTTAGACTAGAATGGAAAGAAGAAAATTGTTCATAGGAAACTGAAATCCAAGATAGATAGATAGATGGTAAGAGAACGCCTAGCAGCCTTCAATTTATTCAAGTCACCAGGACAAGTGAAACATTTTTCAGGAAAAAAAAATGATAGATACGATTGATTACTAAAGTAATGTCAGTGATCTTTGAAAAATCATGTAAAATGTGATAGCTGCTTTAAGACTTGCTTTTAAAGTAAGCAAATGTCATGATTTTCTTTTAAAACAAGGAAGAGGAAATAAATCTGCCTTTGAATACTATGAAAACTCTAAAATGCAAAAAAAAAAAGGGGTGGAGTGTTGGGGTTGGGGGAGACAGTTTGTAAGTATTTAGAAAACAAACAAGGATCACTGCTGGTCAACATAGCATCCATTAAAAATAGTAATTTGCCTATTTTTTAATTAGTCTAGTAATTATTAGACAACTAGATCATGGAAATACCATTTAATTCATTTCAGCAAATTTTTTTTAAGCATCATATTCCTGGGTTGATCACATGGCAAAAGCAAGAGGTCAAGAAAATACAAGATGTGTTCCCATCACTTTGAATGGATCCCTAGCAACAACCCCATGGGAAGACATGGACATAGTGGCTCAGCATGGTCTGTTATGGATGGGTTGGGATCTGAAGCACTGGCAGGAACATTCACATCAATAAGATGACAGAGTCTTTGAGCATATCTCAGAATTCACCACGTATGTTAGGAAGAATTCTCGTAGACAAGATAGAGAGATGGGAGTTAAGTGACAGACCCCATGGATAAATAATGGCTTGGAGGGAGGTCTCTTACCGCATGTCCAGGGAGCTGTCCTTGATCTTAAACTCTTCAATGCTTTCATTCATTAAAATGAGGAAGGCATAAGTGACATGCATATCAAATTTGCAGAGGATGCAAAGTTGGACAAAATAACTAATGCCATATCTGACTAAATCAGGGTTCAAAAAGATGATCATCAGTCTGGACTGAATCATATAAGATGATATTTAATAGGTATATGTGTAACATTCTATTGTGGTTCAGTCATTTCAGTTGTGTCTGACTCTCCATGACCCCATTTGGGGTTTTCCTGGCAAAGATACTGGAGTGCTTTGCCATTTCCTTCTCCAGCTCATTTACAGATAAGGAACCTGAGGCAAACAGGGTTAGGTGATTTGCCCAGGGTTACACAGTGTTTGAGGCCAGATTTGAACTCAGGAAGAGGAGTCTTCCTGATTCTAAGTCCAGTGTGCTATCCACTGTGCCAGCTCCTGTAATATCCTACAAGGGTTCAAAAAAACCAGCTTCACTAGTATACGACAGGTTAGGTTCACCCAGATAAAAGGAAGAAAAAGAAAAAGCAAGGCCAGCATCTATATCTCACTAAACATGTGCCAGGCATTGCACTCAGGGTTTTGCAATTACTATCTCATTTAATCTTCACAACAACTCTGGGAGGTAAATGCTTTATAATTCTCATTTTACAAGTGAGGAAAACAGAGATCACACAGTTAACTTCTCTCTGAGGTCAAATTTGAACTCTGGTCTTCTTAACTCCACACGCAGTGTTCTATCTACTGAACCACCTACCTGCAAGATAACAATTCCTGTGAAAAAATTGGAGGGTTTAATGAACTGTGGCTCTCTGAACATCAACTCCACAAATACCGCCTCTATTCCAGCCTTCCTACTGCCCCCAAACCTCTGAACCCAATTCCTAGAACCACCCCAGGCTCTGATAGGCAAGCTTTCACATTATCTCTCCCACACCAGACCTCTTCCTCACATCCCAGCCATCATCTCCCAGTCTGTGCTCGACATCCTCCCCCTAATCTCCAGCTTCCCTTACTGTGCTATCTGCCCCATTAAAATGTAAGCTCTTTGAAGGCATGACTGTCTTGTGAAATTTCTCGTATCCCTTAGTGCTTAACACATTATAAATATTTAATGTATGTTTAACCGAGCTTCTGTTCAGTCACGTCCTACTCTTTGTGACCCCATGGACCATCTCATGTCAATGCTGTCCATGGGGTTTTCTTGGAAAAGATACTACAGTGGTTGCCATTTTATTCTCCAGTGAATTAAGGCAAATGGAGGTTCAGTGACTTGCCCAGGGCCATGCTGACACTGGGTTTGAACTCAGTTCATCCTGACTTCAGGCCCAATACTCTATCCATTGAGCTGTCTCTAATGAGTCAATATGTGACTGGGCAGCCAAAAAAGAGAGAATGCTATCTTATTGAGAAAGGCATTCTTTCCAGAATGAGGGTTGATGTAAGTTGTTCGACTTGGTCCTGGTGAGACCACACCTGGAGGATTGTGCTTCATTCAGAGGACGTTTCAGGAAGGAAATTTGAAAAGAAGGAGCACGTTCAGAAAAAAATGTAGGAGACAGGTGAGGAGACAGATGAGGATCCATTGAAGGAACTGGGGTTGTTTGCTGGAGAGAAGGTTTGGAAAGGATACAACAATTTTTTTCAAGAATTTGAAGGGCTATTGTGAAACAGGGGGGCTAGATTTTTTCTGCTTGGCCTCTGAGGGCTAAACTAGGACCAATTTTTTCATAAAAATAAACATGTATGAAAATGGGGGAGAGTTGGTTCCCCCTCAGTGGAGCCTGGATGACCACTTGTTGGGGAAGCTGTAGATGGGACCCTCAAAGGTCCCTTCCAGGTGAGAGATTCCGTACATCTTCTCCATGAGACTTTATTGAAAGATGGTTCTGGCTGAGTCCTAAATGCCCACCCTGTATTTTTTTAACTTTATTTTATTTTCAGTTCATATAACAAAACAAACATTTCCATAAAACAGTCCAAAAAAAAAAAATGATTGCACCTGAAACTTCAAATCTACCACATACAATTTACTATTCCCTGAAAATATACAACAAAGTTATCATGGAAATTTTTTTTTTTGCTTTTTTTCTTCCTTCACCCTTCACCCTTGAGATATCTACACCACCATCTTCCCAGAATGCCCTCTCCCCCAACATGCCCACTCCATATTGAGGGTGAAGGCTGGAGGAACAGAGTGATGAAATAGCAACCCTATGGCTTTGTGACTGGATCCAGTTTAAAAGCCCAGAGAGAAAAGAAGAAAGTAAAGCAGAAAGGAGAGGGCTGAGGAGAGCAGGGATTGTCTTATTAATGCGAAGGATCAAAATTAATCCTAAAAACATTTGCCAACTGAAACCATTTCCCTGTTATTTTGTCCCCATCCCAGCTTCTTTATTGTACATTCCCCTGTGTTTTTTAAAAAATAAATCTCCTGTTATCAGGGAACAAGGGAAAGGGTGGAGAAAAGAAGGGAACTCAACTTTGCTGACCCAGCAAGCAAGGCAGCTAAAATCTAGGAGACCCAGGCTTGCTGCTGGAAGGACGGAGGATGGAGTCTTGCAGGAGGCTTGTTGCCCCAAAAACAAATCCCAAATATAAATACAACTTTTCAATTATTTCCGTCACCTTCTCACAAGCACACCCCTAGCTGAAGTCATTTTCTCACTCTAAACACTGCATAATTACTGAAGGCAGAAGTACGAGGATAGGTGCTTGGCAGCTTTTCAAAGCAAGGCCCTGAGAAAGGCCAAATCCACAATAGGACAATTGCCTCATCTGTGGCCTCACCTTGCCAAAGCCCCCCCACCCTTCATCCTGTCATGGCCCTCCAATCAGGAAGCTCCTAGGGGGCCCTGAAGAATCAGACTGAGTTGAGTCTCCGGTGCTTTCTTTCAAAGCATTTGATTGTGCCAAGAGGTGACTCTCTAGTCCTTGATTTGGCATCAGAATTATTCATATACATGTGTATGTCCTTCCCTCTTCCTCCCTGCTTGATTATAAGCTCTTTAAAGTCACTTCTACTTGATCTTAGAGTATCCTCCAACCTGCTCAGAGTTCTACACACAGTAGGTGCTTAATAAATGTTTATTGAATTGAATCAAAAACCATCCAGGCTAGCCTGTTGCTGACTGACAATTCAGTAGGACAGTAACCTCAGTGAAATCCTTAAGTCCCTTCAAGTTTTGGCTCACGGGATACCTCTTACTCCCCCAAACACACATCTTAGTTAGCAGCATGCCCTCCCACTCCAAATCACATAGTATATATTTTCTTTTGCTTGTTGGAGGCATCATGTTATAGTGAGAAAGTTCTGGATTTGGGACTGAAGGATTTGGGCTCACATCTTTCCACTGTACCATACCAACAACCGTCCTCAGAACCCTATTTCAAACTCTCTCCAAGATGGTTCTTTAAATCAGAGAAGAAAAACAGTGATGAGAAAAAGAGAATCCAGGTCAGGCCAGCCTAGACTCATGCAGCAGTCTTTCTGCTCCCATCTATACCTACCTCTGTCTGCCTCAGTTTCCTCAACTGTAAGATGGCATAATGACAGCACCTACTTTCCAGGGTTGTGATGAGGATGAAGTCAGACTGTCTGGCACATAGTAGACATTACATACATATAGACAGATACAGACAGAGACACAGAAAAATACATGTAGGGGGGCGGAGCCAAGATGGCGGAGTAGAAAGACGCACATACATATAGCTCTGAACCCACAACCCACAGAACGGCTACAGGGGAGCAACTCACGGTGAATTCTGCACCCAGAGGGCACGGAATATTGGAGCAAGGGAGATTTCTGTTCCGGAGGGACCTGCAAACCTCTCGCGGGGGGTCCTTCGTGCTACAGACTGGGCGCCCGGACTGGGAGCTGAGGGCAGCCCTGCCGCGGCCGCGGCACCGAAAGAAAAAGATCTGAGCGGGCTTCGGGGACGGAATCTCCAGCGGCCACGTGGGTCCCTCCACCCACAGAGGGAACTGCAAACCTCTCGCAAAAGGTCCGTTGCGCTGCAGACGCGGAGCCCAGCCCGGACCTGCGGCGGCCACAGCACCAAGAGAAACAGACCCGAGTAGGCTTCAGGGACGGGATCTCCAGCAGCTGCACAAGTTCCTCCGCCCACAGGTGACAGGGGTCGGTGAGAGAGTCTCTTTGGTGGGTCGAGAGGGGAGTGGGGTGCCCCCATGATTCGGGCCCCCCCGGGAGGTAGAAGCTGAGAGGCGGCTGCAGACAGGGGCTCCCCAAGGGGGCGGGAGCCTGGATCCATTGTGGAAGGTCTGTGCATAAACCCCCTGAGGGAACTGAGCCTGAGAGGTGGCCCTGCCCGGACCTGACCACCTGAACATAATCTCATACTGAATAGCAGCCCTACCCCCGCCAAAAGCCCTAAGGCTGGAAGCAGCATTTGAATCTCAGTCCCCAAATGCTGGCTGGGAGGACCAGGAGGCGAGGTGGGTGCGAGGAGAATATTCAGAGGTCAAGTCACTGGCTGGGAAAATGCCCAGAAAAGGGAAAAGAAATAAGACTATTGAAGGCTACATTCTTGGAGAACAGGCATTTCCTCCCTTCCTTTCTGATGAGGAAGAACAATGCTTACCATCAGGCAAAGACACAGAAATCAAGGCTTCTGTGTCCCAGCCCACCCAATGGGCTCAGGCCATGGAAGAGTTCAAAAAGAATTTTGAAAATCAAGTTAGGGAGGTGGAGGAAAAACTGGGAAGAGAAATGAGAGAGATGAAAGAAAAGCATGAAAAGCAGATCAGCTCCCTGCTAAAGGAGACCCAAAAAAATGTTGAAGAAATTAACACCTTGAAAACTAGCCTAACTCAATTGGCAAAAGAGGCTCAAAAAGCCAATGAGGAGAAGAATGCTTTCAAAAGCAGAATTAGCCAACTGGAAAAGGAGATTCAAAAGCTCACTGAAGAAAATAGTTCTTTCAAAACTAGAATGGCACAGATGGAGGATAAGGACTTTGCGAGAAAGCATGATATCACAGAACAAAGAGAGAAGAATGGAAAAATGGAAGATAATGTGAAATATCTCATTGGAAAAACAACTGACCTGGAAAATAGATTCAGGAGAGACAATTTAAAAATTTTGGGACTACCTGAAAACCATCAAAAGAAGAGCCTAGACATCATCTTTCATGAAATTATCAAGGAAAACTGCCCTGAGATTCTAGAACCAGAGGGCAAAATAAATATTCAAGGAATCCACAGAACACCGCCTGAAAGAGATCCAAAAAGAGAAACTCCTAGGAACATTGTGGCCAAATTCCAGAGTTCCCAGGTCAAGGAGAAAATATTGCAAGCAGCTAGAAAGAAACAATTCAAGTATTGTGGAAATACAATCAGGATAACACAAGATCTAGCAGCCTCTACGTTAAGGGATCGAAGGGCATGGAATAGGATATTCCAGAAGCCAAAGGAACTAGGACTAAAACCAAGAATCACCTACCCAGCAAAACTGAGTATAATACTTCAGGGGAAAAAATGGTCTTTCAATGAAATAGAGGATTTTCAAGCATTGTTGATGAAAAGACCAGAGCTAAAAAGAAAATTTGACTTTCAAACACAAGCATGAAGAGAACCATGAAAAGGTGAACAGGAAAGAGAAGTCATAAGGGACTTACTAAAGTTGAACTGTTTACATTCCTACATGGAAAGACAATATTTGTAACTCTTAAAACATTTCAGTATCTGGGTACTGGGTGGGAGTATACACACACACACACACACACATGCACACACGCACACATACATAGAGGCAGAGTGCACAGAGTGAATTGAAGAGGATGGGATCATATCTTAAAAAAAAATGAAATCAAGCAGTGAGAGAGAAATATATTGGGAGGAGAAAGGGAGAAATTGAATGGGGCAATTATCTCTCATAAAAGAGGCAAGCAAAAGACTTATTAGTGGAGGGATAAAGAGGGGAGGTGAGAGAAAAACATGAAGTCTACTCTCATCACATTCCACTAAAGGAAAGAATAAAATGCACACTCATTTTGGTAGGAAAACCTATCTCACAATACAGGAAAGTGGGGGACAAGGGGACAAGCAGGGTGGGGGGGATGACAGAAGGGAGGGCATGGGGAGGAGAATGCAATTCGAGGTCGACACTCATGGGGACGGATAGGATCAAAAGAGAATAGAAGTAATGGGGGACAGGATAGGATGGAGGGAAATATAGTTAGTCCTATACAACACAACTATTATGGAAGTCATTTGCAAAACTACACAGATTTGGCCTGTATTGAATTGCTTGCCTTCCAAAGGGAAGGGGTGGAGAGGGAGGGAGCTAAAGAAGTTGGAACTCAAAGTGTTAGGATCAACTGTAATGTTCTTACCACTAGGAAATAAGAAATACAGGTAAAGGGGTATAGAAAGCTATCTGGCCCTACAGGACAAAAGAGAAGACGGAGACAAGGGCAGAGAGGGATGATAGAAGAGAGAGTAGATTGGTCACAGGGGCAATTAGAATGCTTGGGTCTGGGGGGGGAGGGGATAAAAGGGGAGAAAATTTGTAACCCAAAATTTTGTGAAAGTGAATGTTAAGAGTTAATTTAAAAAAAAAAAAAGTATTTACTTCCAAAAAAAAAAAAAAGAAAAGAAAAATACGTGTACTTATTCCCCCAGAAGAGGGAGAGTAGGCATTACATACATATAGACAGATACAGACATAGACGTAGAAATATACATGTACTTATTCCCCCTAGAAGAGGGAGAGTAGGCCTCTGGCCCACCCTTACACACCAAACCCGTCTTTGATGACCTGCTCCCTCTCTAGCACATCAAAGAATGTCTATGAGAACTGACTTTTAAAACAGTAGACTAGGAATAAAAAAGTCTTCTGCATTTTGAAAGATAAAGATGTAAATTTCTCAAGGACATTTCTCCAGCTCTGTGTCCCTCCCCTCTCACAGAGGAGCCAAAATGATTTTTCCCAAAGAAAAGTCACGTCCCTCTCCTTCTGCAGAACCTTAAATGGCTCCCTGCTGTCTCCAAGATAAAATACAAATTCGTCAAATTGGCATTTAAAGCTCTTTAAAATCTGACTCTGGCCTTATTCCAGGCTTATTTCATATGATTCTCCTTCAGATATTCATAGCTGAGCTACTATTATTTAAATAGAAGTGTCACTTCATGTCATTTTATGTCATTATATTATATTACGTTGTGTTGTGTTGTTATGTCATGTCATGTCATGTCACATTATATTGTATTGCATCATATGATACAATAAATATATAATATGATATGTAATATGCTATAAAATACAATACAATATTTTAAAAAGAATCACTTTGCTCTTTTTGAAATGTAAAATAGACAGCTCTCCAGTCTTTCCTATAATTTCAGGGGCTACTTGGGCACTCTTTGCTTAAATCAACACTTAGCAGAGAGCCTAGAACACAGCAAGTGTTTAATAAATGATTGTTAACTTGACTTGAAGCATTGGAGAAAGAAGAAATTCAAGTTTCTCAAATGACCAGATTCTAGCTCATTCTCTAAAACTTTGGCTACTTTCTCTGTGCAGATCAGAGTCATGTAAATAATTAACTCTCCCCTAGCTAAATTGCTGACCCTTCTAGTACAACAAGGTTCCTCCAAGTAAAGAGAGTGCCAAAATGTGTATCGTGGACAGAGTAGTGTTTTAGGAAACTTTATGCCAATCCTAGAAATATATCAGGATGACCTAGCAACACCAGGGAGTAAGTGAGGGACCACTACCCTTCCCAGCTGTTCTCTTAGGACTCTTTCAGCCCCTGAGCTTTGAAGTGTTAACAGAGGTAGCACCCACAGATGTATCATAGAATGTGAGAGCTGGAAGGAACTTTAAAAACTGTCTAGACCAACCTCCTCATTTTATATGAGAACACTGGAGCTCAGGGAGTAGTTTGCCCAAGATCACATAGAAAGGAGATATTAGTCCAGCCTGGAAACTGGTCTTCTGACTCCAAATTCAGTGTTTTTTGTTTGTTTTTGCCCCATTACATCTAACTAGGCTTAGCAGAGAATGGAAGAATTTAGGCTGCCAACCTCTGGTGTCCAGCCTACTTTTTTCAGAAGTCTCTCCTTACTACCCCTCAGTCCTTGGGAAAGGACTTGGCAACCTAGCTATGGAATCAATGCTCTGGGGGAGGAGGAATGGTGAGGAAGAGCAGGAGTCTGGGGTGGTATCTGAAAACTCCATCCTCAATCTCCCACTCCCCCTTTACCTGAGACCATCACTCTAAAGTGATCCCTCCTATTGATGAGGTACAGACTCTGGGAACTTCCTTGAACTCTCCTTGAATTTTTCCACTTAATCTGTCCTTTCACACCCAAATCTATTACCCTTAACCTAGCCTGGCCCTCCATTGTTTGTTACCTCTAGATTGCCCCACCTACTTCCCACCCAAGCCCTCTGATACCTCCCAATTGCTATACCTCTCCAGCTATTTCCTATCCTTGATTATATCACTAGTTACCTCCAGTCTCATCAAGATCCTCCTTAGACCCTCCTCCCAGACTACTAGACCACCTCTAGATCTTCCTCCATGGTCTTTCTGTATATGAATTCCATCTCACCTCCATGAAGGTGCTCAAATTCGATCCAGCTCTGACTCTGTCTAGCTGAGATTCTCTCTGGCCCACTTGTCAATACATGCTTCACAAATGGTTAGGTTTCTTAAGAATCAAACCCAAAATGGTGAACCTTTAATAAACTTTGTTTTACTTTGGCCGAAAGAAGGCTTGAGTCGAATTCATTTGGCAGGACCCAGTATGTCGGTATTTTGGGGTCCCAAGCACCCCAAACCTCAACATTATGATTCCCTGACCTCAACATCATGACCTAAAGGAAGAACATTTCCAGTCCCATATTCTCCCTTTCCCCTATATAATTGTAAAATATGTCTTAAGTCCCAAGGTAGCTGCCCCACACCCTCACCCCCAACTATGCATCAGAAAGAGAATTGGGGCATTTTCTGTGGTATCCATCTCTGATGAATTTGAGGGGCAACTCAGTGGGGCAGTGGATAGACTGCCAGGCCTTGGAGTCAGGAAAACTCATCTTCTTGAGTTCAAATCTGGCGTCAGACATTTACTAGCTGTGTTACCCTAAACAAGTCACTTTGCCCGGTTTGCCTCAGTTTCCTCATCTGTAAAATGAGCTGAAGAAGGAAATGGCAAACTATTCCAATATCTTTGCCAAGAAAACCCCAAATGGGGTCATGAAGAGTTGGACATGATGGAAAATGATTGAATAACAACAAATAAAAATAAGGAGGAAGGGTGAGTGAAGCTGTTGGCTATATTCACTCAAACCAACTGGATAATAATAAGTAATAATGTCAACTGGCATTTATACTTAACACATTTAGTTTTGCAATGCACTTAATCTCTATTTTCTCATTGAGACTTGAAGACAAGTGACTTGCTTGTGTATTATAGATTAGAGGATTACAGATTTAGAGCTGGACAGGACTGCCAGCATCAGCCAGTAAAAGGCCCTCATTTTAAAATGAAGAACTAAGACTGGGAGAGTAGGTCAGCTAGGTGGTCAGGCTCTTGTTTGTCCTTTGCTCTAGAAGACTACCATGGTATCAGGAAGGTGATGCCATGACCTGCTAGTGAATTCGATTTTAGTGAGGGAGAACTGTGTGAAATCACCAGCCTCACTTCCTCGGGTTCAGTGGTGAGACAGAGATCAGGATGATTGGAGGATGCAGTGGGAGACCTTGGCCTTTTTAATCTAAGTTCTTTGAGAGTTCTAACTTTGACTGAGACAACACCCATTCAAAGATTAAGGCTAGGTAAGAAATAAGACAAAAAATGGCCTCTTTTACCTGGTCAAAAAAAAATCAGTCTGGGAGGGGAAAAGCCTCAGGGTTTCTGGACAAAACAGAAACAATTGCTATTTACATTTACTCTGAACCAATCAGGGCCCAAAGGATGACCACTTAGCAGCTTGGCCTAGGACCTATTGTTGACCAATTTATGAGAGCCATAGTGAATTGGGTTTAAAGCATGGTCCTTAAGGAAGAAATCTAGCCTGTAAACCCTAAGATACCTTATAAGGTTTCAGGGATCAAAATTTACATTCCTATGCACAGAGCACCCACAGGTACAAGTGTATGATACTCTATGAGTATCATAGAGGGAGAGGAAGAGAAAAAAAAAAAGAAGAAAGGAGAGGAGGGGAGGGGAGAGGAAAGGAGGGGAGAAAAGAGGAGAGGAGGGGAGGGGAGGGCAGGGAAGGGAAGGGGAGAAAAAAGGGGAGGGGACCGGAGGGGAGGGGAGAGATGTTGCTCAACTGGAACTGGCCAGTGCTAGTATTACTTACAGGTTGTTTTGTACTTTGCTCTCCAAGAGGAACAGGGCATCAGCAAAGTGACGTCATGACTTGCAAGTGAATTGGATTTAAGTGAGGGAGGCCTCTCTTCTCCCTCACCATCTGCTCCAGCAGCGAGATATAGATCAGAGTTACTGGAGATGGCCCCTTTGAAAGGATAAGACCGGGAGTAGAGACCTGCAGCCTCCAGGCCACATGTGGCCCTCTAGGTCCTCAGATGGGATCCTTTGACGGCATGCAAACTCATAGAACAAATCCCTTGAATAAAAGGATTTGTTCCGTAAAACTTGGATTCAGTCAAAGGCTGCACCTGAGAACCCAGAGGCCACATGTGCTCGAGGCCACGGCTTCCCAGGTTCCCCACTGCTGCTTAGACTATCAAGTGGATATTGTCAGGAAGACATGAAGCTCTCTCGCTTCAGGTACTTCCTAGTTCTGTGACCCTGGGCAAGTTCCTTAACCTCTGTCTGCCTCAGTATTGACATCCATAAAATAGAGATAATAATAGCTGTTTACTCACAGAATTGTTATGGTGACCAAATGAGATAACATGTAATTCTTATCAGAGTTATATAAATGTTGACTTTTATTGTCCAAGGTCACAATAGTAACTGGCAGTCTTCCTGACTGGAGATGTTACATCACATCAAGGAAGGAAATATCTGTTGTGAGATCTGAAGCAAGGCTTTCATGGCTCTAACTGTAGAATTCTCTCTATGCTGGTATACCTCCCTTTGGCACAAGGTGTATATGATGCAACCCTAAAGTATATTAGGAGAGCTGGAGGTGACAGTCAGTGATGACCTTCAGCTGCACAATCCCACCCGAACTGAAGACACACCTCCTCTTGAAGATGAACCTCTTCTTGGTGGCACCCTGGGAGTAAAGATAGACTGTAGTACAAATTCCCAACTCTTCCTTGCTTCCAGGACTCTGGAACCCACTCAGAGAGAGACCGACAGACAGAGACAGAGAGACAAAGACAGACAGAGAAACACAGACAGATAAACACAGAGAGATAGAGACAGAGAGACAAAAAGATCCCTAGATGGCAAGATAGTTCATACATTTCAAGGGCTAACCAGGCAAAAGACTTGTTGCCCAAGAGACAGGGCTGGGCTACCTTATTAGAACAGGTTGGGCAAGTTCCCCGGATGTTGGCACATTAGGCAGGGTAATAATACCAGCTCACATTTATATGATACTTCAAAGTTTATAATGCACTTTTTTCACAAAACCCTGAATGGTAGATCATTTGAATATATTATTATCTCAATGTGATCACTTTTCAAACAAGGATTTTGAGAGTCACTGATATACCCCCAGTCCTACGGCTGAAAAGGACCTGAGAAGTCCAATTGCTAAATGTTCTACACCCAGACGTGAGGCCTGTGGCTGCATTGTAACCCACAATACACTTGGGTACCCAGAAACCAGATTAAAATGTAATTGGGAAATATTTGACAAAATAAATAAAAATACAATAGAACATAGATGATGTTAATATGTGGTTTTCTAGGTCAACAGGTGCCAGAAGGGATCTTTATGTATGGTTTAATGGCCATATTTCTATTTGAGTTTGAGAACAGTGCCCTATGCCATGGCTGACACACCACTGAGAAGGAAGGAAGGAAGGAAGGAAGGAAGGAAGGAAGGAAGGAAGGAAGGAAGGAAGGAAGGAAGGAAAGAGTATAAGAACCTATGATGTGCCAGATACTGTGCTAAGTATTTTACAAGTATCTCATTTGCTTTATGCTTCCTTCTCTCTGGAATGATACAGAGTAGATCAAGTGAGAGAAGCTAAAAATGTGGTGCCATTTTCCCACACTTCAGGTCCTTGGAGAAGTCTTAAGAGTACTGGATTTGGAGGGATATATTAGAAAACACAGATATTATAAAAGATAGGAATAAAAATGTGTTTTTAAAAATTATACCAAAAAAGTACTAGATTTGGAAATAGAAGACCTGGCTCAACTAACAAAAAATAATAAAAATTCACATTTCTATTATGGTGCTTTATACGTTCTATCTCCTTTGATCCTCACAAAAGAAGTTGAGAGAGTTAAAGGACCTATTAGGATAACATATCAGAGCTGAGATTTGAACTCTGGTTTTCTAATCCCAAGGCCAGCATTCTCTCCACTTTATCAAGCTCCCACTATATAGCAAGCCTGGAATAAGTCACTTAACTCATTTGAGTCTTTGTGTCTTTGACTATAAAAGGAGGGAGTTGGACTAAATGACCTCTAAGGTCCCTTCAGCCTCTAAATCTTGGATCCTCTAAGTTTTCAGTGTGAGGAGACTTGGTTTCTCCTTGCTCTTCCCCCTGGCTTCATGATCTGCCTCCCTCCTTTCTTCTCTTTCCTCTCATCTCTATGTGGCTGCCTTTTATTATCCAGTTTAATGGAGGGAGGACAATTGGTGAGATAATATAATGAAGACTGAATTTGAGTCAGAGGACTTGAGTTCAAATCTCAGCTCTGTTACTTCCCATCAGATATGTGGCCTTAGGCAAATGACTTCCCTCTCTAGAACTCAGTTTCCTTATCTGCAAAAGGATGAGGTTAAACCAGATCAAGGTCAATGGTGCTAGGAGGCCACCTAACCCATGGAAATGTGAAAAGTTAGAGTTATATTATGGCACACTGGTGTGGTGGACAGAGCCCTGGGTTTAGAATCAAGAAGACTCATGTTCATCAGTTCAGATCTGACCTCAGACACACTTACTAGCTGGATGACCCTGAGCAAGTCACTTAACCCTGTTTGTTTCAGTTTTCTCATCGCAAAATGAGCTGGAGAAAAAAATGGCAAAACCACTTCAGTGTCTGTGCCAAAGAAAGTCCAAATGGAGCCACAAAGAGTTGGACACCACTGAAACATAACAACAAATACAGGGTTATTGAATTAGAAGTCAAACTAGAAGGGGCTGAGAAGACACTTTCCCAACATGAGTAGGAAAGCCAGGTGTGCTCATGTCAGTCCCTCCTCACCTCTCACCAATTTGCCTGTCTGTTGCCTCACTCTTTACTCTCTCTGCTCCCATCTTTTTAATGAGCAGTCACCCATGTGAGTAATTGTGTCCCTATGGCCACAAAGGTGCTGGTAATTTAATAGTTTTTTCACCATCCTAATAGGTTGTTCCCAGTTCCTAAACCTCCTATGTTATGCAGTAAAATGAGTCAAATTAAAGCAGAGTTTTACCAAGTCTTCCCCTTCCCTTGACAGGTCACACCTTGTAGCTATCCTTTCTCTCTGGCCTTTTGTGTATGGTCAGAATGAGATAAACAAACTTCAACACTGCTCTTCTCCAGGGGACATCCCTCCTCCAGGCCTCAGTGGCCCTCTCTCATGCCAAGGTTGTCTGTGCTCACAGAAATGGAGGCTTCAGGGGCAGGGGAGATGGGAAGAAGGAGACCCTCCCCCAACCCCTTCCTGCCTCTTCTCCTCAGGGTCCAAAATGGTCTCTTGGGAATTTTCTTAGTTTCTGCTGACCTCTTGGTTTCTTGGAAAGTACAATCACTACTCAGGAGCTAGGTGATGCAGTGGATAAAGAGCCCGGGGCCTAGAATCAGGAAGACCCATCTTGATGAGTTCAAATCTCACACACACACACACACACACACACACACACACACACACACATTATATAATTAGACACTTATTAGCTGTGTGATGAGACCTTGGGAAAGTCACTTAACCCAGTTTGTCTCAGTTTCCTCATCTGTAAAATGAACTGGAGAAAGAAATGACACACTAGCCCAGTATCTCCATCAAGAAAACCCCAAATGAGGTCACAGAGAGCTGGACGCAATTGAAAAATGTCTTAAGGACAAAACAAAACAACTCACTACTAAAGTGAGTTGGGTGAGCAAGATCCTCACACCCAATGTGTGACTGAGCTTTGACAAGAGGAATTAGCTTGGTGGAGCCATGATTACAACAGATGACCAGGAAGCCTCTAGAACTGGTTGGGTGTGATAAATAGGGCTCTGTTCCCCATTAGGATGGAACACCTTCAGTAGACAACCTTATCAGAGCCCCTGCCCCTCAGAAACTACCTTTTTCCCCAAAGTCATCATATTACCCTGCTAGGGGGCATCATAGGTATATAGATTTAGAACTGCAAGGGACTTTAGAGGTCATCAAGTTCAATTTATAGATGGGAAAACTGAGGCAAGAGAGACACAAAGTTATTAGTGTCTAAGGCAGGATAGGACCCCTGAGTTTCCTGACCCCAAGGCCAGTGGTCTTCCCTAAAAATGTCTTATTTATATTTTTGCTTCCTTAAGTCTTTGTCTTCAGGGGCTAACTTTCTATATAGATAAAAAGTAAATAATTTCAAGAAAAGGTGACCATTAATATGTAGGGAGATAAGGAAAGACCTCGAGAAAGAGAAGAGGTGGGGAAGAAGGAAACAGGCAGACCCATAAATTAAGTGACTTACCCAGGTTCATGTAGCTAGCAAAATGTCTGAGGCTGGATTGAACTCAGATCCTCTCGACTCCAGGTTCACAGTAAAGAGCCCAAAGTTTCACATGTATTCACACTCAAAGCAGTCAAATTGGTCTAGCTGCTGTTTCTTTGCAGGCAACATTCCATCCCTCCCACCTCCAATGCCTTAGTAGTGGTCAGCTGTCCTCCATGCCTGGAATTCTCTCCCTCTTCAGGTACACGTCTTAGAATCCCAAATACCCCCAACATCTAACTCAAGTGCCATCTCCTACAAGAAGCCTTTCCTGATACCTCTGGCTCTCTCTGCTCTCCCATCTGAAATTTCATCATGCCACTTCTCCCCAGCAGAATATATGTTGCTTAAGGATAAGGACTGTTTGGTTCTTGACTTCCTATCCAAAACACTAGATAGAAGGGCTTTTGGATATAAGTGACAAAAGAGAACTAGACAGGACATCAGATCTCATCATTAGAGGGACCTACTGGTGAGGAAGTTTGTTCTACCAATGCAAATAAACACCTGAACTGAAATGTATAGACGCAGATTTTCCTGGAGGCACCAATAGGTTAGTTAAGTGATTTGCCCAGAGTCACACAGTCAGTGTGTGTCAGAAGATCTAGGGTCCCCTAACTTTTAAATCGTCTCTCCATCTGCTAATTAATATATTTTTGTATTATGGGAAAATCTTTCACATCCATTAACAGGTCCATGTGAGCTGCTTGAGTCACATGGAAGTCTGAGTCACATGAGTCTGTAGTGGGAGGCGCTTGCCAGAACAGGTGGAGCAGGAAGGGTGGAGCAGAGCTGAGAGGAAGTTGAACGCAACAGTTAGAGTTGAGGGAGAGAGAGGAAGCAGGTAGTAAGCTGTGAGTGTTCGTTTGTGAGAAGGCCCTAGCAGAGGGAGGGCTTGGGGATGGTGGTACCCCCTGTATTGTTATTGTGTATAAGATTTCTTTGTTACTGTGATGGATTTGGCTTTTTGGTGTTTGAATAAATGTCTTGGTTCTATCTTCTGTGTGAAGAGTCTGCCATATTTTGCAATTCAGAATTATGCTGGCTGGCGCTACACCTATAGACTCTGCTGCTCTCAAACTGGTCCACTACAGGGGCTTATTGAGCACCTAGTGAGTTAGATTGGACTTCAACATTGTTGTTTTGGCTTTTTCTCCTTACCAGGACTTTTAACTCTCCCTGAACATCAGTATGACATGCATTCCCATATCAAGACTATGTGCTTCCCATCCTATTCTTTTGTATCCAATCACAGCTTTGCTTCTTCTGTACTAGGATCACATTGGATAAGTGATCTCTCAACCAGTCCAGATTTCAATCCTTTGACCCTCTGAAGCACACAAAGGTTTCCTATAAGTCTGTGAATAAGATGTTGGACTCAGAGAAAAGTCCCATGCTCTGCTACTTATTGGTATATGACTAGCTCAAGTTGACTAATCACTTAGTTTTCTCATCTATAAAATGGAGATAATAATGGCTGAAATGCCTATTTCACAGGTATGGTGAGGATCCAATGAGATAGTGTATATCAAAGACTTTGCAACTACTGAGTGCCATAGAAATTAAAAGTAAAGGTTACTAATATAAGGATTTTCTCTCTAGCAAGAATGCAAAGGGTTCCACATTTTTAAAGGATGTCTCATAAACACACTTCCAACATGTGCATACTTCCAGTATATTACTGGAAATCACAGAGATGAAGAAGATTTTAGAGATGATCTTGTTCTCTAGTGCAGTGGAAAAGGTATGGGATTTGGAGTCAGAAGCCAATTATTCAGTCATTTTCAGCCTTGTCCAACTCTTTGTGACCCACTTAGGGTTTTCTTGGCAAAGATACTGGTGTAGTTTGCCCTTCCTTTCTCCATATTATTTTATAGATGAGGAAACTGAGGCAAACAGGGTTAAGCGACTTGCCCAGGGTCACACAGGTCACCAAGGTCAGCTTTGAACTCAAGTCTTCCTGACTCCAGTTCTGGTACTCTATGCACTGCAGAGTCACCTGAGTTAGAGGTTCAAATCCCAAATCTGCTTTTAATACCTGGGCAACCTTAGATAAGTCCTTTAATCTCTCTAGGGTGTTAGTCTCAAGATAACTTCTAAGGTAACTTCCAGCTCTAGATCTATGATGGTACAGCAGAAAATATAAAATCAAAGTAATGATGAAACAAAAAGGGTTGGGGAAATTATCATCCAAAGGCCTTTTTATTTAAAAGGACTGAGCTATTCACAAATTGGACAATTAAGGAAAACAGTGATATGACTCATTCTCCCAGATTCCAGAAATTAGAATAGAGAGAAGTCACCTCACTCCACCTCAAGGCAGGAAAAGGTGCAAGATTACTCATCTGATGAGAGAGGTAGGATGTCTGTGTGCAGAAAACTCTCTGAGAATTCAGTGGCAGCCCCATGGGAGCTGCCTCCTCTTCCTTCTCTTCCTCCTCTCCTCTTCTTTTCTTACTCTGCCTGGGCTGTGTGTTAGACCAGGTGAATCAGAAATCCCACCAAAAAGCTGTTTAGTTACAGCTAACAAAATGATTGGATTCACCAATGAAAAGGGGAGAGTCTGATTCTGACAGGTCACCACATAACCGTCAAGGCTTGGAAAATGATGTTAATGAAGATGGAAGGTCCCACTGCCTAAGGGAGCTGCTAACTTTGCTGGCTTCTATGGTCCAGTCCAATCCAAGCAGCCTTTGTTAGGCACTTCCTATATACCAACCACTGTGCCAGGCACTATGGGATATAAGGAGAAAAATCTGCCCTCAGTTCTGTGGGGACATCTATATAAAAATATACAGGTATATGCATGATAATTTAATGTGGATGGAGAGAATACTGACAAATAAACCTGGACCCACCATCTTGCAGATGCATATTAGTGATGCGATCTATCATATTTCTATGACACTTCAAGGTTTACAAAATTATTTCCTTATCACCTTGAGAGATAGGTAATCCAGTTCCTATTCTCTCCTTTTTTTTTTTTTTTTAACAGATAAGAGAACCTGGGCTTAAAAGGTCAAGAGACAAGGTTCAAGCCCAGGTCTCCTGATTTAGGTGGGTCCTCCTTGATTTCCAGGAGGAATGAAGCAGGAAAGGGGAAGTAGTGTGGGGCTGGGAATTATTCAAATCAATTCATCAGAAAGTATTTATTCCACACCTGCTCTGCATCAGACCCTGTGCTGACATTAGGGATACAAGGACAAAAGTTAAATAAATCCCACTAGCTGTGTGACCCTGGGCAAACTATTTTACCTTTCAACTTCAATTTTTCCATCTGTAAAATGTAACGGTTGGATTCAATGGCCTCTAAGGTCCCTTCTAACTCTAAATCTATGACCTTGTATCATTTTGGGTTTCCTAGAGTGTGGCTACTACATCCCTTTGGGATTTGGGGTTTAGTCCCAAGGAGGTAGGGGTTGCTTTTTTCAATAATGTAACTCACAACCCTTCACTAATATACTTCCCACCATTATTATCAGTTGATATTAATTGATCAACCAGACTTAATTAGCTTTTAGCAAGGGGTATTTTACTTATTAAGAACAGTGGCTAAAAACGTCTCCCCTAAGGCAGGAGCACACTCTCCCCTCTACTATTGAGGTCCCTTGGGAGAGTTGGAGCAAACTGAAGGGGTTTCTATAAAGCATTTGCCCCAACCAAGTTCACTTCTGAATTTGGACAAAGTTGCCCCAACAAAATGGCATCTTGACTACTAGACCCAATTCCCTGCTAAGCTGGGACCAGCACATTGCTCCTTACCAGTCTTGGCTGCCAGAAAACCACAGTATGGACTCCCATTTGCGGAGCACTAGTGGCTTACTAGTCATTTATATCATGATGGGCTTGGCTCCTGACAAACTCTAGGATGGACTTCAGACTTTTTACATTCACAGGGTCCCACCACTAATGATCCTTAGCCTAAGATAAGGAAAGAATAGACACAACTGAGACAGAAGTAACAACAGAGTCTCAGGCTCAGAGGCGAAGACCTAGGGAGGAGGGAGAGAGACAGAGACAGAGGCAGAGACAAAGAAGGAGGAAGAGACAGAGAGAGACAGAGACATACACACAGACAGAGAGGGAGGGAGAGACAGAGAGAAATGGGGAGAGACAGAGACAGACAGACAGACAGAGACAGAGACAAAGAAGGAGGAAGAGACAGGGAGACAGACAAGTGCAGACAGAGAGGGAGGGAGAGACAGAGAGAAAGGGAGAGAGACAGAGACAGAAACAGAGAGTGCATTCCAAGCATGGTGAGACAACCAATGAAAGGGAATGAAGGTGGGGATGGAGTTGCCTGTGTGAGGAACATCAAAAACTGTTTGGGATTTTGCAGGAAATGAGGATAATAAGGCTAGAAAAGCAGGAAAGAGCAAGTGTGTATAATAGAGTTTATATTTTATCCCAAAGATAATAGGGAACCACCAGGAAGAGTGTAGAAAGATAACAGTGATAAGAATATCACACAGCCTCATTCTTATATAGCATTTTTTAATTTTCTAAGTGCTTTCACTCACATGATCTCCCCTCGAAACATAATTCAAAATGCATGTCCTATTGCCTTGGGGAGGTATGGGAAGGGAAGGACAATAGGATCATTTTCGTATATTTTTAATCAATATAAATCTTTGTCACTTTAATTTGTAGAATAAATAATAAAAATGTTTTTTCTACTGTAGTGGAAACTAATAAGCTAATTTCTTCTTTTGTCTCAATTCATTTTATCCAGCTCCGTAAGTCTCTCTCTCTCTCTCTGTGTTTGTGTCTATCTGTTTCTGTCTCTCTCTGCCTCTGTTCCTCTCTGTCTCTCTCTACTCTCTCTCTGCATGTAACTGATCCCAGAACATCTGACCGGTATTAGCCTCTCTGAAGCACCAGGATTTCACTAACAAACTATATCTACTCAGTGGGGCCAGACAGACCTAGCTTTTCCTTTTGTAAGATCAAAAGTACTTTAAGAAAAGCTATGAAAAAAGTGCCTCGCCTAAAGAAAGCACTTGATTGATTGACTGACATAGTATCTGAATATATGATGGTGGGGACAGGGGCAAACAGTTCTAACAAACCTTACGTAGGTCAACTAGTGATGATATTTCTAAGAGTTCAGGGAACTGTGTTCTACCAGGCAAGCTGGTTTGGTGACCTAAGCTTTCCTGATCTGAGAATTACCGTGCTGCCCCAAAGTCTCAGGATAATCCTGGGACTCTGTCACGTCCGCTTGGCATTTGAGTCTGCACAATCTGACTCCAATTTACCTTTTCAGCCTCATCTCACAGGCAGTACTTTCTCTGCCCAGCCTCTCTATGGTAAATAATCAGGGCTGACTAGCAAACTTGTCCAAAGGCATCCATCTACAGGAACCTTGTATTTGTCTGCCTTGAAGCTAAAACCAAACCTGAAAAAACAGAGGACCACATCCTTCATCAACCTCAAACATGCATTCTCCTTCCCTTGACCTCGTTACAAAATGTCTTTCACAATCCTCAGCACAACAAATTTCTTTAGGGACAAGCAAATTCAAATCAGTCGAGTAGTTCAATTCAGGTTCAATGACGTGATAATATGTTTGCAGATTCATAAGATCATACATGTTGAGATAGAAAGCATCAGAGACCTTCCTCCTAGCCCTCATGCTCTTAACTTTTTCTGTATCATGGATGCCTCAGGCAGTCTGGTGAAGCCTATCCCCTCCCTTAGAATTATGTTTTTAAAATGCATAAAATATTATATTATTTTAAAGGAAACCAATTATATTTAAATGCTATAAAATATTTAAAAAGCAAGTTCACAGACCCCAAGTTAAGAAACCTTAATCCGATGCCATGCCTTCATTTTATAGATGAGGTACAAAAAAAGCCCAGAAGAGCTAGCTGATTTGCCCAGATTCATATAACTAATAAGTATCTGAGGCAGGACCTGAACCCAGGTCTTCTTTCCTGACACCAAGTTCCGAAGAGGTTGAGGTGTGATGGGGACCCCAAAATACCGACGGTCCAGGTCGTGCTCGAATGAATTCGACTCAAGCCTTCTTAAAGCCAAAGAAAACAAAGTTTATTAAGGATTCGCCAAATTGGGTTGCCGCTTAAGGAGCCTAAGCATTTCTAATGCTTGTATTCACAAGCAGGCCAGATAGAATCCCAACTAGACAGACTCTGAGCTGGATTGCATCTGAGCGCCTTCATGGAGGCAAGGTGGGACTTAAATACAGAAGAGTATAGGAGGGATCTGGGGGGGTGGTCTGGTAGTCCAGGGTGATGGGAGGAGGGGTTTAGGAAGGGTCTTGAGGAGAAGTCCCAGGAGGGAATCCAAGGAGGGTCAAAGGCTGGAAGCAGCTGGAGGCTATCAGGAGATATCAGGCAATGGAGGGTTTGGGTGGGAAGCAGGTGGGGCAATGGAGAGATAACAGACAATGGTCACAGATTTGAGTATGAAAAGCCAGGTTCTGTGAGGAGATTCCAGGGGAGCTCAAGGAAGTTCCCAGAGTCTGAACCCCATCAGCTCAACACACCATCCACTGCATTTTTACCAAGTATTATGCAATAACTTTAAACCATAAAAGAACACATTTTTCTCATCTTCCAAAGACAGTTAAAAATAAATCATTTTTAAAGTGTAAAAACTCTACTGAGTTTTTTTTCTTCAAAATGTTGAACAATCATATTTTAAGAGAGGGAAGAAAAGGACTGTTCACCTTGCTCCCCTTTATGCACTCTCTTTTCAGGTCAAAATAGATGACTCACCATTACCCAAAATTGTCCTTCCTCCACACCTGTGCTCACATGTCCCCTCTCCCCTCCCTGAGCCTTGATTGCATTCCCCCTTCCCTCCTGCTCCAATCCCACCTGTTGAAATGTTTCCCATCCAACTTAAGGTGCCTCCTCCTCCATGAAGCCTCCTCTGATGTCCCCACCAGAAGTAATCTCTCTCCCTGAAGATTTCTCATAGCATTTAATTGAACCTTTCTCATATCCTTGTCATATTCATATACACTGCTATTTTGTGTTCTTATATCATCTCCCCAACTAGATTGAGGGAGGAAGGGATTGATTCTTACTCCTCTTTGAGTCTTGAAGTTCCTACTGGGACACCTTGCTTATTTATAGGATCCCAAGAAATGCTACACGATTGAGTTCTATTGACTTTTAGTGACTCCTGGTGAGCTGGGGGTCTTGCCCCTGAGTTCAGACCTTAGCTTCTTCTCTGCCATGTGATAATCAATCTAAGGTCAGGAAGTAAAAGCTGATGAAAGCAAACGCCCACCCGATGGGAAAGGGAGCGGTGAGAATGGCAAAGAGAAAGAATAGAAACCCTCACTCTCTTCACCCAAAAGGCAGAGTAGCCTGAAAGTCCAGTTTGGCAAAGGGTGGAGAAAGGAGGAAACTTTCTTTTTGGCAAACTGAGAATTGAAGTAAGCAGAAAGATAATTATTTCTCCCTCGGGTAAAGAACCTTCCATTTGGAGTTTTTAGGATGGTCTGTTAGTTAGATTTCAGTTTCTGGATTTGAGGGGGTAGTGAGATGTTCAACACCACACTCTGTGGGCATCTGTGGGTAAAAAAAAGAACTTGTAGAGATGTCTATGGGGTGACCTAGCAGAGGAGTTCTCCTGCTATGCAGACCCACAGGCATTCAGCAGAGACCATACATAGCAGGCAGGGCTTGCTTATGCCCTATTTGCAATGAGGGCATGGATGCTCCCTCCCTCCTAGAGACAAGGTCTTCTGGAAAGACAGGCTAACTTTTCCTTGCATCAGTGCAGGACTGAGATATGTCTCTCTTCTCCCTTTCAGGTCCCCCAATTTTGCCCAATTACCTCTTTCTGTTTCTGAAAAACAACTGTAAAAATAGTTGTTGACTTGAAAGGACAACATGTCTTCTGGCAGAAGATGGAGGACAGAGGAGAGCAGAGGGATAAAAAGCCTCCTCTTGGAAAGATGTAATGTAGGAACAGAAAAAAAAAAATTTAGTCAGCAGGTTTAAGGCCCAACACAGAGAAATAGCTGTGTGAACTTGAACAAGCAAATTCACCTCTAGAGTTTCCTCTACTCTGAATTGAAAAGGCACATACATCTCAAAGGTCAGCGTAGGACCATGTACGCTGGCCAAAGGCATTTTCCAGCATTATGGGATTTGGCAATGGGATGCCAATGTTATCATTATGGAATTGGATTGACCAATCCCAGAATCCAAACTGAGAAGGGTTTCCAGATAAATCTCAAGGTACTTCATTTACACTTGTTTTCTGTTGGTGCTGTACTGGTTGCATCCAGCCCAGAACATGGTAGCCCATTCCTAACTAGCTCCATAATTATTTCAAGATTTGGCCACACAGAAAAAGCAAGTGGAGGAAGAATGCCTGTTTACTAGATTCTCAACCTAGGGTCTGATCATTTGCTTTGAATATTTTTATAGTTATATTTCAATGTAATTGGCTTTCCTTGTAAACTATGAATTTAAAAACATCGTTCTGAGCAGGAGTCCATAGTCTTCACCGGGCTGCCCAAGGAGTCTACAGAGCAAATAAGATTAAGAACATTTGGTCTATGCAGGTATATTAACATGGTTTGATAGAGCTGACCCAGGTGTATGCCAATCTTGAACAAATTCCAGAAAAGGATAATGAGCTAGACCTAGAAGTGAGTAGGAGAACCACTTGGGTTATGGGATTTAGAGCGAAGGAATTTAGAAGTCATCAGCCCAAGAAGGGCAAGGGAAGGTAGCAAGCACTTCTTTAATATCTACTATGTGCCAGGCAGAGTAGTTGGGTAGCACAGTGGATAGAGCACCAGGCCTGGAGTCAGGAAGACCTGAGTTCAAATCCAGCCTCAGACACTTACTAGCTGTGTGACCCTGGGTAAGTCACTTCACCCTGTTTGCCTCAGCTTCGTCATCTGTAAAATGAACTGGAGAGGCAAATGGCAAACCACTACAGTATCTTTGCAAAGAAAACCCCAAATGGAGTGATAAAAAGTCTGAAATGACTAAACAACAGCAAAAATGTACCCAGACAATTACAAATTTATTTCATTTGAGCCTTACAAATACCCTGCAAGATAAGTGCTATTAACACCCTCATTTTACAATTGAGGAAACTGAGGCAGACAGAGATTGAGTAACTTGCTCAGAGACACTCAGTGAGAAAGTATCTGAGGCTAAATTTGAACTTAGACCTTTCTGATTCCAGACTTAGGGCTCTATCCATTGAACCACCCAGCATCTAGTTCATCCTCTCTCATTTTACAAATGAAGAAGCTATGCCCAAAGAGAAAGTGCAAGAGAAAGAATATTAACTCTAGAATCAGAAGGCATGGGTTCAGATTCTGCCTCTTACTCTATTACCTGACTTCAGGTGACTACACTTTCTTGACCTCAGCTGCCTCCTATGTAAAATGAAAGGCTTAGGTTTCTTCTGGCTCTCAGTCTATGTCCCATGAGGGAAAATGACTTGCCTGATTGTTTGTAAAGACCTTGTTTCTCCCTGAAACAAAACCTATTTCTTGGCATCAATATTCTTCTAGTGGTACAGAATGACTACAAGTCATTGAAGACCATAGTCTCCAGAGAATTAAAGCTTTTCTTTGGATTCCATAAACTTCTATGAGGCAAGAACTGTATCTGTTGCTTCACTGCTGTTCCCCACCAACCAAATACACAGTTCTCTCCAGACAGTGGTCAATCCATAAATCTTTATAGTGCTTTGCCCTAAGAAAATGCTCAATAAATACTGACTGAATTGGATTGGTCAAGCTTTCACAGGCAAGGAACGTGAAGGTAGAGAAGCTAAAAAGCAACCTCTCAGTCAAATTCACCTTTTTTTCTGAATATAGTGCTGCCCCAAACATCATCCTTGGATTTTTCAGTGCAGCTTTGTTGTTACCAACCATTTACTGGTGAGAAGAAGCCAGATCCATTTTAGGAAATCACAAAACTTTGGAGAGCTAGAAAGGATCTCATTTTATGGATGACAAAGTAGAAGTCCAGAGAAGATGAGATACCCGAGATCATACAGCTTCTGAGATCATGGATTGTAACCTAAGGTCTTTGAGTCAAAGAACTTCAGTCCAAAAATTATCTCTGTCACTTGGATTGACCAATCATAGAATCCAAACTGAGAAGAAACTAGATAAAACTTGAGGTCCTTAGGCATTTCATTTCATTCCATTTCTAGAGTGCCTCAGTTTCTCTACCTGTCAAAGGCCGTTGATCACTAGATGACCCTTTGAGGTGTCTCCCATATCTAAATCCATGGTCCTGCGGTCTTATGTCTTTTTCTGCCCAATCCCACCTCAAGCAGCCTCTCATTTCTGGGGGCTCAGACTGATTTCCTTTTAGAAAATTTCTGACTGTTCACCCAGTGTTGATTTAAAGGGCACTGCCATGTTTACTTTCACACTCAAAGGCCCAGGGCTGGTAAAGTATGAAGGCATTAGATGTTCTACAACAGAGTTTGAGCTTAAGGCCACGTGGGGAGGAGGTCAGGAGGAAAAGAGTCTAGTTTACTTCTCTGTTGCTATGTTTTGTTCCTCCTTCCAGGGCAACCACTTCAGACCTCAACTGAGCTCATTAAATCACCTGGGCAGGTAGGCACAGGGCCTGGACAGGGTTTCCATGGCAGCCAAACCCAGGCTGCCAGCCACCAGAAATGATACCATCAGTGGTTCTGAAGAGACTTTCCAAGGACGGAACTCCTCTCCACCACATTCCAGGAGAGATCTAGGTTATCTCATATGTAGTCACGCCCATCACTCCGCTTCCACATCCCTCAAATGGCATGTTTAAGGTATGCCACGCAAATGATGGGATCTTGCCCAGAAATTTTCTGTCAGCAAAGCCAAATACATTAGAGGGGCTGGAGGAAAACAGGAAAACTAATCATGCATGGTAGAGCTATGAACTGTTGTAGCTGTTCCAAAAACAAGTTAAATATATGTAAGAAAAGTCACTAAATTGTACATACACTTTAACAATCCTAATAATAATAATAGCTAATATTTATATGGCACTTCTAGTTTTACAAAATGTTTTACAAATATTATAACATATGATCCTTACAATTTGATCCTCCTTGAGAGGTAGGGACTATTATAGTCCCTATTTTATGGGTGGGGAAACTGAGGCACAGAGATTTTTTTTTTAAGTGACTTATCCAGGGTCACACAGCTAAATTAATCTGAGGTTGGATTTTAACTACGGAACATGTTTCCCAAGTAGATGAAAAAGAGAAAGAAAAGCCTCATAAACACAAAATATTTGTAAAAGTACTTTGAGCATTTGCAGAAACAAAAACCAAAATCGGGGTGCTGTTGTTCATCCTTCATTCTCAAAAAGGACCAATGACGTCACAAGGATGACATCTTAACTTTATTGTTCATGAAATTTAAGTGAGGCAGAGCTGTGTAAGGTCATCAGCCTCACTGTCTCCTCCAGAGTCACTGGAGTCCAACGGCAAGACGTAAGTCAAGATGACTGGCGATGGCCCAGCACTGAGGTAGATACTAAAGGAAGGGACAGCTCGGTGTTGAAGTGAACAGAGTGCCAGGCCTGGAGTCAGCAACACTTATCTTCATGAGTTCAAATCTGGCCTTAGACACTAATTAGCTGTGTGATCCTGGACAAGTCACTTAACCCTCTTTGCCTCAGTTTCCTCAGAAAGAAATAGTAAGCCACTCCAGTATCTCTGCCAAGAAAACCCCAAATAAAGTCACGAAGAATCAGGCATGACTGAAAATCTGCTGAACAACAATAAGGAGAGTGAAGAGAATAAATTCACATGAAATGTAAAATGACTGAACACTTACATAAGTGTGACTGAATATTATTTTAGTAAGAATATTATTATAGTAAGAAATGAATATGAAGAACTATGCAAAGATCTGTATTAACAGATAACAGAGTGACATAGAAATAGGAGAGC
Source organism: Notamacropus eugenii (assembly GCF_028372415.1). Classification (NCBI taxonomy): domain Eukaryota; kingdom Metazoa; phylum Chordata; class Mammalia; order Diprotodontia; family Macropodidae; genus Notamacropus; species Notamacropus eugenii. The sequence goes on along the minus strand of NC_092877.1, from coordinate 151,151,512 downwards.
AATTTGGCAAAAACTACATGAATGTGGAGGAAAATCGAATTAAAAGAAGTCTGAAGAATGATTTGTGAAACACACTTCCTTCCTCTCTGTACAGAGAGTGGGGCAGTCCTATGGCTGAGGGATATTGGTTACACCCTCAGATGATTTCACTAAACAATTTTTCTTCATTACGAGGGAGGATTCCGTGGGTCAGAAGCCATTATGAGGAAATAATCATGGTGTAGAAACAAAGGGGAACTATAAATCTTTTTTAAAAAATACCCAACCAGGATAATAATATACCTGTAGGTGATTGGTTAGTCAAAGTTCATGTCAATGGCAGGATGACTTCAGATGAACAGCATTTTTGAGAGACAGAAGCATGTGAGGAAATGAGACCCTCTCACCACTTTTGTTTTTGACACAGCTGAGCGGAGCAGGGATGAGCCCTCCTTTTCTGAATGACTCTAACCTTACTTCACCTCACATATGCAATGTATAATAAGTCAATGTTTACTCAGCGTATTGAAAAGAATAATTGCTTTCTCCTGAGCCAGAGGTTCTGAATTCAAATTCTAACTCCAGTGCTTACTATCTGTGTGCCCTTGGGTAAGTCATTTGATCTCCTGGGCCTTAGTTTCTTCATCTGTAAAATTGAGGAGATGGGATTTGATGGTCTCTAAGGTTCATTCCATCTTTAAATCTGTGATCCTTTAAATTGCATCTGCATCAGGAGAAAAGGAGGTTCTCACTGAATACCATGAAGGGTTATTTGACATTTGGGCTCATGTTGGTTTAAGGAATGTGGTCTTTAGATGCTTCCTCCAAAGCCTTCCAGTAGTCAGCTGCTGGTATCACTCATTTTGGTTCTTGACTCCCCAGTTGGAGCCAGAGTTAGATCATCATGGACACTCCTTCCACTGATGAAGGTCACAACCCTCCAGACCCTCTCATTCTGGGTGAAACTTGTCCAGAGCATCAATCTAATTTGGAGGGGACCTTTTCCTGGTTCTTTTCATGTCACTGTGTTGTCCAGGTAGCATCCTACCTGCTGTCTCATTCTTAATGTATGACTAGCCCACCTTCTTTTGTGGTCACCAGTGGCCTCAGTGATATATTTTATGCTGCTTCTTCCCATAAGCCATCATTGTTCACATGCTGTCGCCGTCCAGCCATATCTATCTCCATTGTCCTTTTGGTTGTGGTAAACTGGATTCTTCTAATATTCATCATCAGTAATTTGGCCTCTAGAGCATGGAGGTTTTTTAACTGCTACAGCTCACAATAAATGAAGGAAAATGCATGAAAAACATAATTAAATGCTTACCATGTGCAAAACATTTGTACCAAGTAACTAGACAGTGTGGCGGATAGAACACTGGGCAAGACCTGAGTTCAAATCTGGCCCTGGTCAATGACTGGTTGTGTGACCCTGGACAAGTCACTCAACCTCTACCTGCCTCAGTTTTCTCAACTATAAAATAAGGATAATACTAGCACTTATTTCTCAGGATTGTTGTGAGACTCGAAGGAGATAATATTTGTAAACTGAGTAGCACAGTGCCTGCCATGTAGCAGGTACTTATTAAATGAGCCTTCTTTCCTTTCTCCCTCCTTTCTTCCATCTCTCCCCCCTTTCCTTCTTTCCTTCCTCTCTCCCTTCCTTTCTTCTTCCTTTTCTCCTCTTTTCCCTTTCCTACTTCCCTCATCCCTTCCTTCCTTTCTTCTTTCCTTCCTTCCCCCTGGAGATACAAATAGAAAAGCAAAAAAGTCTGTGTTCTCCCCACTCTAATACAGGGAGACAATGGATATAGAAGGTTTCAGCCACAAGTAATGTGGAAAGGCCCAGTGGTCCCTAGGGCACAGCAGCAGGGCAGATGGCAATGTTCCTTTAGTATCATTTCCATTAAAAAAAACCCAAGCCACTTCTGATGCTGAACCATTACTTTGGTGGTAACAACTTGCTTTTTCTGGCAAAATCATCCCTGGTACTAAACTGAAATTCAGCCCCTGCCACCAAACTATGGGAAAACATTCGTTCCCAGGGCTGTCAGTTCAGCTGAGAGGCAAAGGAGAAAGGAAAGAAATGTTGCTGAGAAAATGAGGAGGGAGGAGGTGTCTGCTCATTGGGTGAATCTGGAGCCAAGTACAATTTTGATTCAGTTCCAGACAAGTGCATTTATGTGGTTAGAAAAGCTGCTCCTCTCTAACCTAGCTCCTGTCACTGGAGATCAAAGCTCTTTTCCAACGTGAACTCATTACCTTCCTAATTCCCCAGTGATTTGGGCAGACAATGGGCAAATTTCCCACACTGGGAGCACAAAGAGAATTTGGTGATAAGCTCAAGGTCACCCAGTGAGTCAGTGGAAGGGCTGTGAGCTGGAGCCAAGGCCCTTGGCAAAGTCCTGGCCTCCTCCTACATCGTCTGACCTCCAGCACTGTCTACAGAGGACTTCATGGTCAGCTTTGCTCATTGACTGAATGTCGCCTCTGTGACTAAGCAATCCTCCCCACAAGATAGGAGTACATGAAAGAACTCCCACCTCACCTTTGCCACTTAGACTCTTTAATTTCCTCCTGAACTTCACAAAAGCATGACCTTTCACACAAAGCCTTTCCTGATTCTCCCAAGCTGCTTGTGCCTCCTCACCAATTATCTTTGCATGTTTTTTTATCATATCATACATATTTACATACATACATTCACACATATACGTATTGCCTTGCACTACAGAATGTAAGCTATTTGAGGACAAGGATTGTTTTATTTTTATCTTTGTATCCTCAGTATTTAGCACAGTGAGGAGATAGAGCACCAGCCCTGGAGTCAGGAGTATATGAGTTCAAATCCAGTTTCAGACACTTACTAGCTGTGTGACCCTGGGAAGTCACTTAATTCCAATTGCCTCCAAAAAAAATTTTTTGGCACAGTGTCTGGGACATTGTAGTTTTGTTGATTGATTGTTGATTGACTGACTGGCTGCCCCCAAGGCAAATCTTTGTGTATTTTAGCCACATTTGGAGGCAAAGCTGGTGGATAACAATAATCACTCAAATTTCCTTTGGGGTTTACAAAGCACTTTCCCCACAATAGCCTTATGAGGTAGTGAAAGTAATGGGGAAGTTAGATGATCAGTTCAAGGTCACACATCTTGTAGTGTTAAAGGTGGGACATGAACTCAAGTCTCCTGACTCCAATTCTGCCAGTCCTTCTAATACCCTACCTGGCTTATCAAGGTGCACAAGGCTGTTTGGAAGGGGGAGAGGGCATGATATTGTACCATTCAAGGCACTGCTTTGGTAAAAATAAATATATGAACACATATATACTTAGAGGTGTGATTTCATTAATGAGGAAACTCCTCAAGAAATGCACAGCAACTTCTCTGCACCTAAGACCTGGAACACTGAAAAGTGAAGTGACCAGCCCAGGGTCACATAGAGGGATGGGGAGAGACGGAAGAAAGGAGTGAGAGTCACGTGCACACACATACACACACACAGACAGAGAGATTGAGACTGAGAGACAAAAAGGGAAGGTGGGGGAAAGGGTGGGAAGTGAGGGGGTGGGGGCAGAGAGAGAGAGAAGGAGGAGGAGGAGAAAGAGAAGAAGAAGGAGAAGAAGAGGAGGAGGAGGAGAAGAGGACGAGAAGGAGAAGGAGGAGAAGAAGAAGAAGAAGAAGAAGAAGAAGAAGAAGAAGAAGAAGAAGAAGAAGGAGGAGGAGGAGGAGGAGGAGGAGGAGAAGGAGAAGAAGAAGAAGAAGAAGAAGAAGAAGAAGAAGAAGAAGAAGAAGGAGGAGGAGGAGGAGGAGGAGGAGGAGGAGGAGGAGGAGAAGGAGAAGAAGAAGAAGAAGAAGAAGAAGAAGAAGAAGAAGAAGAAGAAGAAGGAGGAGGAGGAGGAGGAGGAGGAGGAGGAGGAGGAGGAGGAGAAGGAGAGAGACGGAGAGAGAAAAAGAGGAAGGAAGAGAGAGATACACATATATGCATTTGCATATACATATATGTCTGTGTGTATATATATGTATGTATGTGTATATACATATATGTATGTATGTATGTGTATATGGAGAGAGAGAGACTATCCCTATCTATACCTATATGTGCATGTACATGAATATGTGCGCTATATTAGAAATTCAAGAAACTAATTTAATTTTGTGGCTTATAAACTGCCTTCTCAGGGAACTCCAAAAGATATGATTCAATGGGAACATTGTTGAAAAAAATGACATTACCTCTCAAGGCAAACATTTAGAAGAAGGGCACTTGAAAATGAAGCAACATGAAGTCGCAGAAGGAGAGCTGGGCATGGAGCGAGGGCACCCAGGTTCAAATCCTGGCTCATCTACTTCCTCTCTGTGCTACCCTGGGCAAGTTATTTCTTCTTTCTAGGCCTCAGCCTTCTCATCTATAAAAAGGGCTTCCAGGGGCATAGGTAACATACAGTAATAACTCTAATACCTAATAACCCATGAAATCAAGAAAGGCTTCCTGTGGGAGGGGGTTGTACTTCAAAGGAGTTAGGTTTATCTGCCCTCCTCTGATCCCCCAAGTCTCTACTTCTGCTAAAATCCCCAATACCTTTTTACCTCAATGACAAACCAAGCCTTGGGCTCCGAACAAGACTCGACCCTTGAACACAGTGCAGGCTCGATGCCAGGACACGAGATGCATGATGTAATTTTGACCTTTCCTTGAGTGATAACACAGCACAATGCTGCTGTGTGTACAGCGCTTTCCTCTTATATGAGTGTTCAACAAACATTACTTCATCTTGAATGACTCCTAAAGTCTCTATAGGGCAGGGAAATAAATATAGTTTCAGACTTTGGTCATACAGGTGATCTCGGAGGCCTTGAATAAGAAAGCATTTTATGGATCTGACAAATTATACCTCAAGAGGCTGAATGGTGGAGTCCTTAACCAGTTGGGCCCAACCTACAGTCAAGGTCACCTAGCAAAATAGGGATAATGCCTAGATAATAAGGCATGGCCCCAGGCTAGAATCAAAGACTAGGAGTTAGAAGGGTATTATAGAAGGTACAGAATCATAATTCTAGCTCTGGAGCCAGAAGGGAGTTCAGAAACCATTCTCCCTCTCTCATTTTACTGATAAAGAAACTGAGACGCAGAAGGAGAAAGCAATTTGACCCAAGTCATAATGGTAACAAGGGGCAAAGCTGGGATTTAAGCCCTCAAATTCAAGGTTTTCTCCAGAGTACTGCTTATGTCACCTGGACTGGATTGCTGTTTAACTCTGAACCAGCTGTACGCAAATCACATTCTAAGCCCTGTATACATCATTTCCCTGAGTTCATAAAAGGAGGCCTGACCATGCAGCTGTTGCTTGCCTCTTTCTTCAGAAGGATTACATAGGAGAGAGAGAGAGAGAGAACATGGCCTATTGGAAAGAGCATGGGGTATGGCCTAAGAAGGAGGAAAATCTGGGTTCTAATGCCACCCCTGGCACAGACTGGATGCATGATCCTGGGTAAATCACCTAAGTCCTCTGTGCCCTGGGTCAGTTCTCTAAGCCTAAACAAGGTAGAACAGTTGTTGATTTTCATTTCATTAGGGGGAGTTTCTATGCCTGGCATGTCTTATACCATCAAATTACAGTTCTGGACCTCCGTCTCCCTTAAAAGGATTATGTATCTTTCTAAATGTGGGTTGGTCAGCTGAAAGCACACCTTTACCTTTTCCCATAAGTCATTTCAATAAATGGGCAGCATGAATTTATAAATAGCAATGATTCATTTTTCATGTGAAACTTTTTATTTTTTTAAAATTCGGTTTAAAAGCAATTTTTAATATTCACTTTTTTTGAGTTCCAAATTCTCTCCCTCCCTCACCTCCCTCCTGCTTACAAAGGCAAGCAATTCAATATAGATTATATGGGTACAATGTTGATCATTCAGGTTTACAAAACATTTTCTTCTTTGTGTGTACAATGACTTAGCTAAGGTCACCTAGGAGCAGGACTTGGACCCAGGGCCTCTGATGCCAGATCCGGGGTTCATCCCATCATAGCATAATATTTTCCAGCAGATGAACAGCAAAAGCCAGGCATTGCCATAGCCCCCACACCAGGACAAAACAATGGCTCATGCCTTCAAGGAGGCAGGGGGAGACTCCATGCAAATGCCTGTGTCTGTACAAGATATACATAGTCTAAGTGGAAAGCAAACTCAGAGGGAAGATATTGACAATAGGGAGAATCTGGAAGGGTCTCCAAGCCAAATCTCCAAGGAAGCCCAGAAAGTTGGTAAGGAGGGGACCTGGAGTGAAAAGTCAGTTATCTGTTTGAGGAAGAGCCAGGAGGCCAGAGTCACTGGCCTATAGAATACTCAGAAGGCAGCAACCAGTAAGAAACCTGCAAAAATAGGAAGTGTCCAGACTGCCAAGGACTTTAAAAGCCAAGCAGAGAGAGGATTTCATATTTGATCCTGAAAGATTTAGGGAGTCACTGGAGTGAATTAAGCAAGGAGAGGAGGGGCATCATATACCTGGCTTCAAAGCGGAGGTTATTGTCTGGGGCATAATTTGTCTCTTCCATCAATCAATCAATATGCATTTATTAAGCACCTTCTGTGTGCCAAAAACTACCCTGGGGATTGGAGATACAAAGATAAGAACAGTCCTTTTCTTCAAGAATATTATATTCCATCCCAGGCAGCAGGACTTGGTCATGAGGATATTCATCCCCTCAAGGCTGAGGGCTTTTCTGAAGCACACCGAATGCCTCTTTCCAAGCCAAAAATGCTCTAAAGACCCCTGTATCCTAGCACCCTGCCCCTTCCACCCTTACCAAGGAGCTCTCACAGGAAATGTACTCTGACGTTGCCTAAACAGAGTCTGATTTTTAATTATTTTGTTTATCAAGTGCTTCTTTTTGTTTTATTTATTAAGAATTTCTTATTTTTACTTGAATATATTAAGTACTTGATCCAGGGATAAAGAGCAAGTGATTAATAAATGCTCATTACCAACAACAGACGGTCCAAAACTTCCTAAAAGAGGTTTTACACCATGGGAATGCAGCTAGGATGCCCAAAAACTTGGCCTGCCATGAAGGAACAGAGCCTGCTTAAGTGGCTACACAGTACATCAAGCAGCTTGGGGTGTCCTGCGCCAGCCTTTTAACCACTCACCCTCATTTTCCCTGTCAGTCCAATGGAGATGACGAGGCCCATGACTCCCTGTGCTCCTCCTCCCAGAGAGAGTGTGAATATGGAGGAGTAATGTCTGCCAAGTGATGGTTATGGCAGGGGGAAAGCATCCAGGTAGGTTCACAGTAGAATTCTTAGCAACCTTGAAAACCTGAGACCAAGGGCAAGGTCTAAGCAATTAGGCCCACCCCCTCTAGTTCTTAATCGAGGAGGCTCTGATTTGTTTTATGTCTGAGTCCTTTGTGTTTCAGTGGAAGGCCCTGGAGGGCTTGGCAGGGTGCTCTGAGACCTCTCAGCAGGTGCAGACCCCCTGCTCAGTCGGCCCCCAGCCAGCTTCCCATTCCTCATTTGAAATGAAAACGGTAACGAGTAGGAACCCCGACGCAGCTCAAAAGAAAAAGAAAAAGCTGATCGCCACCCATTGGCTTTTGCTGGACAAGTCATTCTGAACACAGAAACCAACTTTCTTTGCTGCCCTGGTTTTCGTTTTTATTACGTTTATTTAATGTGTTTTGTCCTTTTGTCCCCATTTCTGGGGTGGGAAACCCTCCCTGGTCACCTAGATTGTTCCCTTCCTTGTACCTGTACGATGCATGGATGTGCCTGTGTAAGACATGTACGTTCACATGGGCTGTCTAACCGTGTAGATGCAGTTTAAGAGAAGGCGTCACAAGGGAGGATAGTAGGATAATCAGAGAAGACAAAGAATGGGGGGTGGGGAAGGAAGGAATTTGGAACCTAAAGTAAATAAAATTAAAGAACAAAGATATGATCTGAGATCTGGCCAGCCTCTGAGAAGAGGACAGCCTAGGGCACTACCCATACTGCCATCAGCACAATATTTGGCATAGAGGGAGTGCTCTTTGATACTGAGCAATGTTTTCTCCAGTTTCCAAGAAGGTGCTTAGTAGGTCCTTAATAAATGCCAGTTAACTGACTAACTAGAATTACATATGCCCCGCCTCTCAAAAAGTGTTGCTGGGTAGAATACGTATGGGTCAAAAGAAAAGCTACTTTTCTGGTTTCTAGCCCTCAGCTCACTTTCACTAGCTTAACTGCTTTCCACCAACTACCTAGTTACACAAAAGATCATTGCAAATAGTGAGTAGTGAGTCAACCTATTAATCCAAGCAAAACAGAAAAGAGAATTGCAGACCTTTGGAAGACATGAAGTCAAACCTTAGGGTTGTTTCAATTTGCATTTCTTTTACTGTTAGTGATTTGGAGAATATTTTCAAGTGGTCATTAGTAGTTTGCAATTCTTCTCTTTAAAAATGTTGGTTTATATCCCTGTTCCATATATATCTTGTTCATAAAACTTTTGTCAGCGATAGTTTGACGAAAATATTTTTCCCTCCTGACTGTTTCCCTTATTCTATCTTCATTGGTTTTATTCATGCAAAAGCTTTTAATTGAAATTGAATTGAATTGAAATTAATTATTAATTATAATTCAATTTAAAGTAATTAAATGAATTATTTTGGTTTTTATGAACTCTGTCTCTTATTTGGTCAAGAATTCTGACCCTTACCATAGTTGCTACACGTACCTTCTCCACCACTTCTAATTCTTTATAATATATCCTTTTATATCCAGTTCATTTATTAATTTTGAGCTTATTGTGGTGATTTAAGATAATGATCTAAACCTGATTTCTACCAAATGGTTTGGGGATTTTCCCAGTAATTCTTGTCAAAAAGGTAGTGCTTCTCCAGGTATTTCATGTTCTTGGGTTTAGCAAACACTAAACCATTTCTATTTGTTGTTTGTCTTATATGTTCTGCTGATCTACCTTCCTATTTTTTTTTAAGCTAGTATCAAGGAGATGCAGTAATAGAAAGCTAGCCTGAGATTCAGAAAGATTTGGGTACAAGTGTTGGCTTTGACATATTGGCTCTGTGATCCTGGGCACGTGACTTACCTTCTCAGTGTCTAGATAACTCTCTAAGACTATGAATTTCTGAATAATTTATAAATTGTATTCATAGAGGGAATTTTCTTCATGAGCTTACGGGTCTTGGACTACTGCCCCATCTTTCGCAACACAGTATCAAATAGTTCTGATAATTCCTGATTTGTAATTATCTAAAGTGTGACTTTTATTCTATGTGCCCTTAATTAACACTTTTTTCTCATTCTAGAGCTTTTGCTGCTCCACATAAATTTTATTATTTTTTCTAGATCATCCCTTCAGTTGATGTGTTTGTATTTCATTCTTGAAAAGGACCATGACATCAAAATGATGATATGACTTACAATTGATTTTGATTTGAGTGAGGGATGTCTATGCAAGGTCGCCAGCCTTACTTTCTCCTCCAGAGCCATCTGGGTCCAATGGCCTGATATTCATGAGGACAACTAGAAATGGCCCAGGATGCAATGGGAAACCCTGGCCATTTGTTTGGTATAGGTAGAACACTTAATCTACAATCATTTTTTGTTACGTTGGCCTGATCCTACCATGAGCAGGGAGTGTCTCTCCAATCTGTTATACTTTATTTCTCTAAGGAGTGTTTTGGAGTTGAATCAACATAAATTTTATGTCTTGATAAGTTAACTTCTGGGCATTTTATGCATTTTGTAGTTATTTTAAATGGAATTTCTCTTGTTACCATTTCTTCCTGATTTTTGTTAGTACTAAATGGAAATGTTGGTGATTTTTTGTAGATTTATTTTGTGTTGTATTACTGAAACTATTAATCATTTCAATTAGTTTTTTCGCTAATTCTTTGTGGTTTTCTAAGTACACCATTACATCATCTATAAAAAGGATAATTTAAATATCTTCTTGGCCAGTGTTTATTACATTAATTTTATTGTCTCATCTTATTATAATAACTAGAATTTGCAGAACTACATAAAGTGAGGTAAGAAAAGGGGTCATCCTTGCTTTACCCTTGCTTGTACTGAGAAAGCTTCTGATGTTTCTTCATTGCAAAGAATGTTAATTCTTGGTTTTAGAGATAGACTTTTGATCATATTAAAGAAACATTTTTCTACATTTGTACTTTTTAGAATTCTTAATAAATGAACATTACATTCTGTCTGCCTTTTTTTCATTTACTGAAATAAACATGTGTTGTCATCATTGTTTTACATGATTAATTATTCTTCTTATCTGCCAAATGTTGAACCCTCCTTGAACATCTTGTTCCTTGAACATAAGTATGAACATAACTTAGTCGTAGTGAATTGTTTTCCAGATAGTTTGCTATCATCTCAGTTCAATTATTTTATTTAAAATCTTTGTACTTATTATTAAAATTAGTCTAGAGTTCTGCCTCTCGTTCTGGATATTAGAGACATGCTTAACTCATAAAGAGAGTTTTTAGAGTGTCTTCCTTCTCTATTTTCATGAATAATTTTGTAGCATAGATATTAATTGCTCTTTAAATGTTTGATAAAATTCATTTATTTATCTACTTGTCACCACTGTTTTCCCTTTAAAATTTCATTTGTGGCTAATTTGATTTCTTTTTCTGAGATTAGGTTATTTAAGATTCCTAATTATTATTTAGTTAATTTAGGTATTTGATTTTTTTTATAGTACAAATTTGATTCCTTTGAATTCCTAGTTTTCGGGTATATCATCATAAATTTAATAGTTTATATTAATTCTTTTTATTTCTTCTTTGTGTGTATTTACCTTTTTCATTTTTTATTTTGGTTGCTTGATTTTCCTTTCTCTTTTCTTGGGCAGATTAGGTAGTGGTTTATTGATTTTACTTCTCTTGTTAAAAACAGTTCTTTTATTTTGTTTATCGGTTCCTTAATCTTTATTTTATTTTAACATTTCTCTAGTTTTCAAAATTTATTCTCTTGTACTTGCCTTGAGATTATTACTTTGTTTGTTTTACAGTTTTTGAAACTGTATGCTTAGTGTATTAACCCTCTCCTTTTCAGTTTTGTTGACAGAAATTTTCCTCTGGGTGCTGCTTTAGCTACATCCTGTAAATTTTGATATGTTTCTCTCCGATACCATTCTCTTGGATGAATTATTCATTGATTCTCTAATTTGTTCTTTGACCTACTCATTATTCATCATGCCATTAGTTAAACTCCATTTGGGTCTATATTTTTAAATTCATACTTTCTACACTAATTACTATTTTTATTATTTTATTGCTTACACATGATGTTTATTATTTCTGCCTCTTTATATTTGCTTATAATTACTTTACTCACTAGAACATGATAAATTACTTTAATATTCTTGCTAAAAAGTACCAATCAAATCTAATTTTCTGACAATATATTCAGCTCAGTATTTCTGTCTTGTGTATCTTTTCCTTGGATTTATCCAGTTCTGAGGAATATTAAAGTGGCATATTATTATTGGGTTTCTATTTATGTCTTTTTCTAGTTCTCCTAGTTTTTCTTTTAGGAACTCAGATTCTATATAATTTGGGACATACACACATATGTGCATGTGTGTGTGTGTGTGTGTGTGTGTGTGTGTGTACACACAGTATTTTTCTATTGTCTATGACTCTTTAAAGCACAATGTAGTTTCACTACTTATCTCTCAACATTATCAATTTTTATGCAGCAAACATGATTTCAGGAAAAAAGTAATTAGTGTGTGTTTAAACAATCACAATAAATAGATTTTGTCATTCTATCCCTCCATTTACACTTTATTTTTAAAGTTGCCAGAGTCAAATAGGGATTGATCAAAATAAAATATAAATCTAACCTCTTTGATCCACTGAACTAACCCAGGAAAAATGAATGTTTTTGGATAGAGAAATAATTTGAAACTGATTCTCTCCACACTTGAGTTTTCTAGGAGAAGTAACTATGCTCATGTCCCAGATCTAGAGAAGTAATGAGTTAGTAATGTCCTAATTATCTTATAGATGTAATAGGATACCTAACCAACTAATCAATTTGCATTTATTAAAGACCTATCATGTGCTAGGTACTGCACTAGGCACTAGGGATACAAAGATGTAAAATAATCTATAACCTGAGCTTGTTTTCTATGCACCATATATGCAAGAGTAAACCCAAAAGAAGGCAATTTCTGGGGAAAAAGGGAACACTAGCAGCTATGAGGATTAAGAAAGATTCCATTTAGGAACAGACATGTCAGATGAGCTTTAGTAGACGCTAAGAATTCTAAAAGGTGAAAAGAGAGAACAATGCAGACATGGGGGGAGTATTCAGCGTAGTAGCATGGAGATGGAGATGGAGATGGAAATTTCTGTATGAGAGCTAACAAGGAGGCTTCTTTGAGTGGATCATAGAGTGTATGAAGGAAAGTCACGTCTAAAGTAAGTGGAAGACGAAGCATATTCCTTTAAAAACAAAGCAGTGGGTTTTTTATTTGCTTGTTTTGAGGCAGCAAGGTGGTGCAATGGATAGAATCCTGGAATCAGGAATACCTGAATTTAAATCTAGTCTCAGAAACTTACTAGTTGTGTGACCCCCAGGCAAGTCACTTCACTTCCATTTGCCTCAATTTCTTTATTTATAGAATGAGGATATAATAGCATGTACTTCTTAGAATTGTGAAGATTCAGTGAGATAATATTTGTAAAGCACAGTGCTTGCACACGATCAGGTTTATGGAAATGCCTGTTAATGTCTTCCTTGTTAAGAGAAGAGATTGTATTTTATCCTGCAGGCCATAGAGAGCTATTGGAATTTCTTGAAATGGGAGAGACATGATAAAATTTGTGCTTTAGGAATATTACTTTGATAGTTGTATAGTAATATGGTGTTGCAAATACTAATAGGGTATTGAGACTAATAGGGTATTGTTAAAGTCCAAACAAGAGATGATTAGGCCTAAACAAAGGTGGTAATTACATGAGTGGAATCAGATTAATGCAAAAGATGTTGTGGAGGGAGAATTGACTTTATATGGTAAAGAAGGGGAAGGAGTTGAGAATGACTCCAATGTTGGACATTTGTAAGACTCAAAGTTCAGTGGTGCCCTCAAAAGAAATAGGGTGATTTGGAAAGAATTCTGATGCCTGGGAGGGACTTTAGAGATGATCTTGTCCAGCCTTCTTCATTTTATAGAAGAAATAAAGACTCATGGAACAGTGGCAACTTGTTGGATTGGATTGAATTGGATGGAAGTGACCAGAGTCGCATAAGGAACAAGGAGCAGACCTACATTTTTTGATTCCAAGTCTCTTGCATTCTTTACCTTTTAGAGATAAGCAACAGGCAGAGATAAAGTTTTCTAGATTTCTTTTTTAATAAGGAAGGGGTGTTGGTTGGACTGAAGTTCATCCTAAATGATGAGATCAGCCCCAACTTCTGGCCTTCCTGGCTCAGCACATCGTGAGAAGGATGGCCCTGTCCAAGGTACATGAAATGTCAAGGAGCTTGAATCCCTGTGAAAATCCCTAAGACCCAAGATACCTAGAGCCTGAAGTTTCATCCAGGAATTCTGAATTTTTTTTGAGTCATGTATCCCTTTGATGAAGCCTACAGACTCATATCAAAATAATTTTTTAAGAGTATAAAATCAATTGCATAGGATTACAAGGGAAACTAATTATATTGAAATGTAGTTATTACAATTTTTAAAAAAATTTCACAGACCCCAAATTAAGAGCCTTCAGGAGAAGGCACATAGGGCAGAAACCAGCATGGTCTTCAGCACCTCAAGGAGGCAGCCAACATTGTTTCGCAGTTATTTCTCAAAGAGCACCATGATCCCTAAATTATAGCCTTTCAGATGAGCACCTCTTATGAGAAAGCTTTGGGTAAGTGTTGCTTCCTCTGTTCCCCAGGCTCTAGTTCCAGAATCTCTGATGATATGGCAGTGTTATGAAACATGTCAAATTCTTTCTTCAGCCACCTGTATGATTGACAATGTCATTCTTTTTGAAAAGGTACAAATTAGACCAATTCCTCAGTCCAGGTGAGAGGCTGGCAATTCACTCTCTAATAAGGATGTGACCTCAATAGCAGCTGCCTCAGCATGGAATGAGCAGCTGCCTTCAAAATGTTTGTCAGGTCTGCCTTCAGGGGAGAAATAGAGCATGAGCTGACTGAACAGAGGTTTGATTATGTGACCCGGTCCAAGAGCAGCACTGGATCCATGGTCACCTCCTTAGCAGTTTTAACTAGCCACTCTTCCTAATCTAGTGGTATTTACAATTATGATATAGTCCCTAGTAACCAAGTTATTTAACCACTGCTTCTACTCAAAGGTTTCCATAATGTGGAGTCATTCTAGCTCTTCAGGCTTATTCTATGTTCTAACCAAGTTGGACAAGTCTCTGTGTGATGCCTGGTGAATAATAAACACTTAACAAATGCTTCATCTAATCTGTAATGCAATCTGCACTTTCCCACCTCAGTACCTTTGTTTAGCTAGTCTCTATTTCACAAATGCCTCCCCATTCTCCAGTCTATCATTCTCCAGATATTTTATTTCTTTTCATGCTGATCCTGTGATTTCTTCAGTAGAGGGGACTAGCAATGAAGAAATTCCTTCTGTTCATGTAGATTAGCACTTTTTCTATAATTTATAGTTTTAGTTAGTCACCTGGGAGCATTGGTAGGTTAGGTGACTTGCTCAAGGTCACACAACTGTTGTGTTTTGGAGGCAGAATTTGAACTAGACTTCTTGACTCAGAAAACTCTTTATCCATTCACTCTATCACCCTCCCTCTCTTGTAATTTGCTTTTCTTTAAATTAAATTTATTTTTTGTTACATTTTAAGTTCTCTCATTCCCTCCCTCCCTCCCCTGCACTAGAGAAGAACAAGTACACACACACATGCACACACACAAACACACATGCACACACAAACACACATGCACATACACACACGCACACACATGCACACGTGATGCACAAACACATATACATGTGCACACACTGCATGCACACACACGCACACACAAACACATACACATGCACACACATATGCATGCACGCACATGCACGCACATACACACAAACATGCATGCATGCACGCACACATGCACACACACGCACTCACACATTCATGTCAAACCATACTATGCACACTTCCGTTCATCAGCTCCTTCTCTGAAGGCAGAGAGCATCTTCCATTATGGGTCCTTTGTAGTTGATTTGACTATGTATAATAACTCAAAATCACTTAGCCATTCACAGTAATTCTTTAGACAACATTGCTGCTATTGCATACAGTGTTGTCTTGGTTCTGCTCATTTTGTTTTTCATTATTTCATGCAAGTCTTCCCATGTTTTTCTAAGATCAACCATCTCATCGCTCCTTATAGCACAGTAGTATTCCATCACGATAATATACCAAAACTTGTTTGGTCTTTCCCCAATTGATGGACGTGTCCTCATTTTCCAGTTCTTTGTCACTGCAAAAGAATTGTTAAAATTTTTAGGACATAAGGGTTATTTTCCTTTCTCTCCAATCACCTTGGGAAATAGATCTAATAGTGGTATTGCTGGTTGCTGGGTCAAAGGGTATGCACAGCTTGATAACTCTGAGCATAATTCCAGATTGCTCTTCAAAATGACTGGATCAATTCTTAGTTTCATCAATAGTCTATTAATGTCCCAATTTTTCTACTTCACCTCCATTTGTCACTTTCCCTTTCTATCATTTTAGTAAATTTGATAGGCATGAGATATCTCAAATTTGTTGTAATTTGCATTTCTCTAATCAATAATGATTTAGAGCATTTCTTCATTTAACTATATAGAGTTTTGGTTTCTTCAGTGAAAAGCTACTGTTCATGATGCTGAATGAAAGGAGCAGAACCAAGAGAACTTTGTACATTGCAACAACCACAGTGTGAGAGGAATTGTTCTGGTAGACTTAGCCCTTCACAGCAATGAAAGGACCTAAAAAATTCCTAAGGGACTCTTGAGGCAAAATGCCTTTTACATCATGAGAAAGAACTATGGAATTGGATAGTAGAATGAAGCAGATCATTTTCTCTTGTGTTATGTTTTGTTTTACTTTGTTTCTATGACTTCTCCCATTCATCTTAATTCTTCTACACAACATGACTAAGGTGAAAATGTATTTAATAAGAATGTATATGTAGAACCTATATAAGATTGCATGCCATCTTGGGGAGGGAGGGGGGAAGGAGGGGAAAAGGAGGGGGAGGGAGGAGGAAAAAATCTAAGATACATGAAAATGATTATAGAAAACTGAAAACAAATGAACTAATTAATTTTAAAAAAATTTTTGAAATTAAAAAAAACTAATGTTCATATCTTTTGGACATTTATCAACCGGCAAATGACTCATTCTTTTGACAAAGTTCTCTACGTAACTAAGATCAGACCTCTATCTGAGAAACTGCCTACAAAAATTTTTCGTCCAATTTTCTGCTTTCCTTCTAATCTTGGGTACCTGGTTTTATTTGCACAAACAAATGCTTTTTAATTTAATGTAGTAATAAAAATGATCAATATTGCATCTCACAATGAATTCTATCTCTCATTTATTCATAAATTCTTCCTTATCCATAAGTCTGAAAAGTAATATGTTCCATGTTCTTCTACTTTTCTTGTAACTTCCTTTATATCTAGGTCATGTATCCATTTTGTCCTCATCTTAGTAAATGATGCAAGATATTGATCTATGCTCAATTTCTGCCAAACTATTTTCAAGTTTTCCCAATATTTTCCCCAAATATTGAATTCTTCTCCCCAAAGTTTAAATCTTTATATTTGTCAAAACAAAGTTACTATATTCATTTACTACTATGTATTGTATGTCTATTCTGTTCAGTTGATCCACCTTTCTATTTCTTTGCCAGAACCAGAGAGTTTTCATATTACCTCCACATAATATTGTTTAAGATCTGATACTGCTAAGTCTCCTTCCTTTACATTTTTTCCCACTAATTCCTTTTATATTCTTGAACTTTTGTTCTTCTAAATAAATTTTATTGATCACTCACTGGAAGCCAAGATGGCAGAGTGAGTGGTAATTGCTATCTTCCTCCCCTTGTTAACCTTGAAGAGCCCAGAGAATATCTCCCTGGGAAAAATCCTGGAACAGTGGGAGCAGCAGAAGGAGTAACATTCTCTTAGCCTGTGAGGCTAGGAAGATCTCTAAGGAGGGTTCCTCTTGCTGTAGCTGAAAGGGGCAAATGCAGGACCAGAGCTGTCCCAGACAGCCCCACCTCAGCTAACCGGGAGAAGATCCTGAGCCCCAGGAGGGTGAAGCCCACAATCACCAACACCAGGACCCTAGGTGTGTCTCAGCACCTCAGAGGAATTGGGAAGACACCAGTGCAGATGAGATCACCAACCGCCAAGCTTGCCTATGCTCTAGCTCAGCAGAGAAGACCTCCTGTGGCCAGACCACCCTTCCCCTACACTTAGCTCCAGGGTAACTGCGGGGAAACCCAAAAAGACCTCACCTGGCCTCTGCTTTCCAACACCAGCCAGCTCAGCACCAGGTAAGCTGCAGCATTTTAGCTTCTAGCTGAAAGAACCAGAGGCCACAACACACCTTAAGTTTTAGGCACAAGAATTGTGGGACAGAGCCCCCTGTGCCCCAGACACAGATATCTACTTTAAAGGGTGATCATCATGAGTAAGAAGCAAAGCAGAAAAGACATAGAATCTTTCTATGGGGACAAAGACCAAAACATGAATACCAAAGAGGTCAGCAGTGATACTGTACTCTCATCTTAAACTTCAGAAGGGAACATGATTGGATCTGAAGCACAAAGAGCATTTTTGGAAGGGCTCAGGAAGGATTTTAAAAACCAAATTAGAGAAATAGAAGAAAAACTGACCAATGATTTTAAAAATATAAAAAAAGAAATCACAGAAGATTTTAAAAGGAAAATTGGACAAATGGAAAAGGAAGTACAAAACTTAACTGGAAAACATAACTCCTTAAAAGGAACAATTGGACAGATGGAAAAGGAGATGTAAAAGTTAGCTGAAAAAAACAATTAGATAAAAATTAGAATTGGACAAGTGGAAGTTAATGACTCTATGAGACATCAAGAATCAGTCAAACAGAATCTAAAAAATGAAAAGATGGAAGAAAATGTAAAATATCTCATTGGAAAAACAACTGACCTGGAAAATAGACTCAGGAGAGAAAAATCTAAGGATTATTGGTCTACCAGAAAGCCATGATGCAAAAAAGATCCTGGACAATATCTTCCAAGAAATCAAGAAAAATTGCTGAGAAGTCCTAGATCCAGAGGGCAAAATAGTCATCAAAAGAATCCACCATTCACTTCCTGAAAGGGATCCCAAACTAAAAACACCAAGGAATATCGTTGCCAAATTCCAGAACTATCAAGTGAAGGAGAAAATACTGCAGGCAGCCAGAAAAAAACAATTGAAATATTGAGGAGCTACAGTCAGGATCACACAGGACCTTGCAGTTTCTACACTAAAAGATCAAAAGAATTAGAATATGATATTCCATAAGGCAAAGGAGCTGGGACAACAACCAAGGATCAATTACCTAGCAAAGTTGAGCATAATATTTCAGGCAAGGAGATGGGCCTTCAGTGAAATAAGGGATTTCCAGACCTTCCTGATGAAAAGGTCAGAGCTCAATAGAAAATTCAGTCTTCAAACACAAATCTCAAGAGAGGCATGAAAAGGTAAACAGAGGGAAAAAAAACCTTGTTATTCAATATGGGCAAACTGTTTATATCCCTATAAGGGAAGAAGATACTTGTTAATCTTAAGAATTTTATATTTGTTATGATATATAAAAGGAATATATATATGTAGATAGAGGGAGTGGTATAAAGTAAATAATATCATAATAAAAATGTGATTTAAGAGTGCAAAGGAATTGTAATGGGAGATGTGAAAAGGAGTCAGAAAAAGGTAAATTACATCACAGGAAGAGGCACAAAAATATATTACATTAGAGGAAAAGAGGAGAGGGGGATGAGCACTGTTTGAGAGTTACTCTCATCTGATTGGGTTCAATGAGGGAACAACAAATTCAGTTAAGTATAGAAATACAACTAGTTCTATAGGCAGTAGGAGGAGAAGGGAGAAAGAAAAGGGAAGGGAGGCTAAAAGGGAGGGAAGAAGTAATAAAGGGAAAGGGAAGTCAAAGGGAGAGGGCTGAAAGAAGGGAGGGAAGACTGAAGGAGGCAGTGGTCAGAAAAAAAACTAAATAAATTTTATTTTTTCTACCTCAGTAAAATAATTTTTTGGTAATTTAATTGGGATGTTATTGAAGTAGATTACTTTAGGTAGAACTGTCATTTTTATTATACTGGCTTTTGCCCATCCATGGATAATTAATATTCAATTATTTAAATCTGACTTTATATAAAAAGTGTTTCAAAATTATGTTTGTGTAGTTTCTGGGATTGTCTTGGCATATATGCTCCCAGGTATTTTATACTGTCTACAGTTATTTTCAGTGGGGTAGCTCTTACTTTCGCTTCTTGCAGGGTTTTACTGATGATATGTAGAAAAGGTGAAGATTTTTGTGGGTTTATTTTATATGCTGTTACTTTGCCAAAAAATGTTAATTGTTTCAACTAACTTTTTAGTTGAATCTCTAGGATTTCCCAAGCATATCATTGCATCATTTACAAAAAGACGTCATTGCCCATTCTGATTCCTTCAGCTTCTTTTTCTTCTCTTATTACCATTGTTATCATTTCTAATATTGGTGATTGCAGCCATTTTTGTTTCACTCCTGATCTTACTGGGAAGGTTTTAGTTTATCCCCATTACAAATAATGCTTGCTAATGGTTTTAGGTAGGAGATTCTTATCATTTTAAGGAAAATCTACTTATAGCTATGCTTTCAAGTATATTATTTTATTTTTGGCAAGGCAATTGAGGATTAAGTGACTTGCCCAGGTTCACACAGCTATTGTCAAGTGTCTAAAGTTGAATTTGAATTCAGGTCCTCCTGACTCCAGGGCTGGTGTTCTATCCATTGTACCACCTAGCTGCCCCCACTTTCAGGTATTTTAGGGTTGTACTTTAACCAAAGTTTTTTCTGCCTCTTGATATAATTATATGATTTTGTTACTTTTGTTATTGATAGAATCAATTATGCTAATAGTTCTCCTTATGTTAAATCTGCATTCCTGGTATGTATCCTACATGGTCACTATACATACATATATACATACACACACACACACACACATATTTATAATCTTGGTGATACATTTTTTTAGTCTTTTACTTAGTACTTTATTTATGATTTTGGCATTCATATTCATTATTGAAACTGGTCTATAATCTTCTTTCTGTTTTTTTTCTTCCTCCTGGTTTAGGAATCAGCACCAGATTTGTTTCATAAAAGAAGTTTGACAGGATTCCTTCTTTGCTTATCATTCTAAATAATTTATTTAACATTGAAATTAGGTAATCTTTAAATATTTGGTAGAATTCACTTCTAAATTGATCTAGTCCTGATGCTTTTTTCTTAGGAAGCTCATTTATGGCCTGTTCAGTTTTTTTTTTCTAATATAGGTTTATTTAGATGCTCTATTTCTTCTGTTAATCTAGCGAGTTTATATATTTGAAAGTATTCTTCCATTCACTTAGATTGCTAAATTTATTAGCATATAATTGGGCAAAATATCTCCTAATAATTACTTTGATTTCCTCTTCATTAGTGATTAGTGGCCCTTTCCATTTTTGATTTGTTTTCTTCTCTCTCTTTTCAAAACCATATTAGTCAATGGTTTATCT
This sequence comes from Notamacropus eugenii, assembly GCF_028372415.1. Classification (NCBI taxonomy): domain Eukaryota; kingdom Metazoa; phylum Chordata; class Mammalia; order Diprotodontia; family Macropodidae; genus Notamacropus; species Notamacropus eugenii. Next base: position 151,130,719 of record NC_092877.1, on the reverse strand, counting down.
ATTTTATTGGTTTTTTCATAAAACAAACTCCTAGTTTAATTTATTAATTGAATGGTTTTCTCACATTCAGTTTGGATTTCCAATTCAGTGCTTAATTGAGAATTTTTAATTTATTCTTTTTCTAATTATTTTAATTGCATGTTCAATTCATTGGTCTCTTCTTTCTCTGTTTTACTGATATAAGCATCAAGAGATATAAATTTTCCTTTGATTACTGCTTTTGCTGTATCCCATATGTTTTGATATACTGTCTCATTACTGTCATTCTCTTAAATAAAATTATTTATTTGTGGGGATTATAATTGCCCAATCTGCAAGAAAAACCAATGAGGCAGAGCTCTGAGCTAATGGCATTTTATTAAAGGGTCCATGGTCCCTTCTAATGAAGTGAACCTCAAACCTTCTTCACAATTTGAGATGCCTCTGTCCCCAGGACCTTGTTTTTATAGGATTTGATACTCATATGTGCAACACAGGCATGGTAAAAATACAGAACCTCATTGATCAATTTTGAGGACCAAAAATGACATATCAGCAGGAGGGTCACAGGTTGGGTGAAGCATAGGGCATCTCCACTGTCTTTAAGATGGTCACCTGCTCATGTTGCACAACAGATAGTAGTTTGGAAATACAAAAATAAGCTGGAGGGCTTTTCAAAAAATTGTCATCCTCCCCATGCTGAGTTTGGACATGGAATTTAAGTAAAACAAGAGGGAGGTATCTTTGTCAGCATTCCTGTGGTTGTGCAAGTGAGGTTCATAACTGGTAAACAAGCAGTGAACATTACATTAAAGTTTCAGGCCCATTATAAAGACCTGCTATAAGAACCTCTTTTATCTAATTTTCCCTACATGGTTTATGTAAAATATCAAACTGATAAATACTGATTGGAATGAGTAGGGGTCAAAATGAATCATTTCTCATATATCATTTCTATAACTTGTTCTTTAATCCATTAATTCTTTAAGATTAGATTGTTTAGTCTCCAATTAATTTTTAATCTGTGTTTCCATGGTCCCTTACTAAATATACTTTTTATTATGCTGTGTTCCAGAAAGGATGCATTTACTATTTCTACTTTTCTGACTTTAACTATAAAGTTTTTATGCCCTAATATATGGTCAGTTTTTGTAAAGGTAACATATCATTACTGAGAAAAAGTTATATTCCCTTCTATTTCCATCTAATTCTTTCCAGATATCTATCATATTGAACTTATCTAAGATTCTATTCATCTCCTTGACATCTTTCTTATTTATTTTTTGGTGAGATTTATCTAGTTTTGAAAGAGGAATATTGGAGTCCCCTAAAATCCCCATTATTATTGTTTTGCTATTTTCACCTATAATTAATTTAACTTTTCCTTTAAAAAATGTTATGAAAAACTGGAAAGAGAAATGAGAGAGATGCAAGAAAAGTATGAAAAGCAGGTCAACACCTTGATAAAGGAGACACAAAAAAATGCTGAAGAAAATAACACCTTGAAAAATAGGCTAACTTAAGTGGCAAAAGAGGTTCAAAAAGCCAATGAGGAAAAGAATGCTTTAAAAAGCAGAATTAGCCAAATGGAAAAGGAGGTCCAAAAGCTCACTGAAGAAAATAGTTCTTTCAAAATTAGAATGGAACAGATGGAGGCTAATGACTTTATGAGAAACCAAGAAATCACAAAACAAAACCAAAAGAATGAAAAAATGGAAGAGAATGTGAAATATCTCATTGGAAAAACAACTGACCTGAAAAATAGATCCAGGAGAGACCATTTAAAAATTATGGGCCTACCTGAAAGCCATGATGAAAAAAAGAGCCTAGACATCATCTTTCATGAAATTATCAAGGAAAACTGCCCTGAGATTCTAGAACCAGAGGGCAAAATAAGTATTCAAGGAATCCACCGATGACCACCTGAAAGAGATCCAGAAAGAGAAACTCCTAGGAACATTGTGGACAAATTCCAGAGCTCCCAGGTCAAGGAGAAAATATTGCAAGCAGCTAGAAAGAAACAATTCAAGTATTGTGGAAATACAATCAGGATAACACAAGATCTAGCAGCTTCTACATTAAGGGATTGAAGGGCAAGGAATAGGATATTCCAGAAGTCAAAGGAACTAGGACTAAAACCAAGAATCACCTACCCAGCAAAACTGAGTATAATACTTCAGGGGAAAAATTGGTCTTTCAATGAAATAGAGGACTTTCAAGCATTCTTGATGAAAAGACCAGAGCTGAAAAGAAAATTTAACTTTCAAACACAAGAATGAAGAGAAGCATGAAAAGGTGAACAGCAAAGTGAAGTCATAAGGGACTTACTAAAGCTGAACTGTTTACATTCCTACATGGAAAGACAATATTTGTAACTCTTGAAACTTTTCAATATCTGGGTACTGGGTGGGATTACACACACACACACATGCACACGCACACACACATAGAGACAGAGTGCACAGAGTGAATTGAAGAGGATGGGATCATATCTTAAAAAAATGAAATCAAGCAGTGAGAGAGAAATATATTGGGAGGAGAAAGGGAGAAATGGAATGGGGCAAATTATCTCTCATAAAAGAGGCAAGCAAAAGACTCATTAGTGGAGGGATAAAGAGGGGAGGTGAGAGAAAAACATGAAGTCTACTCTCATCACATTCCACTACAGGAAAGAATAAAATGCACACTCATTTTGGTAGGAAAACCTATCTTACAATACAGGAAAGTGGGGGAGAAGGGGATAAGCAGGGTGGGGGGGATGATGGAAGGGAGGCAGTGGGAGGAGGGAGCAATTAGAAGTCAACACTCTTGGGGAGGGACAGGATCAAAAGAGAGAATAGAAGCAATGGGGGGCAGGATAGGATGGAGGGAAATATAGTTAGTCTTACACAACACGACTATTATGGAAGTCATTTGCAAAACTACACAGACATGGCCTATATTGAATTGCTTGCCTTCCCAAAGGGAATGGGTGGGGAGGGAGGGATGAAGAGAAGTTGGAACTCAGAGTTTTAGGAACAACTGTCAAATACTGTTCTTGCTACTAGGAAATAAGAAATACAGGTAAAGGGGTATAGAAAGCTATCTTGCCCTACAGGACAAAAGAGAAGATGGGGACAAGGGAAGGGAGGGATGATAGAAGAGAGGGCAGATTTGTGATAGGGCAATTAGAATGCTCAACGTTTTGGAGTGGGGGAGGGGAGAAATGGGGAGAAAATTTGGAACCCAAAATTTTATGAAAATGAATGTTAAAAGTTAAATAAATAAAAAAATATTAAAAAATGTTATGGCATTTAGGGCATATAGGCTCAGTCTTGATTTTACTTCATTATCTATTATGTCTTTTATTATACTGCAGTTTCCTTGTTTATCTGTTGTAATTAAATCTATTTAAGCTTTAACTGAGATTGTGATTGCTACCTCTGCTTTTTTTTTTTGTATCAACTGAAATGTAATAAATTCTACTCTAGCCCTTTATTTTTATTCCATGGGTATCTCTCATTTTTAAATGTATTTCTTATAAAACAAACAAACAAACATATTGTTGGATTTTTGTTTTTAACCCATTCTGCTATCAATTTGTTTTATGGATGAGTACATCCTATTAACATTAAAAGTTATAATTACTAGCTGTATATATCCCACCATTCTGTTTTCCTCATTGTTTATCCACCTCTCCCTCTCCTTTTACCTTATCTTTCCTCAGATAATCTAATTTACTTCTATCCACTGTCTCCCTAATCAGCATCCCAAGAATCCTTCCTCTTATCCTCCTCCTTTACTCTCCTATTTCTTGACTGTACACCATGCTAAAAGTTCCTTCCTTATCCTATCCCCTTTCCCTATTTCTTTGTAAGTTAAGAAGACTTTTATATCCTTCCATGTATATACTATGTATATATGTATGTACCCTCCTATTTATATACTGTTCCCTCTCTACCCCAGTTCTGATAAGAATGAGGTTCTAGCACTACCACCCCTCTACCCTTTCCTGCCCTCCACTATAACAGGTCTTCCATTCATGCCTTATTTGTATAATTGCCCCATTTTATCTCTATCCAGTTTTATTTTTTTAGGATCATCACATTATACTCAACATAAGCCTTCTATCTATGTATGCTCTTTTGAACTACCCAACATTCTTAAGTGTTACAGATAACATTTTCCCATATCAGAAGTAAATGATATGATATTATTAAATCTCATAATTAGTCTTTAATGTTTACCTTCTTATGCTTCTCCTGATTTTTATAGGTCAAATTTTCCATTCAGTTCTGGTCTTTTCCTCAAAAAATAGTTGAAAGTCCTTTAATTCATTAAATATCCATTTTCCCCTATGCAGGACTACACTCAGCTTTTCTGGGTAACTTATTCTTGGTTGCAAACTCAGCTCCTTTGCTCTTTGGAATATCACATTCCATGCTCTTGAGACTTTTAATGCAGAAGCTGCTAAATCTCCTGACTATAGCTCCACAGTACTTAAATTGTGTGTGGGGGGGTGTTTTTTCTAGTTGCTTGTAGTATTTTCTCCTTGACCTGGGAGCTTCAAAACTTAGCTATAATGTTCCTGTGAATTTTCATTTTGAGATCTCTTCCAGGTGGTGATTGATAGATTTTTTTTCCCCATTTCTATTTTACCCTCTGGTTTTGAAACTTTAGGAAATTTTCCTTAACAATTCCTTGAAGTACAGTGTATAGACTTTTTTTATTAATCATGACTTTCAAGTAGTCCAACAATTCTTATATTGTCTCTTTCCAGGTTAGCTATCTACTGGGAAGTTTCATTCTCTTCTATTATTTCATTCTTTTGATTTTGTTTTATTATTTCTTGATCTTACAAAATCATTAGCTACCCCTTACCCAATTCTAATTTTTTAAGAGTTATTTTGTCCTTAAGTTTTTGGATCTGTTTTTCCATTTGGTTGACTTTTCATAATTTTCTTGATTTTCTTACGTTACTCTTTTTTTTACCCTAATTTTCCTTCAACCTCTCTTTTTTTTTAATTTTAAAGTTAAGCTCTTCCAAGTACTCTTTTTGGGCTTGTGACCATTTAACATTTTTCTTTGAAGTAAAAGTGACTGTTTTAACTTCACTGTCTTCTGAGTTGTGATTTTTTTTTTTTTAGGATGAGAAGACATGAACATTTTTTAATTTAACATTTTTCAATGAACATACTTCCCTTCACTGGGGAACTCACTGGGGGGAAAAATCCCTTGTAACAAATACGTATGATTAAACCAAACAAATTACTACATTGATCATGTCTATATCTATATCTATAACTGAATTTGTACCATAAGTCTATCACCTCTATATCAGAAGGTAGGTAGCATATTTCATCATAAGTCTTCTGGAATTGTGGTTGGTCACTGTGCTGATCAGAATTCTTAAGTTTTTCAAAGTTGTTTGTCCTTCCTATGAGCATGTGGGAGATGGTTTGGAAGGAATTAGTAAATAAAGACTGAAGATGAGAAAAAGGAAATTACTGATGGGGCAAACTATTTCCTGGTATAGATGAGAAGATATGGAATCAAAAGTACAAGAAGAGATGACCATTGCAAGAATGGCTGCTTTGTCATCTACAATAGCAGAGAGATAGACCTCACAAAGATTTATGGATGTTATGGAGTAGGGGAGATGAGGAGGGAGAGAATGGATGACTTTGATTTCTCAGTGAAGTGGAACATAAGGTCTTTTACAAAGAGAGAGAGGTTAAGGTAGAAGAGAAGATTTAGATGAGACATGATGGCTGTTTTCAAGTGAAGGGCTATCATGTGAAGAATTATACTTGCCATGTGAGATCTCAGAGGTTAGAACCAGGAAAAAGGTCCAGAAGTTGCAAAGAGGAAGATTTGATGTTAGGAAAAACTTTCTAATAATTAGAGACATCCAAATTAGACAGGTGGCTACCTTTAGGTTTTTGAGCGAATGATGATTGGCCACTTGCTGAAGATTATTATAGAAGGGATTTTTATTCAGAGACATGTTGGACTCAATGGCTCCTAGGTTCCTTCCAACTCTTTAAGTCAATATTTCTGTTAGACACAAAGGCCTGAGAGAGGTAGAGGTATTGTTGCCCACATTCTCTTCTATAAAGAGAAAAGAAATAAAGACATGAAGGCCTAAGTATTCTAGAGGACTATATGTTCAGTATGACTTATTGGTATTTGGCAGACAAAAATTAATTTGCTCTTAGTTTATATCAATAGAGCAGTGTCCAGTGTGAAAGGTGGTAGTGCCCACCTTTGCTCTGAACAGAGCACTCATGAAGCAATGTGCCCAGTCTTACTTGCCACATTTTAGGGGGGACACTGACAAGCTAGAGAGAAGCGGGTATCAAGAAGGACAACCAAGTCAGTGAAGAAATTTGCAAATATGATATATAAGAATCAATGGGGGGAAAATGGAGATATTTAGCCTAACAAAAAAGAGACATGCTAAACAGGCAGGGAGATATGAGAAGATGGGATTAGAACTGCCTTAATACGTGCAGGGTTGTCATGGAAAAGAGGAGTCAGATTTCCTTGGCTTGATCCTGAAGGACAAAAGCAGGTCCCACAGGAATAAGTTGAATAGAGCCAGATTTTAATTGATATAAACATACAAATGAGATAATACGTACAGCCCTTGGTAAACTTTAAAGTGCTATATAAATGCTATTATTATTATCATCAGGGAAATCTTGTGAACAATTAAGTTCATACATTTAGAGCCAGAAAAGGTCTCAGTGAATCCAATACCTTCATTTTACAGATGAGGAAACTGAGACTGAGAAAGATTAAGTGAGATCCCCAGTGTCACATAGTTAGCATTTGAGAGGATTTGAATTGTCCCCTTGACTCCATCCACTGTGTCACTCAGCAATATGATGCCTAAAAATAGAATGGACCAGTCTGGAGGAGTAGTGAGTTCCTCATTACTGAAAGTCTTCAAACAAAGGCTGTATGACTGATCACTTGACAAGGGTATTGTATGAACAATCCATCATTTGTCTGGAGGTTGGACTAGGTGACTTCTGAGATACCTTCCAATTCTAAGTTTGATTACATATTGGTCTCTCCATTAAACTGAGAACTTTTTGAGGATAGCTACTGCTTTTACCTTTCTTTGTAACTCCTGGGCTTTGCATAATGCCTGGTACACAGTCAGCACTTAATAAATGCTTGTTGATCTGATTTGTTGACTTGATTCCATGATGGTTTTTATATGGGGAAATGCATTTTAACTTCCAAAACTCAGCTTGCCCAAACCCTTGGCACATACCTGGCTCATGTATCATGGACTCCCAGTACGATTGTTTCTTTGTAAACTCAACTTCTGTTAGCTTGAGTTTCCTTTCCCTATGGAGGCCTGCCTGTTCTAGTCCAGAACTTTGGCAATTTCTGTGGAGGAAGAGATGGGAGCAAAACCACAAGAACTATATCCAAGAGCTTGACATGAATCACAATAAGGGGAATTTCGGATGAATGCCCCATATGGAAAGAATTGTGCACCCTCACCCATCCCCCACTCCGCAGTGCCAAGAGACTGGCAGGCACTCAGTAAATGGCTAGTGTGTGAGCAAATTGTGAATACTATTCTGGGATATGGCCCTTCTTCCAATCTATAAAAGTGGAATTCAGGGCGTCCCATGTATTTCATAACTTATGAAGACAAAGTCACAAGGTCCTGGAAGGTAGAAAGTTGATCTTCAACTCTAGGAATGATTCCAAATGATCTAGTTTTCACCTCACACCCAGTAAATTGATCCAGATGAGGGGAATAAAAAACAATAAAAAATGGGAAGAGAAGCATACTAATACACTGTTGGTGGAGCTGAAACAACATTTGTTAAAATATTAGCATAGTGCCCAGCATATAACAGGCTTTCCCCACTAGGAAATGTTTTAAAATGAAATGGTCTCAACTTCAAAGGAGAGATTAGTCTTTGTTATCTAGACCAGAGCTTCTTAGACTTTTTCCACTTGCAACTCCTTTTGAAGGCATGCACAGTGCAAAGTGCACATACTTTGTGTTCAGAACCAAGGCTACAATGAAGTTGCCTGATGCAACATGGGTAAGCACTGCCAGAAACACTTCAGATTCATTACATTTGATTTTTAATTAATTTTTGGTTATTGTCCATTCAGAAACCTTTTACTGTGGCAAATTTTTTATCACTCCACATGGGGTCCCAACACGCAGTTTAAGAAACAATGATCTAGATTAGTCTTTGTTATATCTACAACTCTACCATTCAGTAAGACTAAGTCTATCTACAACTCTACCATTCAGTAAGACTAAGTCACCACCTACCACTGCACATCCCCTAAGGAACAAATACATTTTGGTAGACCTGTTGTCCTAGTAGTATCTAAGTTTGCTCATGTTTATGGTCAGTGACCCTGATGGACCAACATACCTGGCACTTTGTACTTTCCTTTTAGTGGAAAGAAACAATGAACTTGGGAATCAGGAGATCTAGGTTTGAATCTTCTCTGACACTGGCTGTGAAACCAAGGACGAGTTAGCTGACTTCTCAGTTATTTTCACCACTTGTAAAATGGGAATTAAAATGGTTATCCTACTGTTGAGTTACTTTTTGGAAGGTGCTTTGAGAAATGAACTATTATTCACTGGGAAGCACCATTTTGGTGTGTTTAACCAAATCTGCCTCAGTTTCCTCAATGGGAAAATGGGGGGTGATAATAATAGCACTGACTTCCCAGGATTGTTGTAAGGATCAAATGAGATAATACATATAAAATGCTTAGCACTGTGCATGGCACATAGCAGGTACTATTGGTTATCAGTTATTGGTAATTATTATTAGCAGTAGTAGTATAGTAGTAGTAGTAGTAGTTTTGGATTCAAATCCTAGCTCTTCTACTTACTACCTGTGTATCTTAAGCAAGTTATTTCCCTTATCTGAACCCATTTCTCCATCTGCACAAATGAGGTTGAGGTTGAAGACCTCTTAAGGTCTTTCAAATAAAATCTTAAATTTCATCAGTTACTTCTTGGTAAACAGTCAGTCGTCAAAGGTACCATTTTCAAGGGGGAAGCAGGGAGGAGAAAACTTCGAACTTCGCTCAGGGCACACAAATCCCTTGACTTGCATTGTTAGGCACCCACCTCCTTGAAACAGAAGGTGAGGAAGCCACCTCCTTGAGAAAACGATCCAAGAGGTAAATAGACTGTTTGAGAACTGCTCTGAAAAAAAGGTACTTGTAGTTTGCATCCATAACCCCACTACCACATTGGGAATCGAGGCACCTGAGGGTCAGCAGGCAGAGATGAAGTATAAATATGTGAAGGAAAAAATCTGCATCTCCAGTTTTCAGAACACTGCAGCAGCAGGTTCCAGTTCCTTGAACTTTGGGACCAGAGGCTGAGGAGGGCACAGTGAATGTGAGAGGTCCTGAGACCCAAGTTTTAATGTTGGTTGGGCCACTTACTACCCATGTAACATCAAGGAAGTCACTTAATGTGTCTGGATCTCAGTCTTCCCACTTGTAAAATGAAAAGACTTGTACCAGATGACCTCAAACATCCCTTCCAGCCCAACTTCTATGATCTTGTAGGAGAAACACCTTCCTTTTGACGTCCTATTTAAGCACCTTTATTAATTAAAAAATAAAAGTGTGAGGACTAAGCTCTGACATCACGACAGCTCCACACCTAAGAGGGGAGACAAGAGAAAGCTGAGCTGCATTTCCTTCTTGAGCCAGACTGAGAGGTGAGCTGTGATGTCTCAACCATGGAACTAAGCCAGAACACAAGGACACCCAGTAGCAGATCCAGACTTGCTGGCCCCACGGAGATTACAGAGCTTGGCCCCAAAACACAGAAGAGTGTGAACATGTAAGAGATGCTGAGCATTCCGCTGTCTTTCATTTCAGATGAATGCCTGCATTTCCCCAAGTCTGGCCTGACTCCCACTCCTGGTGCTACAGAAGAGAGGGTTCAACAAATACTTAGGGAAACTCAGGTTTGTGCTACAGAAAAATAGCCCGTGTCACCTTTTTGGAAACCATGATGACCAGCTCCTTCTGCCCCACCTTCTGGCGTTCCTTTCTGCCAAAACTAACTGAACGCACTGTGGTCTAATCACACCAAATAAAAAAGGCTGAGGATGAGATACAACTCCCATAAACAGGAACTTTATTAAACTACATGATGCTGAAGAACATATAAATGGTCCATTAAATACATTCAGTTCATCTTACACAAATCTGTATAGAAATTTATTTACATTTTCTGGAACTCACTTAAATTATTTTTCTTCCAAGCTCACTACCAATAAAAGGTAATAAAAATCAATCACCTGCTCATGCAGATGAACATACAGAAGACAGATAGGACTAAGACCTCATTTCATAGGAAGTCCACACATGGGAAGTCCCAAACAGCTTATAAGATTTTCAAGCAAAATCTCCCCTTAAAAGTGTATTCTTTCCATCTAGCATTTTCATTAAGGCCCACACTTCCAGATGCTCTGGGTTGGTTCCTAAGAGCAGACCCCAGGGAAGAGAGAGATTTCAATGGGACTGTCTTTTCTTTCTTTAAGTCTGGTGGTGGATGGTCACCTTACTTAAGTCACAAAGTTCATCCTGTCCCACTTGGCTGGTTTATGGAAGTAAAAGGTAATAAAATTCATTTTGTCTCACAACACATTCCACTGAAGAAGGGGAAGAGTAACGTGGTGAAGTCAATAACTCATCAGCACTTGCCTTACATATACTTGTCACTGTTGGATAGAAAATAAGGATTTCGCTAATAAGTAAATAAAAAGGTGACTTAAAAAAATAAAATAAAAAATAAGAATTACCTTTAGGTCCCGATTGACATAAATTTACTCTCAAAGGGAAATGGAAAAGGGCATTTGGTAAAGCTCGTTAAGGCCCAAACCTTTCGTTATGTATGAAGCCTGATTTTTATCCCCCTCCTCTTTTGTCCCTGCCGATAAAAATTCTTTTGAAAGCAATGCTTGCCTATCAAAAAGTTGGCTTTTGTTTTTCTTTTAAATCTGGATTTGGCCTCTAAAAATTCAAAAACCATACCAAAAGGAAAATGCTTAACTCATAAAGCACCATGTCACAGACATTATCTCTCCATGCGATCACATAAAAAGACCAGCTACAAAAGATTTTCCCCCATCTCTCTAACCAGAGTTTACACAAAATACAGCAGCCTTCTCATAATTTTACAGCAAATGAACAAACTGGGGAAGGGGATGGACGATTAGAGAGTAAAATATTAGTCCTTAGCACTGAGTTATTAACCTCTGCTGGATTTGGTTCTACAAACATTTCAAACACTGGGCACTTTCTGAAGTACAGAAAACTGGGTGGTGATTGTGCATGTGGCTGCCTAAACTAAACTAAAACACCAGCCATGGACTTTACCCTAAAGAGGCTCAGGCCTGCCCAATACTCCCAGTGTCTGCTTTTCACCCACCTCAGTTTTTAAATATAAGATACTGTATGTAGCCCAAAGGGAGGAGTGGTTTTCTGGCCAGCAGAGATTTCTCTTCCTCTCCCTTTTCTCTCTCTCTCTCTCTCTCTCTCTCTCTCTCTCTCTCTCACACACACACACACACACACACACACACACACACACACATACATGCACCGAAAACACATCTGCACTCATGCACATGGAGCTATAACCATGCTGTGAATTTGTTGAGATGAAGTCAACCATGATTCATCATCACCTTTGGGGTTTGCAGGCCAAAAGGTCCTCCTGCCAGCAAAAGGGCCCTGAGAGAGGCACGGGATTAAAGGAAGACAGCAAAGATCTTCATATTAAAGTCATTTTTCCTCCTGTACTGTTCTTTGGGAGGCATTTCACTCAGAAAAGGAAATTGGTAATATTTAACTTATATCATCTTATAAAATAAGTCTTTGTCATACAAAAACTGGCCAAAGTTCTGTAACTTGTTACATATAAGAAGTTCATCTTCTATTTCAAAGTCCTCTCTCTTTTTTCTTTTTAGAGAGGTGGAGCATTTGCTCACATGCACCCACCCCAAAAGCTCAGTTGGGTACCAGGTCCTCAGCTCCATCACAGCAGCATTAAATCTATACATTCCTATTGTTCTTTTACCGCGGGACGGACACAGGAGTACTGACATGGTGCTTGGTCCTTGGAGGAGGTTATACCTTAAAAGGCTTTACAGTGAACAGACTTTGAAGCCAACCCATGCACTGGGTCATGTGGAATGAAGACAGCCAGTGCTGACATCCCACTATCAAAATCTGTCCACATATTCCCCAAACCAGAGAGGTGGTCTGCAGAGGAGAATATACCCTCTTCATTTCCATAATGGATTCAGAATTTTCCCCAGTGTCGTCCTATTTGAATCATTTCGTTTCAGAGAAGATTTCTCTACCATGCCTCTCCCTTTCAAAGGGGCTTCCTCTTTAATGCCAGTGCTCCCACTGGGTTCAGGGCACTTTGGAGCAGTCCTCGCACTGCTGGTTCGCCTCAAGATACCACCATTCTTGGTTTGGGTGTCATCTGAAGTTGTCTTTATCCTCAGCTGCCTCTGAGAGGCTGCCCGGGTGATACTAGGTACCTTAGAAATAGGAGATGAATCAGTTTTCAAACGCCTAGAAGAGGAGGCAACTGTGTTCCGGGCAAAGCTTGGAATAGGCGGTGGGGGCCGAGGGATAGTAACAGGTGGGGGGGGCTTGGGCACTTCCTCGACATCCTCTGTTTCCTGAGGGTTGGTACGGCAGATCTTTGTCTCATCTGCCTTTGCTTTGGGGAGATTCCTGATTGGTTTGGCGCTGGGTTTCTTGAGGGAGGTCTTATGTTGCAAAGGAGAGTCCTTCCCCAAGCGGGTGCTGCTGGATGTAATATTTCCTCTGTGTAACCTCTGCTCTTCTGCTGCTACAGCTGCTGCTACCGCCACGCCAGAAGGCCTTCGGGGGGACGTGTCTGCAGTGCCTTTGACTGAGCTTCGGCGGGACAGTCGCGTATCGGTGCTGCTGCTGGCCTCCCGAGGGCTCGTCCGGGCTGGTACTTCAAGCCGTTTCCAGCTCCCTGAACCTCTGCTGGATTTGGAGATGGGGACCACCTTACGCATACTCTCATTTTCAGAGGCATTCAGGGTCCGCACTGGTTTGGAAGAAGGCCCCAAGCTACGCCGCACACTCCCAGGTTTGGAGGTACCTGTAGGTGTGTCTTTCAGGGAGTTTCTCTTTGGCCCTGCTGCCTCTTTCCCTTTGACTACTTTATCCTTGGGCAGGCCACATTTGTAGCCAAGCTCATTCCTTCCAACAGCAAAGGCACAGTCCTCCCTGGTGGGACTGAAATTTGGCATAGAGGGAACGCTCCTGGTCTCTCCCTCCATGTCACCAGTACCAGAAGATATGGAGCCATTCACTGTTTTCTCCTCTTTTGACTTGCTGCTTCCCATTTGGGGATCATTTCCTTCTGAGCAATCCAATGTCAAGGAACAATCAGTGGTATCTGAGATGTAGACAATAACCCCAGCCTCCTTGTTTTCGGACTCACTTGTTTCTGCGGATGGAGAGACTACACTGCGAGGCACTATAACATCAACTGCCATGTCCTTGAGGGCCGAGTTGCCATTTTCATTTTCCATCACTTCTTTAGAGTCTTGGCCATCGGGCACCAGGACATCATCGGCAGCAGTAAGGGATGGCAAGCTTGCATCATCCAGTGACTCCGATTCTACCAGACTAGAGCCCTCCGAGATAAACCTTGGTGACTCCTCTTGTTTCACTGGCTCCTGGAGGTCAAACTGGATCAAGTTATGAACTAGTTCTCGTTCTTCAATCCCCATGGTCAAGGTGGACAATGGAGGCACATCAGGCCCACTGTTTCTTTGTAAGTTATTATTGGCATGGTTCTGTGGACGGCAAAGGATGGCATTAGAATTCTCCAGACATGGATTGGGAAGCTGGCCAGGCTGAATCAGAGGTGGGTTATTGCAGTCCTTCTCAGCCTCATCAGTCTGATGGAAGCTTAAGTGGTTGGAGTTCACATCCTTTGGCCCTGTGGGTTCCATCCAGACCACCAAAGGCCTGGATTGCCTTGTGCCAGTTCTAGGAAGGCTGTTGAATTTGTTCAAGTTCTCCCCCGTGGAGGTCTCTAGGAAAGTGAGCAGCTCTCGATTTGCAGAGGTGCCCAAGGAGAGCCGGGAGCGGCGGGAATTAGGGGCCCGGTGGGAAGGGCTGATGGGCCTCTGATGCAGGAAGGGGAGGGTATCTTCGAGGCTCTTCTTTGTCAGCAGCTCCACATCATTCTCGCTGCTGCTCCTCCCAAAGCCCCCGATCTCACCAGCGGCCCAGGAACGCCTTTTCTCTTCCAATCCCTTCAATTTCTGTAGCTGGCGGAGTTCTTGCATTTCTCGGTCCCTGTTGTCCTACAGAGCAGAGAGAAAAACCCCATGAGGGGATAATGATAACACTAAGATCACTAACGTTATCTCATTATAATCCTAATAAGGAGGTGACATGATTTCTCCCATTTTACAGACAAGGTAACTGAAGTTAAGAGAGGCGGGTGACTTTCCCAGGGTCACACAACTAGTAAGTATCTAAATCAGGATTTGAACTCAGTTCTTTCTCATTCCAGATTCAGAGCTCTACCCCCTATGGTGGACATGTTTATAGTTTCTAGAACTTAGTATCTGAACATGACATTCATTCATCCTTGCTTGGTGTAAGGTTAATGTAAGGTTAATGGTGAGTGGGGGAAAGAGTTAAAGATCTTCCCCGCCCATTAATAGGCCTCAGATACCTTTTGCTAATTTCTACTGAGGCACTGGGTCTGAAAAGTGTATGTATATACTCTGAGGTGAGGTTTTACTTCGGAGTTTACTCATTGGAAGTATTTGGCCAGATGAGACTCTGGGAAGCCATGAAGGAGACCCCCCCCCCCAACTTTGAAAACCCAGATGCTGGTGCTTCTCTTAAGTATGTATGTATGTAATGGTCAGACAATTGGATCTATCTATCTATCTGTTGATCTGTAATGTATGTATTGCTTAAGGTCAGACATTTGGAAGCCCTGTCTGTTGATCTTTATTTCTCTGTATTTTCTCTGAAGTTCAGGATGCTGACTTTTTTCCCTGAACTAAGTGAATGATATATATGCTTGATTAAAGTAGATTGCTAACCCCTCAAAGGTTGCTTTCCTTTTAGAAAAGCAGATCTAAGAATCTGAACAGCAGGCCCTCCTGTGTATGCCAGGGTCCTTGCTGTTACACTAAGTGCCAACTATGTAGACTCTCATGCATTCTAAACTTGCATTCCTTCTATGGAGCTAATGTTCATATAAAGCTTTAAGATTTACAAAGCACTTTATCATGACTCAAGAGGACTGAAGATGTCATATGTGTCACACCTGCTGCCAGTGAGGCAATAAACCTTAAAATACAAAAATAAGACAGGGATTTCTGAATTTGTTTTGCTGGATTATGTATATTTGTTAAGCTGCTTTTTCTTTTCTTTTGAAAAAAATTGTTCAATGTGGGATGAGGGAAAGGTAAATGCTTGTAAAAATTTAGTTTTTTTAAATGGGCATTTAAGTTTGTTTCTTTTTTTTAAGCTCCTTTAAAAAGTAATACTCTTCATGAAATGCAACACAGAAATACCACCACAGAAAAAGTACCTTTCCTCTTTGGGCTAGCTCTTCTGCTGCTGCAGAAATGTGTCCTCTAATTCCCATCCTACTTCTCACCAGGGAGGTGAGTCAGTCATCAGCCCTTTGCAAGCTACTGTAAGCAGCATTACCCTCTGCACCCCCAGCAGCAATACTTCAGGTTAAAGGTGATGAGCTTGTAGTATATTTCTGTCCTACAAATTCATGGCTCTTGATAACCAAGAAAAACTAATCATTAGCCCTTTAAAATCAATGATGACAATGACTGGAATTTCCCTTCCCCTTCAGCACAGGGCCCTCTGGCTGAACTTCCCTAGTTCTCCTTGGCCCTCCCCTTAGGTGGCCTGGCTCTTCCTGCAGGGGCTCTAGTCCTGGCTCGTCTCCTCTCCTCCCTCCCTTCTCCTGGTCCAGCTGTGACAGGGTGGAGGCAAACTCCCTACTTCCAGGACAGCTGTGCTGAGACTATTAAGCAGGTGGCCTCATTTAAAGGGGAAAAAAAAAAGCTATTGGATTCCAGCTGGGAATAGGGGGCCTTTGAAAAAGCCGATGTCTGTGCTTCCTCTTCTATCCTACTGCTGAGCTCACTGCTTGGACAAGAGCGAGTCAACGTGGCCACAAGCTGTGCATGCTTTCTGAGCTGGAAAGAGACAGAGAAGGTGTAGTAAGGGGAAGCCTGTGCCTCTGATTTAACTGGAGGAAGCACTTCTTAGGCCTGGGAGAAACTGGATCAGTCTGAGATTGGACATAGTCCAAGTTAAATGAAAGGAAAAAATAAATGGCTAATTCTTCTGATCTCTTAAGTGAATGGAAGCAGGAAAGATGGGTGACTTTTTTTTAAATAGGATCACTGGTTCTTTTTTTTTTTAACCACTCCTGAATCAGCAGGCATCTATCAGGGTCTTTTTTGCTCTAGGGCCTGGCTTCTAACATGAGAACATGAGCTTTCAGAGGGCAGAAAATGTGACGTTTTCTTTAGACAGCCAATGTGCTGAGCACCAAATAAAAATAATACAAGACCAGTACATAGCCAAAAGACTGTGTGGATCTGACTTTGAGGACTCCAGATGCTGGCCATGGAATTTGAGTCAGAAGAGAAAGACAAGTGCAGGTGCATAGGCACCCTACAGTAAGCCCCACTTGTGCCGGAGGGACATTATGGACCCACCCCAAAATGACTTTTGCCAGTGATCCCTGTTGGCATAAATAAGCCTTGCTCATTTACTCAGCCGAAAATGGATTTGATCTATTTGTTTAAAAAAAACCCTCAAAACAACAGAACACTGGCCTCCTGATGATGCAAATGGCCTCTGGACCAGGATGACAGCCAGTTCTCAATAAGCCAAACCCAAGTGAACTGGCATTCTTTGCCATACACTGCTAACTAAATTCAAAAATTCCTGAAAGTAGAAGTGCTGAGCTGATTTTCTGCCTCAGGCAAAGGATCACGTTAGAAAAATGGAAGAAAAAAATCAAACTCTTCCATGTTAGGATAACTTCCAATCCTACTTACCTTAACAGCTTTATCAAATTTGGTACAAAAGTCTCTAAAGATCTGAAGGCATTCGTCCAACTTCATAGTTTCTTTGTCTTCACAGAAAAAGTCTATGAGGGCATGAGCCTCCTTCTGGAGCTCCTCTCTCCAACTCTCTAGTTCCTCCAACTTTTGTAGAGCAAACTAAAGAAAAAGAAAACAGTGACGGCTTAAGCAAATAAACTGGTTAGATGCTCAGGTCTGAGATTCACATTATCCTGGCATCCCCACTGAACCAGACACTAAACTAATTAAAAGACACGGTATGGGCCCTGGCTTTCTCAGTTACTGTCTGTGTGACTTCAGCCAAGGCCCCTTCACTTCTGGAGGCCTCAGTTTCCTCGTCTGTAAAATGAGAATCTTGGAAGAGACGATCTCAAAGGTCCCTTCCAATTTTACATTCCTTGACTCTGTATGATACTTGTGGCCCCAAAGGAAAGTTCAAGGCCAGGAAGAGGTCAGGTTTATTGTCAGTTTGGAAAATTCTAAGAAAAAAAGGGAAAGAATTTATCTCAAATGGGACCCCTGTGATGTAAGCTGGATCCTATGGGGGAAAGGAAAAATAGAGGAGCAGGGGGAGAATTAGAACAAACTAAACAGATTTTTAATCACAAAATCCCTATCTGGGTTCACTCCAAATTATTGGGTTGCCTTCCCCTATGGCTGCCTCGATACATATCCATCAAGTCACTTCAAGATCCATACCATCATCATCAACACCTGGCTGAGCATATGCATTTAACAGAAGAGTCCAAATTGCTCTGGACTGGGATAGCAGTCAGTTCTCAGTAAGCCAAACCCCAGTGAACTGTTATTCTTTGCCACATGCTGTTAACTAAATTTTTTAAAATAACCAACTAATCCAGGTAATTGGAAGAATTTTAATCTCAGCTCCAAATTACTTGGAGAGTCCCTCAACGGGTAGAGATGGGCTCGTAAACTACCTGGTGGACAGCAGCTCAGCTCCAAATGACTGACTAATGTCTGCGGATCTTCTCTCTTGTTCTCAGGTGTTTGTTTTCTCCAGGATAAGATTCCAAGTCCCTAGTAGATTCTGACACTGCCTACTGGAAAATTAATGTGGATTCAGTCTCTACTTGGACAGTCCCCATCTTTTTCTGAGAAAGGATTTGCTTTTCACTTCCTTCAAGAGGCAGCATCCCCTGAAGCAAGGCAGGGAGGTAGGAAGTTGGAAAGGCTAGGCTTTCTTCCAGCCAAAGGGAGAGCAGCCTAGCTCGAAGCTGCCAACATGTTCTGCTCCCTGTAGCTTTCAAGTATTACCAATGGCCAACTATGGTGAGGGATAATGGTGCTGACTCCATATGAGAAGGCCTCAGAAGTCAGCTCATAAAGATATTAAGTGCTAGAGCCAGGTCTTCTGGATATTAAATCCAGCATTTTATCCCCTGTATTTGCTGCCTCCTTTTACCCCCGGCTTGTAGTATGTCATCTTTCCTTTACCTTGATACTAATAAGGAAAAAAATAAAAAACAAAAAAATTGGGTGAGGGGGTGTCTGACCCTATAACTTTATCAGTACATAGCCCTCCCAGTATGGAAGCTCCTTCCCTGATACAGACTGATAGATCCTCTTTAAAAAGAGAACTTAGGGGAAGGACTCGAAACCCTCTGACTCCAAGGCTGACTTTTTTTCCCATGATGCCACGGTACCTTTCTAGAAAAAACTACATTTCAAACTGTGTGTGTTTCTTTCTCTGCTGAGAGATATGGAAGGTGGGGGAGAATCAAGTTATAGGTGATGACCCTAAGATGAACTGCTATTTAACTGTTCTTAAAGAAGCTATCACCCTTTGACCTTCAAAACAAAACAAAAACAAACAAAAAACAAGACAGGGAGGTGAACAACAATAAAAACACATCAAAATAACATTCCCCATTTCCCACTTCAGCAAAATTTTGTTCCCGATTATGTCCTTTTTGTGCCCAAACATGAATGGTGACTTTTTTTTTTTTTACTGTTGTTGTGAAAAGATGTCAGAAAAGAAATAGGAAAATGAAAACTATTTAGTAAACTAGAATCCTGGGGAAAGTATGCATCTGAACCAGCAGCCCAAGGCAATATAGTTGGAGGGTGTGTGCAGTACAGAGTATCTTTAGGGAGAGAAAGTATGAATATGAGGGCATAAATCTTTGCATGTCACTTTCCCAATGGGGGATGAAAATGGACTAGTGCCAAAAAATAACTCAATCGAAGTAAAATAGGCCTCCTGACAAGACCATGCATGGCAGGTTAGCTCTGCCTTGTTGGTCTGCTCTGTAGTTCTGGGGATGTAAGGAAGAAGCCAAAACAAACCAAAGTCATTCCCTAAGTTGGGGGACAAATTCTATAGAAAATATTGATAAAAGAAAAATATAACCCTGATTTGAAGTAATCTTACCAAGACTTAATTTTCTGGGCTGTATTTAAATGTTATAAACAGTAAAAATTTAAAGGCAACTCCTTCCACACAAAAAAAATCCCCAAATAACTAAGGTCCACCAGGAGGTGCGTTTATTGGCACAAAGGCCAACAAATTAAAATCTGAATGCTAAAATAAAACTTAACTCTAATTTCTTGAGACACTGAACAGACTTCAGTACCAAAAGGCCAAGACACTTAAGACCGATGCTAGTTTGGAAATGTCCATGCAATCATAACTAATAATGAAGACTTTCATCATTAAGAAGTTAATATTTAAGTCAAACAATCAAAACTGGATGTGACAAAAACGGAAAGATGCAAGTGGTAGCAAAGAACTGGAAATTGAAAGAATGCCCACCAGTAGGGGAATGGCTAAACAAGTTGCAGTATATGACTGTGATGGAATACTATTGTGCTACAAGAACTGACAAGCCAGATGGTTTCAGAAAAACCTGGGAAGGCTTACGTGAATGGATGCAACGTGAAGTGAGGAGAACCAGGAGAAGATTATACACAGTAACAGCAACATTGTAACAATGATCAACTGTGAAAGACTTAGCTATGATGATCTTAGCTACAATGCTCCAAGACAATTCCAAAGGACTAGAACGGATGAAGTCTGAGTGCAGACTGAAGCATAATTTTTTTCACTTTATTTTTCTTGCAACATGGCTAATATGAAAATATGTTTTGCATGATTTCACATGTATAACTGATAAAATAGTTCTTGCCTTAACAAATGGGTGAGGGAGGGGTAGAAGAGAATTCAGAACTCAAAAAAAAATTTTTTTAATGAATCCCAAATAGGAATAAATCAAGCTTTCCCTAAAATGATAAGTGTTATCTACATAAAATCATCAACAAGCATTATCTGTAATGGGGAAAGTTAGAAGCCTTCCCAATAACATCAAGGTTGAAGCAGGGATGTCCATTATTACCACTATTATTCAATATTGTACTAGAAATATTAACTATAGCAATCAGAGAAGAAAAAGAAATTGAAGGAATTAGAATTAGTCAATGAGGGAACAAAATTGTCACTCTTTGCATATGATATTGAGTGGGATAGGTTTAGTGAAGACTTCTCAGATTGTAATTCTTCTCCCAGGGGTGAGGTAAGACTGAGAGGCTCAAGGTTACTATATTTTTGGAACAGAATAATTCCATATAAGGATATAAAACTATGTAGTACATTAGGGTCTCAATGATTGGATAAAGTTTACCTAATTCTTCAATGTCTTCATTTCAAAAGGGATTGGTTAGATTTCGTGTCTAGAATGTAAGATCATATTCTCAGCTAATGAGGATAATGGTCAGTGGGGGGGGAGGGACTTGCGTTAGAGTCTATATAAATCACTGCCTTTTCTTTGTCTTCGGCTTTCCTACTCCTACAGGTGAGCCCCGCTTCTCGAGAATCGAATAAATCTCTTTTCTGTCATCACTTTGAGAGGCCTCTGAGTAATTGATTTATGTAGGGACCTGAGCCATCCCACACAATATGATGATGCACTTAGAGAATCCTAGAAAAATCAACTAAAAAAAGTATTTGCAATAAATAACTTTAGCAAAGTCACAGGATATAAAATAAACCCACATAAATCGTTAGCATTTCTATACATTCCAATAAAGTCCAACAGCAAGAGATAGAAAGAGAAATTCCATTTAAGAAAACAATATATAATACTTGGGAGTCTAACTAGCAAGAGAAACCCAGGAACTATATAAACACAATTACAAAACACTTTTGCTCAGGAGTAGGCTGAGCCAATATGATAAAAATGACAACTCTATCTAAAAACAAATGCCAAAAATATAGTTTTTTAAAAAGAAAATTCAAATAAAAAAAAGATAAATGGTACGTCAAGTGCCCTACAACTCGAAAAAAATGGCATAAAAAACTTTCATTAAGGATGTCTATGATCGGAAAAGGGTAGAGAATAGTCATATAAGGAGAGTGAGAGAAAGCATCTGATAAACAGCATCAGTGAACAGAGGGCTAAAGTTGAAGTTGAGACTACCTTGATTCAAACACCATTTATGACAATTACTAGTTATGAGATAAAGAACTGACCTGTAATTTCACTGAAATAGGGGACTCCTCACTAGAAGGTTAGCACCTTCTCTACAACTTAGGAGAATGCCAATAACCACAAACTTCCAAGATAGTTCTCAGAATCAAATAATGTAATGTGTAAAAAATGTTTTGCAAAATCTTGGAGCATTATATAAATGTCAACTATGGTTACTATTATTATAATTTTAGGATATTAAAAACATAAGGGTACAATGGGCATTGTACAGATGTGCCCATTGTACATCTATAGAAGGATGTGAATGAAAAGTTACATGGAAGGTGAGATTTTCATTTGTGTTGGCTGTCAAAACCAGCCTGAACTAGGAAGAACCCACCCTCGTAGATTCTCTTACCATCTCCCACATCTCACAGTGCTAACCTTACATGAGTAAGTAGCATTAGAGCCTTACCCTAGCCTACAAGTGTGAAAAGTTGCCACTTTTGTTTTTCACTATGGGAGATAAAAGGTATATGTCAGACTATATAATTAATGAGTCACAGGGAGCTGTCACAAACATGTCCACTCTGCTATTTTTTTGTTTATGTTATTCTGATCAGCTCATCAGACACACCCAATTAGGTTATTGTACTGAGGGTGTGAATGGGTACAGCTATCCCAGTGCATTCTGTGGCATGAAACCATCCAGCTCTCTCACCGTTTTTTATCTTATAAACAACCAAAGAGAAAAACACATAAATGACTTCCCTTCTCGAAGGCTGATTTCCTCATCTGCAATGCACTAAATTATCTCAAAAGTTGCCTCCAATTTTACCATTCACTATCTATAACTATTACTCATTTCTCGGTACACTGGGTTTAAATCCCATATCTTATGCCTAGTAACTAAACCATTTACCCAACTTTCCTTGGTGTGAATTTCCTCATCTGTTAAATCAGGAGTAGTCAAACTCCAAGGTCACTAGGTTTTTCATCTATAGTCCAAAATCTTAACTTACAGTCAATATTAGGCAGAACAAACATTGGACATGGAAGCAGATGACCTGGGTCTTCTTCTTAATCTGGCTCTTCCACTAAAGACCTGAGTGACCCCAAGCTTAAGTCTCCATTTCTAGCTTACTTCTCTGGGCCGAAGTTTCTCTCTCTGTACAAAGAGGATGGCAGGATAGAAGCTCTCTGATGTCCCATTTCCAACCCCAAATCCTATATTCCACAATAAAGTTTTGCAGTTTTAACCTTTTCTTTCTGTCCTTCAATGCATAAGGAAATGCTAATTTTATTTGCTTTTTTTAAACTTCTGAATTTTAAAAAATAAATGAGAAAAAAATAAATTCTCTGAACTGTGATATAATCTAAAAACTGACAAACCAAACCAGGACAAAAACACCCAGGCACAGATGTGGCAGGACTGAAATCTGACTGACATTCAGAGCATGGATTCATGCAAAGAATGACGTTCAGATCTAATCTCTCATAAATTTTTCCTAATATCACTTGACTTCTCTTATGCTTTCTCAGGATCAAAAGGCAAAGCATTTTGAAAACTTTAAAGTGTTATATAAATTGTGAGTTATTATTATTAATGACAACTCCAATACTTTCTATTGGGAAAAGAATAAAACACCTGTGGGGACTGGGGGTGTGGGGGATGTTTATTCTAAAGTATATAGGTCAATAGGTACTAGAATAAACATTCTCTTTCCTGCCCTGGAAATGTTAATGGAAACCTCCTGCTTCCATAAACACACCTATGCGATTCTGACCAGTCTCAATGCACTCTGAAATTCAGGGACCTAATTCTGAATCCTCCACTAAAATCCCACTCCAAAGCTTCATCCAAGTGTAGAGGTGACCTTGGATTCTCAAAATACGAACCAGCAGAATGTGGGTTCTGGCAAATCCTGCAAAGAGATTTAGAGACCTCCAAAGACAATCTAGTCTTACCCCTTTTACTCTAGATCTGGTGCTCCTTTGAACATGGGCCTGGGAAGAGACTATTACAGTCTGAGTACCAGGATCACCAAATTCAATTTTCCCTCAAGAGTTGGATACCAGTTAATGAGGTCATTTCAGCCCCAGTAAGTCAGAAAAGCCTGAAAGGTCCGTGATCTATACTGGCTTGGGAAGTAGCCGTCTCAATAAAATCAAAGACCTTTTGAAGTGTTGGAAGTATAATTCTGAGCCACTAACAACAAACCTTAATAAAGGCTTTCATTTGTTGATAAAGCTCAGGATCCCGCTGGATATTTTCCTTTAGAGATCTTGTCCGTGCAGACAGTGAGTGAAGTTCTGACTCTGTGTTATCAAGAGATAATCTAAAAGAAGAAAGGCAGAGGTGAGCAGTTAGGATGAGGAAATGTCTCCAGAATATCATGTTTTGAGAATTATCACATGTCCCAGAAGTACATCAAACAAGACCTTTCCTTGTTGGTCAACATCATCAGAACAGAAAGTGAGTTATTACAATAGCCTTCCCTGTGGTTAGACCTCTGTGGGTTTCTTTCCATGCTTTGTTGTGGGGCTTTTTTTGTGTTTTTTTTTTTTTGAGAGAGAGAGAGAAAGAAAAGATGATGACTCATTCACAAATCCAAAAAGTGATAACTGGTTCAAAGAGACTGTGTCATTACTTTGTTCTATACTGACAAACAATCAGAAACTGGAACTTGGGAGTCTACTGCATCAATCTATTGGTATGGTCTCTCATAGGGATCAGAAAAGCCTTATGTGGCAACCTCACCCCCATCCACTCAAGCCCTGTGTTGGGGGTGGAGAGATAGTAGAATGGATAGAGACAGAGACAGAGATCAAAACAGACAGACAGAGACAGAGAGACAGAAAATATTCCTGCTTTCTTCTACTCATTAAAAGCAAACAATAGAAAAACTTAATCCTGAGAAGTAAGAGACAGAGTAGTCTAGTACTTCCTGTACCAATAATGGTATTCTAAAGAAAAAGGAGCCACATGCTGGTTCCAATAAAAAGTAATAGTGGTCACAGTTCATATTTTTATAGCACTTTAAGGACTAGAAAGCACTTCTCTGCTCATAACAACTCTGCAAAGAAAGTAATATAAATTGTGCTGTGTGTATAAGAATACTAAGGATCAGAGAGGTATAACAGTTTGTTTCCAGCTATTAAAAATAGAAATGTCTAGATTTGGATTCATTTCACAGTTTCAGCCAAAAGCAAATTATTTACTAATTCATAAGTATTCAAAATTATATGTTTAACGGAAATGGATAAGGTGACTTTTAGCTATCCAAAAGTTAGCTGAGGAGTACTAATGTCCTAGCAAGGAGACAAGTCTTTAGAGGGCTATTTTCCCTACTACAGTCAACTCTGATTGTGTTCGACTCAAGCACTCTGCCTTCATTTTAATCATTTGTGTTTTCGGTCAACACTAACCTTTTATAATTTCATAATTTTACTAATAATACTGCTTCACTCATTAGAAGCTTTAATTTTCTAACAGACCAACTTCAAGTACATATTTTCACATATTTCTTCCTGTATTCCAGGCACATTTAAACTAATTTAATAAACTTGTATTCTTCCCTGTAGAGCTATAATTTAAAACTAAATCATGAATCTGCTATTGGTTTTTTCTTCTTGTTACGACTATTCTTTGTAATGTCATTTTTAATCAGAGGGGAAAAAAAATTCCTCACAAATTTCTTTCAAAAATTCACATTTCTAATGTAATGTTTTAAATGCTGCAGTATAGTGGAAAGGGATTTTACTCTAGATTTCTTTGACTTCAAAACCAGTGTTACACCGAGCTGCTACCCTTATTAGGGTAGAAATGAGAATAGAGTGATGTAGTCTGTGCTCCCTTTTGGGTGTGGAGGGATTTGAAGTTCTTAACACACTTCTTTTCCTCTTAATCCGATTTTTAAAACTGATCAGGGTATTTTTTTTTAAGCTAGAGCTCACTCTCTTTAAAAAGCTCCAAACATTTCTATTATTGATTCATAAAAGGGGGCGGGGGGGGGGGCCATGCTAAGGAAACACAACTCCATAGGCCAATCAAACAAAGGTCTAAAAGCTAAGCAAGACAAATGTTTTGGAAGATTTTTAATTTCATGCTAAAAACTGGGAACATGTTTCTATTCCTCACAAAAAAGTCAAATTCCCAAATTTTTCCAAGAATCTTCCCTTGCTTACCTGGCAGTATGCTGAACATGACGTAATTTTTCAGAAAAGTTCAGAAGAATAATATCTTTCTTTTGGGCTTCCTGGAACAAAAAAACACAATTTCTTCTCTTTATAGACTTATATGGGAAAGACCACTTGAAAGGAACTTTTTATAACTTCTTGAAAGGACCTTAAAACTTACTAGTACAATTCTCTTCTTGCTATATACCTTGTTACTCTGCTGAGAAAGTGAACTATGATGTTAAGATTTACCAGAACACCTCAAGTTTCAAAATAAATTGTCACTTCCCAGAGCAATTGGCACCTTATCCTGATATGGGATACAATTCCTTGACCCAACAACTGAATGGGAGGAGGCAGGAGTGGTTGAGCAGGGTCCATTGTTTCTAAGAGAATCCAATATTTCCTGCCTGAATGCCACCCATACCTAAGTGTTTGCCTTGAAATGATCAAGATATCTGGCAGCTGTTAAACCAGTTTACAAGGTAAGCTTAATCAGAAGGTGCAAATCATGGAGGTGTCTGGATTCTGTGCCTGTTCAGAGGATGGGAGGTGGGAGGGGAACAATTCCTGACTAATGAAACTTCACCCTACATGGGCAGAGACCCATCCCGATTATGTCAGTGGGAAACAGAAATGAGAACTCCATGTGCAACCCATTTGTGGTTAAAAGAAGAACGTATCTCAAAGGGCTTAAAAATGAGCTTTTCAACCAAGTATGTTGCTAAAATAAATTACTGTCCTCTGAAAATGAAAGCTGTGCTTGTGACATCAAAACTAGTTCAAGTCAGTGGGAGAAAAAGAGTAAAGCAGGTTATCTGGCATCAGATAAACAAATTTAGTGAATGCTTTTCTGTGATAATGAGGACCTAATCACTGGGGGAAGCAAAGGGTTAAGAAGAAATGGCCTTGATTTAAAAATTAAAAGGAAGAATAAAATTTTATTTTGAAAAGGAGGAAATGTGTTCTATCTTAACCCTATCTAGGCAGACAGTCAAAGGCAGGGATGGGAAACCTTTCGCCTCCAGGCCACATGTGACCCTTTAGGTCCTCAAGTGAGATCCTTTGACTGAATCCAAACTTGACAGAACAAATCTCCTTAATAAAAGGATTTGTTTTGTAAAACTTGAACCCAGTCAAAAGGCCGCACCCAAGGATCTAGAAGGAGGCCACATGTAGCTTCAAGGCTGTAGGTTCCCCACCCCTGGAAAATACATGTTGACCCGATTTACTAGGCAACTAGGTGGCCCAGGGGATAGAGTGCCAGGCCTGAAGTCAGGAAGACATCTTCTTGAGCTCAAATCAGCGACGCTGGGCAAGTCACTTTTAACCCTGTTTGCCTCAGTTGTACTTCTGGAAAACGGGCTGGAGAAGGAAATGGCAAAGCATTCTAGTATCTTTGCCAACAAGATCCCAAATGCAGTCACAAAGAGTCAGATGCTACCGAAAAACAACTAAGCAATATATTTGTAACTGAAACCAGAAAATGTCCCTCACTTAGACTCATTTTTAAAGATATTTAACTTAGGTGAAGAGTGGGGAGCACCCAGGTGTCCAGAGGTAAGAGAAGCATTGCAATCCTAATATGTGTTTTTGAACTGGTTAGTATGGCAATTTACAAAGCACAACCCTTTCATAAAAAATCTCTGCTGGGAAATACTCCTCCTCCCCCCAAACAGATCAGTCCTTTGGCTGGCCCCAGAGAGCCACCAGCAATCACTTTTACCTACCAGAGCCACAAAATGGAGTAGATTCATCCCTGGTTTGTTTGCTTTCGTGTCTGCTAATTTGAGCAGTGAAGACAATTTGAAACCCACTGCATTGCCAGCATAACCTCCCTAAAGAGGGAAAAAGCAAAAGAAATGTCGATATGTACCTTCTGCAGATCGCCACACCGAAGCACAAAAGCCTTATTTCCATTCAGAAGCAGACTTACCGCATTCATAATATTTCCAGCCTGGAGGACTAAGTGCAGGACAGAATGTAACTCTTCACAGGACATCAGCTCTGGAAAAAGGAAGAGGAGGAAGGTCTTGTTAGCTCAAATCTTCACCCCTAATCCACTTTTATCAGACTGGCATCTAAACTGTACTTGCACACAAAACGAAGAGGGGATTAAAGCATATATAAAACAGGGCATTTTTGCATATTACAAATTCATTTCCCCAACCAGTACTAGAAATCCACCAGTCCCATTGGCTTAGATTGCAAACATACCAGGATTTGTGGTGGAGAGCACTATTCGTAACTTACAAAATACTCAATGGGCAAAGTTTGCAAATATGAGAAAACAATGTACAAGATGAATAAAAACCAAAGGCTATTTTTTTTCTGAAATGGAGACCTACTCATATTCCTCGCCATGGTTTCAAGGCAACACTGGGTTCTGGAAAGCTGTGCCAGCAGAGTACAAGCTCTGACAGGTCCTGCCAAGTTTCAAGTACATGCCAGGCAATTGTCTATGAGTTTTTCATATGAAAGACCCATCCAGTGAAGTGCAGATGGGGTCATCAACAGAAGGCTGGCCACTATATGGGGAAATATTGGGTAAAGCAGCTCTTGAAGACTGGCCCTTATAAACAACGAAGAGATTTTGATCCATGTTAGTTGAAGAAGTATTCAATAAGAAGAAACCGTAGGTTCTAATTTAGCTCTGCCACAAGAATAAATGAGGGTGATTTAGGCAAGTCACTTAACTCCTTGGGGACTCAGCAGTTTTCGAAGGAAGAAACACAAACTATCAATAACTATAGGCAGATTAAAAAAAAATAATCAACATATTAAAAAAATGCTCCAAATCATTAATTGGAGAAACACAAATTAAAACAACACTGAGGTTCTTCCTCACACCCATAAGATTGGCAAAAATGACTCCAAAAAAGGAAAATGGCAAATGCTGGAAGGGGCTGTGGGGAAATGGGCACCACTGTGTTAGTGGAGCCAGAAAGAGCCAGCCTATGCAGAGTGAAACGAGGAGAACCAGGAGAATTATACAGTAACAACAATATCATAAGAACAAACTCTGTAAGACTTAAGAAGTCTGTGAAATGTAATAACCAGTCACAATTTCAGAGGACCACTGACAAAGAATGCTGTCCACCTTCTGAGAGAGATGATTAACTCTGGATGAATGAATAAGGCATATATGCTGTCCATGTAGAAATTTATTTTGCTTGTTAAAAGATTTTGTTTTTCCTTTCTTTTCAAAGTGAAACAGAAAATAGCCAGAGATAGCATTCCCATCCCACCCCACCCCCCAAAAAAGTCGCTGAAATAATTTTTCAATGTAATTTTAATTTTAACAGAAGAAAACAGAAGGAAAGCCAGAAGCAAGATAGCTTTGAAAGTTAAATGCTGAAATTATTATATACTTTAAAAGAAAATAAAGCTCAATAGAGATTTAGTAGTTTCATGTAGAATCCTTTTTTCTGTTACTATGTGCTTTGAAATGCTCCTTGTATTTGGTGTTTAAGCTCAGATTTTAAAAAATTAAGCCATTTTTTTTAAGAAATCAGTTTCTTTAACTGTAAAACAATTGGGTTAGCTCCCTTTAAGCTCTAAAATCAAGATTTTAGCTCTGAGGGTAAAGGCAATGTGCCCTCGAAATAAACTTTCCTTTTCAGGTTTTATTCCTTTTCATTTTCATTCCTATTCATTTTCAAATTCATGTTAAGATTGGGTTAAAACAACAGGAAGGATTAAAAAGCAGGTGATATTTTGTTTTTTCCAATGAGCTCCAAAAAAGCTCTTTTTGTTGTTTCTAATAATGCCAAGAGAGCATGCAAATAATTTGCAAAGTACTGCACTTAGAATAAGAATACGGCCACCTTGTCAACACTTTGCCTTCATTTCAAATGTCAGTTTCTTTAAAAACAAAAAGATACATATTTCAGGTCTGCAACAAAGTGTCTGCTGTACATCTCTACAAAGTGACTTTGTAAATGTTAGATGAATAACAATATAAAAACTGTAAATTAACTGTCTTAAATTTATTTGAATATGTGTACAAAGCTGAAAAATCTCTGATTTCAAGAGTCGCAAGTCACCTATAATATTTTGACATCCATACTCTCTCTTTCTATGCTTGGTATTACTGGAATTATTTTCAATTAAATTATACTTGGATCCTGGCCTACAGTGTGTTATCTAAGTAGGCCAGTTCTCTAAGAGAAAACAGATAAGAGACATTTCCACCATGCCCACTAATTTGCAAATAATATTAAACCGCATTTCCTACTAGACATGAAAGAGAAAAGTACCCTTTTCTAACTAAAGCAAAATAAAAATCCCAAATCCTTCAAAGGCTACATATGTTGCTGTAGCAAGGGGAGAAGAAAAGGATATTTTATGAGTAGAAGAGAAAGTTTATTTTTTAGTTTTCTAAGAAGTAAAATAAATGGTCTAAAAAGACAAACATTAATTCAGCCACAAGGAATAGTGAACAAACAAGAAATCCAAATTCAAATAAAACAACTAGAAACCTCAAGGGTGACAAAGAGGAAATCCAGCCAGCACTGATGAATTGTAAAAAAAAGTTCATGGACAACAAAATAACAACAGCTAACATTTATATGTTATAAATTTATAACATTTATATTTATATATAAAGCTATATGTTAGCTTTAAGGTTTGAAAAATATTTTATGTAGAGCATATTATCTCATTTGACTCTCCCTGGGAGCTAATATTATTTTCATTTTTATAGATGAGGAATGGAAGTTAAGAGACTTGTTCAGGGTCACACAGCTAGGCTCCAAGGCAGAATTCAAACTCAGGACTTCCTGACTCTGAATCCATTGTTCAATCCACACCATCACATGACTGCCAAGTCATGACTCAATGTGAAAATATGCAAGACAAATACAGAGATGGATTCCCCCAGTATATGGTTCCAAGAAGCTAGGTTAAATAATCCTAGTAAAGTTCTATTTCCCAAAGAGATCCTAAAGAAAAAAAGGGAAAAGGACCCACTTGTACAAAAATATTTATAGCAACTCTTTTTGTGGTGCTCAAGAATTGGGGGTGCCCATCAACTGGGGTATGACAGAACATATGGTGGCCTATGAATGTAATAGAATATTATTGTTCCATAAGAAATGATGAGCAGGTATATTTCAAAAACTGGAATAACTTATATGAACTGATGCTGAGTGAAGTGAGCAGAACCGAAGAATATAATACACAGTAACAACATTGTGTGATGACCAACTTTGAAAGACTTAGTTCTTCTAAGATAATTCCAAAAGACTCATGATGGAAAAAGGCCATCCACATCCAGAGAAAGAACTATGGAGTCTGAATACAGATCGAAGCACACTATTTTCTCTTTTTTGTTTGTTTTTTCTTTCTCATGATTTCCCCCCCGTTGTTCTGATTCTTCTTTCATAGCATGACTAATGTGGAAATATGTTTAGTATGATTATACATGCATAGTTTATATCAGATTATATGCCATCTTGGGGAAGGAGGAAAATGGGAGGGAGGAGGAAAATTTAGAACTCAAAGTCTTAAAAACATGAATGACGAAAACTAAAAATAAATAAAGAAAAAATAATCCTAATAAACAGAACTTGGGGGTGGGAGTCACAAAAATCAGAAACAAAATAGATGCCCTACAACTAGGGACTGTTCTAACAAATTGTGGCATGTGTGGAAAGAGCACTAACTCTAGAGTTAGGATTCAAATGGATTCAAATTCTACCTCAGATAGTTGCTACCTGTTTAATCTTGAGTATGTCATGGAACCTCTGCGGGTGTCAGTTTCTCCACCTGTAAAAGGAAGGAGTGGGGCTAAATAGCATTTGGAGTTCTTTTCAATCCTATATTTCTATGAGCTAATACGAATTACAGAATCACAGGACTTTATGGGATCCATCTGAAAAGGATCTTGGTGGTTATCTAGTCTAACCCATATCTAAAAGGAATCCCTATTTTGTAATGGAAGACTAGTGCACTCTTCAAAGACAAATACGCATCATCCAAAGAAACATGGAAATTGAAATATATGACCTGATAAGAAGTCAAGTAAAATACCTAGGAAAAGACTATATACATATACATACATGCATGCACATATGCACGCATGTATTGTTATGTTTGTCCCTCATTTTCAAAGAGGACCATGACATCAGGGAAATGATGACATGTCGTGCAGTTGACTTTGAGTGAGGGAGAGCTGTGCAAGGTCGCCAGCCTCACTTTGTCCTCCAAGGCCATCTGGGTCCAGTAGCCAGGATGCACTGGAGATGGCTCAGGATGTAATGTTATTTTAGGTTAAGGTCTTAGATTCTCACTTTGAGTGAGATACACCCATTCAATGAATAGGCCTCTTTAAGAAGTTACTCAAGGAATGGTCCCTTTCAATAAAAGAAAAATAAATAACCAAAAACATCAAAGAGGAAGGGGAAGACCCTCACGGCTCCTGGGTAAAAGAGAAACAGTTACTATTCAGTAATTACATTATAGAATAGGCCTCCTTAAGAAGTAAGTCAAGGGATAGCTCCTTTCATTTAAAAAAAAAATCAAACTACAAGGGGTCAAAAGAGAAAGTTACTATTGACATTCATGTGTATGTACATGTGTATACACACACACACACATTTATATAAAGACTTCAATAATGTAGAAGAAAAAACAATGAAGGGCAACTTAAGTGTAAAAGTAATGAGTTCTCCTTAGTCAAGGAGAGCAGACTATGAAAGGTGAGGGGCTAGGGGGTATGAGATGTTGTATACTCTGTCAGATCTGTGGTCAGCTGTCTTTACTTAACTGCTGTTTTTCTTTGTTACCACGGAAGATTCAGTGAATGAAGAGAAGTATAGAGAGAGAGACAGACAGACAGACAGATACAGACAGACATACACAGACACAGAGAGAGTACATATATATGTATATGCTCCATTGGTATTTTTTAAAAGGCATCAATAAAGCTTTAAAAAAGAGTTTTTTTAAAAAAAATGCTTTCTGGAACCTTAGGCAAGTCACTTCACTTAAATTTCCTAATGTGCAAAATGAGGGAATTGGATAAAGCTTTCTTTTCCTTTTTTAGTGTTATGACCCCTCTGGCAGTCTGGTAAAATCTATGGACCTCTTCTCAGAATCATGTTGCTAAATGAATGAAATAAAATACACAAGATTACAAAGGAAGTTAATATTATTGAAATACAGTTTGTATTTCAAAATATTGAAACAAGTTCATAGAGCCTAGATTCAGAAACCCCTGGACTATATGGTCCCTAAGGTCCTTTTCTAATGCCAAGAGCCTGTGACCTTTCCATTTCACATTTAGGATATTATCAGCAATTGACTTTCATCCAACTTCCACTCAAGTTCAATCTCTTATCGTAACTTCGAGGTGACCCTGGGCTCTCAAAGCTAAGCCCAAGCTCTGGCTGGTCTACCGTACTGTCCTGGCAATGGGTGGTGCCTCTATCGTCCAAGGATCACCTTAGTTAAGATTAGAGAAGCTTATCACCAGAACATGGGTCACCAGGTGATGACTTTCTGGCAACAATAAATCATGAAACAGTCTTATTAGGACACAGAGGGGCTGCATTCCATTGTGGAGGAGAGGAGGAGGATCCACACCACTAAAATCATGGCTCTTTTTTGAGGTAGTGAAGATTTAACTAAAACAATAATAATTAAAATACTGCCACAAAGAAGTAGACTATATAATTAGAAGAGCAAGAAATAGTTTAGCTGTCAGAGCTATGGTGAATAGAAGAGAATTTATGACCAAAAAAGAGACAGAACCTTATGAAATGCAAAGTGGATAATTTTGATTACATTAAATTTAAAAAGTTTTTGCACAAACAAAGCCAATGTAACCACGATTAGAAGGGAAACAGAAAGCTGGGAAACAATTTTTACAACCAGAGTCTCTTATAAAGGCCTCCTTTCTAAAATATATAGAGAACTGAGTCAAATTTATAATACAAGTAATTTCCCAACTGATAAATGATCTAAGGATATGAACAGGCAGTTTTCAGATGAAGAAATTAAAGCTATCTATGCTTATATGAAAAAATGCTCTAAATCACTATTGACTAGAGAAATATAAATTAAAACAGTTCTCAACATCACACCTATCAGATTGGCTAACATGACAAAATGATAAATGTTGGAGAAGATGTGGGAAAATTGGAACATTAATGTATTGCTGGTAGAGTTGTGAACTGATCCAACCATTCTGGAAAACAATTTGGAACTATGCCCAAAGGGCTATAAAACTGTGCATACCCTTTGATTCTGCAATATCACTTCTAGGGCTGTATTCCAAAGAGATCATAAAAATGGGAAAAAGACCCACATGTACAATAATATTTATAAAAGTTCTTTTCATGGTGTACAAGAACTGGAAATTGAGGGGATGGCCTTCTACTGGGGAATGGCTGAAGAAATTGTGGTATGTAAACATAATGGAATACTATTATTCCATAAGAAATGAACAGGTGGACTTCAGAAAACCTGGAAAGATTTACATGAACTGATGCTGAATGAAGTGAGCAGAACCAGGAAAACAACGTACACAGTGACAGCAACACTGTGTGATCAACTTTGATAGACTTAACTCTTCTTAGCAATACAAGGATCTAAGACAATTCCAAAAGACTCACAATGGAAAATGCTATCTACATCCAGAGAAAGCACTATGGAGTCTGAATGAAGACTGAAGTATACTATTTTCTCTCTTACTTTTTGCTTCTTTTTTCTCATGTGGAAACTGTTGTTACTGTGTTTGCCCTTCCTTCTTGAAGAGGACCATGACACAAGATGATGACATAACTTTCACTTGACTTTGATTTGAGGGAGGGAGGGCTGTGCAAGGTCAGCAACCTCACTTTCTTCTCCTGAGCCATCTGGGTCCAGTGGCCTGATATTCACCAGGATAACCGGAGATGGCCCAGAATGCAATTGGAAACCTTGGCCCTTTCAGGTTAAGGTCTTATCACATTCTTACTTTGAGTGAGTTACACCCATTCAATGAATAGGCTCCTTTAAGTTATTCTAAGGGATAGCCCCCTCAATCAAAAAATAAATAAATAAATAAACTGGGAGGGGGAGACCCTCAGGGCTGCTGGATAAAAGAGAACAATTCCTCATCTTTAAAGTGGTAATAACTAATGTGGAAATATGTTTAATATGAATGTACATGTAAAGCATATATCAGATTGCACATCTTCTTGGGAAGGGGGGAGCAGAGGGAGTGGTAGAAAATTTAGAACTCAAAATCTTATAGAAGTGAATGCTGGAAACTAAAAACAAACAAGTAAATAAAATTTTAAAGAAGAAAAAATAGATTATAGGCTCTTTGAAGGCAAAGGTTATTCCATTTTTGTCTTTGTCCTCAGTGCCTGGCACGAAGCACTTGATGAGAGCTTGTTAAACTGAAATAAGTAAACATAAGCACAAATAATGTTACTTACCCTTCGTAGCCACTCTTAAAATGGACATGTCATCCCATAGAGAAGAACACGAAGGTAGAAATTCCTTCTTTAGCACCATGGCTTCAATCCGAAGTGAATAACTAAGAGACAAAAAGAAAGAAACAAGAAAAGAGAAAACCTTTACACAAAAACATCAATAATCAAAAACTCACTATGAAAAGAATAACTAGTACATCCTTACTTTGGCACCTGAATTAGGAAGTAGACAAAGGAATCTGCCAGAGACAGCTTGGCTGCATCTCCACTAAATGTTTTTAATTTCTTTACCTAAAAGACAAATGAGAGAAGAATAGAGAAATAACAGTTTACAATCAAAAATTTTAGCACTGCCTGGATTTTTTTTTCAATTTTAAAGAGCTAAATAAAATCATTATAACAGCAGAGATGAATACAGACAAGAAGAATTATTATAATCACATTCAGGCTTGTACTCTATGGATTTTATTTTTTTCCATGATCACATAGATTTGAAATAGAGGTACTTGGAATAAATACATGAAACTATAAAACATCCTGATCTGGCACCATTAGAATATACTAAATGGAACCAGAACATAAGCTCCCTGAGGACAGGGACTATTGTTTTTTTTTCATATCTCCAGCACCTCTCACATTGCCTGGCACGTGGTAGTCATTTAATAAGTGTCAAATTTAAATGATTTGAAATTTTTAAAAAATGAAAAATTAATGATTTGAAGCAATAAAAGATGAACTGAGTCTGAGGGGAATATTCTGAAAGGGAACATTATTCCTACCCTACCCTAGGATCCATGCTTTCCAAGTAAAATTTATACTATGCTACTTTTTATATATTAGAAACTAAACACCCTTGGGTGAGATCTAACATCTACATTGTACCTACATTGTTTATTCCTAGAATGAACAGTTTTATGGAAAGGGACTGGCATATTCTGAAGTTCTCAAGCAAGAGGGGAAAAAGGGAAAAGTCCATCAAATAATTGAAAAGTTCTTTAAAATTTTCTTCCCAGGATAAACTGAAGAAGAAGAAAAAGCCCATCTCTGGTACACCTAAGGTCCAACAGCTTGGGATGGGACCCAGGGTTCCACAGAAGGGCTCCTAGACAACAGAAGTGCTGTTCCCCAACACATAAGACCGGCTCATTAAGGTTTATTAGCAAAATCACCTGCAAGACCACTTGTGCACATAATACTTTAATAATGCTAAAAAGTACAACTCATCAGTGCTATCATATATCCCCAACAAAGTATGTTCCTTTTTTAATCATTTTTTCATCTATTTTATATATTCTTACGCTTTCTTACTTCCCACCAATTCACTGGGGGGCTACTGACAATCAAGATAATTTGTCTTCGGAAGGTTTGAAATAAAACCTAACACATAAATACATGTATTTTGAGAAGATTCTAATCAGCTACTTCTCTGAAATAATAGGCCACATTTGTACCCTATGTTGGGCCAGATGCATGTTAATTTTTTTTTAAGACGAGAAAGAACAAATTTTTCCTGCAATGGGCTGAAAGTTGAATTTCCTCCGAAGCCCTTAGTTCCAGGAAGAAAGAGGCTCAGGGTAATTTTCTTTACACCTGTATTTGCTGATCCTTTCATATGTAGCCCATCTCTGGTCCTACTAAGGCACATGGGACATCTACAGATCTTCCATTTCCAGCCACTAATGTGTTGTACATCTACCTCCCTCCCTCCTCTAATCACTCCTTTCTCCCTTTCTCAACCTCATTTATTGAGCCCACCCCCATTTCAAAAAATGAGACATCCCCAGTACTGAAATCTTTATTGGATGAACCACAGCATCTTGACACTCCAATCAGAAACACCAGGCAAATCATTTAACTTCTGTGCTACGGGCAACTCTCTAAAAGTAAAAGCTGCAAGCAGGTGCAGACTGTGCTGGCACAAGGAGTTCCCTCAATGGAAGTTCCCTGTACTAGTACAATCCCAGGGACAACTAAAGAAAAGGCGGCATAGCCATAGTAGAAGCATGTGAATCAAAGGAGTGAACCAGGTTTACAGGGAACAAGCCTGTAATTATGATTAATTCTCATCACTCTTATCAAGAATCTTTTAAAAAATACATTTACTACTATCTTTTGTTTTTATATCACCTACATTTCCCAATATATTCTTCCCCCACCCCCTCTTAGAGTCATCCCTAATAACAAAGAAGAAAAAGAAAGTTCAGCAAAACTAACCAACATATTAAAAAATTCTCAAATGTCCCATGCTCTGAAATGCCCCATGCAGTGTCCCACATCTGTAAAGGAAATGGGAAGGAACCATATCAATGTCTTTTTTGAGGCCAGGAGTGGCAATGATTATAACTTCACATTAATTTTTAAAATTAATTTTTCCATTTATGTTATTGAGCATATTAGAAATATTATTTTCCTGGTTTTACTGACTTCACTTTGCATCAGTTCATAGATGTCTTCCATACTTCTCAAATTTATTATAGTCACCATTTCTTACAGGGCAGTAATATTCCATTACATTCATGTGCCTGTACTTATCAAAAACTTTTGTTAAACATTAAGCATTATGTTGGCTGAGGGCAAGGGACTTATTTAGGCCATAAACTCAAGCTATGCACGCTCCCAAAAAATACAGCTTCAAACCCACAGGCCCTTTGGTCTACTCTGCTCAGACCTATGGAAAAAATGAAAGACTAGACTTTTGCATTCTTTAATAAAGGAATCAATCTTCCTCCCCTTCACCTACATAATGCTTCCCCTCTCACACCCAAAACACCCCAGACCCTAAGGTTCTTTCCTTGTCATTGTTCCCCTAGGAGAAACAGAACATGAAAAGGAATGAAGAGAAAAGGAGGTGACCACAGCAACCAATATGCTTCCTGACTCTGTCTAGATTTTCTCCTTCCTTTCGAAGCATGTTGTAATGTCGACCAGATAGTCAGAGTGGGCATGGGAATCCCTGGAACAGAGGGGCATGGTGGAAGAAAGGGACTGAAGATAACACTTCTTAGACTCTTCCCCTGGCTGGGAGCTGAGTCCAAGCCCCTCCTCTCCCCTGCAGGATGAAGAGGCCACACATACACTCTTTTTAAGTGCCTTAATATCTACATTTTCTCTCTGTCTTCATTTGAGGGAAGATTAACAGACTAGATAGAAGAGAAATAAATAAGAAAACCCAGAGCTTCAACTAGGAAAAGCTGAAAGAAAGAGGCTTTTCCTATTCTATTTTTCCAACACAGGGAGAAAATTAAATGATCCACATGGCAATTACTCATACCAATATGTTCTGATAGCAAATGTGGTGGAAAAGCAAAGGGGAAAGTCAGTGCTGCTTTAAGCCCATTTTATGGCAGTCAAAAGAGACTTGAGCTTGAACCCCAGTCTGTGATACCTCTCAGCTCTGTGACTATGACAAGTAATTTAAGTCCACTAAGCTTGAGCTTCCTAATGTATGAATCTGTCACAGTGACTAGAGAACAGCTTTGGAGTTCAGAATAACTGAGAACCTCTAATACTAACAAACTTGTGATGGAGATGTAAATTGGTTCAGTCATTATGGAAACCAATTTGGAACTATGCCCTAAGAGTCACTGACCCAGCATTACTACCATCAGGCTTATACTCCAAAGTGATCAAAGAGAGAAGAAAAGGTCCTATATGCCCAAAAACATTTACAGTGTTTCTTTCAGAAGTAGAAAAGAAATTAAGGGGTAGAGGGATGCTCATACATTGGGGAATGGCTAGACAACCGAATGGAGTATTATTGCACCGTAAAAAAAAAATTCACCAAATGGTTTCAGAGAAAACTGGGAAGACCTGTGTGAACTGATGCAGAGTAAAATAAGAACCAGGAGAACAATTTATACGATGATAACATTATAAAGAAAAACTTTGAAAGACTTGAGAATTCTGATCAATGCCATGACCAACCATGGTTTCAAAGGACTGATAAGGAAGTATGCTATCCACCTCCTGACTGAAAAGCAATGGACTCAGGATGCAGAATAAGACTCATACGCAGCTGATGAGGGAATCTGTTTTGCTTGACTGCATGCGGTTTTTAAAAATTAGTTTTTATTGATATTCTCTGTTTATTACATTGCCATAGCATGCTACGTATGCCTCCCCCTCCCAGAGAAACATTCCATATGACAAAAAGTATTGTTTTAGGGGGAGGTGGGAAGTCATCACCATTGATTGATAACACTGAAAAAGTCTGTGAATATGTGCAAAGTTTAACACCTCCCACTTCCAAGAAGGGAGAGGGTGGAGGTGTCTTCTCATACTTCTTCATCTGTACTGTGCATATTTGTTACAAATATGTTGAGTTTCTTTTTTCTTTTCAAATGGAAGAGTAAGGTGAGACAGAGGAGGAGTATAGGGATGAGGTAGAAAAAAAGAGTCACTGAAGAATCTTTTTTGAAATATGGAGAAAAGAAATAAAGAGGCTAGGAAAACGTCCAGGCAGGCAAAATAGTTTTGAAAACTACAGGTTGGTCTGAATACTTTAAAAGAAAAGCAATCATGATAGAGATCTGTAGTTTTGTGTACAATCCTCTTTTCTGTTCTGCTACGTACACAGAATTGCATTTCTTTTTATTTGATGTTTGTTAAGCTGAGAATAAAAATAAATCTAAAAAATGTTTTTTGAAGTTCTGACTAGATACATACTAGCTCTGCCTTGGGCAAGCCTAAGTGTTCAATGCCTTTAGGCAACTGTCAGATTTTTAGGTTACACTGAAGATATGCATTGATAGCATTTCCACACTAGGAATTCCCTGACGAGATGAAATCGTTAAGTATGAGAAGCAAACTAAAAAATGGGGACACCTGTAGTACTTTACAAAGTTGCTATTCAGTCTTAGAATTATAGATTTAAAGAGTGAAGAGACCTTAGAGACCACTAAATCCAACTTTCTCATTTTGCAGATGAGGCAACCAAGTCACACAGAGATTAAGTAACTTGTCCAGGGTCACGTGGCTAAGAAAGTGAGATCTGAACGCAGTCATGCCCTTATGCAACATACCATGTTGCCTCTGTCAATTCATTATTCTTTATTCCACAAATGAACCCAGACATCACCGCTCCAGTAAAGGATGGCTCATTCCATCACTAACATGCCCCTCATACATTCTTCAGCTTCTCCATTTGGCACTACTTCTTTAGACTCTCCCTGACCCTCAAATCCCGCCTCCAAGAAAAAAAATCACCCCTCTGCTCTAGCTTTTCTGGCACTGAGATCTTTTGGGCACCTAATCCTCAGGAAAAGGAGGGGTACCATGAGCTGCAGGTCCTATGGTGCCAGAAGCCACATGGTACTAACACCACTCACAAAAATTTGTTCTTGTTCAAGGCATCCGACCCCAGCCTTGTGCTGCTCCTACTCCCTTCAACAGCACAGATGTGCTGGAGTTGCTTAGGGAGGGGAGAAGAGAGGAGGGGATGTATGAGCAGTCAGCCCAGGGACTGTCAGGGAGTTCCTGATGAAGAAAAGGAGCTCCCAGTTTGAGTGGGGAGGGTGTGGTGAGTTGGAACCAACAGTAAGTACTGTAAACAAGGAGGAGTGTGACAGGGCTTGTCAGATTGGAAGGCTGCTGATCCTGCATGGGGAGAGCAAAGTAGACCAGCTGCAGCTTATTTCAGAGCTGGGAGGTGACTTAAGGAGACCACTCCCAGGCCCTGGGATGGCCTAACCAACCACCTGAGGTGAGAAAGGAGCCAGGCGAACAGGCTTAGAGGGTTAGTCCTTGTGTGGTCTTGGAGAAAGTCACTTAACTTCCTTGGGTCTCATTTTCCACATCTGTAAAGCAAAGGGGTTGGGCTACATGGCCTCTGAAGTCCCTTGCAGCTCTAAAACTAAGATCCAATGACTCTAGGATTCTAGACAAAGCTGACAGTCCTCATGGTGTTATGGGAAGAAAAATGATCTTTACAATAAAATGTTTTTGACAATTATTTTGCTTTTTTCCCCTCTAAGATTTCTGTAACTTTCAAGCTCGCCGGTAATCATAACAACTGACAGTGGTAGTGCTTTTTAAAGTTTTAAAAGCACTTTATACACATGATCTCATTTATAGATCTCAGAAGTTAAGGCTCAGAAAAGTTGAGGGACACCCACATGTGGTATCAGCAGTGGATTTGAACACAGGACTTCATAGCTTATACTGTTTCTCTTTGCATTCCCCCCACTTTCTACCAGTATCAACAAACACAATGCCACTGTTCTGGTACTCCCATTTCCGGCTCTCCTTTACACACAGTCTTCTTCCACTGGAATGGAAGCTCTCTGAGGGAAGAGACTGTCTTGCTTGCTTATCCTGGTATTCCTAGGAGTGAACAGAGTGCTTGGAACATACCACGTACTTTGTAAGTGATTATTTAGCTACCTACTAGATCTTCTGAGATAAGGATGGATATACAAAACTTAGTCCTAATTAGGATACAACTAGGAAAGGAAAGCCTAAGGAAAGCCCTGGTTTCCCCTAAATATGAACAAAGTTATAATAAAAATCATGTTTGTTTTAATTTTTGCCCAAAATAACATGTATGAACTAGTGCCCACGCTCAAGTTTTACTCTGATGCCTCACTGCAACGTGGTAGTGATCTGGGTATCTCAAAAACTGTATCAGGCTTTTGACAGCTCCTACTAAGTCAATTGGAAAGGCTTCCAGTGTGGCCAAAGGGATGGCCTGTGGTTGTGGCTCACTCTGGTATCTAAGGACCAGCCAACTAAAGTCAGAAAGAGTCATTATTCAAGGCTGAATGCTTCAGTAGTAGCAGTTCCTGCATCAGGCATGGGAGGACTCCATAGTAAAGAAGGAAGAACTGATAGTATTGGAATGAATGAGATTACGTAAATCATAATAGAAACACACAAACATTCCTTACCAATAAAAACATAAAATAGTTAAGATATAGTATAAACTATAATATGAC
Source organism: Notamacropus eugenii (assembly GCF_028372415.1). Classification (NCBI taxonomy): domain Eukaryota; kingdom Metazoa; phylum Chordata; class Mammalia; order Diprotodontia; family Macropodidae; genus Notamacropus; species Notamacropus eugenii. The sequence goes on along the minus strand of NC_092877.1, from coordinate 151,088,621 downwards.
ACCTTTAGAGTTCCTTTCACAATCTCAAGACTCTTCACAAATATTAAGTTTTATTAATAAATCTTACCCTTTCAATTTACAATTGGGTAAAAAGGTACAAAAAAAACTTACAGATTATGAAGATGCATTTAAAATGCTAAGTTAAATCCTTAAACACGACATTGTAAACTAGAGTTTCCCACAGATGCCAGCAGAAAGCATAAGAGGGCTTATTAATGAATTACTAGCCAATTGTACAAAAAGACAGAGGAAAGGATGTGTCAATTTAGGTAGCTTCCACAAAGTTTGGTTTTCTCTTATGCTTGAAACCTCTATCCCAAGGCTTCTAACCACCAAGCTCAAATTTTTAATTCACTCTAGCCTACTCCTTCAATTCCCTCTCAAAGTTAATCAAACTACTTTTGCTCCTCAGACATAGAATTCTGTTTCCACTTTTCAGCCATTTGGGTTGGTGAATAATTCACAAATAACTCCATACCAACTCTGTGGAGGACTTTTCTTTCTTCAGTTTCAAAAGTGTTTTCTTTTGGGGAAGAAGAAACCAGACTGGGGAGTTTACAGATGTAAGATGTCTCCTTAGAAGAATGTATCTATGCAGACTGGGACTTCTATGGAGCTTAAAAGTTTGAGAAAGTTACCTGGGGTACTAAGAGGTTAAGTGATTGGCCCAGGGGAACACAGACGGTATGTGTCAGGCGTGGGACTTAAACTCACATCTTTCTGACTGAATCCAGCTCTCTTTCTACTACTCTACTCTGCATCTCTCAAATGCATTTTCCTCTCAGGGAAGAAATAATTATAATTGAGGAAAAGGAGATCATAATCTGATGAACCAAGGATAGTCTCTTTATTTTTAAATTTATAATTTTAATGTGTAGGTTGGCATTTTAAAATGTATCCTAACAATGTATAATTTTCTCTGTACTTTACAATTCCAATTGTAAATTAAAGAATAATTTACGTGTGGTAAAATTAATATTTGTAAAGAGTCTTGAGATTGCAAAAGGAACTCTAAAAGTGTCCTATTATAGGCTGGATCTTAATTACATTGGGTTTTAACTGATGAGGAATGTGGGTTTCTGTTAGGATACACATGCTCTAATCATCAGTAAGCATTGCTGAGTGTACCATGCACCATGTACCAGGTACCAGGCACTGTGCACCAGGAGCTCTCACTGTGGCTGGAGGAGTGATCAGAACAGAGACCTTTCAGCATAAGAAAAGACACTCAAAAAATCCAGTCTACCTCCATCACAACAGGAGCACAGTGAATGCAATCAGCCCTCACATCCACAACCCATCCCTCCCCAAAACCAATGTACCTCTTCTGACTCCGGCAAAAGCTTAAGAAATTCTCGCAGTGTTTCTGATCCGTAATGTTCACAATTTCCTTGGAGGATATCTTCTACTATGGACTGAGGGGACCTTAAAGAGAGAGTGGACCAAATCCCATTTCATATTTGCTAGTACCAACAGGAGGCACAATCCAGGGGAAATGAAAGACACAAACACCCCTCTCCCCTGCCCAAACCAAACACACACCCTTTCAAGCCCACAACCTCCCCATTTTGACAAGCTATTTTCTATCAATGCTCCCAACAGCAGCATGGATTGCCAGGGAAACAGCATGACTCTCTCTAATGCAATGTTCAATGTTGCCTTTACCCAGAAAACAATCCACCAGCCACCCAGGGAACCTCAAGGCAGCAACAGCTGTTGTGAGCCTTTTTTTTCTCTCCTGGTGAAAAACAACATTAAGTCCAAACTTCTCTGGCCTTCCTCACTAAATCTTCATATATTTAACTTTGTTTGTTTGTTTGGGGGAGGAGGGGGTGATGTGGTGGTAAGGAAACGACTCCAGACTATCTCTTTTCATTTTAGATAGATCTCTTGCATTTAACAAACTTTTGCATCCCCAGTTTCAACATACACTTATAAAGGGCAAGGATAGCATTAAAACTGTCAACCTACGGACACAGTAGGATCTAAGCAGAGCCCTGGGATAATTCTTACTGCACCTAAAATCACTAGCCTATTTTTTCACAGCTGAGAACAGCAGAGAGTGACATCCTCATGCAGCATTATCAACTACCTCATCTAAAAGGGGGATGCAGAAGCTGAGGGGGAGGAAAGGGATTTTCACTCATTAAAATTTAATCCCTCTGTCACACCCTGGGTTTGAAACTTTCCTTAATAATAGCAGGGCTGTTAACAGTCAAACTGTGCCAACCCGAGATCTTACTTTTTGAACTGCTTGAGAAATATTCCAATGTTCATGCACCGTTTTGCATCCAAGACTGAAATCTGGGGGAGAAAAAAACCACATCATGAGGACACCAACAGAAAAAGAAACTAAAACTTAGCAAACACAAAATCAGTTTTTATTACAACCAACATACAAGTTTGAAGACTGATAGTCTAGACAGCTTTCTTTTACAACATGAAGGATTATCCATTTCTTTAAAAGGGGGGGAGGGGAAGTGGTCTTTTCTTGGAAACAATACAGCCCACCCACTATTAATAGCCACAATTCGGAAACAGATGTCTGAGTCTACACCATGGTAAGGCTTGAACTGAGAGAGTTAAATCTAATAGTGATGGTTTATAACACATAGTAATTCCCAACCCTGATTGGGAGATGGTAAAGGAACTCTCTAAATATTTTAATGACTATCATGAAATCTTCTGTTCCATTCATGCTTCCCCCCTAAAAAGCTAAATGAAAGTTGCTGTTATTTAAAAAATAAATACTTGTCTAATAGCATATTTAGGGAGGGTAGAGAGAGAAGGATCTCAAATCAAACACATTTGTTACTGTGGAAGTTCTAAAAAGGCTGCAAATAGCAGAATCTACCTAACATAAAAAGCAAGCCCAGATTTCTGTCTGCATTTACTCTGCTGCATGATCAACATGCAAACTTCAGCTGCTGCCTGTTTCCCATGTCTCCCTCAGGCAGAAAGATTTTTAAATACTACAGCTTTCCAGGGTGCTTAAATTCTTCATTTTGACACATTTTTCCTTTGAGGTAGGGTCATTGGTTTGTATTCAAATGCATCACCATAAGTAATTAATTAGATAAGGTTAATCAGATTGGAAAACAGGCTGAACTGAATTTTTTTTTTTTTTGGACCAGTCTTTAATTTCTCTAAAAGTAAAAAAAAACCAGGATGCAGGAAAGAAAGATAAACTTAAAGAGGAAATAATTTTTTCCATTTGTTTTTTAACAAAGTGGAGACTTGCTACAAATAAAAATGTTGTTTTAACCCTTTTCCTTTCCAAATGAATGTTAGTATTCTGAACAAAAGAGAAACTAAACTGACCAGTAAACTAGCTGAAGTTTCCTGGTTCTGTCAATGACCTTCAGAAGATGCAGAACCACTTTGAATTGATGACATATCACTTTCTTCTTCTATGAGGTCAATCTTTTACAAGACTGAATTTTGGGGTGAAAATAAAATAATATGAATTTTTTTTAGAGACTGAATTTGGTGGAGTTTTTCTGATGACAGTCTTGATTTACCAGCCCAAGGGATATATTTCATTTTATCACTTTCATCTACTAGTCATAAAAAACATCTCCAGATGCTAAGGGGTAGGCAGACTCCTCAGTAGTACTCCCACCAAGTACTTTTGGTTTGATTTCAGTATTGGAAGAAAGGCAGGGGGAAGGAGAGAAAGAACGAGAAAGAGGAATTTCAAAAATAAACTTAATATCCTGTCAGAGAGAAGGATCATATTATGAGGAAAGAAAGGAATGGGAATTTAAGGTCATATGATCATAAATTTTGAGGAGGAAATGAACTCACAGATTATCTGGTCCAGGACTGCTTAATCTCTTTCTTGTATGTCATGGACCCCTTTGGCTGTCTAACGAAGCCTAAGGATCACTGTTCAGAATAATATTTTTCGGCTAAATTCATAACTGAAGAACATGCTAAATTCCAGTTGTTAGAAGTTAGTGAAAATAAAGATATATATATATATTTTCCCATCTAGGTTCACAGAATCCTTGAAAACTATTCCCAGTCCCTGTAGATTCCATGTAAATCCCTGATCTAATCCAATCCTCCCACTTTACAAGTAAGGAAACTAACTCACCCAAGATCAATACTACTTAACAAACAGCAGAACCAGCATTTGAATTCAAGTCCTCTGATTCCAAGTGGGCTCTTCCCATTACATTTGTATTTATTCTACATATACCTTAGTTTACAAATTTTTAGTCTACATTTGTATTTAATTCACTGAAAAAACCATATGCTATCCTCTGCCCTTATGCTTTTTTACTTCTCAATAGAAAGTAAGCTCACTGAGGTCAGGGACAATTTCACTTTTTGTCTGTACCCCTAACACTTAGCATAATAGCTCCTGCTATGTAATAAGGGTTCAATAAATGCTTGTTGATTCTCTGAGATGACTAGATCAGCCCCTGACTGATCCACTATCGATCCCCAGCCCTCAGATACCAAGATTGTCTTCCTGGTCCCTTAATATTCTATTGTTCTATTATTTTCTACACCAAAAATCATTGGAAAAGAGGGTCTGAATGTTCTGCAGAGTACTTTCCCCAATACTCCTTTCCACATCTTTGTCCCTATCAACATGTGCTGCTCCTGCCTTCTTCAGGTTTGTCCTACGTGACAAATTCATTACCCCCTCTGCTGCCCTAAAGTAGAGGTTCAGATAAACAGAGTCAACTTGATCATGTTAACTAAACTCTTGTAATATATGGCAAAGATAAAAGACAAAGTAAAGTACTTCTAAAAGCTTATGAAGTTTTCAAATGGAAAAATGTTCAAAATCACTAACAATCAGAGAACTGCAACTTCAGACCACCCCAAGATACCATTTCATATCCATCAAGCTAGTAAAAAAATCTAAAAGATAAAAAACTCATTGCTGAGCAGCTGTTGGAATTCACAAGTGCTAATTTACTACCAGAGCTACGTCATCTGTCCTGAAAAACAAAGAAAATACAAAACAATTTGAAATTATGTAAAAGTTATCATGCTGTTAATAATTCCCTCTGTCCAAGGAGTCCATTACTGGGACCATATGCAAAGGTGATTATTGAAAGCAAGAAAAAGTCCTCATGTACAAAAATGTTCACAGCAGTCTCATCAGTGACAGCCAAATGCTGGAAACAAAGTATGTGCTCAGTTATTAGAGGATAATAAAAAAAATCGGTGCTATATTAATGAAATGGATATTATTGTGCTATAAGGAATGATAAATATGGAGAATTCTGATGATTTCCTGACAGGAAGATTTTTCTGAACTAGGACAGAATGAAGAAAAGTTGACCCCAAAGAACAATGTAGATTATGGCTGTAACAGTGTCAACATGGAAAGGCACCAAAATTCCTGTCAAACACAACAGTGAAATGACTACCCCACTGCCATCATTAAAGAACACATTCCTCAGTCCTGTTAATAGAGTAGATCAAGGGAAAGGAGTGAAAAGATATACATAGTTTTCAAAAGAACTGCAAACTATTAGCCATATGAAATAATGCTCCACATTCTTGGTAATAAGATAAATGCAAATCAAAACAATCCAGAAGTTTCAGCTCACACCTAGCACTCAGCAAACCAGCAATGACGAAAGATGAGACAGTCAATACTGGAGATCTTACAGAAAGATGGGCACACTAATGTATTGTCCGTAGAGTTGTGCATTGGTCCACTTGTTTGGGAAAGTAACATGGAACTATATGAAAAGTGATTAAAATATCTATCTTCTTTGATCCAAAGATTCCACTGCCAGGCATTTACCTTATGGAAGTCAGTGATCAAAAAAAGGCCCTGCATACACAAAAATACAGATAGTAGAAGATTTTGTGGTTGCAAAGAACTAGAAACAAATGTGCATCTACTGTGGAGTGACTAAGTACATGAATATAATGGAATATATTGTGCTGACTATAAGATGGTGACTATAGATACTGATGTTTATGATGACTACAGAGAAATGATGACTATAGAAAAATGAAAATAGAGAATTATAGGAACTGAAACAAAGTAAAGTAAGCATAACCAGGAAAACTACACACACACACACACTAACCACAACAATATAAATAAAAAGGATGAGAACAAAATTATTGAAAAGGAATGTTACAAAAATTATAATAGCCAAGCTTGGCCTCAAGAAAAGAGATATGAGAAGACACCTCGCCCTGTGCAGAAGTAGGTGACCATTTTTTTATAATGCTGCATATTAACACCAAATTTTTTTCAACATATTAGCTAGTTCTGCCAAATCTTTTTTCCTTCTTCTTTATTATAAAGTATGTCTCTCTGAAATAGGATATGGGAAGGAATGCAGTAGAAAATGTATGCAATACAAAAACAAGGGGGAACAATTAAAATTTGTTTTAAAATACTCAGTAGATTAAGAAATACACTTTGTAGAAGGATTTTCTGGGTGTTTGGTTAAGTATCTGTCCTGCCTAAAATAAATCTATCAATGCTTTTTTTTAAAACACCAGGAAGAAAAACAATTCAGAATGGATTTAAATTCATAAATGGTCAAGGAATATGAAATAAACAGTTTTCAGAAAAATAAATCTAAACTAACAATACCATATGAAAAAAATTCCAAATCACTAATAATTTGTTATTGTTCAATTGTTTCCGTTGTGTCTGATTCTTTGTGACCCCATCTGAGGTTTTCTTGGCAAAGATACTAGAATGGTTTGTCATTTCCTTCTCCAGTTTGTTTTACAGATGAGGAAACTGACGCAAACAGGGTTAAGTGACTTACCCAGGGTCACACAACTAGTGCCTGAGACCAAATTTCAACCCAGGTCTTCTTGACCCCAGACTCTTTACTCCGTCCACTGGGCTACCAAGCTAGAGAAAAGCAAATCAAAATAACTCTGAGGTACCCCTTCACAGGAAAATGACAAATGCTAGAGGGATCGTGGGAAAACACGTACATTAATGTACTGTTGGTGGAACTGTGAACTGGTCCAACCATTCTGGAAAACAATGTGGAAGTATGCCCCCAAAGCTATTAAACTCTGTATATACCCTTTCACTCAGGGATATTACTACTAAATCTAGGGCAGCTAGATGGTACAGTGCATAGAGCACCAGTACAGGAGTCAGGAGGACCTGAGTTCAAATCTCACCTCAGATACTTGACACTCACTAGCTGTGTGACTTTGGGCAAGTCACTTAACCTCAATTGCCTCATCCTGGGTCATCTCCAGTCATCCTGATGAATATCTGGTCACTGGATTCAGATGGCTCTGGAGGAGAAGTGAGGCTGGTGACCTGCACAGCCCTCCCTCACTCAAAGTCAAGTGCAAGTCATGTCATTATCTCTCTGATGGCATGGTCTTCTTCAGCAACGAAGGATGAACACACACACTACTAAATGTATATCCCAAAGAGATCAAAGAAAGGAGGAAAAAGACACGTATACAAGAAATATTTAATAGCAACATTTTTTTGTGGTGGCAAAGAATTAAAAACTGAGGGGGTGCCAACCACTTGGGGAATGGCTGAATTACAGCATATGAATTTGATTTTAAAAAATACTGTTGCATTGTAAGAAATGATGAAGAGGATGGCTTCAGAAAAAATTTGGGAAGACTTGTATGAACTGGTGCAAAGAGAAGTGAGAAGAATCAGGAGAACAATTTATATAACAATAACTTGGTAAAGGCAAAGCAAATTGAAAGACTTAAGAATTCTAATCAATAAAATGAAAACCACAGTTTCCAGAGGACCCATGATGAACATGCAAGCCACTTCCAGAAAGGAGGTGCTGGACTCAGACACAGACTGACGCAAAAAGACACAGATATAGATAATATGAATATACATATGATACGCACATATATGTATCAGATAGAGTACAGATGAGGCATGTGTGTGTGTATGTGTACGTGTGTATGATATAGCCAGTGTGGGAATTTTTGTTTACCTGTACATGTTTGTAATGAGTTTTAATTGTTTTCTCAGTGGAGGTGGGACAGGAAGCCTTTCATGATTCCATCAAAACTGTTTTATATGTATTTTCACCCACTCACATACGTACATATTGCTTTCTCAGGAAAATAAATTCTTTGAGAAGAACTGCTTGTCTTGCCTTTGTAGCCTGGAAAATTTAATGATGGCAGATACAAATAAATACTTGTTGAATTACAACGAATGCTACTATTTCTAGAACTAAGTTATGAAAGTGGTTGAAGTGCTAGAAAAGAAGGGTGTTACTACCCATGTCAATGGGGTTAACTCATTTTCCAAATGCTTGGCCTTCTCCAAGCTAAAGAACCCAGAGAGGCACTGTCTGAACCAGTCCTTACATCTTGTGAAACGAAATCTGACCTCTGGATACCTTTATGACTCTTGGACTATTACTACACATGGACCAGCGCAAAAGTGTCATTAAAGAAGTAGACCCAGACTAAGCAGCTGACATTATCGGATCAACCCAGGAAATGGGGCGCAGAAGAGGAGATTGCTGAAGTTGCCTATGTGGTTTAGCTCTACATAAACTTAAGGGAGCTATTCATTGCCAAGTGTGAGTAATTCCAAGTACCAACCAAGGCTTTACTCTGTCTGTATTGTATTATCCGCATCAATTCTTTATTTAGCCTTAATTCTACCAATGGCAGAAGATAAATTATTTTGGATTAACAGGAATAAAACAGATAGAAAAGTGGCAGGTTAATTTATTCTTAAGACATTTCAGTTGACAGTGATATGCTTCACCTCACTTAGTTGGGAGACAGGCTCCGTGGCACGGCCAAGTCCCATCTCTGACAGTCACTAGTCGTGTGGCACTGGGCAAATTACTTAACCTTTCAGTGTTTCAGGTAACTAAGACTAGAAACTGCAGAGAAGGTACCATCCTACACTGGTAGAAGGACTTTCCTTACTTCTATAGATAAATACAAAATCTGTCTCATACTTTTAGAAGAAATGGGGGAAAGTATTTTTAACCACTACTCTATAACTGAAGGAAGATTTCCTTACTACATACTCCATTCCAGCACTTAGGACAGTACCTGGCACACAGTAGGAACAAAGTAAATGCTTATTGACTGACCCTAGTAAGAGTGGGATGGGATTGCCCTCTTCTCTTTCCCCATAGAGTCTGATGTGGTACTTCGTTTTGTATTCTGTTAAATGCAAACTGAAACAGTTGTACAATTTCTCCAAAAGGTAAATAAACAAAAACTAGAAAATCCAGATCAAGTATAGTTTCCATTTTCCCTTTCCTTGGTCCAAAAAATGCTAGACTATGAATCTATGTCTAGGAGTGGAATAAAATGAAATTTGATCATATAGGATTCCAAGCAGCATTGCTAACCATTGAACAGCATGGGAAAATATAAATGCATTGTCTCGCACAGATCAACAACCAGCCCATTGTGCAGTATGCTATTTTTAATACTACAATTACAGCTATTACTTACATGATAAGTTTCAAATTACCTGAGTATTCATAAGAAGTAACCTTAACTATTTTAATAGGTTTTTGTTCTTTCATTAATTCCGATTGTTTTAACTTTGGAGATGTTCCTGTGTTCTCATGCTCCATGTTCATTGTCATCACTCTTTACAATTGTGGTCTTTTCTCTTTCCCTCCCTTTTTAATTACTCTCTCTGTTTCTGGCTCTGGTTCTGTCTCTCTCTCCCTTCTCCCCTATTCTTGGAGAATGGATCTCCCTTTCTCATCCATACCTGAACAAACACTCCTTTTTCAGCATGGCATCTCTGACCTGCTCTGTTTCCAATCTAGACCAGTTCACTCTCCACAGTCATTTGGCCCCACACTCTCCAGGTTCACCATGTTGATCCCTTATCATGCAGACCCCTGATCAGCTTGAGACCTATTGCACTTCCTGAGTACACATGCTACATCAGTCTCAGCCTCCCCAGTAGGCAGGATTACCGGTGTTTACCACCACATCATGCTATCTAGTGAATTTTCAAAAATACAACAAACAGAGTAACATATGTCAACACTCATTTTTTTCCTACCCAAACACTTTCTAATTTAGAATTCCAGAAATACTGTCTTTTCGGTATGCAATCAAGCTTCTTCAAATCAAATGTTTTGATAGGCTGAAAAATCTCCCTTTCTTTCTTTGCAGTAGAGTTGAGCCCATTTTTAAAAGTGCTAAGCTAAAAAATAAATAAATAAATAAAAGTGCTAAGCTAACCACCTAATACCACATATTTTCCATAAGTAGTAATTATGTTTCAGGAGAGATGATCTATTCAAATCTGGGTAACAATGAGCTGTGTTATAACGTGTCAAAATTGCATTTCCAGTTTCAGGATCTATCACTTTTCTTAGCATGTACCTTGGTACATTCTCCAGATCACAAGTACTGGTGGTTAAGAGCTATTGCTTTTCAACTCTGGACTGCACTTGATAATCTAGCACGTAAGAAGGAAGATTTATTGCTGATAGTGACTTTGCTTCGCTAATCAGCTAGTTCCCTATCCTTGCTAGGCTACAATTTCCAAGGCTGTGATGATGTAACATTTCTCCCTAAGAATAACACAGGAAGTACTTCACCAAAATTTCTAAAAGATTGGTATTAAAGCACTGGATGTGAAGCTAGAGAAAGTAGATCCAATTCCTTGGTCTTGCTACTTACCAGCTCTGTGACTTTGGGCAAGTCACTTTGCCTCTCTGGGTCTCATTTCCTCATCTGGAAAATAAGATCATCTGATAATCTCTACAGTCCCTTCTAGATCTAAAATTATAATTCTCTTGTTGCGTTCGTTCTTCGTTGCTGGAAGAAGACCATGCCATCACAGAAATAATGACGTGACTTGCATTTGACTTTGTTTTGAGGGAGGCAGGGCTGTGCAAAGTCACCAGCCTCACTTTTTCCTCCTGAGCCATCTGAATCCAGTGACCAGATATTCATCTTATTCAAAAAAAGTACATAAAACTTCAATATATGTGTCATTGGACATATTTGTGGGGAAACTAGTTTTAGAAAGGATCTATAATCTGGCAGCAACCTCTACCTGTCACTTCCTCAAAGAGTTATTATAAAAAAAATATTTATATATGGCTAAATAATGTAGTTAAATTAAGGCCAACTGATGAGTCACTTCTTATGTGTTTTTTGAATATACAATCAGAGCACCATTTTCCTTTTTCAAGCACTGCTTTTACTCAAAACTTTGGGGTGACAGGTTCTAACCTGAGATTACTTTGTCATTGCCATGGACAACATAGCAAGTGAAGTGATTTGCTCAAGATCCCAAAGCTAGAAAGTGTCAGAGGTGAGATTTGGACAACGTTCTTCCTGACTCCAAGAGACATTTTAGCCACCACCCTATGTAGTTTCTTCTTTCATTCAAATTATGACAAGCAATTGTCAGCAAGTAAGAAGTTAAATAAGGATATATTCTCCCTCACTCTCTGTTTTGCAAATAAATGTTTCTGTCTTGGCAATCACTGGGGTATCAGCTGTTTAGGTCATTATTCCTTCCATGACAACTCCCCTTTCCTTCCTTCTAATACTGTGGTTCTCAAACTTTTCTGTCCTCAGAACACACAGGGACAAAAGGGTCCATGGGCTTCCTCATCTATTAGCTGCTTCTAATGATTCTCATCCTCCAAAAATTGCTGCTGATGCTAATGCAGCCACTAATATGATCATAATTTTAGAGCTGGACATATCCTAAGCAAATTTTAATTGACATCAGGAACAAAAAACACAGGCACTGTCATATCATAAGCACCAACTATAAAAAGAAAACTAATCCGCAGACCATCAAATCATTTGTGAATCTAATCTTTGATGGAAGCCCTGATTCCTACAGCTTTGATACCAAGAGTGAATTTAAGGGTGATCCGTTGGAAGCCTAGATTTTATTTGCTTAAATGCTTGACTTCCTTTTTCCTGAGTCACCACAGGCTAGAATCAATCAGGTCCTTGTGGGAGCAACGTCGGCAGGTTTTCTCCCATCCACAATGGCCACCACCCAATCTGACTCAACTGGCAGTCACCCTTCAGAAACAATGAAGCACATTCTCTGCAAAGCCACAGGAGATGGTAGTAGCCCCTGTGTCTTCTCCAGTACTTTCTGCCAACTATGTGCTTCCCTGGGATGTGTAACTTAATTTTAACATGGCACAGATCCAATATTCTAAGTTTTCCTATTGCTCTGGCTGATGAAGTGGAGCTAGGGAATGATATGTTAAATGATGAGGAGATCTACAGGTGTGGAGGTCCTGTACACTAAAGTATTTTTGTCTCCCTGATGAAGCATAGGTGAGAGAACTAAAGAAGAAATAATTTTCTAGTTCTTACAAAATTAAAGTCCATCAATCAACCAACATTTATTAAGTGCTGCTATGTGCCAGACACTATATCTTAACTGAGGGTGCAAAAAAAAATGCAATGGACAGTCCCTTCCCTCTAAAAGAAAAAGAAATGAAAAAAGATAAGGGCTTCAGGTCACCAAGATTTCTTCTAGAAATTTCCTAATGCTTAATTTAGTCTGTTAACCTGTATTAATCCAAACCAAGGTCTCTAGGTTTTACTCTGTAAGTGTTTCTTATAATAATAATGATCTACTTCAACAATTCTGGTACAGTTTACAATTTCTAATATAAGAAAAAACCCTTGACCACAAAAAAAAATAATCATTTGACCCAACAGTTCCATTACGGGGAATAAACCAAGAAAGTGTTATTTAAAAACAATTAAACAAAAACTATCTCTTGAAAGGTTTTCACAGGAGAATTACTTGTAATGGAAGCAACTAGATGACCGAAAAAATAAGGGAAAGCCCAAATGCTTGTGGCACATTAACACAATGGAATACTGTTATGTAATTACAACTGACAAATATAAAGCTTATAATGAAACCTGAAAAGACCTTGATGAAATAATGCAAAAAAAGGAAAAACAGAACCAGAAAAAGAGAGGACACACTACCACAAGAGAAGAGAAAAATAAATTAGAATGAATGGACAGAGTCCTAAGAGAGTCCTCTAGAGAGCCTGCAAAGTGATGATATTGGATACTCTGAAATAAATTTGAATGCCACCAGTTACAGAGCAAGTGGAATGAGTTGTATGATGTTCAATATTAGGTTTGTAATAAAGCTTTTTTTTAAACCTTAGTCAGATAGCAGAATCATACAAGAGTTCCCAAGTAAATGAGCAGCCTGTAGGCTTGGCTATAGCAAGTTAATGAGTTTCTGAGCCAGAAACGAAAAAATGGTCAACCCTGTTAGTTCAAAACATTCAGAGATGCACAGTACATCACTCCTCTTGCATTCTCCAGGCTCTACCCAAAGCTTGTCTTGCCAGGCCTCATCTCTGACCCATTTGCCTTGTTTACAACAGATAAAAAGTGAAGTGATTTGACATCATCCATTTTCATCCTTAGTGAAAATGCAATATTCTAAATGATCCCGCCATCCCATTTAATAAGTAGAATTCTTCATTTTTTTAATGACTAGCTGTGTACTTAAACCTGTAATTCCTAATTCTCCTGCAACAGACATCTAAAGGCAGTTGTAATTTCTCATTTCTTTAAAATTCATACCCTTTACTATGTTTACCACCCTTAGGCAATGCAGTCTTTGTGACATACAAAATGCACTTTCTTTAGACTCTGTTTTCAAACAGCTTCACGCCTTACCTAAATTGCCTTAAAGTTAGCAATAGAGGAAGGAGAGAGGGAGGTCAAAGCAAAATCCTAAAGCATGTTGGAGTAAATGGAAAAAAACTGCCAGAGGACTGCTGGCTCCAACATTTACTTCAACAAATGTTTAAGTCACTGCTTCCTGAGAGCACTGTGAGTCAACTGCTGGAGGTGACAGAAAACTGAAATAAGATACAGTCCCTGTCCTTGTGAAACTCATCCAAGAGGAGAATATACCACATGCACAAAAAGTCAGAGTACAAAAGAATATATGGCAGATACATGAGAAAGGTGTAAGCCAAGCGATGTACTTCTCTGAGGAGGTTTGGGGCATTACTGACAAACCAGAGAAGGCTTCACGGAGGAGATGGCATTTGGGAGCAGCTGCAAGGGAAGAACTAAATATCTTTGATTTCCATAAAGTGCTAGAAGAAGTTCAGGAACTCAGTGGATTTTCAGTTGAAAAGCACTGTTCCAGGGCAACTAGGCAGCACAGCAGATAGAACACTGGCCTTGGAGTCAGGAGGATCTGAGCTCAAATCCAGCCTCAGATACTTACCACCTGTGTGACCCTGGGCAAATCACTTAACCCTATTGCCAAAAGAAAAAAGAAAAGCACCACTCCAGGAGAGGAAATCATTTACTAAACCATAGGCTGGATACAAGCCACTGGAAGCCAGAATGTCCATTCCAGAAGGGACCCTAGAAATTGTCTAGTCAAACCTCCCCATTTTACAGATTTACATATTGAGACCCAGATCCCACAAGAGCCCACAGATCCCACACATGACAATGGAACCAGGACTCCTAACTTTAAATCATTATGTGATGATGCAGCTGAGTAGTATGGCAAAAGCAAAAACATCACCACCTACAAAATGAACTCTCTCATCGATGCCTAAGGCCGAAACCACCAGCGCATCCATAAGAAACAGGAATCACATAAGCAAATGCTAGGTTTTCCTTAGGAGAATTAAAGAATGATGGCCAATGTTGGAAGAGCAGAGGAGAGGGGGTTGGTGGAGGCTTACTGCTCCAAGTTCCAGTCTTACCTCTTCTTTAGTGTCTTTGAAGGAAGCATTTAAAGCTCCACCTCTCCTAGAAACCGGTGATTTGGTCTCCTCTTGCTGCCCAAAGAGTTCTTCAATAGTCTTTGTGTCAATCTGGTACTTCTGTGGCTGTCTCGCAGCAATTGTCCAGATGTTGGTCTTGCCCCGAACTTGCTCTTCTGGAATTGTTTTCCAAAAAAAACTCCTCATTTTCTTTTTCTTACTGAGGGGGCCATGTCCATTGACATAAGAAGAAGGAGGCAGTCCTGGAGGGGGTGGTGGTACAGGAGGACCTCCCGGCAGAGGTGGTGGTGGGGGAGGAACAGGACATCCATTGTCTGGGCATGGCAACGGTGGAGGGGGTGGTGGTGGGGGTGGTGGAGGTGGTGGGGGTGCTGTTTGCCCAATCATTAATCCAGCTGCAGCAGAGAGATCCCCATTTTCTTTTTCACTGGCCAAGGAGACACAATTCATAACATGCATCTTACTGGAGCCTTGAAGAGAAGTAATTTCTTGGCTCTCCAGGGGTGGCTTGAAACATCCAACAATGCAATTGCCACTCCCGTCATACTCTTCCAACTCTAATCAACTCTCCATGAGAAAAGCACAAGTGTTTCCAGTCATCTGCCAAACCTGCAAGATTAAAAGAAGCATTGTAGTCAGTGCAAGAAAAGTTTTAAATGACAGCCTCCCCCCCACACACAATTAGAAGAAAGTGTGTGCTCTCCCTAAACTAAATGTTTGTCATTTAATTGACATAAAAATCCCTGATGATCAACATGTCCCAAATTGCAAAAAGAAATATGTAAAATAGGAATAGTAATGCTGTAGAATGAACTGAATCTAGTTCCCTCGGAATGCAGCCAAAGGTGTTGCAATGAATTCCATTTACTCATCCATTACTACTGTGCTTAATCAATCAACAAATAGTTATTGAGTGCCTACTGTGTGGAGTGCCCTATTACTCATCACATGACTTATAACTAACTTACTTATGCTTAGCCATCTGCTCCAGAATTTTAGGAAAGGTATGTAGACCCTGGGCCCACAGAAAGCATTTCTTTCCAATATGTATAGATAGCAGTTTCCCCCATAATGATCCTTGGGGAACATGGCACCTTTAATTGGCATGCAAAAGATTACATACTCAGTTTGAAAGCTATAAAATAACAGCTCAGCTTAGCTTCAAAGGGTCAGTTTTATTTTACTTATGCCAACCCTGCATAGCCCAACTTTCCCTTTACCCATCTAGGTCTATGACAGTGAAAAGATCCAAATCTAGTCCTGGCTCTTTCACTAAGTAGCCCCCAATGACCTTGAGCTACCTCAATTTTCTCATCTGTAAAATGAAGAAGCTAGAATCTTCTAGGTCTAAGGTTAAGGTCCCTTTCCATTCTTGAGGTTCTATGATTCAAGGGCATGATTTTACTATAAACTTTTAGGATCCATCAGGATGTTGACTCCCTGGCCCTCTCCCTTCTACTTGAAAGTCAATATTTAAATACTCAGAAATATATTAAATATTTTTTTTAATTTAAAAAAAATTTTTTAAATTTAAAAAAAAATTTTTTTTTAAATCTATTTTTAAAAATTATTTAAGCAACTATCATTTTTAAGGAACAATGATCCAAAGGTTTTTAAGTGATCAGGACCTTGGTCTCAAGGAGTTTATGGTCTGTTTGCAAGGGGAAGGGAATGGGGGGCAGGGAAATGATTACTGGAACAAGAAAGTACCTATCCAGAGAAAGGACTATAGGAATATTTGAAGAGGTACAAAATATTTTCAGGTAAGGGCAATCAGGAAAGCCTTCACAGGAGAGGTATCATTTAAGACAATTCCAACAAAACAAAAAAAAAAAAAGAAAAAGAAAAATCCCACAAGGCAGAGATCAGGAGAGTGCACTCTTCGAGGCATCGGTGATGGCTTCTGAGATAATATGGAAATGGCATGATGAATTTAGAAAATAGCTTAAGGACCCAGGATGGCTAGAATACAGGGTATACAGGGGGAATGACGGACAATAAGGCTGAAAGGGTAGGAAGCCCGATTGTGGTGGATCTCAGAAATCATGGAAAGGCAAAAGGTTTGAGGTAAATGTTGTGACATAATCAGGGATACAATGAGCAATGGACTAGATAATCTCTAAAGTCTTCCTAGTTAGGCAATGCTCTCAATTTCCTTGCCTTTGAGGAGTTTACATGCAACCAGCACATGATCACTCAAGTCACAGTGTACTGCACACTTTATATTCAAATGACCTTTAAAAAGAAGGCACTCACGTTTGAGATATAATGAATCCCTTTCACTCAGAAGACAAGTAATACACTATCAATTTTTGCTTTCTATTTTCATTATTAATAACTTTGGTGTGACAAGAATTGGAATAAAAACCAGTATTTTCCTGGCAGAGTAAATATGTGGACAAATGAAAGATTCAAGGGAAGAAGAAACTTTGTACAGGTGGAAAAATCTTGAATCAAGTATAGTTTTCCTTCAAAATGAATCAATGTCCAAGGATGTAGTTACCAACGTAATCTTTTTAAAAATTTTCATCCTAGTAATATGACATAGAGAAAGGCAATCTATTATGGTGGAAAGTGCCCTGGATTTACAGTCAGGTGAGCTAAGGGCAAACCCCACCCAGCTCCCTAACTTACTGTAGACAAGTCACTTTATCTTTCTTGGTCTCAGTTCCTCATCTGTAAAATGGGATGAGTCATACTAGATTTTTCCCCAGTGAGAAAAGGACTTTGCAAACATTAAAGCGCAATGTCAATGTGAGTTGTTATTAGAGTTAAGCTTCTGGCTAATATGAAAATGTTTTTGATGAGTTCACATTTATAACTGATACCATACTGCTTGCCTTCTCAATAGGTGGGAGAGGGGCAGGTGGAAGGGAGAGATCTTGGAACTCAATATTTTTGAAAATGGATGTTAATAACAGACAAATAAATAAGAGAAAGTAGTACTTCTAAAGCATCAATTACCAAAATCTATCCTGTCAGGTATGATTTGCTGCAGCATAGGTAGCTTAAGTTAAATTGGGATTTTGAGGTGGATAAATCACATCATTTAATCAAAGAGCAAGTAATGTTTATACAATACTGTCTTTAAGCTATGCCCTATCTATCATTTCTCTTACTTTTTACAAGAATTCTATTTGCTTTTAAAATGTACTTATGGTTTGGTGTTTTTTTCTTTAATCCAGATTTCATTATAGAGAACTACAAGTGAGAAAGTTCTCTATACTGAGGCTGGTTAGATACTCTGACACTTCAAGTCTTTAACAGGTTAAGTGACCTTCCCAGGGACACACAGCCAGTGTATGTGAGAGGAAGAATTTTAATTTAGGTCTTCCTGATTCCTGAGACCTGCTCCCTATCCTCTACTCCAAGATACTTCATTGTGTTTACCAATATAAAACAGGATTCACCCCCTGGCAACTAGACGTATGCATCTGATAATTAAATTTATTAGATGTTAACTTGTTTACTTCTTCACTGCTCATGACTACACATTAGATTTTCTATACATCAGAAACATGAGTGCCTTCTTTTTACAAGACCATTTGAATACAAATTTTTCTTAGACAGCCTATAGCCCAACCTCCTACCTCTTACCCCTAAGGACCACAATTTGTTTAATCTTGAAAATAGTCAAACCTAATTTCTTTACATGGACAAAACTGTAAATATTTATTCCAAGCATACTTATAGGTCACTTTAGATGTATCTGACTCTTTAATAAAGTGTTTTGAATTATCATTAAGATGATAGCTATGTTATTTTCATGGTTGGCACCCCTAAAGCAAATGACTCATTGTCAATTACAGTTTATAGTCATATTTGAACTCTTTTTTCAAGAAGGTGCAGGAAATTTTGGCAGATCATCCTTGCAATGTATTTAAAACTATTTTGCATTTAAAAAATCTCATTCACTGTAGTTATCCCATCTATTAGACATATTCCACAAGTATCCATTTGTAGATATTGCCCTTAAGAATAAACATAGAAATTTTGGCACCCCCAAATCGAAAGTTCATTTACTTTTGACTACTTGCACAACTGTGACATTAAAATATACACACACCTGCAATGAAGGCGGTATGGAAAAGAACACACAGAAATATGAGTTATATACACATGTACGACTTCAAATACCAATAGTTCAGGAGGAATTTATGAACTGTATATCCTATGTGCCAGACACTAGCACAAAGAAAGAAATAATCCCTACTCTCAAAGATGAAAAAAGATGTATAAAAGGTGTCAGGTGGCTGCCATCCTTCCTCGGTCCCACACTTGACAAAGCATAAAGGAAATGACCTTTTACAATATTGTACCTTACTTTATGTTACTTTTCTCCCTGGGTCACACACATGAATCTCAGCACCTTCTCATGAATCTAGCTCACCGGTAATGATGAGCTAAAATGTGAAGGCAACTTTATGGAGGTACTCATTTGCTGGAGGGTCCTTGACTGATGTTAGAAGAACTGGATTTTGCAGTGGAGACTAAGTAAAGCGTTCTGCAATCAGGCACCCTGACATTCGGAGAATCAGGCTCCAAAAGTCTTAACAAGATCTGAAGTCAAAAGAACACCTAACTCACTCAGGTACCTCTCATAATCTGGATACATGCAAACACTTCTCTAACTCATCTTGAAAGCATCCAACTAAGCCCATTTTCCAAAAATTATATATTCTGAATAGTTTAAGTACATATACTATTAGATCTGAGTCTCTCTATATGAGGTAAATACTTATTCTTTGAAAGTTAAATAACAGAATCTACATAGACAATGTATATTGCCTATTTTTTTGCGCTAAGGAATGCTTGCCATGAAAATGGAATACACTAGCAGCCATTTGGTTTGGAAAACAGAATCGTATACAATATCACCTCTACAGTTTAGGGTCTAATAGCTAAGAATACTCAACAAGGTTGCCCAATATATTTCCAGAACAACTCACAGAACAGGGTGAAGTTTCAGCCTACCCACTGTTCATCTTCTAAGGCAAGATGATCATTTTTCTTCAAACATCCTGAATACTATCTGTCATACAAACAGAGGCAGGAGGGGCCCCTCTTGGTGTGATAAAAATATTAATTCATTTCTACATGGAAAATTTTGCACAGCACTTTCCTCACAACAATCCTGTGAGGTAGGTAATTTAAGCATCATTATCCCCATTTTATAGATAAAGAAACTGAGGCTCTGAGAAGCTCTGACTTGCCCACAGTTAATGAATGTCTGAACAGAGATTCAAACCCACCTATCCTGACTCCAAGCACAGCACTCTTCTCTACAACGGTGCCCTTGAAGTAGAGTTCTATCTCTCAGCTGTGCCAAATTGTACTTAGAGACTATTAAAAAAATATTTTTAATTAGATTCTGGTTAGACTGGAAAAAGCAAGGGACCTCAGAATAAATATTTGCCAGAATGGTCTTCAGGGAACTTTAAGCTTTATCTTCCAAAGAAAAAAATGTTCTCACCTACTTATTGAGCCAATACCACCCATTACTACCCTTTGGGCCAATAATACTTTGTAAGAAGCTCTGATATTTCCAAGAGAATGTACAACTAGGAGAGATTAGGCATAATATAGTTTTGTTTTTTGGGGTGAGACAATTGGGGTTAAGTGACTTGCCCAGGGTCACACAGTAAATGTCAAGTGTCAGAGGCCAAATTTGAACTCAAGTCCTTCTGACTCCAGGGTCAGTGCTCTATTCACTGAGTCACCTGGCTGGCCCAGATATAATAAAGTGTCAATGATGCTTCATTTAGTTTAAAGGCTTTTTTCCAAGTGGGCCAGTTATGTCTGCTCAGCCTATCATATATCCACTGATAATAAAGACTGTGGATAAATAGCTATGTCAAAGAAAACCCATCAGAAAACCTTGCACCATCATCTCATTAAATGAATGACAGATTCAGAGGGTGGCAAAAAGGGTCAGCTCACACCTTTTGGAAGATAATAAATGAAAAAGAACAAAATCTGAGCTGAAGAGGAAAGAAAGATCCATTAGAATTCATGTGCATAAAAACACAGCTATTGATTTTCATAGATAAGAGGGAAAGGAAGTGAAAGAAAACTGAGGAACAATCCAAGGAGAATTTTTGTTTCCATTCTGTTCCAATTTATACTGAAAAAGAACACCTCAACTTTTTAGACAAGGAACGTCATTCACTACAACTGCAACCGTTGCAACAGGGTTGCCAATGTCCAACTCTTCTTGACATATTTACAAAAACTTTGACTGCTCTGCTCAACAACGAAAGAACTCAACTGACGGCTATGCGTGTTTCTGGTCAATGCATTAAGCCCGTGTGTACAATGTAAACCTTTTACAGATGCCTAATACTAGGGGAGCAAGACAGGAGTAAAAAAGAAACGCCTATATTTTGAACGTTACAGTTTCAATTTCTCTGTTTCATCTCTACAGAGATCTCACGAAGGGTGCTGAGTGAAACTCTAAGCATTTCCCAGAGAGGAAGGAAAGAAAACGCTATTTAAATATTCCAAAAACGACTGTTTGCCGATTTAAAAAAATGGTCCCCAAAGGAAGTACACTAGAGATGTACTTGCTGAGCAAAACAGATGTTTGCAGGAGAGGAGATCTAGAACAAGGGAGCAACCCAGAGTATTTCTTGGAAGCCACTCTGTAAAGAGAGCAGCTTCCCAGGTTGAGGTGAGCAGCTCAGCCTTTCACACCTTCTACTAGAGTGCATCCCAACTCCTGCCCCCTCCATGACGCTCTTAGCTACCTGCCCCCCTGTCTCACTCACCATCCCGACAGAGCAGCTTTCCGAAGTCTGGAACTCAGTAATAGCGACACAAAGGAATCAATGAAGCATCTCGTGACCAATCCCAGAGGCAGCAGCGACAAACACCGGCAACTCATTCAGATAAAAACCCACACAACTGGTGGGTGGGCACAAGCCCGGACCCATGCGTAACTTGTTGGGCAACAGATAACCCGGAAAAGAGTTGGGCGCTCCGAATCCGGGGAAGTGGGAAGAATGGGATGCTTAGAGTAAGTTGGTGACCCAAACTGAACACTGCCTGCGTCCCTGGAACCGCCAGCTGCGGCCAAGAGCTTGGGGGCTGGGAGGACCCCGACGATGGCGGCTGCTCGCCCTATGATGTCAACTTTCTCCCTCTCTCTTTCCCTCAGCGGGTTTGTTATCTTGGCGGAGCCGGATCGCTTCTCCAAGGCGTTAAGGTCTCACGTGGGAGGGGTGACGGAGGGTGGGGGAGTCCTTGCTCCAGAGAGATAGACACATACACACTAACTCGTGCACAGAAGGCGGCTCGGGGCCAATTTGGGGTGGCGATCAAGTCAGGGGCCAGCCTGAGCTTCCTGGGATGATCGCCCTCCAACAGGCAAACGTTTCAAAGATGAGGAGGTGGGGGGAGAGAATGTGCACCATTTCTGTAGCGATCTGATGTCTGTAAAGCGCTTTCTTTCAAAACCCCTAGAAGACACCCCTCCCCACGCCCCATCCCCAAGGCAAAAGTGGGAGTACCAGTAATAGCTAAGTTCAAATCAAAACCAGGGAAAGGGCTTTCATCGGGGAGAGGACTTTCTTCTCCTCGCCTCCTGTCTCGCCCACCCAGCTCTCTCCTAGAGGCAAGGGCAGAGGCAAGGGCCTCCCCAAGCCCTGGGTCTCCCGGGTCCCCAGCGCGCTCGGGGGAGGGGGGCGGGGCTCCTCCCCAGCACAACCTCCCTCAGTGCCCGCAGGGGAATTGGCGGCCTTGGGCTGGGGGGTGGGGGGGAATGGCGTGGGGAAGGGCACTGGATTCCTCGTTTCCATCTCACCTCCCAGTCCAACTGGGCCAGGCCTACAGGTTAGTTTCCATCCCCAAGGGGGGGAGGGTCACCATAGAGCTCTCGGGCCATCGGACAAGGGGGGGACCGCCAGACTAAGCACCAGGTGGGAGCAGCACCTCCCATCCCCCACGTGAGCTGTCCTGCGAGCAGGAGGGCCCGGGGTAGGTCTCTTTCTCGAAGGTGAGGGGTCCCTCGCTGCCCTCTCTAACAATGCCGCTCCCAGCCGATCCCGCAGGGAGCTAACCGCCGCGTCTCCCCCGCCCCTCGCTCCTTCGCCACCTCCCCCCGCCGCCCTGGGGATGGAGCATCTCTCCCTTAGGGGCTCGGCCGGGGCTGGGGCTGGGGCGAAGGAGGAAGCCGGGACCGGGCCGCGATGGATCAGGAGGAGGGCTCAGTAACGAGCTTGTTCTCCGGCAGCGCGGCTGGGTGGGTAGGAGTGGGTGGCGAGTCAGTGCGGCTACGCGCACCCTCCTCCCTGCCCCCACCCTGCTCCTCGCCCAAACTTCTGCCAACGTAAGCTACTCCTCCAAATCCCAGCCCCGCGCCGCCTCGTCCGTGTCCCCAGGACCCGGTGCCCGCGCCCCGCACCCGCACCCAGCCTGGCAGTGGTCGGGGCTCTGCGGCGCGGGCAGCGTGGGGCACGCCGCTCCGGGGAGAGGGCAGAGTCAAGTGTAACTGCCCATGCCCGCGCACAAAGTTGCACCGGGCGCCCGAAACGGCTCCCACATCCTCTTTACCGCCCTCCAGCCCAAGTCCTACGGACGCCAGGGATGCGAGGGAGGGTGGGGAGGGGGCGGGGGTGGCCGAGAACAAAAAACCCCAGGGTCCAAAGCCGAGCACAACACGACCCACCCAGACCAAGGGTGTGGGGACTCGGGAAGGGTTAGCGCTGCCTTGCCCGAAAGGGAAGGCGGACCCGGGAGCAGACCCTGGTCTGCAGAAGCTGTGGCATTCCCCCTGCCGAGCTGCTATCCGGGCTTCGGGAGGGAGGTGAGGTGCCCCTCGGGGGAGCTCCGAGGTCCAACTCCAGGAGTCGGGACCCGCCGGAACGGCGGGGTGCGGTGGGGGCAGGTCCAGGGAGGGCCATCTCACCCCTCCCTCCTGCTGCCCGGCGGGGAGGGGACGGAAGGACGGCCGGGACCCCGCCACCGCTTTCCAGGGTCTGTTTCCCTCTGTCTTGGCCGCAGACCAGCCCCTCTTCCCGCCCCGAGCTGCACTGCACTGCGCTGGCCGGACCCGGGTCTGGCCCCTCCGGGGAGGCAGTGGGGTGCGAATTCCCAGGGTCGTTCCATCCCCGCCCCCGCCGGCAGGTCCCCGGCTCTCCGCCGGCAGTCCTTACCTCTCCGATGCAGCCCGCCGGCCGATCGGCCTCCCTCTTCCTTCCCCTTCCCCGCCCGGATCGTAGAGCTCGGCGTCTCGCTACCTCCCACCGCCGAGGCCGGCTCTTCCCATGTCACTGCAGCTTCCCAGTAGAAGGGGACCCGGGAGCCTAGGGGAGGAGAGAAGGGGGAGAGAGGGGAGGGCGCAGGCGATGGGCGGGGCTGGCCGCCTCGTCCTTCCCTTCTCCAGGTAACAATGCGCCTCCCCCTGCACCGTCCCAGGGCACGCCTTCTTTTTCTGCCGGGCATCTTTACCTTGGGAGGATATGTCTGGAGGGATCCTGAAGCCTCAGGAGAGACACTACGAGGACCCAAAGGCTGGAGCGGAGACCCTGCCTCTGTGTGTGTGTGTGTGTGTGTGTGTGTGTGTGTGTGTGTGTCTCTGTGTGTGTGTGTGTGTCTCTGTGTGTCTGTGTGTGTGTGTGTGTGACATAGGGATACAGGCACTGAGAGCCACACTGTACAGGCACACATACTTAAGCAGAGAATAAGGCACCAAGAAAGAAGCAGCTACAGGCAAAAATACACTATCAGACAGTGTGAAAAGCACAAGATTTGGAGTCAGAGAAGACTTGGTTTAGAATCCAGATTCTGCCAGCTGATTACCTATGGGAATTTGGGCAAATCCCTAAATTTCTCCGGACCTCAGTTTCCAGTGAGGTGGTGGGATCTGGCTTTTTGTGTGACAGTCACATACAAGGAAAGAGAGAGACACAGAAACAAAGATTCCTTATTAATAGAGGCAAGGAGGTGTCCCCATGGAAGGGACAAAGGTGAGCTCCACCCTGACATAGCACACAAAGTATACAACCATGGATACTGAAGGGGTTCAATCCTCCCTTCCTCCCAACATCAGCTCCCAAAGCACTGCATAAAAAAATCAGCCTTCCCCTCTTCTCTCTTCCCCTTTATGTTTATGTCATGCCAAATGCACCAAAAGCGATGAAGAATATAATCTTTATAAAGAATGACAGGACCCTAGGACTTAGAGGGGAAAGGAATCCCAGAGATAGTCTGGCCCAGGACTTCTTACACTAGGTTCGTGAATTTGGATGGGAAAAAAAAAATACATCTTTATGTTCACTAACTTTTAGTTTCTTTTATAATCTTATGTATTTTATTTTATTCTTTGAAAAAGAAATCTGAGACAGGGCCCATAAGCTTCAGTAGGCTGCCAAAGGGAGAATGTGTTAAAATTAAGAACTCCCAACCTATGCCTCCTGGCTTCTTCCCTGGGGTCCTTCAAGTCCCAGTTTAAATCCAACCTTCTATAAGAAACCTTTCCCCATCCCTCTCAATTCTAGTGCCTTCCTCTCTGATAAGTTATTTCCTATTTAGTTTATTTCCCATGTAATTTGTTTGCACATAATAGTTTGTGTGTGTGTGGTGTCCACCATCAGATTGTGAGCTCCCAGAAAGTAGGGTCTGTCTTTTGGCTCTCTTTGTAACTACAGTGCTTAGCACAATGTCTGGCGGGTGTGGAAGTGGTGGTGGTGGTGGTGACGATGTCATTTTTCTGTTATATCTGACACTTTGTGACCCCATGTGGGGTTTTCTTGGCAGAGATATTGGAATGGCTTACCATTTCTTTCTCCAACTCCTTTTACAAAGGAAGAAACTGAGGCAAACAGGGTTAAGTGACTTGCCCAAGGTCACATAGCTAGTAAATGTCTGAGATCACATTTTAACTTGGGAAGATGAGTTGCCCAAGCCTAGCTAGAAGTGCCACCTAGCTGCCCTAGTATGACACATAGTAGGTGCTTAGTAAATGTTTATTAATCGACCAAATCCAACCAGAAACAAAGGCTCAGTTTCTTAATTTGTCCAAGGATGCATAGATAGTAAGTGGAAGGACCAAGACTTAAATCCAGGTTCTCTGAGTCCCAGTTCAATGTTCTTTCTATAACATAACACAAAAAGAAACTCCTGCCTGAGTAGGGCATGTCATTACTTCTATGTGGCTCCCATTCCCTCCCCCAAATTGGAATGGAGTGGAATTTTTCCTTTTTTAACACAAAAACAAAGAAAAAGAGAAGCCAGGTATTAGCAGTCTCACTCTGCTATTGTATGTGAAACATTCTTCAGACAGGGAGGGGGGAAATAGCTAAATCTCTTATCCTTTATTACTATGACTTCTGATACCAGTCAATGAGAATCAGTTCAGGACAAACTGCCAACCTGAGGTAGTGTTCAAAAGAGAACAATGCCCACTGGGGGAACTCTGATGAAGTCATTGCTACCTTTGACACTATACCTGTGATTCCAGATATGGACATTTCCTTTCCCTGGTAGCATTTATTGCTGACTTTTGTGTTTCCAGTAACCTTAGGTCTCTAAGCTCCTTCTAGCCAGGCCTCCAGAAAACTATTTAAATCAGGAATTCTTAACTGGATGACACTCAAGGCAAAGAGAGGTGATCAAATGTGATGTCTGTGGAATGTTCATATACTGTATATGGAGATATCTTTCATACCAAAATATTGACCAGATTCCTCCTGGTCACATCCTCTATATATACACCTATCTGTTAAACCTATCTGTGCTCATTGCCTCTACCTCCACATCCCTCTGAAGTCTGAACTTTTTCCCCATCATCCTGCAAAGCAACCTTTTTTTCTTTTGCTAAATAAAATTTTCCTTGAACTCCTTGCAGCATTTGATACTGCTGTGCGCCCTCTCCATTCTTCCCTCCTTAAACCTTTCTCTTTTTTTAAAAACTAACTTCTTCTTATCTTCTTGTTTCTTTTCTCTCTTTCATTTGTTGAACTCATCCTTTTTCACAGCTTCTGCTATCATTTCTGTGGGATGACTCATACCTTGACTTCTCACTAGAGCTCCATTTCAAGTGGAAACATCCATGTGCCCAGAGAATATCTCCCCTTGAATATCCCTGCCTCCAGTCTCTCCTACTTAAAATCTATCCTACATACTAACAGATTAGTTTCCCTAAAATATTACTTTCAACATGTTATTCACCTCAAATCTTCCAGTGGCTTCCCATGCTTATAGGATAGGTCCAAATTCCATAGCCTGACATTCAAAGCATCACCCAACCTGCCTGAACCCTGCCTTTCCAAATTTCCCTCTTCACCTTCTGCTGCAAACCCTTCATTCAAGTCAGGTCTCTTCACTCTTTCAGCTCTCCTGAATATGTCAGACTCACAAGATCATATATTTTAAAACTGACAGGGACCTTGAAGAGAGAGACAGAGGGTCAGCCCAAGGTCATGCAAGTATTAAGAAGCAAAGACAAGATGAAAATCCAGTCTTCCAACTCCAAATTTAACTTTCTTCTCTATCTTACGTTGCCTTTTCCTTCTCCCTGCCCACCACATTCCAGCTTAGTCAAGACTCTGGACAGGGAAAGAGGGAAAAGTGGACCAACGTGGGTATTCCTAGGAAGGGAGTTCATTAGGCAAGTTCCCTCCAAAAAAATTAACCGCAGCTGGGATATTATAGCCTTTCACTTTCCACTAAGCATCCCTTCTCAGTCTAGACCCAGGCATGCAGGGATTGAATTCAGTCTAGAGTGAACCTAGAGTGAACTCCAGGGAGGATGGGTCAGTTTTTTTTGTCTCATTGGCTGTTGGAAAATCTGTCTTTTCACCACAGGAAACATTACTTAAGGACTTCAACCATCTCCTAGGTGGGTTAGGAAAGTATTAAAATGTAAAATGTAAATCAGGTTTGGGACAGCTTTTTATTTCTTCCACACAAAAGAAATGCTAAACATAAAGTGCTCTCACAGTTTCAAATTAGTAAAGCGCAGAAGCATAACTATTGTTATATTCTCCTGAGAGCTTGATACTTTAAAAAATCAAGATTATGCATTTAGAAAGATTATTGAATGGTCCTTTTACAATTCATTTCTGCTCTGTGCAGACCAGTTTCCTTGGTGTTCCTGTCTTTTGCAAACCAGGCAAAAACTTAGGCTCCTTTGGCCCACAGTTATCTCCTAGAGGTGCTACAATAGTAGTAGAGAAACTACCTCTCCTACTAAGTGAGAGTCCAAGACCAACATGCCTCTTCAACTCACAATGTAGCTCCGAGGCTGAAAGCACTTACTCCAGGATGACCACTCAGTCACCTATGATCAAGCAAAAACCATGGAGAAGAAGAAGCAACAAAGGTCCAAGACAGGCTGAGGCTCAACTAGCAGTTTTCCATTTCTGTGAGAGCTGAGGGAAGGGGGGTTTCTTCCTCTACCTCTTATGGGAAGCTCAGGAAGAGAGAGCTATTTGCCATACTGAGGAATCCATCAAAGTGAAGGCAATTGTCCGTGGGATGCAAATCCACATGGCGGAAGAGGAGATGTCCTCCTTGCCTTCCTGCCTCCTACTTAGACAAGTGAGGATTTCCTGGGCAATGTGAGTGTTTTTGTATGAAGTGGACAACAACTACATCTGTTACCTTCAGTGCTTGTATGGGAGCTGAGGTCCCCTTTCAATTATATCTGTGAAATCTAGATACAAGCTGTATTCAGAGATTTCTGAGAGTCATAAGTGGGTCATAATAAGCTGAAGGGAGCAAGAGTGCTCTGTTAGGACTAACTCAGGATTTGTCCAGATGCAGCTAAGTGCCAGGGGTCTTGGGCCCTAGATTATACAAATAATTCATTCTTAACTTGGTACTTTTTTTCATGCTGTTCATAGAATATATAATATCAGTGCTGGAACAACGACATTTTTGTTGTTGGTCAGTCCTTTTTCAGTCATGTCCAATTCTTTGTGACTCCATTTGGGGTTTTCCTTGGTAAAGATATTGGAGTGGTTTGCCATATCCTTCTCCAGTTCATTTTACAGATGAGAAAACTAAGGCAAAAAAGATTGAGTGACCTGCCCTAGGGTCACTCAGCTAGTAAGTGTCTGAGGCTGGATTTGAGCTCAGAAATATGAGTCTTCCTGATTCCAGATCCAGCACTCTATCCACTGCTACCACCTAGCTGCCCCAGAAGAGACTTTAGAGCTAATTTAATCTAAACTTCTTATTTCACATAGGAGACTGAGGTCCAGAGTGTAAAGTGACTGACTCATAGTCTCACAAGCAGCAAAGAGTGGAGCTAGGATGTGAAGTAGATAAGTGTGCTCTTTTGGAAGGAAAATTTATACATAACACTTTAATCTGCATTCTTAATATTTTCTGTGTCACTTTCTTAAATCTGTACAATCAACAAAACAAGAAATCAAACACTGATTTGTATTATTTGCCAATTTCCAAGGTACAAATGCTCACACTGAAAATTTAACACTCAGCTCTTAAGCTTATATAGCAAGTTAGTGAGTTAGAACTCATTCCAAACCTAGCTCCTTTTCCATTTCACAGAGCTACCTATCATGCAGAACTCCCTTCACCCTCCTATCTGTTCATCCAAATCTTACCCATATTTGGAGGACAGAGTAAGTCCCACCTCTCTTTGCGACAAGGCCCAACCACATCAGCCTGTCTATACTGATCTCTCCCTCCTTTTCACTCTGATAGCATTTTTGTCTGTACCACTCATTTGGCCCTTGTTCATTTTGGCATTTATACACACATGAGATAGTTCAGGAACAATGCAAGGCTGAATGACTTGTTTCCTCAACCAGATTTTCCAGGAGAGCCGAGATGGAATTTTATTGTTTTCCTGTATTACCCAAAAGCACCAAATTGTATTTTGTACTGAAAAATTGTCCTTTTAAAACTCATGCTTAAGACTTGAGGAGAGTGATAGTCAGATGCATACTCTATATACGGCCACTTCCATACTTGGCTGGATCTGGGATCTCATCCATGTGGGCACTCCCACTATCGATGCAGAACGAGATTCATCCTGTTCAACTCTTGTCTGTGTCTGCTCATAAATTCACCAAAAGGGAAAGGGAAGGAAGTGTTTCCCCCAATGTCCAGGGACTCTCAGGCTGATGTCTGTCAATTAAAAAATTATATATATGTATATAATATTATATATACATATACACAGATATATGCATGTATGTGTATCTATGTACATACACATATATACACATATATTGTAACTGTATTTCAACAGAATTGGTTTCCTTTATAATCTTATGCATTCAAGTGATACTACCAGCTTGTACTTCTGTTCACTGCTGGATGATCCTTGCACCAAACCTTCCCCGCCTGCCAGAACACCCCTATACTGCTCATTCCACTGGTCCTGACTTTTGACCTAACAAAGTCTCTGCTTCCAAATTCTTCTGACATCCCTCCTGTTTTATCTGTGGTGTGGTAGAGCAAGCATTAGATTTGGAATCAGGGGAACAAGGATCTCACCCAGGCAGAAATGACCATATAACTTCTTGGAGCCAGAGTTTTCTCATCTATAAAATAAGGATAATCACATTTGCTAATCTTGAATTACCTATGGATCAGACTAGTTTGCATGGCCTTGCTACCTCTACTCTGGTCAATCTCACTGACCACCAACATCAGTATTCACAGGTCATCAAACTCTTTGGAAGATTCCCCCCCGCTCCACATACTCCTATCTGCCTATTGATTCTAATTTCTTCTTGTTCATTTGGAACTATGGCCCCATTGACTAAACTGTACATACTCTTTGACCTAGCAATACTATTATTAAGTCCAAAAAGTTATTTTTTTTTAAATAGGAAACATCCTATATGCACAAAAAGATTTACAACATTACTTTTTATTATGGCAAAGAACCAGAAAGTAAGGATATATCTTTTAATTGGGGAACGGCTGAACAAATTATGCTAAATGAATATAATGGAATACTTTTGTGGTGTAAGAAACAACAAAGGGGACAGTTTCAAAAAAAAACAAAACAAAACTGGGAAGGCTTTAATGAACTGATGCAGAGTGAACAGAGCAGAACAATTTATAATTTAAGAACAACATTGCAAAAAGGAGCCATTCTGAAAAATTTAAGAACTCTGATCAATACAATAAGTACCTACCATTGCAGAGGACCCGTGACTGTACATGCCGTCTACTTCCACAGACAGGAGATAGACTAAATATGTAGGATGAGATACATTTTAGACACAGGAATGTGTAAATTGCTTAACTGTACGAAGATTTAGTCTTTTTATTCAGTGGGGGGAGGGGAGAAGGTGTGAAGGAGAGAAAAAAAATACTTGTTAATTGAAAAACAAATTTGTAAATACTTCTTGCTCTACTCTCTAAGATGTTCCTTTATTTCTCAACAAATGCTGTTTCTAAACAAGTACTGTTGCCTTTTCTTCATAGCCTTCCATTCCTCTTATAGCAAGCATTTAACTTTTAAATTTGCCTATAAAAATAACTTAAGCTAAGGCTTCTGTCAAAGTGAAATAAACCAAGATCTGTGTACGTGGAACATACAGTCCTTTATAGATGATAACCATTATTTTTAAAAATACTCTGTCAATCCTGAAATAATGTTATGCTCATGCCTGAAATTTGCTTAAGGGATGAACCTCAACCCATGACCTGACTTCTCACTGTTCCCTTGGCCCTCTGGGAGCCAAGTTGGATACATGAAAATAGCTGCCTGAGGCACAGGGTTGATGTACTAACCTGATTTTGAAATCAGTTTCATTAACATCCTTTCCAGCCCTTTGCAGCTACATATAGGGATTTATTTTGCTTGAAGTATTTCTCGTTTGAGATCCCTAATCAATGAGAGGGTCAGTGAGGATCTTTGCAATACAAAATAGGAAATGGGGGAGGGAGGGGATGGACGAGGAGGAATGACATGTGTGGTCTGAACTTCTCTAATAAACCAAACTTCAATATCTGGACAATTCATCAAGCATTTGATGAGCCCCTGCCATGTGGCACATACTGTGATAGGCATTGGAGACACAAAGTCCAAACAAGAACATTCTCTGTCCTCCTGGATCTTCCATTCAATTACAGGGGTTGGAGGCATTTACTTAGAGTGCATAAACAGATCATATACCGGGTAAATACAAAGGAATTGTAAATGGAGGATGGCAAGCAAAGCCTTCTCTAGGACCATACAGTCATAACTCTGGAGGCTGGAAGGTCCCTGGAGATCTTCTAACTCAACCCTTTTGACTTTACAAATGCACAGGGATGTGAAGGGACTGTCTCAAAATTATAAAGTAGCAAATGTCAAATTTAGGACTTAAACCCAGGTGGTGGTGGGTGACGTGGATAGAGCATCAGCCCTGGAATCAGGAAGACATCTTTCTGAGTTCAACCCCAGCCTCAGACCCTTACTAGCTCTGTGACCCTGGGCAAGTCACTTAACCCTGTTTGCCTCAGTTTCCTCATTTGTAAAATGAACTGGAAAAGGAAATGATAAACCACTCCAGTGTCTTTACCAAGAAAACGCCAAATGGGGTCACAAAGAGTTGGACACAACTGAAATGAGAGAACATGTGACTTCTAAAGGAGGAGAGTACAGAGAACCGGCCTCAGATTCAGGAAGACCTGGGTCCAAGTTTTGCTTTTGACACACACTGCCTCTGTGACCCTGGTCACTTAACCTTGTAGGCCCTCAAGCAACTTTCTAAGAAGTTACAGAGTAAGTTGATCAACATTTCTAAAGGAAATTTCCTAACTGGGAGTATATTATAACAATGAAAAGGTCTAGAAAGAGAAAAGCAGAGGAGGGTGAAGGGAGAGGATAGGATGGGAGGGGAAAACAGGAGAGGGGAGGAGAGAAAAGAAAGGAAGGGACATTTTATTGCAAATTTCCTGACAGGCAGAGGACAGTCTTTTGCCTTTTTTGTATCCCCTGTGCTTAGCACAGTGCCTGACGTAGAGTAGGTGCTTTATAAACATTTACTGATTATTGATCAGTATACATATAGTAGGGATGGATACTTATAACATCTAGGTGACACAGTGACGACTTGAACTCAGGAAGACCTAAGTCCTGCCCCAGACATTTACTGGCTGAGTGACTTTGGAAAAGTCATTTAACCTCTCTAATTCACTTTTCCCATCTGTAAAACAGGGATAATAATAGCACTACCTCCCTTAGAGTGTTTTGAGGAAAAAATGAAATAAAATATGTAAAGGACTTAGTAACCTTAAACTATTATACAAATTTGAGCTATTATCATTATATTTTAGCATCAAGGCAGTGCTTTCATTGATGGAGGTACTTCCACTGAGGTAGACCTCAACTATTGAATTGCAGTGGCTCAAAAAACTTAAACAAAAACAAATAAAAAACCAATAAAGCAAAGATAAGACCTCAGAGCAAATATACATGGTCCAGCAGCCCAAATTCACATGGGCTGTGTCCCAAAACATATGTCTCATTTTCCATATTGAGTTCATCACCTCTCCCTATTTCACTTTCAGTCCTCTGGATTTTGGTTTTACAATTGCGTTGCTCAGCGTTCTAATGTGTCTTCTACAGTTGTTTTTCTTTGTCCTGTTATTATCGTTGTATGAATCGGCCTGTTTGCATTCGTCTCACTTTGCATTAGTACATACAGATCTTTCTTCACAGTTACCTCTGAAACGGTCCCTTTCATTTCTTGTGGCACAGCAATATTCTATTAAATCATGTTCTGTAATTTGTCTAGCTATTCCCCAGTAGGTGGGCACCTCCCCCCCTTCGTTTTCAGCTTTGAGCTACAGTAAAATGAGCTGCTATAAATATTTTTGGTCTTTTGTGGATCCTTTTCCTCATTCTCTGAACTCCTTGGGAGCATAGAACTGGTTATCTTGGTATTTCTTTAAAAACAAAACAATACAAAGATCTGTCCCCTCTCCCCTCAATGTATGGAATTCATAAGGCTGCCACAGCGTATCTCCACCTTCCTTGGAGAGAGGAGGGAGAGGGCCAGAAGGACTTACCTCCTTTGGCTTCTCCAAATCCCAGAATCCTCGCTATTGTTAACGCTCCTCTCTGGAAACTGGTCAGTGTTCCTTTAATTGGCATAGATGCTGAAGCCCCATCCCAGAGTCTACAGACTTTATCCAGACTAGAAAGTAAGCTTCTTGAGGGGAGAGGCAGTTTTTTTGCTTTAGTGTGTATCCCAGCTGCCTTACACACGGCGTACGTCATAGGCATTCAATAAATGTTTCTGGAATAGAATTGAACAATATATTCTAAACACTAACAATATTAATAACTGGAGTCAGGATCATTTTCCTGACTAAAGTAGATAATAAACAAGTTTTGGTTCTTAGCAAAGAAGAATTATCCCAGTTGTCAACTTACATTCACTTTACAAGTGGTAGCCTAGGCAGAAAAGGACCTCCCCCACCAAAATATTTACCGTTAGAATCACTACACATTTAGAATCTCTCTCTGCCTGGAGGCTATGGTGGAGGTGGGGGAGAGGAGAGGAAGTAGAATAAGAAAACAAAAGAATTTCTCCTTCGGCTCCAACCTGGGACTTTCTTTGGCTTGGTGTCAGATCTTCACAATTTTGTCCTTTAATATTAACTGATGGAAATGTGTTTTTACTCTTTTATTCCAAAATCATTCTTCAACTTGGGATTTCTATGCATATGATTTCGAATAAGGACCATGATAAGATACTCCAGCGTAAGTGTCATTATCTGGTATCCTGTACCCCCATCAAGGGAGGTGTAGATTTCAAGGTCTTGGGCTAATGAAAAAAAGCAAATGACTTTCCATATAGATCCATCTTAAGTTTCTTTATAATTGGGCTCCAATTATACAAGAAACACAGCATGGCCCCACCACTGTCCCTGCTCCCTTGGTGAATGCCCTGGTAACTCTCTGCCTTGGGTCAGTCACTGCAGCCTCTTTCTTGCATCCCTGCTGCTCAGACCCACCATGGGGGGCTGGGAATGGGTCGGAATTGTGTATTTTTACCTTAATAAGGGGCCAAGGGAGGAAAAAGAATGAATTTAATCTACTTTAAATGGAGAAATGGCAAAGAGTTTATTTTTGCTGCAGATCACCAGACCAGGAGGGAATGGGACCTTTGATTCTTACATCTCTAAACTAAACTGACATTAATCATTCTTCAGGTAAAGACAAGGAGCATGGTTTGTTAGAGAAAGACTACTGGACTTGGAGTCCAAATCCTTCCTCTGCTGTGGCAAGTCACGACCTTCTCAGGCCTCAGTTTCCTCATCGGTAAAATGAGAGAATTGGGCTATCAGCGGTGGGGAACCTGCAGCCTCAGAGCCCCCAGACCACTCTCTAAGTCTTAGATTAGTTGTTTGTTTGCATCTTCTTATACTAGTCTTGATGGTGGGACTTGCCATATTTCCAAACTAGCTTCAGGCTGGTGAAATCAGCGTTCTGGACCAAAAAGGAGGCCCTTATGAGTCCCCTTCTAAGGGCAACTATGTATTCTTGAGAATGCACTAAACCTGGGAAAGTGCAAAGAATTAGAGCCCTCCTTTGGTTTCATATCTCAACTGTGTTACGCTAATGTCCTTGGGCAATGACTCCTCATCTGTGAAATGAGAAGGCTGGACCGTTAGATGAGTGGTTTTCAATATTTTTTGTTTCAATATGAAGTTTTGTGAACACCACGCCAGGGTAATTTAATATATTATTCATAATATTCTTTTAGATTTATTCATTAATGCTTTTATTAACTACAATGATAACTTTTGTCCCCAAATATTCCAAATTAAAATCTGAATTATACAATTATAAAATATAAAATGCTATTCTACCTATAAAACTCAAAATATAAAATTTATAAAGTTATACATATAAAGGATTATATGGATATTATATTATGTGGATTACAAATATTATTTGGTAAGAATGAAAAGAAGTGATCCAGCAACACCTCCTATGCTTGCTCTTACCTGCAAGGCTTCATTTCAAATCACTGCAGGAACAAACCCATGGTGCTTCATATACTCACATGCTTGTTATCCCAAAAGAAAGATAATGTGTAACCTAACTGGGCAATTATTTACTGCCTAAGGTGCCATTAATAATTTTTAGTGCAAACCTTTTGGACCATTGTCATAGATCCCTTGGACCACCCTTGTGAGTTTCTCACATCATTGTCATGAAATCTTAAATGAGACCCACTAGACTAGATTTTCAACTGTTAAGCTATGATTTTATGAACATTCTGGTAAGACAGTTGGTGTTTGCTAACATGGCGCACCTGAAGTCTGTGTAGTGAAATGAATTCTGTCTGAGCAGAAATAAAAGAATCATGTTGGTTGAAGGGTACGGCCATCAGAGTCACCTTCCTCTGTAAGGATCTCTGTCCGCAGTGCCAGGAAAAGGAGAGGGGTCACTCAGAAAGAAATCTCAGAGGTCTGAAGACAGAGTCAGGGGAGTGGAGAGAGAAGAAATGGAAAGTTATCTACATAAGAGGGTTTTCCAAAGTCCTTGCTTAGATTCCAAACATTGAATGTAAGCCACTAGTTCATGGGATAATGCCTTGTAGTTCTGTGTACTATGAAATTAGGAATTTTTTGGTTTAGCTAAGAATCCAGAGACAACCACATAATAAGACCTTGTCAGAAGCCTTTCCTCTTCCCTTGGATTACTAGTACTCTCTCCTTTCTCCTGTGATCTCGCCCATACTTATCTGGGTACATGTTGTTTCCCTCCAGGAGAATATGTTCCTTGAAGAAAGGGAAGGTTTCATTTTTGATTTTGTATCTGCGGTATCTAGCACAGGGCCAGGTATATAGGTGCTTAACGAATCCTTGCTGGATTGAATACATTCCCTTTCAAAGGGGTAGTGTTGTGGAAAGTGAACTGGATTTCAAAGTCAAAAGATTTGGTTTCTTGTCCCTTGTGCTCATTTTCCGGATGAAGAAACTGAGGCCAGAGAGATGAAGGAACTTATCTAAGGTCATATAGGTAATGAGTCAGTGCATCAGCATGTCAAGGATCTGAGGAATGGTGTGGTACAATGAAAATAGTGGTGGATTTGGAGTCAGAGGGTTCAAATCCTGCTCCTGTGATCTCAGGTAAGTCACTTGTGTTACCCCTCTGTGCATCAGTTTCCCTATTTGTAAAGTGAAGGAGTTGGACATATAAGCCCTAAATTTTCTTCCAACTGAATTTTGTGTACCTATAAATAGAAAGTTATGTTTAAGATTTTAGGATATTTAGTACATCTTTCCCCCTCTCTCCAGTAGAATAAACATTCCCTGAAGACAGGGATACTTGTGTTGTCTACAATACTTGGCACATAGGAGGCTCTAAATAAATACTTTCTCAGTTAGAGTGAATCGAACTCAGGCTATTACAGTGAATGATGTAATAAGAACTTTGGTGACCAGAGTTGCCTCCATATTTCCAATCTCTCCCTCCTCCTCTCTGGCATTACAGTCTTATGGGTTGACCTCAAGCTTAAAGCAGAGCACAGTGCTTTCAGACCCCCAGCACCTGGACTTCTCCACTTGCCCAATTTTTAGATTTAGATTTTTTTAGATTTTAGATTTAAATTTTTAGTCCAATCTAATTGAGCTCCCAAATTGCCAAGCACTCCCCTCTTCCATCCATCCTCCCCATAGGTGCCAAAATCACTTTCCTAAGGCATAAATGTGATCATGCATAGGAGTCTTCAGTATTGCCTCTAACATACCATACATATCCCTCAGCTGGGCAATTGAAATCTTTCACAATCTGTTTCCAGCCAGTCTTTCTCAGTCTGTTTCGTATCACATACTTTCACATACTCTAGGTCCTAGTCAACTTGCCATCCCATTTCCCACTTGTGGGCCTTATTGCCAGTGCCTGGAATGGATTTCCTGCTTCCCTCTGCCTCTCAGAATCACTAGCTTCCTTCAAAACTCAGTTCATGAGCATATTTCCTATGGGAAACCTTTCCTAAGTTCCATATTGTTTAGTGTTCTTTTCAGATGATCATATATGTTACTTATCTGTGTACACATTGTATCCCCTCACTTGAACATGAGCTTGTTGAAGACAGAGGCTGGTTGGCTTTCTTTCCTCAGCACCTAGAACAGTGTCTTTCTTGGCACATAGTAAGCACTTAATAAATTTCCCTAGGGGTTTAGATTGTATAGCAAATACTAATATACTAAAAGCAAATCATTCTTATAGGCTAGAAACTGTAGCTAGAATACAATCCCTCCTCACCTTTTCCTCTTAATTTCTTGTTTAAAACACTTCAGTCTTCACAATGCCTTTCTGATGCCCCTAGCTACCAATGCCTTTTCCCTCCCATTACAGTGTATTTAGTTTGCACATATTTTGATATCCAGTACCCCAGAGGATGCAAGGCTCTTGAGCGAAGAGGCTGCTTCATTTTTTTGTCTTTGATACCTGGCACAAAATCATCACTCAATACATGTTTCTTGGTTGTTGAACTGACTGCCATTTTGGAGGTATTCCAATGACTTATTCTTATACAGGAGCAGGTAAAAGTGAATCAAGCTAGTGTGTCAGACTGACAGGCAGAGGAGGGAACAGTACGTACCAGATGAAAAGTGAAATCTAGAAAGGAGTAATACACTGAACCATTCAATTGTCTTTTAACTACATGAGACCTAGGATGACAGCCTGTCATGTTTAGTTCCCACACACCAAAGGGCACTTATTCATGGGCTAGTTCTGGTAAAGGACAAGACAGTCTCCATGAAATCCTCAGAGGCTGAAATTTGTCTGGTGGAAAGTTTATCTTTTTAGGTTTGGAAGCATTGGAGGTAAATAGTCACTGGTACTGAAACAAAACAAAAAAACAAACAATACCAAAGCTGGAGCATAGTAGGATGCTTTAAAAATGCTTGTTAACTTTTTTAATGGTGAGCTGAAGGGCAGGAGGCCACTCAAGTGAAGCATGGCCGAGCACATGTGGATCCCCCCAGCCTGAAGGTTCATAAGCTGGCCTTAGGTAGATGGAAGTCAAGTCTAATTTTAAGATGGCTCCCAAGGAGGGTACTGATCTCTTGCCTTGGCAGTTCAGGCAAGACCTCTTCTGTGAAGGAGTTTGCCTAATGAAATTAAGTGCAGACACCCAAGAATGGGAATCAAGGGTGCACCCTCCACTCTTGTGGGAGTTTATGCCAAAGAAGTGAGACTCTGTAAGCTCATCAGCGTCCTAGAAGGAGCTACACCCTTAGTGAGACATCTATGATACCAGGATCACAAACTGGGCTCCACCAAACCCATGGGTGAGGCCCTCAAGCTTCAGGAGACAGGCCAGGCATCTTTAAAAAAGGCATCACAGAAAAGGCACCAGTCTAGGAATCCATTTCAGTGTGAAGTGTCTTAATCGGGTGGCCCTAGTTCAGCCCCCACTGAAAAGAAATTCACATAAAATTCTACTGCATAATTTATCTAGAGACAAGACTAAACTGGCATAGATCTTCCTGGAAGAAAGCAAGGTCAGGGCTGAGGTCATTTGCAAGGAAGTTTGGGGCAGCCCAGACTGAAGCTGCTTGTGTTAGGGGAAAAAAGACTTGTTTTCATTGCTCCTGGTCATGAGCACAAATATTCACTCCAAAGGCTGAAAATCCCAAGCCAACACAACAGTCTTATATTATGTCATTGTATTACATTTTTTTTTTTAAAGGACAAAGGGGCAAGTTAGGACCAGTGCCTGGCTATGAAGCTTTAATACAGATCTTTCCCTTGCTTTGTGGGTTTAGGCAGTCTTTCACATCAGTGATTTGGGGCAAGGAAATTAACTCTCTTTTCATTTCCAATCCTTCTGCAAACACTGTTAATTTTCTTTGTGGTAGGTTTGTTCAGAATTAAGACTAAAGACAGTCTTAATTAACTTTTGAGAAAATAAAGATCATTTTTTGTTTGGTTGTTTTTTTAAGGGGGAGGTTTGATCCATGAATGTAATAGAAAAATTACAATTCCATAAAGAGTGATGAACATGAATTTGGAGAATCATGATGTTACAGGAAAGACCTGATTCAGATCAGCTTTCTGGTAGTTAAAATTCCAGATTGGAATGAAATGAGATACTCATAGTCCATTTAACAGAAGGAGATTTATTTAGTCATAGGAAGGCAAGGATATTCAGGGACCTGTAGCAAGGACACCCTGGTGATTTATCTCAGTGCAGACTCTGTTTCTCTGAATTATCCATGGTGGTTGATGGTTTGAGTAGCAACTTGAATGACCCACATCACTCAGCAAACATTCAGAACCATTTAACCTTTGAAGAAAAAAAAAAAAGAAGCCTCTTACTTTTCAACTCTCAAGCTTGGAAGCACCAATGATTATGCAGCAACAATTGTGTTGCTGAGAACTTTTGGGGGGATCTGGACCCATTATTTCATTGGTGTAGGGAATTTCCAATGTGGAAATGCTCTCACAGATATAAACTTCTTCAAAACAAGGTATGACTTCCTATTTTATCTTCTCCTTTACTTCTTTCTCTCTCTCAATACCAAATTTCTACAATTTTTTAAGATGAAGTTGGGGCAGAGTTTTACTTTTAAAAATTGGGGCTATGTCTTGATTACTTATTGTTTCTGGGTAGGAGACAGAAGTGAAGGAAGGATAGAATTTGGAATTCAAATGTTAAAAAAATTTAACATGTAACTGGGGGAAAATGATATGTCTGTGTGTGTGTATATATATGTATATATATATATACGTGTGTGTATGTATATGAAATATACACATATAAATTGGGGTTAGAATGGAAATATAGGCAATGTCTTCTTTTGTACGTTAGAACACTGTCCAGATGTGCCAATCTAAAATTACTCCTAACTTTGAACATAAAAGTGTATTATGCCTAAGTTGCCTTGCTCCTAAAATGGCCATGTATGGTATATTAAAAAGCATAGTTTATTCAAAGAATTATTTTTGTTTAATTTACTTGTAAATAGTTTAAATTTTGTTATAAATGAAATGTCAAAGAATCCAGCAGCTCCTGATTTTTGCCAGTTTATGAGAAGCAGGGAAAAACTTGAGAAGTGAAGAAACCATCAATTTTATAGTACGACAAAGAAAGTGATTATGCTTTTTGGAGTTCATATCTTCTACATGGTCAAATATATACAATACAGAAAGCACTCAGTTTCAGAAAAGGAACTGAAGGGTTGGAGGAGGGGACAGAAAGGCCAAAATCAAATGAATGCAACTTTTGCCACAAGGAATTTATCTGCCTCAGTTTTTGAGCTAGGACTATCAGTGACTTCATCTCCACCCCCACACCCTCCCTAATTTATATGATCCTTGAAGACTTTGGAAAATTGGTTTGCCTGGATCAAGACAAATTCCCCCTTTTTGATTTCATTTACTTTCCAACACTGACCCATTTCTTTGAAGATTCTGAAGTCAACAAGGAATAATAAAGGATGGAGTCTGTGTGATTTAAAGACTTTGGCCCTGTGGTACAGAAGAGACAGATATGGAAGAATCTTGGAGGATATTCCTTTCTATCCAAATCTTGAAAGGTTTATTCTACATACAGATCTAATCATAATATATCTAAAATCATATTCTGCTGTACTGTAAATATCTCTTGAACACATTTGTATATAATCATATCTATTTCATAATACAGTCAAGTGTGCAGGCAACTAGGTGGCACAGCAGATAGAGTGCCAGGCCTGGAGTCAGGAAAACCTGCATTCAAGTCTGGCCTCAGTTTCCTCATCTGTAAAATAAACTGGAGAAGGAAATGGTAAACCACTCCAGTTTAT
Organism: Notamacropus eugenii; assembly: GCF_028372415.1. Classification (NCBI taxonomy): domain Eukaryota; kingdom Metazoa; phylum Chordata; class Mammalia; order Diprotodontia; family Macropodidae; genus Notamacropus; species Notamacropus eugenii. The sequence continues at coordinate 151,047,168 of NC_092877.1, read as the reverse complement.
TTGCCAAGAAAACTCCAAATGGAGTCACAAAGAATTGGAAACAACTGAACAACAACAATATTTCTGACTTTGAATCTTGGATCCAGGTACTATGAAGCAGCATAAGTTCTTTTGGGCTTACGTGCATATTGTCCTGGGCTTGAAGTAATCACTACTTGGGTTGAGGTCCCACCTCTGACACCGTCTGTGAGATCCTGGGCCAAGTCACTGGGCCTCAGATAAGATTTACCTAGTAAATCAAAGTAAAACAAAAACATGTTTTATTATAATGATCCGACAACATAGATAATTTTACATTAAAATCACAGGATGGAGGGTTAGAAGAGCCCACGTAATCCGGTGCATTCCCAAACACCAGTCTCACATTCTTACTAGGTACCCTACCTCTGCTGGACCTCTAAGGAGGGGGAGCCTCCTGCTTTTCGAGGCACCCCTTTTCACTTTGTGGACAGCTGTAATTGTTAGGAAGTCTTTCCTGATTTTTGGTATAAATGTGCCTGCAACTTCTACCCATTGTTCCTGTTTCTGCCTTCTAAACAAAACAAGTCTAATTTCCACAGGACAGACCTTCAAACACTCGAAGACCACTATCTTGTGCCTTCAATCTTCTCCATGCTAGACATCTCTATTGCTTTCAAATGATGTCCTATGAGTTGGATTCAAAGCCCTTTACAATCCTGACAGCTCTCCAGCTTACTGATGTAGTATCCAGAACTGAACACTCCACACCAGATGTGGTTTGACCTGGGTGAAGACCACAGGACTGTCACTGCCTTATTCCTGGAAGCTAGCCTCCCTTAAAGTAGCCTAAGGTCACATGGAGGCTGCCACATCATACATACTGGTGTCTAATGCTACTTTGCTCATTTAGGTCCCCTAAGGAATATATTGCTCCTTGCCCACATGTCTTCCTATACTTTAGTGGACTGACTCAATCCACTAAAATCCCTAGGTACTTTGCAGACAGACTGCAATCTAACCATGCCTTCCCCAAATAGGTGACTTTACATTTATCCTTACTGAAATTCATCTTATCAGATTCAGGTCAAGATCTTTTGGATCCTTGCTCTGCTAGCCAGTGAGTTAGCTGTCTCTCTCAGCTTTGTAGCAGGTTCAGATTTTATGAATATAAACTCTATATATTTTTCCAAGTGATTGGGCCAAGTACAGATCCTTGTGACATACCTTGTGACTGGAGATCTCTCTCCCAGTTGGCATTCAGTAATACCTAGTATTTATATAGCATTTTAAGGTCTGCAAAGTACTTTATACATCTCTTTTGATTGTCACAACAAAGGTGCAAGGTCCGTGCTATATATACATATAAGTGCTCATTCTGCACTTACAGAAACTGAGGCTAAATAAGGTTAAGTGATCACGAGGGTCACACAGCTAGTAATAATAAAATAAATGAACAGATAAGTAATAACTTTTATATAGTACTTACACTGTGCCAGGCACTGTGCTAGTGCTTCACAATGATCTCCTTTGATCCTCACAACAATGAGATAGGTGCTATGAATATCTCCACTTTATAGATGAGGGAACTGAGGCAGAGCTTAAGTGACTTGCACAGGATCACAACAGCTAGTAAGTGCCTGAGGCAGGATCTGAACTCAGGCTTTCCTGACTTTCGCCTTCTATCTCTCACATCACCTTAATGCTAATAACTACTCTTCCAATCTAGACATTCAACCAGCTCTAAATCCATCTAATTCCAAATCTTTTCATCTTCTCCATAGGAATAGTATGAAATGCTTTATTAAATGTCTTAAAAAAAATTTGGTTAATTCTATCAACACCTATATCTGTGATCAGATAGATCAACCTTACGTTGATGACATCATGGGGGGTTTTACAGCTCCCCTTTGTAGATGGTTGCCCACCTCTTCAATGATTCTAAAAATTTCCCAGGAATCTCTCATCATATAGTTTTTAGGAATCGTTTTGGGGAAGAAAAGATTAAGTAGTATGGAGACCCCATCTTTACCATTTATTTCTCTTTTACAGATCTATGATCTCAGAGCTTTGGGTACTCTCCACCCTTACCTTGTATGATTTTCTTGTCCATGTTCTTTCCATAAATCCTCCATGGAGGAGCCACCCAGCCAACAGACTAGAATCCTCTTGTACTTGTTTGAGTATCTCAGAGGCACCAATGCAGCCCTTCCTTGGGCTTTGTGTCTGTGATTCTTGCTCTGTAACTGGCCCATGACAGGTCCTCAATGATGTTTCATGCCATTGCTTCCATTTGGGTCCCTTAGCAATAGATGATTCCTTACTTACACTCACACATCTTCCTATTGCTTTTTTAGTACCAGTCAATGAAATTAACAAAAAGTAAAAGTATTTTATTCATTACTCTAAAGGAAAAAGAAATGATTAAACATTTTCTAAAATAATGAAAAAGAAAAAACAAGGTCCTCAAGGAATATCACTTCTACCCATCCCTTGTTCTCCTTTGAAGTCTTTGGTCTTAACCCAATTGTGACTTCCTATTACTAGGTAACAGAATATTAGGGGAGGAACCAGGTCCAGAGGGAAGTGATATTTCTGTTCCATTTATTAGCAGAAACTGAATATCCAGAGTCTTGCAATGTAGATGGCTTCAATTCAATTCAATTGACATTCTGTTATCTGCAAAGTGCTGCGCTAGATGCTAGAAATACAAAGACTGAAACTAAATAATATTTCCCTCAAGTTAGTGGTATGGATATCACATATATAAGTAGAGTAGAAGGAAAATTGAGGAGGGAGAAGACAACTGTAGGAATGAGGAAAAGTTTCAGAGAGGAGGTGACCTCTAAATGAGCTTTGAGAGACCAAGATTGTGTGGCAGAGATAAGCAGGGAGTTTATTTTAGGCATGGGGAATGGCTTAGGTGAATGCCAGGAGGAAGGTGGGTGGAATTCAGGAAATGGCTCATAGCCCAGTTTGGCTAGAACTTAGACTGTGATGGGGAGTGGAAACAGAGGAGAGCACAATTTTAAGGCTCAGACTAGCAGTTTGTATTTTATCCTTATGTAGGTTTTTGGACGGGAGTGGCACAGTCTGACCTATGCCTTAAGAAGATTATTTGGCAATTCTACAGAGGATGAATTGGAGAAAGGAAGATAATCTGGAAGCCAGACTATCAACAAAGACTGTTGAAACAGTACAGGATAGAGATGGTTGGAGCCTGAACTGTGATGATGGCCTTGTGAAAGACAGGGACATATGTGAGAGATGGTGCTGAGACAAAACTGTCTAGATTTGTAGCTAATTGGATCCTAAGGAATGGGTGAGAGAGAGGGAAGTCAAAGATGACTCCGGTGTTAGGAATCTGGGTGACTGAGTGATGGTGCCCTCAGCAGTAACAGGAATGTTTGGAGGATGGGCAGACTTAGGAGCAAAGATGATGAATCCCAGTTCAAAAAGACCGAATTTGAGAAGCCTATGGGACGCAGCCAGCAGGTAACAGACAATGAACAACTGGAGATTAGGAGAGAGATTAGGGTTGAATATATGGATTTGATAATCATCTACATAGATAAATCTTGAATGTACAGGAGATGATGAAATCTCCAAGGGATGGTGAGGAAGATGATTAGGTTTAGAAGGGAGATATAAACGGAGAAGAAACTGATGTAAAAGAATGCCAGTTAACAATTCAGAAGTGGCACACATATGAATGATGGCAAAGGTGACTAAGCTAGAAACCTTTAGGTCATGGGAAAAAGAGAGTTCATAGGATTATGGGTTTAGAGCTACAAGGGACCTTGGAGATCATAAAGGCCCCTCTCTACCCCCTCCCCCCCAAAGTTAAATGGTTCTGGGTATTTTCTGAATTCTTTCAACCTTCATTTTATATCTGGAGACATGGAGGCCCAAAGAGATTAAGTGACTGTCCAAGGTCACATGGATGACCAAAAGCTGAGCTGCCTACGTCTCCAACTCTGAAGTCTAGTGTCCTCTGTACCATGATGTCCTTTGTCCATGATGGTTACTGAGGGATGATGGCAGAACCTCTGCCTTATGTACTATATCTATCTATCTATCTATACATATATACACATATATGTACTATATATATTAATATTATATCCTCTTCTTTCTGTCAGTTGTAAAATATTTTACCTTGTAGTACACACAAGTGCGTGCGCACACACACCCCCTAAGATCCTAAGAAATCTGACTTAAACTATGCTTACCTAAGACATCTTTTTTTTTTTTGAAATTATATTTGAACAATATTCTTTTATCATCTCCTAAATCACCATCTTTTGTGGTGGTAGAAGGAAGTACTACTGGGAAAGAAGTTTTTATCAAAACAAAGGGAAAGTTTTGACCAAACAGAGGTGGAGTTTCTTGCTTGTCCACTGTGGAAGGTTTGGGCTTATGAAAATATTAGGGAAATCTTCTTGTGGCTTTGCCTATGTATGCAGCTCACTTGACAGAACAGAAGCAGAGCTGCAGTTCTCAGAGTAAACGATTTCATTCTACTGTGGATAAAATCCATCTATCAAATGATGGGATCTAGTACCAAAATTAAAAAAACAACCCAGGGTTAATCAATGAGACTACTTATTACAAGGAGGTGAATTTTATTTCTCACACAAAAAAGTTTACAGTTGTTGGTACACTGAAGAATGTCATACAGCAATTTATTGTAAAGGATCATTTGTGCAAAGAAACCTGTTGAGCAGGAAACGTCTGAGTGGGGAAGCGTAACTGTTTAATGCAAGGGCTGGAAATACAAGCATCTTAAAGAACAGAAAAGCTGATTATCGTTGCTTCATTATTATTATTTAGAGAAATTTTGCTACAGTCTAAATTACCTGACAGAAAACTGCAGGGCTTTCCCCGCCCAATAAAAAATCTGCAGTAATAATGCAAAGTAGGAGAGAATTTGTGGTTAGAGAATAACATGCATCCAATCCAAAATGGAAGAATCAAAGCTAATATGACTCTTCTACTTCTCTTTGGCTAGAATGAGATGATGGAGGCTTGAGTATGCAGTTCTTATGGCCAATACTGTATTACTGAAAATTTAATAGTAAGAATACATACAACTTGTAGGAGAAATTTAGAAAAATGCCCGCACTAGAAATATTGTATTTTTCTGAGAAACTAACGGATAAAAAAAAAAATAAAATGTACTCGTTGTGCTAAATAAATAGCACTGGATTTATAGTCAGAGACCTTGCATTGAATACCTGGTATACCTATATAACATGGGGCAAGTCACTCAACCTCCCTGGGACTAGTTTCTTTTCCTGTAAAATAATAAGGTGATGTCCAAAGTCTATTCAAACTCTTAGTTCTATGTTAACAGAAAAAGCCCTGGGTTCTCAGTCAGAAGTTAGATTCTAGTTCCAGTTATATCTCTAGCTCTGTGTGTGATCTAGGATAAAACAACCTCTCTGGGTTTCATCTTTATTAACTATGCAATGAGGCTCAGAAATGATCTCTAAGGTTTCTTATAGGAATGACATTTTATAATTATATTTCATTTTTGTTCCTTGGATTTTTTCATATCAATGAGCATTTTCAACCCAGGAAAACTCTACAGAAAAAAGTGATTTGGAACACCTTTTATTAAGGTGGACAGACAACTTTTCTAATTAAGTTTTATTATATACTTCATTTAATTACAGTTTTATTTGATCTTGGAGTTAGTGAAGTATCATCGTCCTCTTCACAGTCTAAGTTTTAAAAGGAAACAGATTATTATAACAATGAACACTTAGAGTTAATTTTTTTAATAGAAAACTTGCGTGAAAGTGACTTTAAGTATCTTAAACTTAACGGTACAGTATAATGAGCACCGGCTTCAAATCCGGCCTTAGTCACTTAGTGGGCCTCAGCTTCCTCATTTATAACGGAGGGAACCTCCGAGGCCCCCTCCTCAGTTCTAAATCTGTGATCGATGAACGCACATGGGAAAGCTAACTGTGTTTGTAGACAAGTAAGTTTGCTGTAAAATAAACATCAGGCACAACACTGCTAAGGTCCTCCTTGACAGGTGTTTTTTTTATATTTATAGCGTGATATTTCGATAGATATTTCAAATGATTTCACCTTCCTAGTGTCCATCTTTGTGGCTTAGTAGCTTCAAGACTGAGTCATCTCATAAACTTACTTATATATACACAAATGTACTGTATCACTTTTGGTATAAGCAGCAAATTTTTATGCTATTTAAGCCCTCCTAGTTAAAATCTTTACACCTCTTCATGGCAGGCCTTTCTTCCTGTTACTGGTTCCAAGTAAAAAATGGCACTGGATCGAGAGAGGTCTTAGGTCTGTAGGTTTATGAGGGAGTGGCACCATCTCGTCCCTGCTGGCAGAATAAGCCATAAAATGGCAACCAAACAGGTGGCCAATAACTCCTACTACAAATATAGGAGTTATGACTAATTTTAAGTTATGTTGTTCTTTTCTTTATGAAAAAATTTTCAGCTGAGTCTGCAAAGGGCATTTTTTTTTAAAATAAGGGGGAAGGGAAAGGTCCTTATTTTATAATATATATCAATGATAAAATTCAATATTCAAGTTTAGAATCTGATCTGGCAAATGCCAACAGCAGGTGTCAAAGGGCAATAGGTGGTTATTTTAAAGCCAATTTTTCTAAGACAAATCGCTAAAAATTTATGGTGGCATTTTATATATATATATATTTCATATATATACATAAATAAAATAAACTTCAAGCACACTAGAATTAAAAATAACTTTTTCCTTTGGAAAAAATCACTCAGGATCACTCCATATAATCACATCATACATTTAAACTTAGTGTAAGCAGAGGATCCATGCTGAGGTTTTGACGTGCCTAATTGGATGGTCATAAAGCAAAGGATTTAAGGGGATTTTTACTTGGCTTTCATCAGAGATGTAATATTTTGGGGAAGTTTCTGAAACACAATCACAGTTGTGTCATAAGTTTTGGAAATCTTCGTTTCTAGAGTTAGGTTTTTGCTGAATTCCTTCTGTGAACATACCATTTTTTAGGTTTTAGTTTCTTCTCTCTCTGCATCCTTCACTGTAGACCAGGAAGACCTGTGTATCTTTCATGAATAATTTAAATTTTTAAAGGATGGGCTATCATTTTTTCCTCCTTATACTTGCTGCTCAATAGACTGTGTGTGTGTGTGTGTGTGTGTGTGTGTGTGTGTGTGTGTGTGTGTGAATTGGTACTTTAGCTTTCCTCTACTTCTGTCCAAAAGATACTTTTCTTTCCTTGGTTCAATTTACTTTATTAGGTTAAAAACTAACGATGAAACTGCTTCGTGTAATTTACCCACCTTCATCTTGGTGTTGCTAGGTAATAAGGTGGATAGAGCACCTGGATGAAGCTGGGAAGACCCAAGTTCAGATCTTCTCTCAGACACCTAGTAGCTGTGTGACCCTGAGCAAGTCACTTAACTTCTGTTTGTCTCAGTTTCCCCATCTAAAAAATGGGGATGATAGTAGCACCGGCCTTCCAGGACTGTTGTGAGGATAAAATGAGATAATAACTGTAAGGCGCTTAAGCAGTGTCTGGCACGCGGTAAGCGCTCTATAGATGTTAGCTATTATTACTTGTACATATCATATACATAAGCATCAATAACTGTGTACTTTAAAAAAGTCATCTCATGGAATAGTTCACCAACTAAGGCAATCTTTACTGTGCTAACATGTGTCACGCATGTCTAAAGAGGTCCACTCCCCAAAGGAGATTCACTCTAAGTGAGAGAAAACAATTACTCAGAGAAAGTAATTTTAAATCAAGGTAGCAGAATTTTTCTCTTCTTAAACATAACATACCCAAATAAGCTATTGCAAGTTGGAGGTGGGGGGCACATTGGTTCTAAGGGTATCTATATTTTAAACCAGCAGGAGTCAAGAAAGAAGCTAGTGCAGTCAACATCTTTAATAAGAATACAAAATTCACATGGAGGCACATTCTGGGGAATGTAAATGAGCTATTATCACAAGAAAAAGTTGTGCCATAAACTAAGACTCTGTCAGAATACAAATCTATAGTGAGGAATGATTTAAAACAGGCTTGTGGACCATAGCCATGTTACACTGTGTTAGGTATTGAAAACCGGCATGATAACTCAAAATGCCTCTTGGTTGAAAGGCGTCTGAACATATATAACAAATTGTATGGTCGACAGTTGTAAATAATAGCAATTTTTGAGTACTTCATTTCAACACAAAATAAATGGACATCTGCAAGAGACACCTCTCAAAATAATATTAATTTATAATGTCTATGATAAAAAAAATTAACAGAGAATTTACATTTAATAAGGATTACACTACTGATAAACAAAAACAATACAGATCACTCACAAGAAGTCAACACTGACCAGCAACTAAGAGATTCCTGGCTTTCCTTACTGCCTCTTTCCTTCCTCCTTGCACCCAACTGCATCCCCCCCATTAAAAAGCAAAGCAAAGGCCCTTCCACTTACTATTCCTCAAAAGGAATCACATCTTAAAAAATGATTTTTCCATAAACTTACTTGGTTTAATGAGTATAAAGAAATTCCACATTCCTACAGTGCCCCTTTTTGTTAGACAGACACAGCAAACATTATTTGGAAGGGGCTACCCTGTGGATTATGTACACTGGTTCAAAGGGAATTATTGTATCTAAGAAGGCACTTCTCTGATTTAAGGCTAGTATGGCATTATTACAGTGAAATCTGTCTAGGAATCTACTTTATTGAAAAGGCAACATTGCCTAAAAAGTTTTCTATCACGGATTTTTAGACTAGAAATGATCAAGAACCAAATGTTCTAAGTCAACCTGTCAAAATCCCCAAGATCAACCAAATGACAAGTGGGTGGTCTCTTCAAATAAGCAGGCTTCACTTTTTGGTAAAAAAAAGTAATTGTGAATAAGAACCACCCAAAGTCTTTATATGATACAACTGTGATCTTGGAAGCTTCATGGAAAAGACAGTATGATTCTTGTTCATTCACAATTTTAAAACAAACTTCTAGCGGTACGGCTCCATCCTTAAAGAAGGGATCTGTTGCAATCCCTTAAGTTAATCAACCATCTATTAGAGTTACTTCCTCTGGGTGCTGCAGAAATGCCCTATAATTTTACTCTGTAAAATAGTATTACTCTCTCTTTAAAATAATACATGGAAAAGAATCTTTTAAAGATGTTTAATATATTCATATATAAAATATTAGATGTTGATACAAATCATGTAAACCTCCCTTTGGAAAAGTCTTAACTGGCCCACAGCTTGAGGACCAGAAACCACGAGTTTGTATCTTGTCAGTGCAAAGCTATTTTAGATGTTTTCAAATGACCGAAATAGCCAACAATCCTTATAATACAAAAGAATTTCTTCAAAAGAAAAGCTATGTTTGGAGTATGTTTACATTAAAGCCACCCACCTTCCCATCAATCTGAACAGTTCAACTGTTAAAGTATTAAAAGGGAAAAATTAAAGCTGTTTGTGCAAGCATCTACATAAGGGTCTTCTCCCTCCTTCTCCCCCCTTTTAATTCTTATTGGGTTCTCAGATGACAATGGGTCTTTTTTTTTCTCCAGGTCTGATTACTGTTCTTCAAGCCAGGAGGGGGCATCCACTCCAGGAGTTTTCAATTTGATGTGGAACTGTTTGAGTGTCTGTTCAAGCTGCTTCTGATTCCCAGCAAAGTAAGCTGTGATGGCATTGTGGAAAAGAACGAGCTGATTGTGCAATACTTTAACCTGTGGACAAAAGCAGAGAGTTAAAAGAGCAAGCAAGCACCCCGAGGTTGGACTGGAAGGTAATTTATTACATGCTTTAATTAAGTAGCACAAGTTGTCACCCCTTTCAGAAAGTTATTCCCATTGATTTAGTATTCCATGCAGACTGGTAAGAAAGCGCCTGATGAGGTTGGGGAATTGTCACTGCATATTTCATGTTTTTCTGGGCATTGAGTATTTATAAAAACTAACTACATAATTAATATTTCCCAACACTCCAGGATGCATTAATTTTACATTAATTTCGCTGAACTCCCTCACAAAATGAAGTTTGCTCAGAATCGTGTAGGCTGTCCACTGGGTACAGTGCACACCCACGCAACTGCGACGCCAAATAAAAGACAACTTCATGTGAAGGGTCTGCTTCAGAAACAAGCTGAACACAATGGAAAACTGAGTCACATGGCGTTTTTCAAATCATTTGTAATTACTACATCACTTACCCTTAAAAATTAAGCTAAGGACACAGTCAATGCTTTTCTTAAAGTCAATTTATTTAAATCTCACATGACTTTCATAGCCATTTTCAAACACCTGGTTCTTCCAATGATTTATATTAATACATTTTATTAAGCCGAACTACTTAACCTGGGGTCTGTTAACTTGGTTTTAAAAATATTTTGATAACTAGATTTCAACATAATTGGTTTCCTTTTAAATTCTATATATTTTATGCATTTAAAAACAGTCTTGGAAGAGATTCACAGCTTCCACCAGACTGTAAAAAGGGATCTCATACTATCTGTTGAACAATTCAAAGAGGAACTACCAAATAACCCTTGTGATTTTAATCTTTCTGCACATAAAGACTGCACTTGTCTGAATTGAACGTTCTATATCTGCATCTTCCTCCCCCACCCCCGCCCATTTCTCACAAAATTCAGAGGAAAAATGTACAACTTTCCCTAGGAACAAAGAAGCTACATTTATCAAGGTAGAAATATTTTCATATCAGAACTCAATTCTGCTTCTGTAGCTTACCACAAAAAACAAACACTTAGAAATGCTAGAGTGATTTTAACAATTGTGACAATGAAACTCGTTGCATAAGTCAATCAGGTGAGACTAAGAAAGATTTGCAAGCAACATTACTATAATCTCAATTCTAGGGCCTAAAAGCAAGGCTAAACTGCATTAATTACGTAGTTTTATTTTACATTTAAAGTTCAGAGAGGTCAAATCCATTTTCATTTGTGATTTAATCACATCTGAAACTAGGCCAAGAAACCAAAGGCTAACATACTCCGGGTTCCACTGTCCCACCTTGCCTTCTAAACAACCATGACTCACTGCACCTGGCCAGATGATTTAGTATGACACCACCAAAGAAACACACAAAGCTTCTTTCCTAAAAAGATCCCCAGGATCTCGGAGCTGGCTTTTGTACAACTGCTCTGAAAGGCTTGGGGGGAGGGGAGAGGCAGAGGAGAAAGTAATGGTAATGGGAGCAATGGGGGTGGGGGAGAAGATGAACCCTGCTGTTGGACATAGAAGCTAAGACATGCAGCCCCCCAACCTGGGAAAAGTGTGTCTTCTAGCAATTTTATTTTAAGGCTGGTGGTTTAGAACTTCTCATAGAAACAATACTATTCATGTTGGTTAGATTTTTTTTCTGGCTACTACACAAAAACTGACCTAGAGCACGTATTAAGAGACTGTAGAATGTAAACGGCCACGTCAAACAATGTTTCTATGGGAAAATGCACCCAGAGAGCCAATGTGGGTGCCACCGGGGCTGTCCCTCTCAATCTAGAAGTGGAAGCAGGCACCTGACACTGGCTTCTAATGGCCTAGGCCAAGAGAGTCCAGCCAGAAAGGGAGAAAAGATGATGAGGGAGCGGAGGTCTTGGTAATAAAATGTCCATCAGGGATGCTAGTTCTCTAATTATCTTAAAAAAATTATAGGAGTCCAAGGATTGATTGCTCCTTCTACTTCCTTGTCCTCTGCCACCACCTGTTGTTTCTGACAAAGGTTTTTTATCTTCCTGGCCCACTGTGTACACTTTTTTAAAAAAGGTTTTCCAAGGGAAATTGAAACAACCAATCAACAAGCATTTATTAAACACTGACTACATGCTAGATGTTGGGGATACAAATACAAAAAAAAAAAACCAATTCCTACTCTTAAGGAGCTTATGTTCTACTGAGGGCAGTGAGGTGGTATGTAAGGATATATATGGATAAGAAGGTATAAAAATAAATATGTATAGAATAAATCTAAATAAATAGAAGGTAGCAAATAAAATGTAGTCAAGGAGGGCAGGACCTGAGGGAAAACAAATCAGAAAAAGCACACAAAGGATGAGGAAAAATGATGGGGAAGTAGGGGTCCAATAGGACAAGAGGAACTGGAATGATGAAAGGGAAAGGAGAGGAGCAGTCTTGGGGATTTACCCTCCTTACCTCTTTCCACCTACTAGGGCTCCTACTAATGAACCTAATGTGGGGTGAGGGAAGGCACAAGAGTGTCCCAAAAAGCAAGAATGGGGAGGAAAAGGGAGTTTTGGAAATTAACAGTTCATTTAGCTAAGAAAACTGCTTTAGGGAGATGAGCCATACGTAAGGATCATAAGTCAGGAACTGCACATGCAGGCAGAAATCATTAGTTCTGTGTATGTCCACCTGCTAGAAGGTCCACAGGCAGAATCTGAACACCAGCTCGAGAATTGAACTGAGCAATACAACACCTCAGGTCTGGCTGAGAGGGACTTCAGCCTCACTGGCTTTCTGGGGGATGTCTCTTCCCATTTCCATGCAATCTTAGGCAAACAAATACCGCTTTTTCCACTCAAGGCAGGAGAGAGGAGCAGCTGAGATCAAAGACTAACCCACATCTCTGAAGCTACAGCACAGAACAAGTCTGTGCATTTTAATCTCAAAGTGTTTAATTGGGGATCATGGTCTGAATCACTCAGTATAGTCACACTGTCAACATGGCATAACTTGGATCCACCTTTAATTTTAGTGAATTATTTTATTCATCTCAGAAGAACCTTTTGTGAGTGGAAAAAAAGTCACCCCCCCCCCAAATAACCTCCTTGATAAATGTCATATAGTCAGTAAATCAACAGGCAAGAAACATTATTATAATGAATTTCAACTCTGCTGAACCCAAAGTGAGTTGTACAAAAGGAGGACTGGGTGGTGTGGTTATTCCTGGCACCTGCATCATAAACCCTTAGAATGAACAGGGTTAATTGTCCACTTCTTCAAGCCTCTAAGCTGTCTAACACTCTTGATTCACCCCAAGGTCTCAAAACAAAAGGATTTTTCCCCCTCTTCCTCGGAGAGAGACAGAGACAGAGACAGAGAGAGAGAGAGAGAGAGAGAGAGAGAGAGCAGATAAGGAGCCTCTGGCAAGCTCAACAGGAACGAGTTAAAATGCATCACACAACAGCATGAAAATGAACTGCTCTATGGACAATGAACAACAGTCAGGTCTTGGGCGATCCCAGAGAACGAAAGCCTGCTGAACTATCTCAAATAACATCCTTAAACCTGCAAAGAACACAGGGCTAGAGTTATATAAGGTAAGCAGTTGGCACAAGTAAGTGTTAAATATTTAAAAAGTTTTCTTTTTCATGTCAGAAAAAATCCTACTTCAGTTTTAGAGATTTTCATTTGCTTTGACTAAGAATGACAGTAAGCCAATATTCATAAACAAACATGCTAATTTCTGACAACGCACAAATATTAACGTTGTAAGTCAAGACTCCTACAGCTGCCTTTTCCAGGCCTGCCTGGGCCACACAAATGTCTTGTATTAACTGCCCAACAGGCCTACTCTGAAATTATGCACCATTCTTCTTGTCTAGGATTTTGAGCAACTGCACTCATGTTCCCATTCAACTTAAAAGGACAAAAGTGTTTCTGAGCCCCTTTTCCTACTGGATAGCATATACTCCTGTGGTAGTCAGAAAGAAAGGAGCCATCAAATGTTCACTGAAGAAACTGGAAAGAAGGTAGGTGTTTGTCAAATGGAGAAGAGCTAAATGAACTCTAATATGTGAATGTCATAGAATGTTATTTCACTGTAAAAAGCAATGAACAGAACCAGAAAACAACATGCAAATAGCATACAACAATGTAAGGCTATAAGAAAATGAAATGACTGCTGTGTAATTTTAATGACCAAATCTGGAAAGGGCACATAGAAAATGCATCTCTACCCTTTCTTTACAGAGGTGTGGGACTACGGGAGGAGAACACTGCAGGTGATGTTGGATGCTGGGTATGGGCTAGCTGGTCTTGTGAAACTATTTTCTCTTTTTCCCTTTTAATCTCTGTTATAAGAAAGGCCTGATCAGCAGACGGGATGGGGAGGAGGTACAGTTGGAAATGAATGTGATGTCTAAACAAAGCCATCAATACTTCAAAAAAATTCTAATTTAAGATCACAAACAGAGCATATATTACAAAGCCTGAGTAGGTGAGATTTTTAAGGTTGAAAGGATGGTCTCTGGTTCTCTAAAACAGCTTCTTCAAAAAAGCTGGCTAATGAGAAAATTCCAGCTAGAGAGCTTCAATACTTCAGACTAATGATTTGATATATTTAAAAATACAAACATTTACCATAATTTACATTTTTGTCTGGAGAGTGAGATTTTCATTTGGAGAGAGAGATGAGGAAGAGAAGAGGAGGAAGATGGACTCTGAAGGACACACGAAAGAGAGAACAGGGAAGAAATCTGTTTTACTCAAGACTGAGGTGGCCACAATATTCCTGTAAGGCAGAAAGTGCAGGTATTACAGATATCGTGGAACTAAAGTGGGACAAGAACCTGGGTTTTATTTAGGCTTACTGTAAGCTATAGCACTCTTGACTTAAACAGTGAAACACTGAACCCTTGGCATAGTATTCACAGACATATTCTTTATAAATCTGCTGTTTTGCTTAAACTGAATCTTTTAATTTCAGATTTTCTTCTCAGGTTCTAATGGAGCAAATGCATTATACCAACAAAATAGTCAAGAACCTCTGCACTTATAGGCCCTGGAGCAGCAAAGACACCGCTGCTCTCCAATTCATTCACCTTATCATTATCTCTCAGACTGAGCCTGCTTGGAACTGAAAGTAAAATCCTCCAGACCTTACATTTTTCTCTCCAAATTAAGTTTTCTTTATAAAGGAGGAGGGGGGAAAGGAGGAACGAACATTTTCTAAAGAAAGAAAAATTCATCCTATCTGCTGCTGCCTTTTTTGTTCAATAAATGGATGTTCTTTTGTCTTGTCTGGTCAGGACCTTTTGGTGACTACAGAAGGGAACAGTGCGATGCAGCATGATGACAGCCAGGAGACCTCCAGGTTCCAGTCCCAGTCAGCAATGGTGACTTTGGACAAATTACTCAACCCTATGGACCCTGCTTCCTTTCATATTAAAATGAAGTTGGAGGAGAGGATCTCAGAGTTCCTTAATATTTATCTAAAACCCTAACCTTCTACTCTTTCATGAGCTCTTCCTAGGAAAAGCTTGTTTGCTAAGCAGGAGTATGCATATTTTTGGAACCCTGAATGGGGAAAGTTTCTTCTCTCTTCTAGGAAACTTTATCCAAATTCACTACTAAGAGTTAGGGTTGGCTTTCTCTCACATAGGTATGTATGTGCATGAGACATACTGATATACTAATGGTGCGGATGACCAGGATTTGGAATCAGGAAGACCTGAGATCAAATCCAATCTGACACTGGCTGCATGAAGACCCCATGCACTTAAACACTCTAAGCTGGTTTTCTCATCTGTAAAATGAGACTGGACTGGATGTCCTCTAAGCTCTTTTTCACTTCTCAATCTACAAGTTTATGATTCTTTAGCTACTCAAGATTCCATGCTCCTGCTTTTCTAGTTAAAAGCATTTATAGCCTGCATGCAGATGTTAGTCACATATGACTGATGAGGGTCACAAAGTGGCTTTGCTTTCCACCATGCTCTATTAGTATCGGGAGGGTGATTTTTCTTAGGGTCCACATGCTATACACTCTCATCGTAATCAGTAGGTTTAATTTAGGAACTGAATGACAAGGGCTTTCCAGGATCTGGGAAGGGCCAAGAAGAAAGGTGACACTACGCTGCGGATTTTGCTGACATTCACAGGCCTACCCAGACTTTATCTGTGAGGGTGCTAAGTGAACTAGATGGAAGTAGTGGGAAAGATTTACTTGTGGCTGATGAAGACTTGACACAATGCAAACAAAGCCCAGACACTGTGTGCAAAGGCTGTGTATGTGTGTGTATGGGTGGGTGAGTGATTCTTTCCCCCCCCAGATGAAACCTGGTCTCTTGGAAACCCTGAGAAGTAGAGTGACTTTTTAGGAAGAATTCTGGTTTCCAAAACAGAAGGATATGCAATATATTTACCTAAACAAACACCTGTGAACCTTAGTTGAAATGGAAATATAGAAGACAGACTTAAATTCCTGTAGGTAGACACAAAGACCAGAGCAGTTCTCTAGGGAGCCACTTCAATTATTGAGAAAAGTGCAAAAGACACAAATTCACACAGAAACAGCAGACAGTGTTTCACATCTTAATTCTAGTCACTCTTTTACCAAATAAACTTGTTATACTATTTCAAACACTCTCAATTTTTCATATTTCACCAAAGGTGACAAATCTAGATTCCCTAAGTGCTAAATGAACATGTAAAAATAAAAAATTCAGAGTACCAGAATATAATTAAATCACATTACTTCAAATCAACCCCCCAGATCATCTCTGAACAGAAACATACTAAAATTGGCATCAGGAGAAGACCAAGCTTTTCTGTACATAATTTTTGTAGTCTTTGTTAACTAAGAAGTGGCACAGTTAAATGCATTAATATGCAAAAGTCTAGTGCTATTCTGAATGTAGCTCTGCCTAGTGCTTTTCCAGATAGCTCTAAGGATACTGTGGGTATTAAAATAAATTTTAATTGATATATTTTAGTTTTACATTGCCTGAATTTCCTCCTGTATTTCTACCTTGCCCTCTTCCCAGAATGGTACTCCATAGTAAAAAGGTTTTACAGTTATCACTGCAAAAGAGGGTAGAGAAAGGAAGTATTGTACGGTGAAAAGTAGGAGGACTAAACTGGACCTGAAAAGACAAATTTTCTATGGGACCTTGGATAAGTCATTTTACTTCTCTGAGTCTCAGTTTCCTTATCTGTAGAAGAGGGTTAATTTAGATGGTCTCTAAGGTTACTTTACAGCTCAATTTTTCAAATTAATTATTTCAAATTCAAATTAATTAATTTTAAGGAAATGGTTAATTTGATAATGTTATATAAATGAGATGTTAATTTCTACTACCATGATTATGTTTTGCCTCCAATTTCTTACCACAATCAACAAGATTGAAATAAAACTACTACTAATAATAACAATAATAATTCAATTGTATTCAGCAGTCCCACTTTACTGCTGATATTGTTAAGGAGCGATACAAAGGAATCTAACTTCTCAGGCAGGATAAGTTCAGGTCAGAAGGCGGAGGAGGCTGGATGAGTGGTCCCAGTAGTGATTGTGGTTTAATTCAAGTCATTTTCCTACTGTTTTATTCACAGAAAGGAAAACAGAATCATAACTGACTAGACTTGACTAGCTTGAAGCTTTTTAAGGTGGGTTGTGAAAGACTGATAGTGGAAAACAAGTTGCCCCAATGATGAGAAAATAAGTTAAAAAAAAGCAACACTGGAAAGGAAAGAAAACACTAGGTTATGAGGATTTTATATTTGATCCTGGAGGTAATAAGAAGCCACTAGACTTTACCAAATTGTGTGTGTATGTGTGTGTGTATGTGTATGTTTGAGAGGGAGATATGGAAAAAGACCTGTGCCTTAAGAAGATCAATTTAACAGTTGAGTTGAAGATGAACTGAATAGAAGACATTTGCGGCAGGAAGGTCAACCAGTACCTCCTTCGGTAGCTCAGGCCTATTCTAGGCTGGTGGCAGTGTCACAGGAGAGAAAGGGGTGTATATGAGAGATGCCACCAAAGCAGAATCAACAGGAAGTGATGACATTACTATAGAGTGTGAAAGAGAATGAAGATTGGAACAGGACGCCTAGTCTGTAAGCCTGATAACTTTGGAAAGCAATAGTGAACTTAGGCAGAAAGATAATGAATTCCTTTTTGGATGTGCTGAGGTTGGGATATCTATGGGACATCCATGTGAGATATCCAAAAGGTAGATAGAGATGTGAGCCTGGAAGCTGAGAGAAGTGAGGGCTGGAGAAGGAGACCTGAGAATCATCTGCAAAGAGATAACTGAATCAACAAGAACTGATGAGATCACCAAGTAAAAGGAAGAGAACTCAGGGCACACCCATGGTTGGTAGGCAGGACCTGGATGAAGATTCAGCGAAGGCAAAGAGAAGGAGAGACCAGGAAAGAGTGTCCTAAAAATCTAAAGAGAAGAAAACAATCAAGTACAAAAGGGAGACAACAGCATCCAAGAATGAAGAGGGATCAAGAATGATGAGGGCTGATTACATCAATATATCACCAGGATCACACAGTGACCAGGTGAGACTTAGACCAGGAATGCAGGGCTGGCTCCATATTAGGAACACTATCAGCATAACTGACCATATAATAACATAAACAAAAGAAATAATATGATTAGCTCAAGAGATGCAGAAAAAGCTTTTGACAAAAGACAACATCCATCCCTACTGAAAATACTAGAGAGCATAGGGATAAAGGGAGTGCTCCTTAAAATGATTTTTCAGATTGTATCTATCTGAAAAACATTAGCAACCACTATCTGCAGTAGGAATAAGCAAGAAACCTTCCCAGTAAGATCAGGGTGAAGCAAGGTATTCATGATTACCACCAAGAGAAGGAGAAGAAGCTGAAGTAATAGAAATAGACAAGGAGTCAACAAAACTATCTCTGCAGATGATATGATGGTATACTTGGAGTATCCTAGAGAATCAACTAAACAATGAGCTTTAGCAAGTTGCAGCATATAAATAAACCTACATAAACCATCAGATTTCTATTTGTTACCAACAAAATCTAGAAGGAAAAGACAGAAAAAAGAAATTCAATTTAAAATACCTGCAGAAAATATAAAATACTTGGGAGTCAAGCTGCCAAGATAAATTCAAGACTTTTCACACAAATAAAAACAGATCTAAACAACTGAGACATATTAATTGCTCATGGGTAGGTGGAGCCAATATAATAAAAATGGAAACTCTACCTAAGTTTATTTACTTAGTGCCATACTAATCAAACAACAAGGAATTATTTTATAGAACTAAGTAATACAACAATTCTTCTCAAAGTACAAAAGGTCAAGAATATCTAGAGTATTAACAAAAGAAAATGTAAAGGAAGGTAGCCTCACAGTACCAGATTTCAAATTATATTACAAAGTGATAATCATGAAAACAATCTAGTACTGGCTAAGGAATAGAGTGATGGATCAGTGGAATAGTTTAGGTACATAATACACAGTAGTCAATGACCATAGTAATCTAGCGTTTGATAAACTGAAAGATCCAAGCTTTGGGGGCAAGAACCAACCATCTGATAAGAATTACTGAGAAAACTGGAAAGCAGGTTGGCAGAAATTAGGTATAGAGCAACATCTCACACTGTATTGGAAAATAAGGTAAAAATGAATAAATGATTTAGACCTAAAGATAAGTAAATTATAAATAAATTAAGGGAGCATAGAAAAAATTACCTTTCAGATCAATGGATAAGGAAAGAGTTTGTGACCAAAACAAGAGACAGAGAGAATCATGGGAAGTAAAATGGATAATTTTGATAACATCAAATTTAAAAGATTTTGTACAAATGAAATGAAACTGGGGAAAATTTTCAGTAAGTTTCTCTAATAAAGGCCTCATTTCTCAAAAATACTGCGAACAAGCCAAATGCAGAAAAATAAGAGACATTCTCCAATTGATAAAGAGTCAAAGGACAAGAACAGGAATTTTTTAGAAGAAAAAAAATCAAAGCTATCAATATCCGCATTAAAAAATACTCTAATTCATCACTGACTACAGAAATGTAAGTGAAAACATCTCTGAGATACCACCTCACACGTATTACATTGGCTAACATGACAGAAAAAGAAAACGATAAAGGCTGAAGGGGATGTGGAAAAATTGAGAAACTAATGCAACATTACTGGAATCGTGAACTGATCCAACCATTCTGGAGAACAATCTGGAACTATGCTCAAAGGGTAATAAAACTGTGCACACTCTTTCATGAAGCAACAGCACTCCTAAGTCTGTATCCCAAAAATGTCAAAGTAAAGGGAAAAATACATTAAAATATTTTATTGCAAGTCTTTTTATGAATTGCAACAGGGAATTCAAACAGTAGCCTCCTTCAGTCACTCCTCAGGGATGGATTGAACAAGCTGTGGGTTTATGTTGTGATGGAGAACTATTAGGCTGCATGAAATGATGAGCAGGATGGTTTCAGAAAATCCTGGGAAGTCTTACATGAACTGATGCAAAGCAAGCGAGCAAAACTGGGAAAACAACGTATACAGCAATGACAATACTGCAATAATGATCAGCTGTGAAAGACTTAGCTACTCTGACCAATCAGATCCAAGACAATTTCAAAGGACCCGGGAAGAGAAATGCTCTCCATCTCCTGGGAGAGAACTGATGAACTCTGAGCACAGGCTGAAGTGACTTTTTTCACTTTCTTTACTTTGTGTGTGTGTATTTTCTTCTGTAACCTGTCTAATATGGAAATGCTTTGCATGACTTATTTCACATACTGAATTGATATCACATTGTTTGCTGCATCAATGGGTGGAAGAGGAGCATGAGGAAGGGTGAGAATTGGGAACTCAAAAATTTAAAAAAAAAATGTTAAAATTTTTTAGAAATGTAATTGGGAAATATTTAACAAAATAAATTAAAGATAACTTTAAAAAAAGATAAAGATTGTGAAAACGGCATTAGATGTGGCAATTCAGAGATCACTAGCAATTTTGGAAAGAGCCATTTCAGGCTGAATGATGAGACTGGAAGCCAGACTGCAGAATTAAAATGAAAGTGATAGGAAAGGAAATGGAGGTGTTGATTGTACAGAGGTATTCTCAAGGAGCTTAGCCCAGAAAGGTAGGAGAGCCATGGGAAGACGGCTAGAATTGATGGGCTCATCAAGTGAGGGTTTTTTCAGAGGATGGAGGAGCTATGGGCATGTTTGTAGGCTGTAGGAAAGCAGCTAGTAGACAGGGAGAGGCTGAAGATTAGTGAGATGGTGATTTTTCTTTGACTGTTTAATGAATTTTGATATGGGCAGTAATAACTACTACACAGTAGGAAAAAAGAATCTACGACTTGGAAAGGAACTTAAGAGATCACCTAGTCTAAACCCTCTCACTTTACAGCAGAGGAAATGTACCCCCAAGACCTGCCCAAGGTCAGTTGTTGACAGGATCGGCTACCGCAGCATTTTTTTGCACATATCACATTGCCTCTCAAAGGAAGATTAAATCCTATTTGGGATAATGTGCACACTAAATAAAAGATTTAAGAACGATTTCAAATAAGTTTTACAGTATAATGAATGGGAAGGAGAAAAGAAAGTGGAGGGCATTTTATCTACTTAACAATTCTGCCTAGTGCCTTCCTTGTCTGGGCTCAGGTAGGGAGAAATATTGAAAGTCAGAATAACAACATAGTACTGAATTTTTCACTAAAGTTCTTCATTCTGAAGGAGCAGAAATCAGCACTCACATCCGTCACATTTGGGACAAATCCTCTAAACTTAATATCAGAGACAATTGTTGCCATTCAGTTACAGGAAACAAGACCGATCAAATTCACAGCAGACCAGAGTACAAATAGAAGTGAGAATAACTTTTAGAGTAGCATTTGTGGAGAGACCTAAACTAAATGCAAAAATACTTTTAATGTCAACTGGCAGAATAAATACCAATATTCATCAGTGAGGAGCAAGAGACCAAAGGAGGTTTAAAATGGAAACTAGGTGTCAGATAAATCCAAAAGATGTACTGATAGTGGTGCTACATGGATGAGTTTGAAAACTTCTGTGGTATGTGAAGTTAGTGACTTAAAAGAGGCCCTAAGACAAACTGTGTGACCCTAGTCAAGCCACTAAATCTCAGTACCTTGAGCAATTCTCTGAGTACAGACTAGTCCGCAGTGGAAGAGGAAGTTTAGTTTATTCCCATGAAATGGCAATAACAAAGAAATTACAGGCCTGTTTTGCTTTTAAGTTGGGAAGCTGCAGAAAATAGCACTAATTCTTAGGCACCAAAGCTGCAAACTGCATTTTACTACCACCCACTTGAGTTTTTTTACCCAGGTCTCATTTAGTTAATTGGTACACATACACCTACTTACTGACAGATATTCATATAGTAAACACAGAAGCAGACATTTCCCTGTTAGAGATGAATTAAATGTGAATGTGGTATATAAATGTTAAGTGCTTCACAAAAATTATTAGTTTCACTGAGCTTGTGAGTTGGTGTCAGTATTATCTATAGAAATACTAAACTGAGGCAAATGCTTCAGACTTGTAGCACACAAGCAATCCACACAAAAATTTGGGAACAGATCTTTTTGTGTTCATATTCTCGTGTTTCTTAAACACAATGAAAGTTGGGATAATGGTTGTAGCTGTGCAGCTCTTTCTTATTCATCTGTTTCCAGCAGATAGGAGAGCAAGAGGACAGCACACAAAAGAGCAGTCTATCACGCTGAGTCTTCCATTAGCTCCATGGGGCGTAATTTTATTAATCCATTAATACTTGTGGAGCTACCTGTCATGTCAGAGCAACCCTGAGTTGGGAAAGAAGAGACACAGGATCAGAACATGGGTGTGGGCACTGTGAGAGGAAGCAGGGAAGCAAAGGCAAATACGGACTGCAAGTGGGGGTGGAAGAAGAGTCTTACTTTCCTGACTCATGGAGAGGTTTCAACACGTCACTGACAGCCAAGGTAAGAAAACAGGAAGTCACAGAAAAGATGGCAGCTTCCTGTTCTGAAAAGTTCTACTTTTTTTTCTCTTCAAAATTTGTGAATTTATTTTTAAAATTTTAATTTTAATTTCTGAAATAAATTTCACAACAAAGTAGAACTAAAATATGGTTACGTAGCAGATCTGCAGTTTTGTGTACATTCGCTTTTTCTTATATAAATACACTCAAGTCTTGAAGACAATAAAAAAAGAGGTTTCTGCAGGTATTACTGACAAAAGAGTAACTGCAAAGACCCAATTTACGTCCTGAAAGGTGGCGAGTCATACTATGGTTTCTTCCTCCAAAAAAAAAGGTGAAAATACAAACGTTCACAAACAAATAAAAGGCTTTTGCCACCTACCTCTTGTCTAGAAACTCAAGAGTTTGTTTTTCCTTTCTGAGAGTTCGGAGATGCACCGCTTTCTCACGGCCTCTGTTTTCTGTGCTGACAGATTAATTCCTCACCATAAACAACACAGGACAGAGCTCCTACCAGTATATGGTAATAAACAATAAATCTGCTAGCTGGAGGACATTGGTGATGAAGAAGATTCTAGCTGCTGGATACACTGCTGGGCATCCTAAGACAAGGGATTGCAGCAAAGACAATGGGGAAACCTTAAGTTCTGTACCACAGCATGACAGAAGAGTCAAGAAGGGATCTAAGAACCACCTGGTCCAAACCTGCTGTAAACAAGAAATACTTCTACAGAGCAGCTGTCAAATGGTCATCCAGGCTTTGCTTGGAGACCCTCCAGGGAGGGGAATCTGCTATGTCAAAGTCAACTGATTACACTTTTGGACAACTTTGTTAGAAAGTTCTTCATAATATTCAACCTAAATTTCACCATTTTGCAACTTGTATATATTTATAGGAGGGCTGACCAGCACCACACACTTCCCTGTGTTTCCAACCACTATAAAGGGGACTTGAAAAAAAAGGGAGAACAAAGAGCTTGGAATTATCCATTTTCTTTGGAGAGATTCAGAGCAAGAATATGCCTAACAACTGCCTAATAACTGACAACTCCCCTAAACAACATTAAAAGGTATTTAGACTCAAATTAAATGGAATAGCAAATTTTTGTTTCACAAAGATGATGAAATACACTTTCTCTTGAGAGAAAGGTGGAGTACTATAGGTGCATAGTCCTGCACACACCTGCATATGGCCAGTGAACAGTTTTTCTTTTTTTTCTCTTTCCACAGTAAGTGAAGGTAGGTATGAGATGGATGGATGATATATAAGTGTACACACACACACACACACACACACACACACACACACACGTAAAAACAGAAGACATTAACACAATTTTAAAAAAAGTCTCCCTCCCCTCATGGATCAGAGTAGGGCCCCACTCTTATAGGCAGGACTGAGAAGTCATTAAATGACATTTTTGCATATTACATAATAGCTATTCTAAAATTTAAGAGCATTTTTCTTCTGAAGGGGAGGGGAGGAGAGGAGGAACAACAAAGGAGCTTTCAGAAAAGGATGAGAAAGTAGGAGGCAACCTGGTGCATGTGGAAAGACAATTGGAGGACCTGGATTCAAATCCTGCTTCTGACACCACCTGTGATGCCTAGGGCAAGTCACAACCTTCCTGGGCCTTAATTTCCCCATCTGCAAAGTCCGGCAGTTGGACTACTATGGCATCAAAGGTACCACTCAGTTTTAGACCTATGACCATGTAAAGGCAAAAACCAGAACACCAGAGAAATGGCTAAGAGGAGGAAGGTCAAGCAGCTAACGCCTGCCTAAGCATGGAAGATATTCTTTAGAAGGTGCTAAAGAGGTGATGAGAACCGAAGATAACTCTTCACCCTACACAGTGGCTCCAATGTTTCTCTAGGGACCTTGGCCAAAAGAGCTCTCATCCAGAACCATCAAGCCCTGAAGCTTCTACTTCAAAGAAGCACGAGGAGTAGGAGGAATTGGACCCATTCTACAATTCCATACAATACCAGCCATCTATCTTGTTATCCATGCTCAAACTGCAGGCTGCTCTGGTCTCCCTCTTGGAAGAGAAGCAAAAGAATTGGGAAGAAGGACATTCTTTCATCCAGAATAAAGAGGAAGATAAGGAATCTACACCGCCCCCCCCCCCCCAAACTCCAAACAAAAAACAAGCAGAGGGAGGGGAGGGCTTCAATATAGGATCTGAAGACACTGAGGGAATCCCAAACAGTGTCAGGAGATCTCTGAGTGGAAGAAAATGACAGAGACAAAAGGGAAGGAGGACCTTCTCCTCAAAGGAGAAAGCAGCTTCTTTGGCTCCAAGGAATGATATGGATCCAGAGGTAATGTTAAGGGGCAGTATCTAGGAAGGGACACAGAAGAGAACAGTGGTAACTGGGGACCTTCTGCTGAGGGAGTACACTAAGATAACAAACACTGGTCAGCAGGATGCCTGAGGCATATATCCAGGATGTGAATGAGAAACCAGCTCCCAAGGCCTATCACACCTGATGACTACTACCTGGCTGTGGTAACCCAAATGGTTAAAAAAGAGACTCCCTGAAGATCTAGAAAGCACCGCTGAAGACTATTAACTCTTAGGCAAGAAGAGGTCCTGGGGCTTGAAGCACAGGTGGCATTTTCATCACTGCTGCTGAGAGAAGGCAAAGGTCTTACCAGGGAGAGGAAGATTTGGGAAGTGAAATGGTATCTGAGAATGGAATTTGGATCCCTGAAACACAGCTTAAAAGTTAGGAATAATGGGCTCCTGTGGTACCATAAGGAGTACACCTACAAGTCCTGAAAGTCTAACTGAAAGTACTTTAAAATGAAAAGCAAGGGGAAGAGGGAAAACTTTTTATATCTGTCTACCAAACTAGATGCCACAGAGAGCAATTCCAATGAAAGGACAGTAACAGAGATGCACAGAAATTCATAGTAGACAAAAATCCAAGAAAGAAACCACAACAAAAGCCCTGGTCTTAAGCACCCTTAGATAAATGCACAAAAGGAGGTAAAGGAGAAAGTGAACTCATGATCCTAAGGTAAGCAGGCAAATCTGACCTCATAGGTATCATGGAGGCTTGGAAGGATGGGACATGTTCCTTACAGGAACCATCAGAATAAATAAAAGTGGGGAGGTAAAGTGGGGTGGGTGCAAACATATTGTATATTAAGAAGATATATTCATATGAAGTCAAAGAAGGGGGTAAGTGTGGAGGAGAACATTTCAGTGCAAATCAAGAGTGGGATAAGCGTAAGGATATACTATCAGAATATATTACAGACCCCTCAGAAAGAGGAAGCAGAGAAGTTCAGGAAAATCACAAGACTAGCATGCAGGCAGGCTAGAGTGCTGATGGAGAACTTCACATTTTCAAACATTTATTGGCACTCTGCCTCTGACAAAAACCAAAGTTAATATTTCCTTAGCTTGACTTAATGACAATTTTACCCTTCAAATGGATTACTGAGGAATGAAGGAAGGGAACAACTATTCTGGTCGTGAATCTTAACAGGAAAGAGGAATTGGCTTCTGGAACAGAAACAATAAGAAATACAGTGTGTGCATGTGTGAGTGCGTGTGCGTGTGCGTGTGCGTGCATGTGTGTGAGAGTGAGAGAGGGGGGAGGTGAGCACTCCATCTGAGGATTTGTGAAAGAGAAGAGGAAAGCCCAGATTCTGACATGTACCTTAGATCTGGAAGAAATGGATTCCAGAGGCTTAAGAGGAAGGATAGTTAGGCTCCTATAAGTGAAAATTCTCCAGAGAAATCATCTCAGGAGGGATAGGAAGCTCTCAAGAGTGCAAAAACATAAAATGAGGCTCATAGAGAAGACCAGCTCCTCTATGGAAATAAATATTTGAAAATGACCTCAGAAAGAAATGCAGTAAATAAAGTGGGGGGAAAAAAACCTCTTCAGAAGTAAGCTCTTCCATCCAGTCCAGAACTGCAAAAAAAGCAGGAGTCACTAGTGGGCCACAGGGAGGCCTCATTATGGCAGCTGAGTCTGTAGTAAGTGAGGAGGAAGCTGGGGAGAGGAACTGTACCAGCAAAGATGGGATAAATCTAGGTTTTAAAGGTCCAGCCAGTAGAGAAGGTGGGAAGAATTGTGCAGAACTCCTGAAAATAGAAACAGTCTGCCAGTGTGCTGTGAGTGGAAGACATGGCACGTCATCACAAGCTCCATTAAAAGGGAAGTGAAATCAGATCCTGACCCTGGCTTCTAAGGATATAGGCAGGGACAAGAACCAACCCCGAAGGTCACTGTCTGTGCCTGGATGGGCACTCCTCAGAGGACTGAAAGCCTCAGCAGAAGACACGGCCAACTCTCAACAACGCACGGCACATTTACAAAAATCAAGCATGTGCCAAGGCATAAAAACCTCAAATACAGAAATGACTGCATCAAAATTATAATTAATAAAGGATTTTCGATGAAAGGATTCAAACTTAAACGGAGCCTAAATAATTTAATACTAAGTAACTGGTGGTTCACAGAACAAACCAGAGCAATAAGAGCTGACTTCATTCTGGGATGCAGCCGAACCAGACCCTGTTTGTCTCAGTTTCCTCAACTGTAAAATGAGCTGGAGAAGGAAATGGCAAATCACTAGAATATCTTTACTAAGAAAATCTCCAATAGGGTCACAAATAGTCGGACACAACTAATGAACAACTGTAATTTTTTCTTTGGAAAAAGTAAAAGAAAAGCAAGACCCTTGTTGTGACAAGGGTGATTCATATTTATTCATATAGATGAGTCAAGCAAATCAGATTCCTACGTTGGCCATATCCATCTTGTGTCTGCAATCTGAGCCCATCATCCTTCTATTAGAATGTAGGGTACTGTATCAGCAAGGACCCCAGCACACACAGGAGGGCCTGCTGTATTCTGCAGGTTCTTAGATCTGCTTTTCTAAAGGAAAGCAATCTTGGAGGGGTCTTTTTCATATACATATGCTTTAAATTGCTTTAATTAAGCACATATATATATGTGCTTGTTCAGGGAAAATACAAACAGCAATTACAAACAGAAAGACCAACAGACAGGGCTTCCAACAGTCTGACCATATAAACCAGAGAGAGGAGCACTAACATGTGGATTTTCAAAGTGATGGGTGCTGGGGGGCTCCTTAGAGGCTGCCCAGAGTCTCCTCTGGCCAAACAAACACTCCCAAAGATTAAGCCACCAAATAAAACATCACCTCAGAGTATTTCTACACTTTTGAGAGTCAGAGGGCATCACAACCTTTGAGAACCAGTGCCTCCTTAGAAATTAACAGCAGGTATTGAGGCCTATCAATGGGCAGGGAAGATGTTTAACTCTTCCCACCACCCACCATTAACCTTGCATTCCCATTGCAGGTACCATGGTTCATCACTGGCTGGTCATTCATCCAAGCTCTTAACATCTCTATGATGTCATTACTACACAAGTTGTTCTCCTACTTCTGCTCGCTTCACTCTGTGTCAGTTGACTTGTCTTCCCTATCATGGTCATACACCATGACTTGTTCAGCTGCTCCCCTAGAGATGAACATCCCCCTTTGTTTCCTGTTCTTTTCCACTAAAAAACCAAATGTATATCAGTTACATTTGGGAAAAAACAAAAATAAACCTTTGTTCAGATAAATAGTAACTCATGACTAAAAAAAATTCTCCTTGGGAAACTTTGCAGACCTGTATAGATATCTCTTTCATCAACATTTCCATGTTGGAAATATTAACATATCAGGAGATACCTTCCATGAAATAATAATGCATTCCAACTTTGGACAAATATATTTTAAAGTTAATTAATTTCAGACAGATGTAGAAGGTAAGCAAATACAATTTTACATTCTACTGAATGTGAGGGCATCAGCAGTACCCATGTTATTTCCTTTGCACCAAGAGGAAGCCTTGAATGTAAAAAAGGAGAAACCATACAGCACCCTTAGGTAGGCAATTACCCTAAAGCTGCTGCTTCATCATTACTTATTCCTTATTCGGATGCTCCTATCTCTTGACTAGGAAATCACAAAGTCCTGTTACTCGAGCAGGAAGTCTATAGACAGCATTACAAAGTGAAAAGTGTGTGAGATTTGGAGCCAGATGACTGCGGTTCATACCGTAGCTTGGCCTTTGACTAGTTGTGTGACCTTGAGGAACTCATCATCTATGGACTTCTGTTCCCTTATCTGCAAAATGAGGGGCTTTAACCAAATGGCTGGCTTTAACTATGATCCTACAACCTATACTAACTTTAGGGATCTACTGCTTTAGCTCTTTTAGGTGGGGAAAGGAAGACCATGCTTCACAATATCTTCCAACTTTAGGACTGAAAATGAGAAAGCAAAATGTTGTATCTCAACAATTACACAGGAAACATTTATTAAGTTTCTCTCCAACTTTTTTTTTTTAAATGACAGCAAGCCTAGCTAAGGTAGATTTCCAGGAATGTCCAAAACAAGAAAAATGTCATTTCCCAGCAGAGAGCAGCCAAGAGTAAAACGACAAAATAACTTACACATTTAAGTGCCAGGCACTGTGCTAAATACTAGAGATACAAAAAGAGGCACAGATGTACCCATGCATACCCACAACTTCATAACCATACACAGCAAATCAAATATCCTTTAAAGAACAACCAAGTGAATTTTAAAATGTCTGCCCAGTAGCTGGAATGCCTCGTTATACTTTCTCATATACGGAGAGGATATATTAATGAAACACAAGACCTCAGGGCTGGATGGAGCCTCAGAGGCCATCCACGGCCCAACATATATATCTGAATATTGCCTTGAAAATCTCTAAAGAGGGTGGAATCCATTATTGCCTTAAACAATCAATTCCATTTATAAAGAGTTCTACTATGGAATTATTTCTTAAATTGAGTCTAAATTTGCTTTTTTCACCCTTTGAGAGAATCATGGCCTCAGCAAATAAATCTCTTTCTTCATATTCTCATGGTAGAAAAACTTGGGTAACTAATTGTTTTTAGGATAAAACAGAAAGTCTTCTGTTTGGCTTTTAAAGCCATTTCCAATCTGGCTCTGGCCTACATTTCCAAGCTTATGAATGAATGAATGAACAGTTAATACATGTTCACTATGTGCCAGGTACTATATGTGCTAAGTACTAGGGATACACAAGAAAGTCCTTGCCTTTGTGAAGCTTACACTTGAAGAGGGGAAGATAATATATACAGGGAAGGCCAGGAGGAGTATTTTGGATAGGGATGTCAGAGAGAATGATAGGAGTACTGGGGCAAATTGGTTAGCACATCCTTATCATGGAAGGTAGTGCTGATCTGATTACTGTTCTCAGAGCTTAAGCTGGGGGGACTAGGGAGGTGAGCAGGTGTACGTGCATGGTGATGGCCAGGAAGTGGCATGGTGGGTCTGAGTTTGGGTGAGACAAGGTTAAAGGTCACCAATTTGAGTTCAGGATCACAGGGCAGGTAGAGACTGAAAAGTGTAAAACACAAGGTTAGGAGACAGCTTATTGTAAGTTATTCTCTATATGCACTTTATATTCAACGTAAGTGGTCTCCTTGCTGTTTAGTACAATCAGTGGTGTTAAACAGGGACTGTTAAACTACACAGGCATCCCTATGGGCTACATATTGATCACACATTAGTATTATCAATGTTTTGTTGTATTTTTACTTATTTTGTTAAATATTTCCAAATTACATTTTAATCTGGTTTGAGCTAGACTCGGGAGTGCTGTGCATGCAGCCTATGGGTATGAGTGTGACTGCTCTGGTGCATGTGACATTCCCTCTCCCAGGTCCTGCCTTTGCACTGTGGCCCCCAAGACTGCAGGGCATTTCCTCATCTCCTCCTAGGAGAATTTCTGGCTACTTTGAAGGCTCACTTCAAGCACTATCTCCTAAATGAGGCCTATCTGAATTCCTTTTAGCTGCTAGTATCCCACCCAAAATTACTTGGTATATGTTTTGTATTCATTTACCAGAGACCATGTTTTACTTCAATGCAATAGAAACTACTTGAGGGAGAGGCCATTTTGGTCTTATCTTTATATCCACTGCACCAAGCCCAGGGCCTGGCACACAGTAGGTCTTTAAACACTTGTAGAACAAACTGTTCAAAGGGTAATTTAACTAAATGCTTAAAGGAAGCCCATAAATAATACATAACAACACTGCTTTAATGTCTCCACAGAACATTTTAAATCTGTCATTACCTCCTTCCCCATACAGTATGTCACTTGATTCTCCCAGTAATTATCTTGTGGGGTGGAGCAGGTCAAGAGATATTCTCTACTCTAACGGTTGAGGAAACTAGTATCACAACAGTTCAATGACCTGGCCAAGGTAACAGGTAAGAAGTGACCAATCCTGGACTTACACTCAGTCCCCTGAATTCTAGCTCAGTGCTTTTTAAGCCTACAAATTCTAATTGGGCATATTAAGGTTCATTTGACACTAATGGAAGGACAATAAGGAAATTCCTTAGAATAGAAATGCCAAGGCTGTGGATTATTAGTCATCGAAGAATGTGTGTGCTGATAAAATGCAGTTGTACAGTACAATTACATTAACTGATTACCACTTGGCCCTGAAAAATGATACATCCAAGTGATAACCAATGAAAAATTGAAGGCTTCCTGCAAAGGCTTAACCATTTAGTTAGAAAAGTTTAAACCAAAAACAAAGGGTTAGTGAAAAAAACTGCTATGAAGTACAAGGACAGAGAAGAACTGTTTGAGTATCTAGTAAGGTAAAACAAAGTGAGGTACTAAGCTTCCTTCCACATGGAGAATGATGCAAGTTCTAACACGATGCACTCTCTCTATTTGGAAAGTATAACTCAAAATAAACATAAA
Source organism: Notamacropus eugenii (assembly GCF_028372415.1). Classification (NCBI taxonomy): domain Eukaryota; kingdom Metazoa; phylum Chordata; class Mammalia; order Diprotodontia; family Macropodidae; genus Notamacropus; species Notamacropus eugenii. The sequence continues at coordinate 151,015,669 of NC_092877.1, read as the reverse complement.
GGAGAGGTGAGCAGAATAGGGAAGAGTCTGGAGATGAGGCAATATGAGGATCAGCTGAAGGAAATGAGGGTTCAGACCAGGGAAAAGAAGATTTAAGGAACACAAAAACCTGAAATACCATCATCTACAATCGAGACAGACTGGATTTGTTCTGTTGGACCCAAGAAGGCAGAACCTGGAACAATGGAGAGGAGTTCCAAAATGGCAAAATTCAGGTCTGATAAAGCAAAGACTTTCTAACAATAATCATGGTCCAAAAGGAGAACAAACAGCTTTGGAAGTAATGGGTTCTGCCTCACTGAAGGTCTTCAAACAAAGAGAGGAAAAACTGTTTTGCTAAGGGTTCAGATATGGGTTGGTTAATCCAGAGGTTCCCAAACTTATTACTCAGCACCCCATGGAAATCTTACAAACTAGGAAAGAAGTATCAGAGTAAGCGTATAATTGCACCTGAGGCTACTACTGGCCCCCTGGATCATCCCATGAGGCAGTATCTCCCACTCTGGGAACCACTGGATTAGAGGGACAATGTGGTGCATTCCAGTTCTGAAATTCTATAATATCAAAGAACAAATCAAAGTAAGCAGAGGTTATCTCAAGCATAAGGAGAATATGGTATAAAATGAAGGTTATTTTCAATGTAAGCCAACTTGGAATGGTTCTTTTAGGAGGATCTGCAAAGTTCTGGAGTTTAATGCAACCACCATAATCATGGGAAACAGAACTTCCCAATACATTCTGCCTTCAACCTTCTTCAGCACTTGTGGCAAATACCTTAGGTGAGCTGGCATCCCTGTCTTCTCTCTAGACTAATATTAACGGTCAGTGGCCCTGTGCATTTGCTTGGTCATTCTATGCCTGGAACATACACCCTCCACATCTCTACCTTTCAGAAATATTTGCTGAAGGAGCAGGGCACCCTGAGGGAGAGACAGAAGGTTGCATATGCCAGGTAGATCAAACCACTGCTACTACTTCCCCTCAGACCCTCAACCTATCGCTCAATCAAGCATTTATTAAGCACCCATTATGTTTCAGGAACTGTCCTGAGTACTGAACATACAAGTACAAAGAATGAAACAATCTTTACTCAGGAAGCTCACATTCTAATGGGGAGAGTATAGCTATATCTATTTGTTAAAATCTAAAGTATTTTGGGAAGAATGCCACTGGTACTTGGGGGATCAGGAAAAGCTACATTCAGATATAGGAACAGAGGTGGAGGTAAAGAGGAAGTGCATTCCAGATATGGGAGATGGCCAATGCATCAGCAAAAAGACAAGAGATGGAGTGTTGTGAAGTACAAAGAGAAGGCCAATTTGACTGGATCACAGAGTGTGTGGGTGGGAATAAGGTCAGTGAGGGTGGAAGGATAGGCTGCCCAGAAGTAAACAGGAGCCACTGGAGTTGGTGGAGTATGAGAAATCAGATTGTCAGATCTGTGCTTAGATTATAAACTCCTCAAGGGCAGGGGCTAGTGTTTTCTTCCTCTTTCTGTATTCTCAGTGCTTAGCACAGTGCCTCGAATTTAATACTTAGCACAGTAGGCATTTAATAAATGTTTACTGATTGACTGCTTAAGGGAAATTACTTTGGCAGCAATGTGAAGGAAGGACTGGAATGGTGAAAGCCTTGAGGCAGAAAGTCCAATTAGGAAGTTATTGCAAAAATCTGGGCAAAAGGTGATGAGGGCCTGACTTAAGGTGCTAGCTGTGTGAGTAGAAAGAAGGAATAGGATATGATAGATGTTGTGGAGAGAGAGAGGCAAGATTCAGCAAATGACAATGTGTGGAGGACAGAATGGGAGTTCAGGATGTTGATACTGTGAACTTCAGACGCTGGAAGGATGGTGGTGCCTTCCAAAGGAAATGGGGAAGTAGAGAAGAAAGGAGAATGTAAGGGAAAGGATCATGAATTCAGTTTTAGACATGTCTTTGGGACATCCTTGGTAAATGTCCAATGACTTGCAATCTGTAACTGAAACTTGTGAGACAGTGGCCTGGACATATAGATCTGGAATCATCTGCAGAGAGATGACTATGAACCCATGGAAGCTGATAAGGTTACCATTAGAGAATATAAAGAGAAAAGAGAACCATGGTTAGTGGGTGTGACTTGGATCCAGCCAAGAACACTGAGAAGAAGCAGTCAGAAAGATAAGTGGCAAATCAGGAGAGAGTAGTGTTAGGAGAAGATGGTCAATGCAGCAGCAAGGTCAAGAAGGATTAGGACTGAGAAATGATCATTAGATTTAGTCATTAAGAGATCAATGATGACTTTGGAAAGAAGAGTTTCAGTCAAGTGATGGGGTCAAAAGCTAGGCTGAAAATCATTAAGTACTAAGTGACAAGAGAAGTGGAGACATTTTCAAGTAGTTTGGCTGGGAAAGGAAGGAGAGATACAGGATGATAGCTTGAGAAGATGGTAGGGTCTAGTGAAGGTTTCTCAGGATGGGGAGACCTGAGCCTGTTTGAGGGCAATTCGGAAGGTACCAGTAGGTAGGGAAAGTGCTTTCAGCCTGGCCACATAGCCCTCATGAAGGTGAACAACCTTTGGAGAAGGGGCCTTTCAGCTTCAATGGCCCATCCCAGACCATCCACCACCCTGCTCTTCATGGAGGCTCTTGTAGCCATATTCCAAGGAAGCCACACTTGTGAAGATGGAGTCTAGCAATCTGCCCTTCAGGTGTTGTAGCCACTGTTTCATCAGGAGCTACAGCTACCAAAGACCTGGGAAAGGAGTTTCTTCTAGAATCTTTGGCACTGTCAAATGGTTCAACATCATAAACCAATATGGTTTAATTAATGAAAATAACATTACCATCTGCTTTGCTGCTGAACTCTAATCAGACTTAAAGCTAAAACCTCTTATACAAGTTGTTTCCCTCTATGAGAATATGAACTCCCCTGTGCCTTGCATACAATAAATGCCTAATCATTACGTTGTTCATTCATTTATTCCTTTAGAAGTTTGCTAAATGCGATTATCAACATTTAATTTTTCTAGGAATTTTCAATAATATGTTCAAATGATTTTATTTTGTTCTACAAATGACAAATTTTGTGGCAAGAAAGCCTTTACAAAAGCATTTTGTTCCACTGAATCAAATGCTTAAAACAAATCAATAAATAAGACTTCTACCCAAAACAGCTGCCTGAACAGGAGGTACACTTCCTAGATTTCACCAAAGTACTCAGGTAACCCTACTGGTACCAGACTGAACAACAAGAGATTCAATCAAAAGTTACATCCAGGAAGTGATTTCTGTCATTCCAGAACAATGACGGAGGTCAGCTGAAGCCTGAGGGCAACAGAAAAGTAGGCCAGACTATTGACTAGAGAAATGCAAATTAAAACAACTCTGAGGTACCCACGTCACACCTACCACATAGGCTAATACGACAAAAAAAAAAATTAAAAAGACAAAATGTTGGAAGGGATGTGGGAAAAAATGGGATACTAACACACTGTTGGTGGAGTTGTGAAAAGATCCAACCATTCTGGAGAGCAATCTGGAACTACACCTGAAGGTCTATAAAACTGTGCATACCCTTTGATTCAGCAGTATCACTACTGGGTCTGTAACCCAAAAGAGATCAAAGAAAAAGGAAAAGGATGCATATGTACAGCTCTTTTAATGATGGCAAAGAATTAGAAATTGAGGGGATGTCCATCAGTTGGGGAATGGCTGAACAAGTTATGGTATATGATTGCCATGGAGTACTACTGTGTTAAGAAATGATGAGCAGGATATTTTCAGAAAAACCTGAAAAGACTTTACATGAAGTAATGCAAAGTGAAGTGAGCAGAACCAGAAGAACATTGTACATGGTAACAGCAATACTGTATGATGATCAACTGTGAATGACTTAGCAATTCTCAAAAATACAATTATCAAAGATAATTTCAAAGGACTGATGAAAAATGCTAATCACCTCTAGAGAAAGAACTGATCAATCTGAATGTAGATTGAAGCATACTTTTAAAAAAATCCTTTCATTTTCTTATTAGTGTTTTTTTTGGTCTGTTTTTTTTTTTTTTGTATTTAAATTTATTTAAGTTTTCAACATTCATTTCCACAAAATTTTGGGTTCCAAATTTTCTCCCCATTTCTCCCCTCCCCCACCCCAAAATGTCAAGCATTCTAATTACCCCTATCACCAATCTGACCTCCCTTCTAACATCCCTCCCTTCCCTTATCCCCATCTTCTCTTTTCTCCTTTTGGGCAAGATAAATTTCTATACCCCATTACCTGTATTTCTTATTACCTAGTTGCAAGAACAATACTCAACAGTTGTTCCTAAATCTTGGAGTTCCAACTTCTCTTCATCCCTTCCTCCCCACCCATTCCCTTTGGGAAGGCAAGCAATTCAATATAGGCCATATCTGTGTAGTTTTGCAAATGACTTCCATAATAGTCGTGTTGTGTAAGGCTAACTATATTTCCCTCCATCCTATCCTGCCCGCATTTCTTCTGCTCTCTCTTTTGACCCTGTCCATCCCCAAGAGTGTTGATTTCTAATTGCTCCCTCCTCCCACTGCCTGCCTTCCCTTCCATCATCCTCCCCACCCTGCATATCCCCTTCTCCCCCACTTTCCTGTATTGTAAGACAGGTTTTCATACCAAAATGAGTGTGCATTTTATTCCTTCCTTTAGTCGAATGTGATGAGAGTAAGCTTCATGTTTTTTCTCTCACCTCCCCTTTTCCCTCCACGGAAAAGTCTTTTACTTGCCTCTTTTATGAGAGATAATTTGTCCCATTCCATTTCTTCCTTTCTCCTCCCAATATATTTCTCTCTCACTCCTTAATTTCATTATTTTAAGATATGATCCCATCCTGTTCTATTCACCCTGTGCTCTCTGTCTCTGCGTGTGTGTGAGTGTGTGTGTGTGTGTGTGTGTGTGTGTGTGTGTGTGTGTGTGTACCCAGTCACTGAAAAAAGTTTCAAGAGTTACAAATATTGACTTTCCATATAGGAATGTAAATAGTTCAACTTTAGTAAGTCCCTTATGATTTCTATTTGCTGTTTATCTTTTCTTGCTTCTCTTGATTCTTGTGTTTGAAAGTCAAATTTTCTTTTCAACTCTGGTCTTTTCATCAAGAATGTTTGAAAGTCCTCTATTTCATTGAAAGACCAATTTTTCCCCTGAAGTACTATACTCAGTTTTGCTGGGTAGGTGATTCTTGGTTTTAGTCCTAGTTCCTTTGACTTCTGGAATATCATATTTCACGCCCTCTGATCCCTTAATGTAGAAGCTGCTAGATCTTGTGTTATCCTGACTGTATTTCCACAATACTTGAATTGTTTCTTTCTAGCTGCTTGCAATATTTTCTTCTTGACCTGGGAACTCTGGAATTTGGCCACAATGTTCCTAGGAGTTTCTCTTTTTGGATCTCTTTCAGGTGGTGATTGGTGGATTCCTTCAATATTTATTTTGCCCCCTGGTTCTAGAATCTCAAGGCAGTTTTCCTTGATAATTTCATGAAAGATGATGTCTAGGCTCTTTTTTTGATCATGGCTTTCAGGTAGTCCCATAAATTTTAAACTGTCTCTCCTGGATCTATTTTTCAGGTCAGCTGTTTTTCCAATGAGATATTTCACATTATCTTCCATTTTTTCATTCTTTTGGTTTTGTTTTGTGATTTCATGGTTTCTCATAAAGTCATTAGCCTCCATCTGTTCCATTCTAATTTTGAAAGAACTATTTTCTTCAGTGAGCTTTTGAACTTTCTTTTCCATTTGGCTAGTTCTGCTTTTTAAAGGATTCTTCTCCTCATTGGCTTTTTGAACCTCTTTTGCCAATTGAGTTAGCCTATTTTTTATTATTATTATTTTATTTTTTTAATGTTCTACAATCACTGCCATAAAACTTAGATTTTTACCCCCCCACACACCTACCCCGCACCACCCTCCTCCCTCCTCAAGAAAGCATACAATTCTATGTAGGATCTACATATACTTTCCTATTGAATACATTTTTACTATAATCATGCAATGTAGATGAACTAAAATAAATGGAAGAAATCATATAACAAATCAAAACATAGTACACACACACACACACACACACACACACACACACACGAACATGATCTGCTACATTCTGTGAATGAATTCCATAGTTCTTTCTCTGAGTGTGGAAGGCATTTTGCCTTAGAAAACCATTGGGAATTTTTTTTTTTAAGTTCTTATGTTATTATGAAGTTCCAAGTCTACCAGAAAAAACTCTCACACACTGTGGTTGTTGATGTGCACAAAGTTCTCCTAGTTCTGCTCCTTTTGCTCAGCATCAGATCATATAAGTCCTTCCAGGCCTCCCCGAAGTCTTGTTCATCATTTCTTATGGCGCAATAGTACTCCATATTACATTCATATACCATAATTTATTCAGCCATTGCCCAGTTGATGGGCATCCCCTTGACTTCCAGTTTTTGGCAACTACAAAGAGTGCTGCTATAAATATTTTTGTATATGTGGGACCCTTTCCCATTTTTATAATCTCTTGGGGATGTAGTCCTAGTAGTGATATTGCTGGGTCAAAGGGTATGCACATTTTTGTAGCCCTTTGGGCATAGTTCCAAACCGCTCTCCAGAAAGGCTGGATGAGCTCACAGCTTTAGCAACAATGGATTAGTGTTCCAACTCTCCCACATCCTCTCCAACATTTATCATTTTCTTGTTCTGTCATGTTTGCCAATCTTATAGGTGTGATGTGGTACCTCAGAGTTGTTTTGATTTGCATCTCTCTAATCAAAAGTGATTTAGAGCATTTTTTCATATGATTATAGACATCTTCAATTTCTTTCTCTGAAAATTGCCTGTTCATATCCTTTGACCATTTATCAACTGGAGAAGAGTTAGCCTATTTTTAAAGGTGTTATTTTCTTCAGCATTTTTTTGGGTCTCCTTTAGCAAGGTGTTGGCTCTCTTTTCATGCTTTTCTTGCATTGCTCTCATTTCTCTTTCCAGTTTTTCCTCCAACTCTCTTACTTGATTTTCAAAATCCTTTTTGAGCTCTTCCATGGCCAGAGACCATTGAATATTTATTTTGGATGTTTGGGATACAGAAGACTTGACTTTTATGTCTTTCCCTGACGGTAAGCATTGTTCTTCCTCATCTGAAAGGATGGGAGAAGATATCTGTTCACCAAGAAAGTAACTTTCTATAGTCTTATTTTTTTCCCCTTTTTTTGGGCATTTTCCCAACTTGACTTTGGGGTCCTTTGTCAAGAGTAGGGTATACTCTAGGAATCTGTAAGATCTCAATTCCTCCAAGGTGGCACAATCAAGCGTGTACTGGTCTGGGCACAGAGAAGGATTTCTGTGCCCAGAATCTTAGTAGTTACTTCTCCACAAGCACCTGGCCTCCAGTTTCACCAAGTCAGCGTTGGGGACTGATTTTCAGATAAGCTGTGGGGGCAGGGCCACCATTCAGTATGAGGTAAAGAGCAGCTCCCTCAGGGCATCTACACAGGGCTAAGGCAAGAATCAGCTCCTCAGTGCTCCAGGAGTTTTACGATCCAACAATGTATACGGCTGCAGTAGGGGCTGCAGTAGAAACTGCTGCCACCTGCCTGATGTGGCCTCTGCAGCGCCTTCCTAATGCCAGAGCTATGGGAAGGCCCTTCTCCCTTCCCGGCCAGCTGAAAAAACCCCATCACTGACCTTTGGTGCCTGTGGGTTGAGGGATCTGTGAACCCGCTGCTACTGGGACTGGGGATTCCCCAACTGGAGATTCCACCCCCGAGGGCTGTTTGCGAGCCAAGCAGTATGACCAAGGCTGGGCTGGGCTCCGCTCCACGTTTGGTGCAACAGATGTTTCCCGTGGGCCTTTCAGGTCACCCTGGGCTGGAAATCTCCTTCACTCTGTTATTCTCCACTTCTGCTGCTCCAGAATTTGTTGAGTCCCTCTCTACGGGTATTTTATGGGCTACATGGGGAGAGCCTGCCTTTGTGTGTCTTTCTACTCCGCCATCTTGGCTCCGCCCCCTGGTCTGTGTTTTCTTTCACAACTTGACTAACATGGAAATATGTCTTGCAAAACTGTACATGTATAACCTATATCAAGTTGGATGCCTTCTCAACGAAGAGGAGAGGGAGAGAATTTGGAACTCAAAATTAAAAAAAAAAATGTTAAAAATTGTTTTTACATGTAATTGGAAAAAAATAAAAATTTTAAATATATAATTTAATTTTCAGTTCTCAACATTCACTTCCACAAAAATGAGAATTCAAAATTTTCTCCCCATCTCTTCCTCACTCCCAGGACAGCATGTATCTCATCCATCCCTTCCTCCATTCTGTCCTCCCTTTTACCATTCCCCTTCCCCTCTATTTTCCTGTAGGGCAAAACAGATTTCTATACTTCAATGCCTGTATATCTTATTTTCCAGTTGCATGCTAAAACAATTTTTAACATTCATTCTTAAAGCTTTGAGTTCTATATTCTGTCCCTCCCTCCCTAACCACCTTCATTAAGAAGATAAGCAATTCAATATAGGTTATACATGTGTAACAATGCAAAGCACTTCCAAAATAGTTATTGTTGTAAAAGACTAACCACATTTCCCTCTGTCCTATCTTGCCCTTCATTTATTCCATTCTCTCCCTTGACCTGTCCTCCCACCATAGTGTTTGCTTCCGATTATCCCTTTCCCCAATTTGCTGTTCCTTCTATTATCTTCTCTCTTCTATCCCCTTTCCCCTTGCCTTCCTGCAGGGTAAAATAGATTTCCATATTCAACTGAGTGTGTGTTATTCCCTCCATAAGCCAAATCCCTGACAATAAGGCTCAATTATTTCCTTTCATCTCCCCCCTTTCCCTCTTTTATGTGAGACGATTTGCTACATTCTATCTCTTCCTTTCTCTTACTCCTAGACATTCCATTCAACAGTAAATTTTTTTTTAGATATTCTCCCTTTATATTCAGCTTACCCTCTGCCCTGCCTCTCACTATATCTATCTATATACATACATACACATACACCCATACACACACACACACATATTCCCTCTAACAACCCTAATACTGAAAATGGTCTTATAAGTTACAAATAGCATCTTTCCATATAGGGATGTAAACAGTTCAACTTTAATGAGTTCCTTAAGGCTTCTCTTCCCTGTTAACTTTTCACGTTTCTCTTGATTCTTGTATTTAAAAGTCAAATTTTCTATTCGACTCTGGTCTTTTCAACAAGAATGCTTAGAAGTCCTCTATTTCACTGAAATTCCATTTTTCCCCCTGAAGTATTACACTCAGCTTTGCTGGGTGATTCTTGGTTTGAATCCTATCTCCTTTGACCTCTGGAGTATCATATTCCAAGTCCTTTGATCCCTTGGTGTAGAAGCTGCTAAATCCTGTGTTTTCTTGATTATATTTCCACAATACTTGAATTGTTTCTTTCTGGCTGCTTGTAATATCTTCTCCTTGTCCTGGCAACTCTGGAATTTGACTACAATATTCCTAGGAGTTTTCCTTATGGGATCTCTTTCAGGAGGTGATCGGTGAATTCTTTCCATTTCTATTTTGCCCTCTGGGTCTATAATATCAAGTTTTCCTTGATAATTTCTTGGAAGATGATGTCTAGGCTCTTTTTTTGATCATGGTTTTCAGGCAGACCATTAATTTTTAAATTATCTCTCCTAGATCTATTTTCCAAGTCAGTTATTTCTCCAATTAGATATTTCACATTGTCTTCAATTTTTTCATTCTTTCGGTTTTGTTTTATAATTTCTTGGTTTCTCATAAAGTCATTAGCTTCCACCTGCTCCGTTCTAATTTTTAAAGAACTAGTTTCTTCATTGAACTTTTGAACCTCCTTTTCCATTTGGCTAGTTCTGCTTTTTAAACCTTCCTTCTCCTCACTGGCTTTTTGGACCTCTTTTGCCATTTGGGTTAGTCTGTTTTTAAAAGTATTCTTTTCTTCAGCATTTCTTTGGGTCTCCTTTAGCAAGCTGATGACTTGTTTCTCATGATTTTCTTGTATCACTCTCATTTCTCTTCCCAATTTTTCCTCTATCTCCTTTTTGAGCTCTTCCATGGCCTGAGACTACTGCATACTTTTTTCCAGAGGTTTTGGATGCAGAAGCCTCAACTTCGATGTCTTCCTCTGATGGTATGCTTTGTTCTTCCACATCCGAAAGGAAATACCTTTTCATTGAGAAAGTAACCTTCTACAGTCTTGTTTTTTCCCCTTTTTGAGGCATTTTCCCAGCCAGTGACTTGACTTTTGAGTCCTCTGTCACAAAGTGGAGGGTGTACTACCCTAGGCTTCAGGGGTTTTGTGCAGCTGTTCTCTGAGATATCTCTAGGGACCTGTAAGCTCTCAGTTCCTCCAAGGTGGCCCAATCAAGGGAGCAGAGTTTACTCTTCTGGCCTGCACTCTATTCTGTCCTGGAACTGCTCTCCACAGCCACCACCAGCTCCATCACGCCAGTGCCAGTGCTTTTCCTCACCCCAGGATCGCCACTCATGACTGAGACCCAGAATAGTTGCTCAATTCCCTCAGGGTCTTTAGGCAGACGCCTCCAAAATTGGATGCTGCTGCTGCTGCAGTGGCTGCTGCCACTCTGGGGCCAGACCGCACTCCTCTCTCACCCAGGTGAAAGAACTTTGTTATTCACCTTTGAAGCCGTCTTTGGGTTTATGGGTTGAGAAATCTGGGAATTGCAGCTGCTATCCATGATTCCGTGTCCTGAAGCCTGCTCCTGTCCTGTCTGTGCCATGGCCCATGCTGGGCTGTACTCTGCTCCAAGCCTGGGGCAACGGACCTTTCTTGTTGGCCTTCCAGGCTGTCTTGGCCTGGAAATGTTTCATTTTGTCATTTTGTGGCTTCTGCTGCTCTAGAATTTGTTTAGAGTCATTTTTTTACAGGTATTTCATGGGTTATGAGGGGAGAGCTAGAGCAGGTCCATCCTTCTACTCTGCCATCTTAGCTCCGCCTCCTAAAATCATTTTTTTTTTAAAAAGAAAGAAAAGTGGAAAGTGGACCAGCATAAGTTTTCCAGAATGACCAGACTGGCTCTACATTTCTGTAGGAGACTAGCAGAAAGCACCCCTGAGAAAACTCTAGGCAGGTTAGTTGTGAGAGCTCTCAGATTAGAATACCCCAGGCTTAGGGGCTGGTTCTAAGATCCCTAGTACCCTGTCCTGAGAGGGCAGAGAGGGCCCTGAAGATCTAGCATTCTGAACTTCAAAAAATGAAGGAGGTCTAATTCCAGAAGGTAGAGATCAGAGCAGGAACGCAGGTGAAAGGGTCATGTGGGGAGGTGTCCAAGCAGGGACCAGAAAGAACCACCCCACCTAAAACTGCAGCAAAGAGAGGAGTCTGGCCCTGGCACAAAGCCCTAATTAAGAAACAAAAGCTGGAGAGATGAATTTCAAACATTTCTGATGGAAAAAAAAGCAACCCCAAAACAGAGCTAAGTAGAAATTTTGAAATGCAAACAAAAGAATCCAGAGAAACCAAGAAAAGTAAATTTATTTTAGCAATTAGAGCAGTAAAATAATGTCATGCTAAGTGTCTTTTCAGAACCTGAATGTCTTCAAAGAGTATTAAGGGAGTCAAATAAGAAAACATGGAGGACCTGCAGGTGGTTTGGTTTAGTAGGTTTGAAGAGGGGAAAGAAAAGGATGGGTAGAAGTACCACACAAGTATAGAAAGGAGGAAGCAGAGGGTGAAACTTGCAATTTCTCATAATTGATGTGTATGTGTGATAAAAAGAGTAACTGAACATGGGGAACGGAGTGAGGAGAGTGGTCATCACTCTTATCTGAAACAGAAAAGACAGTTCTACACACACACAAAGAGTTTGGTGTAGAAATATATTAAACTCAACTGGGAAAAAAAGCAGGGTGAGGGAGGGGAAAGAGGATGAGAGGAAGTATAACAGTGGGAAGAGAAGAGCTGCAAGCAACACAAATTCCCTGATTCTGGAGAGAGCAAAAGGTGGAACCCCCCCCCCCCCAAAAGAAACAGAATCTATCAGGGTACTTTAGATCACCTCTAAGAGAACTAAAGAATTAATGAACAAATTATGGCCCAGGCATGTGATAGGATATTATTGTGTTGTAAGTAACGACAGAGGAGGCAATTTCAGAGAATCCTGGGTAACTGAACTGACAGAGTGAAATGAGAACGTGGAGAGCAATTTATCCAAAGGTGACCATGTTGTAAAGAAAAACAACACCAACAGACTTCCGAACTTTGACCAGTCACACCTTTGGAGGATATATGATGAAGAATGTTTATCTATCTTCTGGCAAAAAGGTGATGGATTTAAGGTGTAGAAGGAGTCATATATCACTCAACATGACCAACACATGCATTTGTTTTGCATGACAATGCTTATTTGTCACAAGGGATCCCACCCCCCCCTTCTCTTGGTTAATTGGGGACAATGACTTCAAGGGAATAAGAAAGAAGGTCAAAAAAAGGAGGGCCATTGAAACTGTGAAAATGTGTAAAAGCAAAGAGAAGAAAGTTTAGAAGAAAAAACAGAGGACAGTTTTGAAAGAAACATGGACAATATAATAGACATTTTAAAATGGCAACTTGAAATGGAGAGTCACAGTTTCATAGAGAATCTGCTTTTTGTGTTTGCTATGTGTATGAGGACATTCCTTTTTGGTGTTTAATGCAGTGTCCTCTTTTCAGTTTCTAAATGAATCAGAAAAATTGACTTCTAGATGTCCAGTGTTTGTTACTGTGACATACAGAGACCAGTCCTGAGACTTGAAAAATATACATCCTCATTTGGAAAGGATAATGCTATACATAATAACAACAAATAATAAAAATGCAAAAGAAAGAAGGCAGCAAAGTGAAGTAGAAGGAACACTAAGAGACCAGTGACAGCATGGGTTCTGCTACTAGGCAGCTTTCTAATGCTGGACAAGTCACAACTTCTCTGGTCTCAATTTCCACACTTCTAAAATGAGGAGAAGGTTAAATCACATAATCTCTAAGGTCCATTACAGTTCTAAAATTGTATGGGAAATTCAGCAAGCCAACAAGGCAAAAGAAAACTGGGAGTAAGAATAGGATGAGTTTGCAATACAAAACAGCAAGAGGAAGCCAGTGCTATTCTAGGCAGAACAGGGAAAGCATGGCAACATATGTTAATCCTCCTTTATAGCGCGCTAACAAAACCACTCCTGGAATACAGCATCTTGTTTTTGGCAATTAAGATCTGGAAAGATCACTGAAAATGGGTGAGCAAAATAAAAGAGGGGAAAGATATTACTCATGAGAAAAATAGTACAGGCAAGGAGGGTGCTGGGGCCAGAACGTATTAGCTACAGCTAACTTAAATTCCCAGTATAAGCACTTCTGAAATCAACAAATGCTACAAATCGAACTCTGATTTCTTGTTTTGTGGATTTTGCAGACTCAAGAAAGTGATGGAGAAAATGTTAAAAATGCAGACTGAATTTAAGTGTGTTGTGCATTAAACGTTCCACCCCATGAGAGATGTTGTCAAACATTTGTTTGCTATGTCAACGCACAAGAGCTAATATATAAAAGTGAATTTTTAGGCAGTATATTAAGAATGGAAAAATATTTTTTTCTTGTCACAGTGAAAATAAGAGGAAATTAAAGAATGAAAAGAGGACACGATAAATTGTTAAACTGCAGAATTCTCTCAAAGCTATGGGAATAGAAACCAGTTCTGGACCATAAAAACTGCACTGATTTAATAAGGTCTTATGATTAACCTTAAAAGCTAGTTTAAATTTAGCCCTGTAGTTTGAAAATATCAAGACTATGTTGTATCCCTTTAAGAAGTCACATACAGTCTTGTTCTGTAAGCTATAGCTGGAACAAATGCCAACTGTATTTCTGGGAAGGATCTGCTACTACACATTTAGTTTCCAAGGGAGATTAAGAAAACAATTCCTTCCATAGTCATTATTTGTGTGCATTTTCAGTGATTCCTCTTCTTTCATTATGCTGTGACCTTTTAAAGCAGTCGGCCAAAGGACAATCCACGAATTTTACTCTGGAGCTCAAAGAAGCCATTTTAAAAGAGAAATTTCTCTCTATCTTAAAATACATATAGTATCTTTCTTTTCAGAAAAAAGATTAATGAAATAAGATTAAGTTATAACTGCAATATATTCAATTAGTCAGGAGACAGATTTGGACAGATAAAGTTAATGCTTTATATCCCAGATCCAGTTATACTACTGATGAAGCGTGACATGATCTGGTAAAAAAAATTCTCAAAGAGAGAGTAAGAAAAGACTGAAAACACAGAACAGAGAAAGGAGGCCAGCATTATTCTAAGCAGAAACATATATGAAGGCAAAGAGAAATGTTCCCATATCTAGCTCAGGGAACATATGGTTCAAGGGTCATTTCTTCCCCCAAGTCACTTCTGGCACTGTAACATTCCCAGCTGATAAAGAACTTGATTTTACTTAAGTCATGATATGGGAAGCTTCTGTGCTTTTAAAATTTGGCATACCCATCAAGTACTAAAAGATGATACTATCTCTGCTTTGAGTTGTAAAAATTCAATATAACTTTAAAAATTTTTAGGTGGAATATCCCAAAAGGTTATTTAATCAAAAAGTTATTCCATGGAAAACAGATTCTTTTTCTCCATAAAATAGATAAAATATTCCTCACTGTTCAGACCAAGAAGTCAAAATTCTTCATTGAAAATGAAGAAAAGAAGATTGTAAAACACTGTGTTAGGAGCTGGAAGGCACACAAAATTCAGCCCTTAAGAGTTTAAGAATGCCTTTGTTTAATTTTAGGTCGGGATTTTTAATTCCATTTTAAGAATAACAAATTTTATTAATGTTTATGAATAAAACAAAAATTTTATGGCTTATTTAATGTTTTTAAAAGGTAGTATTAACGAATGACTTAATCTTTTCTCATTACAGTTTTGGTCAGGATTGCCATAGTTTTTATCCAACTTTAGAAGAACTGGGCTTTGTGTATTCCTTTTGTAAAAAACAGCTAATAAAATGGACATTTCCATATATATGCTAGAACAGAAGAAAGTTCTATATAAACTGTCAGTCTTTATTATGGAGAGTCTGCCTTTCTTTTAATCTGAACATGTCACTTTCTCCTTTCTTTTAATCTGAACATGTCACTTTCTGGCTTATGTGGAATTCTTTCTGGACTTCCTGCTGTCCTCTCTTTTTCTTTTTCACTTTTGGTGGTAATAGTGTTGGGAATCTACTCCTACTAGGCATTGCCCAGACAGTTAAAATAATAAAATCCTTGTAATAAATATGCATAGGCAAGCAAAACAAACTCCTACCTGGCCATGTCTGTACTCCCTTCATTGGTGATACATATGCATAAAACTAATTAGTCATTCACATCTCTTTTCCTTCCCACACACACCTTTCATCTTTGATTTACTCTGTGTATACATCTGTCTTCCTGAATGGCCATCTCACACTCTTTCGTTTTCAAACCCTCTACCTCCCTTTGGCTCTGTGTTGCTTCTTTAAATGACTATTACACAAAACTGTATAACCTACTGAAAAGATTTATGCTCTCTTGTTAATTTTAAAAAGAGGTGAAACATATTATATTATGTCTATATTTAAAAGAACTAGTAGTGCATCCTCTTGAACAGATGCTGCTGATATCCCTACCAGAAACTTGAAAGGTAAGAAAATCCTAAGCATAAAGAACACTTCTGGATTGTTTGTAAGTCACAATATATACAAACTATTTCACAAAGCTCTAAGTATTTCAAGAAATGAGGAATTCTAAAGTAGTTTTGAATTAACAGGGAAAAGTTAAATTATGCTTGATAATTTGTTAAAAATCCTACTCTGATGCCTCATCAAGGTATAATGATGACCTTGGGTTCTCAAAGGCCACATTGGTAGAATACAAGCTCCGGCAGGTCTTGGCAAGCTGGAGAGGTACACACTGGTATACAGATTGGGTGAGAGACCATGGCTACTTTCCAATGATCCACCTGAGTGTGGACAGACAGGAGGCAGGAGAGAGCAGAAGATTGGTGACAGCTGCTGAACTTTTTAGTGAAGATAATACCCAAATCTATGACATTTTAAAGTCTCTATGTTCAATAAACCTGGTTTAGGAAGAAAGATACGGGGAATATAATTCAGAAAAATCCACCCAGATGGTTAAAAATAAAACAACTTTGGTGAACAAGACTTAATTATCTTGAAAAGCTCTAGATCAAGAATTCTTAACATTGTTTTGCGACACAGACCCTTAGATAGTTGGTTATCCCTTTTCCAAAAAATGTTTTTAAATAGACAAAATAAAGTTTGTAGGATATCAAAGGATAACCAACTCTCAGCATTAAAAAACCAACTATGTGGCCCCCAGACTAAGAGCCCCTGTGCTGTACCAGATGTCGCTCCTTTTTCAGACCTCTTCATTGCTAACCACAAGCTATCATTTGAAGAAATAACAAAAAAACCTCACAGTTGAGACAGTTTAAATCACCAAGAGACAAAACAGGGATCAGTTCAGTTCTTATTTTGGCCAAAGGCTCCATGTTTGCTAAAAGCTATGGAAGAAGAAAAGAGCAGAAGTTGCTCAATCTGACTACCAAAAACAAACAAACAAAGCTAAACAATGGCTCCAAGTCTTCACTCTAAATGACAGTTGCTGCTTAAAACAACACTGAACAACTATACCTCTTTATAATTCTAAAAAGTATTCTTTGAAAAAAAAGCCCAACATTTCTTTATAATTTTTCTTGAAGAAACAACAAATGATTGTAACAGAGTTGGATAACCTCTTTGGAAATTCAAAAAGAAAGGACATTTTCCTATTGGCCTCAAGCTGCATCTTCAACTTCCTTTGGTAGACATGTCCTGCTTCTTTGTGTGTAATGCTTTAAATGGCTAAAACTAAACTCATTTCCCATAAAATCAGCCCTGAGTTCTTGATTTCTGCCAGTAAAAACTTACAACTTATGTAACTCATATTATGCCTGGAGATTTGTAAAGAGGCTCCTCATGAAAGCCATGAGAAATAGTAGTTTCAGTGCTATTATCTCTACTTTGGAGATGAGACAACTGACGCTCTCAGAACTTTAAGGAAGAACTTGAACACAGCTTCCGAGACTCCAAGCCCAGCAGTCTGTGCATGGGGCTATGCTAACCTTGGCACCATCATTCTCCGTCCCCAGGCTCATTCTGTGATTGCTCTCTCTGTATTGCCTGCTGCCCACTTCTCAATTCAACCAGTCACCAAGTCCTATCAATTTCTTCTTTTGGTGTCTCAAGTCTTTCCTCCTTTCCATTCCTACTGCTGTTCAAACCTTTATGGCTTTACACTTGGTTTACTGAGACAGTCTCCTGGGACTTGCAGGATCTCTCCTCCCAATATCCTGTGTATTACCACTAGACTAACGTTCCAGAAACACGGCTCTTTTCACATCACCCCGGGCTCAAAAACTGCCAAAGGCTCCTCGCTCTTCAGGGTGGCATTTGTTTCTCTTCTTAATCTGGCCTCCACTGATCTTTAGGACCTCCTTTCCTACCACCTCATAATGTAAGCCCCTTATTCTGGACCGGCTGGTTTGCTCAGCACTCCTTGGAAAGGCTTTGCTAGGTCTACTTGAGTTTGGCTGTGCTACTCCTTGCTTTGCGTGCTGGCACACCCCACAATTCCCAATCTCCCCATGCTTTAAGGCTCCATTCAAGCAGAACTCCTTGGACTCCTTGAAGGGCTCTGGGAATCCTCTTATTCTCTTTCCTCTGCTCCTGTCAGCTCTACTGTTCATTTACTAACGTTCATGAGGTGTATTACACTGTTCATTAGCATTTCTAATGTCCACACCTCCTACGTCGCTGGATCCTCACAGTGCATACAATAGAGCTTTGCCAATAGGAGACGCTAAGAATGAATAAATAAATAAATGTTAGCTGACTAAAAGAAACACACTATAACAAGGACACTGAAACGAAGAGAATTCTAGCTCTTTACAAATTGTTGTAATACTAAAGGGTTAAAGAAATACGCTCATAGGTCCCACTCCTTTCTCTTCACTTTTAAAAGCGGTAAGTGCAGTTGTTCTCCAGTGCTACTCAGTTCACAAGGCTTGGGTGAACAGAGGTCAATGTCCCTTCCAAGCCACAAATGTTAGTTTTGATGCTTTTGGGCAGAAGATTCTCTTTACCTTGGCATTAACACTATGGAAGCCTCAAACCCCAAAGTAGGACTCACATGAGTAATGTGGCCAGAAATAGGAAGTTATGCTATGTGCCCATTTCTGAGGAGGCCGGGGCATGGTTTTATATTGTTCAACCAGGGCTCCTGCCATAGAAAGCACATGTAACTATGGTTGGCATTATGGAGGGCCATTCATCTCTACCAATCTGATGAAGAAATCTGACCAACAAAATAATCCACTTTTGACAGTTGGTCAAGCAGTAAAAGTGGCGGTTAGGCAGGTCCAACTTGCCTAACTTTTGTATGCCCTGACATAGGCCTAGAAAAGCAGGGATAGTTCAAAGGGTTAGTTTTGATCTACCAAATTAGATTGATTAGATTTTCAAATTCCTTATGGACACAAGTCCACATGCCCACAAAATGGTAACATTAAAAATTACATGTCCTCTAACTATCCTGTATTCAATTTAATATAAATTTGTTCCAACCAAATCAAACTGTAGAAAGAGAACCCCACTTGTAGAAACTGCAGCTTCTTTATGGATACTCTTCATCTGCTAATTGTTAAATGTGAGAAGTGTTGTACAGCAGGGTGGGAGGCAAATGTTAACTTTTTATCATCAGTGGCCTAGGAGCAGAATTCCTTATTGTGACTGTCATGGGAGAAGACATAACAAGACCAAAAATAATTCTTCTACTTTGCTTTTTTTGCTTGCCTCTTTTAAAAAAAAACTTTAATGCATGTATCAACTATATTCAATGCAAGGTTCATAGAAAATATCTTCAATGCACCTTAGAGAGTAAAGTATAAATGTACCTTATTTTCTTCTAGAAATTTCAATTTGATAGATACATCATTGCGTATTTTATCATATTTTTCCTTATGTGCTTGGAACAGATGCTGTGACTGCTCAATCTTTGGCAGAGTGTTTGCATCACGTGGTCCAAGATTCAATTCTTCTAAATCGGTCCGGTATGCATCATATTCAATCCTGGCAAGAAACAGAAGAAACGAGAATGATACCATAACACATGAATAAAACAAGTTTATCAAACAAGTTAGAAATATTGACATATTTACACATAAGGTTTAATTTTATAAGTAGGTATCTCTTGAAATTCAAGGGAGTTAAGGGGGATAGGACCCCAGAGAATGTGAAAAATTATGAATAAATCTAGGCTCTCCCCATCTTTATTTTTAGTAAATCTGATCATATTTGTTTAACATACAAAACAAGCAAACAACATAAGGCATCCTATAAAGAAGTTGCAGTTTCTACACTTTTTCCTAATGTTATCTCTTCTGTCCAGACTGTGGATCACTCAAAGCTCCCCAATTTCGCTAAAATTGAAAATCAGTCCTCTGAACATAATGACCAGGTCAAGGTCCTAAGACGGATCCTTATATGGGTCACCTGATCTCTATTTGCCTTTGTTCTGTCCCACAACCACTCTGAATGTACTTTATTCTCAACTGATTTCTGAAAACCTTATTTCTCATCTAAGAGACTCAATTTCTACTACAGAGGTAGGTGCCTCATTTATCTTCCCTTGCACACTGCTGGATTATAGCAGTGCACAGCCAGTGATTACAGTGGGCAGGACTAAGCAGATGAACCATATAAAAATGATCATTCATGGTAGAGACTGGTGGAAGTGAGGGATTCTGAGGAAGAGCCTTTCAACAGAAGAGAGAACAATGTTCTTGGCAACATCACAGTCAACATAACTAGCAAAAAATCACAGTAATTTTGGCAATGATATCTGCTAGAGGATGAAGAGAGCATCTGATGATGTGTCTACCAACAGTATAGGTCAAAAGTTGACAAAGGGAGAACTTTAACCTCTGATTTCTCCTCAACCATTCATGGTTTGAATAACAATGTCTATCGTTATCTTCTGATATAGATAAATGATTTGGTTATCAATTAAAAAAGATATTTCTACCAAGTTATCTCATCAAAAGTAGATCCAATCTGCCTATTATGTTAATCCTTTTCTGTAGGGACAAGACAGTATGTTTGTTTGGTTTTTTTTACATGCCTCAACTGTTTAGTAGAGCAAGTTTGAGAACTCCTTATGTAAAGAAGAAATGGCCAGGGTATAAACTAAGGATATGAAGTCATGAAGGTACTACAGGAGGAATACTGATATTACAAAGGCTTCTATTTTAGGGGAGAGCCTGAGATCATTTGCCTAAGGTAATCTAGCATTTTCTCCCCCTATTCAATTATGGTCCTATTTCACTGGCCAACCACAGTGTCTACTCAAGAGTCATAAAATAATATGGTCTCTGAAGAATTAAAGTTTCACATCACCTACTGGGAAATGGAGATGCATAAAGCAAGTGAGAATATACTACGTTGCTATTTATTAGCTAATAAGAATTGAGAAGGAGGAATGGCCTAACAGGTATCATCAAGGGGACATAGAATTGGAAAGGGAGGTGGGCTGGTCATGTAGCAAAAACAAAAGGTGGATAATCCACGGGTTCCACCCGTATCCTTGCAAAGCCGACAAATGTAGAGGAATGCCTGTAAGGAATCCTCTCCTTGGAGAACTTACGGAACAAAGACAGGATGAGGAATGAATGGGTCACAGAAAACATCACCAGAGGAAATACCAAAACCAACAACATCAGAGCAACTGAAGTAGGGACACAATTGCTTTTGTTGAGGTTTTTGTGTCTTCATAAATATTCATTCAAACACTCCTTCCAATCCATCTATACATCCTGCCCTGCAGAGGATCGAGGAATCCCTGTAAATGAGGACTTTCTGCAGACCTTCCACAGACCCCTTACCAGCCAGACATCATCAGCGACTAAGATGATATTTCACTCCGAGAGAGAGTGCATCGTGATGTGTCAGAATCTTAGACCATAATTACTTGTACTTCTTTACTCAAATTAGTGAAGATAATGAATCCTGGTAAGTGGTCCCAAATATTGGAATTTACTCTATTAGAAGCTATAATTATGCAAAATAGGATCATGGATTCCAGCCCAATGGGAATACGCAGTATGAATTACTTCACCAGATTCAGTAGAGATTATTTACATTAATCATCCACACCAAACAGTATCTAGACTGGGAAGCAAGGGGACGATGACACTAAGGTACTTCACACATCACTATAATCTTTGTGTAACTCTTTCCTACAAGAGAAATCTTTCATTTAAGGCCTAACCATGCTACTCTTCTGCTCAGGAAGCTCAGTGTCTCCTATGGCTGCATTTAAAATCCTTGATAAATGGGCCGCAAGCCTTTGGTCAGCCTCCTTCACAGTCTGTGCTCCAGTCAACCTGGCTTCCTTTCCATTTCCCATACAGGTATCTGTGCTTCTTCATACGCAGTCCCCCAGGCCTAAAGGCTCTCATCCAGCCCCTTTGATGTCTGTGCTCCTCCCCACCCTGAAATGACTCTATATTTGCTATTTACTTAGGTGCATAGGCTATTTTCCCTCACACTCCAGGGGAAGAGACTGTGTCACTCCAGTCTTTTTATCCCCAATAATTAGCACAGCTGCTAGCATAGAGTAGGAATTTAATGAATGCATGCTGAATTTATCTGAATTAAAACAGACAATTTAGTAAAAAGGGAATGGAAAAGATGTGTAGAGGAGGATGCTTCCTCTTCATCTGTGGAGTGATCTATACCCTACCAGAGCCAGCCCAAGGCTTCTGACTCCACTGCGATGCCAAACAAGGGGCCTGGGACTTCCCAGAGCAGCGGTGGCAATAACAATAGGGGTTATCATCACCACTCCCTACCTAGTCGTATGGAAAAACTCAGTAATACAGTAACAATCATATTCTCTAATATAGCAGATATCTTTGCATAGAAAAGTCAGAAAAACTGTCACCTAACCAGGACAAAACTGAGTATATGGCAGTTTTAATTGATCAATGCCCTAGACAAATTTTTATTTGAAATGGAACTATGCATGATCCAAAGATTTATACATTTCTCATGAATATAACAGTCTGGTAAGTAAAAAGGGTTATTATAACTGCTTTTATAAAAATCTTTCTAAAAGGTATTAAAAACTGCCCTGTTTTGTTAGATTATAGTGAAATAATTTCATACTATCTTCACGAATCCTCGGCCTCATCAGGAGCACTTGTTACTGTACTGTTTTGCAATTACAGATGAAGATGAAGTGGCTATAGAAATGAATGAGTGCTGATCTCAGGAGATACCCTGCAACTTGCTTTTTTTGGAAAAAAACAATCCCTGGTATCAGTTTGCATTTTGATTATCTACCTCCTTCTCATGAAGGTTGGGTGAAGGACAGGATGTGCAGCTGCCTGACCTTCAGGGCAGTGAAACACAGCTACATTTCTGCACAGTTAATTACTGAATCAAAGATCAAAGCAGCCTTCTCCCCAGAGGTTTTCTTCATTTCCAGAAAATCTGGTCCTCCACAGTTTTAAGTGCCCTTTGCTTGGCTGGCAGCATTCAAAACACAATGATTTCTGCATCAGTAACACAACATCACATCAACCTCCTTGAAGTTAATCTACTCTTCTACCTCACTTGTATCACAATTGTAATATGATATAAAGGAAGAATCCTTCAGCATTTCAAGAATTCACACTACTGGATTTTGAGGAAGTGTCACGCCAAAGTAAAAAAATTTAAAGTGATATCATTATCAGAAGATAATTCTATGAACAGAACAGAACAGGCTGCAATTTCTTCCAATACTGGCTGGCTGTTTCTGTGGGTCTGTCACTGGCTCTGCTTTTCAGGGCCATCGCTTCACATTTCCATCTCTTCTTCTGTTGTCTGCTGCTTTCTGGGGTGGAGCACTTTCCTTGCTCTGTTCTCTTTCATTTTCTTACCTTGTCTCTGCTTTGAAGCTGGCAGGGGCTATGTGGTTTCGTTTGTTTTGTTTGGTTCTTGCCAACTAAAGAACAATCTTTTGGGTTGGTGAACATTTTTTTGTTCTTTGTTCTGTGAACCAAGGATCTGCATTTATGGTAGCTTCAATACAAAAAACTATATTAACAATTATACATATGATGAACGATATGACTGAAATTTAATACTTGCCAAAGTGAGAGTTTTAAATCTTACACTTTCTGAACCACACATTTATAACATGGATAACTACTCTCCAAATATATTTAAGCAGATAAAAATACTAATGGCCCTAGTAAGGAGGGAAAAAAGGAAAATTTTACAAAAAGCAGACCCACAGTCTCATAAAGTATAGATGTCTAGAGCCTGTAGGATGAGATTAAATAGATTTTCAAAAATGTGAACATACTCATAGTATATATGTTTGTATGAAGCCCTTTAAGGTCATAATATCACCATTTTTATTCATAGTAACAACCCTGAGTCAAACACAAAACACTAAATTACATTATTGCAAAGTAGGAAGAATGCTATACATCTTGGAAAGTTTTCCATCTAAAATGATTAAGATATAGGAAGTTTTGGTATTTAAAGGTTAAGTTTGTTATCTGGGCACCTTTTGAGGTGTTCGACTTTACACTCTCTTACTGAATATCCTTGGCTTTAAATTATATAAATGCTGGGGAATGATGGTAGATGATCAATGACAATGTAAAGGTGGCCTTTCTATAGGATCCCAGATCCAGAGCTGGAAGGGGCCTTAGAGGTCCTCTTGTCTAACCACCTTATGTTATAGGTGAAAAAACTGAGTCTCTTATCCAAAGTCACACTGAGGTAGGTAGAGAGATGGAGAATGAACTCAGGTTTTCTGATTTGAGAACCAGCTGATTCTTCTCACTGCACTGTCTCAATATAGCCTTTAATATCTGCAAATGACTTGACATACATGAACTCAATTCAAAATAGATGTGTCTGATAATGACAAGAATTCACAATGCTTTAAGCAAATGATAACACACTGAAAAATTCTGTGCCTTTGCATGCTTGGCTCTGTTACCACTGTACTCTGGGAATGGGTTGAATCTCTTTTTAGACTGATGAAAAGGACAAGTATTGATGTCAGACTAGTGCAGAACAAGTGACAATGTCAATACAATTCAAGAGCAGGATTTGTCTTAAGATAACTGTGCTAGGTTCCACGGGAGTGACCCCCAGAGCGCACAGATCAGCATGTCCAGCACAGCAGAGTGGGAGGGCCCCAGGGAGGCCTGGAGCAGCAGCCCAGGATGAGACCAGCGGAGCTGAGGGAGTTAACATCCGCTGTGCCCCAGATATCAGCCGCAGCAGCTCCTGAGACTTTCAGCACGCAGATTAAATGTCTATAAGTCACCTACATGAATTTCCAAGAGCTAAAATGGCGGAGTGATCAGTAAATGCTCTCTCCTCCCCCCTTGTTGACCTCAAAATAACCCTAAAATATTTCCCCAGAAAAATCCTGGATCAGTGGGAACAGTGAAGGAGCAAACAGTCCCATAACATCTGAGGCTAGGAAAATAGCTAAGGGGGATTTCTCTTACCGTGGCAGAGGCTAAATGGAAGGAGAGGGGCCCCAGGGCAGTGGAAATGCACTAGGACCCAGGCAAGCCTCAGCGCTAGGAGAGGAGCCCCAGGAGAGGTGGTAACTTGCACTAGGACCCAGGAGTGCCTTAGCACTCCAGGGGAAACGGGGAAGACAATATGGTAGCTGGGATCACCAACCCCTAAGCTTGCCTTTGCCTCAGCTCAGCTGAGGAGATCTCCTGTGACCAGACCACCTGTCCTCCACACTTAACAAGCTAGCCCCAGGGCTGATCAGGGAAACACAAAGCAAAAAGCCCTTAGCTTTTTCACACCAGTCAGCTCAACACCAAGTTCTGCAGCTTCAAACCAAAAGAACCAGAAGCCACAACACAAATCACCATCATGAGCAAGAAGAGGCAAAACAAGGGCAAAAAGACCATAGAATTTTTCTGTGGGGACAAAGACCAAAACATGAATACCAAAGAGGTCAGTAGTGAGACTGTACTCCCATCTGAAACTTCAGAAGGAACTATGAACTGCTCGCATGCACAAACAGCTTTCCTGGAACAGCTGAAGAAGGAAATAGAAGAGAAACTGGCCAATGATTTTAAAAATATGAAAAAAGAATTCACTGATGAGAACATCTCTTTAAAAAGGAAAATTGAACAAATGGAAAAGGAAGCATAAAATCTAACTGGGAAAATTGGAAAAATGAAAAAGGAAGTACAAAAACTAACTGGAGAAAATAATTCATTAAAAGGAATAATTAGACAGACGGAAAAGGAGATGCAAAAATTAACTGAAGATAACAATTTGATAAAAATTAGAATTGGGCAAGTAGAAACTAATGAATCCATGAGACATCAAGAATCAGTCAAACAAAATCTAAAGAATGAAAAGATAGAAGAAAATGTAAAATATCTAATTAGAAAAACAACTGACCTGGAAAACAAATCCAGGAGAGAAAATTTAAGAATTATTGGCCTACCAGAAAGCCACGATGAAGAAAAAGAGTCTGGACAATATCATCCAAGAAATCATCAAAGAAAATTTTACAGAAGTCCGAGACCCAGAGGGCAAAATGGTCATTGAAATAATCCACCGTTCACCTCCTGAAAGGGATACCAGACTAAAAACACCAAGGAATATCGCTGCCAAATTCCAGAACAATCAAGGTAAGGAGAAAATATTGCAGGCAGCCAGAAAGAAACCATTCAAATATCAAGGAGCTACAGCCAGGATCACACAGGACCTCTCAGCTTCTACATTAAAAGAACGAAGGAACTGGAATCCAATATTATGTAAGGCAAAGGAGTTGGGACTACAATCAAGGATCAACTACCCAGCAAAGTTCAGCATAACATTTCAGGCAAGTGATGTACATTCAACGAAGTAAGGGATTTCCAGACCTTCCTGACAAAAAGGTCAGAACTTAATAGAAAATCGATCTTCAAATGCAGGTTGCAAGAGAGACATAAAAAAGGTAAACTGGGGAAAAGAAAAACTTGTTACTCAATTTGGGCAAACTATTTACCTCCCTATAAGGGAAGATGATACTTGTTAATCTTGAGAATTATACCGCTATTATGAAATATAAAAGGGACATGCACAGAGGGAACAGGTATAAAGTAAATGATGTGATGATAAAAATATGATTTAAGCACGCGAAGGGATTGTAACAGGAGGTGTGAAAAGAAGGAAGCAAAAAATGGTAAATTACATCTCAGGAAGAAGTACAAAATTTTAGTAGAGGGAAAGAGGGGAGGGAGATGAGCATTGTTTGAGAAGGTACTCTCATCTGATTTAGTTCAAGGAGGGAACGATAAACTTAATTAACTATATAACTCTAACTAACTCTATAGGCAGTAGGAGGGGAAGGGGCAAGAAAGAAGAGGGGAAGCAAAAGGGAGGGAAGAAGTAGTAAAGGTAAAGGGGAGTAAAAGGGAGGGGGGCTAAAAGAAGGAAGGGAAGGCTACAGGAGGAGGTGGTGAAAAGTGAATAGTATTGAGGAGGGGAAGAGAGACAGGAGAATTAAAAGCACAAACAGTGGGAAAGACGATGGAAGGAAAGACACAGATTGTAATCATAACTGTGAATGTGAAAGGAATGAACTCTCCCATAAAACAGAGACAAATAGCGGGATGGATTAAAAGTCATAATCCAACAATATCCAATACAAGAAACACATCTATACACAAGGTACAAGTCAAAGGTTGGAGCAGAATATATTGTGCCTCAGCTGATGGAAGAAAAGCAGGGAGAGAAATCCTAATCTCAGACAAAGCCAAAGCAGAAATAGATCTAATCGAAAGAGATAAGGAAGGAAACTATATCCTGCTAAAAGGCACCATAGACAATGAAGCAATATCATTACTAAACATGTATGCTCCAAGTGGGATAGCATCCAGATTCTTAGAGGAGAGGTTGGGGAAGCTGAAGGAAGAAACAGACAGCAAAACGATACTAGTGGGGGACCTCAACCTCCCCATCTCTGAACTTGATAAATCTAACCTCAAAATAAACAAGAAAGAGGTAAATAAAACTCTGGATAAGGTAGATATGATAGATTTCTGCAGAAAACTGAATGGGAATAGAAAGGAATATACCTTTTTCTCAGCGGTACATGGAACATATACAAAAATTGACCATGTGCTAGGGCATAAAAACCTCACAATCCAGTGCAGAAAGGCAGAGATAGTCAGTGCATCCTTCTCAGATCATAATGCAATAAAAATTACATGTAATAAAAGGCAATGGAAAGATAAACCAAATCTTAATTGGAAACTAAGTAATCTAATCCTAAACAACAAATCATAGAAACAATCAACAACTTCATTCAAGAGAATGACAATAATGAGACAACTTAACAAATCTTATGGGATGCTGCAAGAGCAGTTCTTAGGGGAAGTTTTATATCTTTGAATGCCGACATGAATAAAATGAGAAAGAGGAGACCAATGATGTGGGTATGCAGCTGAAAAAGCTAGAAAACGAACAAACTGAAAACCCCCAAATAAATACCAAATTAGAAATACTGAAAACCAAAGGAGAGATTAATAAAATTGAAATTAAGAAAGCTATTGAATAAATAAAACCCGAAAAAAGTAATAAAACTGATAAACCTTTCGTCAATCTGATTAAAAAAAAGAAAGAAGAAAACCAAATTACTGTAATCAAAAATTAAAGGGTGAATTCACCTTCAATGAGGAGGAAATTAAAACAATAATTAGAAATTACTTTGCCCAACTTTATGCCCATAAATTCGACAATCTAAAAGAGATGGATGAGTATTTTAAAAAATTCAAATTGCCCAGATTAACAGAAGAGGAAGTTGAATACTTAAACAACCCCATCTCAGAAAAAGAAATTGAACAAGCCATAAATGAACTCCCTAGGAAAAAATCTCCAGGGCCAGATGGATTCACAAGTGAATTTTATCAAACATTCAAAGAACAGCTAATTCCAATACTATATAGACTATTTTTGAAAATTGGGGAAGAGGAAGTCCTCCCAAATTCTTTGTATGATACAAACATGGTTTTGATACCTAAACCAGGAAGAGACAAAGCAGAGAAAGAAAATTATAGAACAATTTCTCTAATGAATATAGATGCAAAAATTTTAAATACGATTTTCGCAAAACGAATACAGCAACTTATCACGAGAATAATACATTATGATCAGGTAGGATTCATACCAGGAATGCAGGGCTGGTTCAATATTAGGAAAACTATTAGCATTATCGACCATATCAACAACAAAACTAACAGAAACCACATGATTTATCTCAATAGATGCAGAAAAAAATACAACACCCATTCCTATTAAAAACATTGAAGAGCATAGGAATAAAGAGAACTTTCCACAAAATAATAAGCAGTATCTACCTAAAACCTTCTGCAAGCATTATATGCAATGGTGATAAGCTAGATGCATTTCCAATAAGATTGGGGTGAAACAAGGAGGTCCATTATCACCACTATTATTCAATATGGTACTAGAAATGTTAGCTGTAGCAATTAGACAAGATAAAGAAATTGAAGGATTTAGAAAAGGCAAAGAAGAAACTAAGTTATCACTCTGCAGATGATGTGATGATATACTTAGAAAATCCCAGAGACTCAAGTAAAAAACTACTTGAAACAACAAAACAACTCTGGTACAATTGCAAGTTACAAAGTAAACCCACACAAATCTTCTGCATTTCTATATATTAATAACAAAGCCCAATAGCAAGAGATATATCGAAAGAGAAATCCCATTTAAAGCTAAGGTAGACACTATAAAATATTTGGGAGTTTACCTGCCAAAACACACCCAGGGACTATATGAACACAACTATAAGACACTTTTCACACAAATAAAGTCAGATCTAAGTAAGTGGAAAAACATCAGTTGCTCGTGGGTAGGCTGAGCCAGTATAATAAAAATGATAATTCTACCTAAATTAATTATTTAGTGCTATACTAATTAAACTATCAGATAATTATTTTCTAGAGCTGGAAAAAAATAGTATCAAAATTCATCTGGAAGAACAAAAGGTCCAGAATATCAAGGGAACTAATGAAAAGAAATGCTAAGGAAGATGGCCCAGCTCTATCAGATCTCAAGTTGTACTATAAAGCAGCAATTATCAAAACCACTTGGTACTGGCTAAGAAACAGAAGGGTAGACAAGTAGAATAGGCTAGGTACTCAAGACACAGTAGACAACAAATATAGCCATCTACTGTTTAATAAACTCAAGGACGTCAGCTTCTGGGATAAGAACTCATCGTCTGACAAAAATTGCTGGGAAAACTGGATAAAAGTGTGGCAGAAACTAGGCATAGACCAATGCCTGATACCATACACAAGAATAAAATCCAAATGGGTACATGGTCTAGGTACAAAGATTGATACTATGGACAAATTGGTGGAGCAAGGAATACTGTATTTATCAGATTTATGGAGAAGGGAAAAATTTTTGACTAAAGAAGAGACAGAAAGCATTATAAAGTGCAAGATGGATAATTTTGATTACATTAAACTGAAAAGTTTTTGCACAACCAAACCCAATGCAACCAAAATTTGGAGGGATGTAAAAAACTGGGAAAGAATTTTTACAGCTAATGTCGGGTATAAAGGCCTCATTTCTGGAACATATAGAGAACTGAGTCAAATATAGAAAAATACAAGTCATTCCCCAAATGATAAATGGTCAAAGGATATGAACAGGCAATTTTCAGAGGAAGAAATTAAAGATATCTATAGTCATATGAAAAAATGTTCTAAATCAAAACAACTCTGAGGAACCACATCATACCTATCACACTGACAAACATGACAGAACAGGAAGACGATAAATGTTGAAGAGGATGTGGGAGAGTTGGGAGAGTTGGAACACTAATATCCTGCTGGTGGAGCTCTGAGTTCATCCAACCATTCTGGAGAGCAATTTGGAACTATGCCCAAAGGGCTACAAAAATGTGCATACCCTTTGGATCCAGCAATATTGCTTCTAGGCTGTATCCCCAAGAGATCATAAAAATGGGAAAGGGTCCCACACGTACAAAAATATTTATAGCAGCTATCTTTGTGGTGGCCAAGACCTGGAAATCAAGGGAATGCCCATCAATTGGGGAATGGCTGAACAAGTTGTGGTATATGAATGTAACGGAATACTATTTGCTATAAGAAATGATGAGCATGTGGACTTCAGAAAAACCTGGGAAGAATTATAGGAACTGATGCTGAGTGAAATGAGCAGAACTAGAAGAACATTACATACAGTAATACCCACAGGGTAAGAGGACTGTTCCTGATAAATTTAGCCTTCACAGCAATGCAAGGACCTAAAACATTTCCAAAGGACTCTTGACGCAAAATGCCATCCACATCCAAGAAAGAACTCTGGAGTTGAAACGCTGAATGAAGCAGACTATTTTCTCTTTTGTTATGTTCTGGTTTGGTTTTTCTCATGGTAGAACCCAGAGAAGACTGCATGTCGTCTTGGGGTGAGGGGTGAGGGGGAGAAAATTTAAAACTTATGAAAGTGACTGCTGAAAACTGAAAACAAAAAAATTAATTAAATTTTAAAAAATTAAGTTTGCTTTCTGTAATACTTATAGAAATGAAATGCTTCTTCAGTGTTTTTTTTTTTTGGTCTGTCACAAATACAGTATATTTTTAACAAACAAAAAAGAAATAACACAAAAGAAAAAGTGTCTAAGACTTACTTCAATTCAGTACCAGGCACAAATGTTTCTGAATTATCTAGAATGATAAATAATTCTAGTACACCTGAATTCATCATACTCAACTTAGAACCTTAAATATTAAATTTTTCAATGCCACAACACTAAACTGACTACTATGAGGAAACTTTGGGGGAAGATTAGATTGATAACAATGAAAAATAATCTATGATACAGCATAAAAAAGATGTCAAGTAAGAGCTACAGACAGTGTGGAAAAGAAGTTTATTCCTGCTAATGAGGACCAAGGCATCTCAGTGGATGAAGCCATGGATGGGTAGGCAAGATTCCAATATATAATGGAGGAGGGTATTCCAGATTTAAGAAATATAAACAAAATTGTGGAAGCAGGGAAGCAAGGGCAAATGCATGGGGGCTGAAATCTAGAAATCCTCTTAGGTTCTTCCAAAACAACAGGAGCACACTTGGCTTGTAAAGGGATGAGCAATGCTTTTACTCTTTGGATGCCAATTGAAATTGAGTTCATTCAGAAAAGGATGAAAAGTTAATGCTATCTGATGGCTTGTCTAAAATGAGATGGTGCTTCTCAAGCCAATTTCCAGAGGACAGGTGTCCCCAAGGGAAAACCCTTTAATACAAGTGGCCCCTTTGTTGGTAGCTGCTGTGGAACAATAAAGTGCTGAATAGGCTCTTATTAAGACTAGCTATATATGCTAAGCACCAGAGAGCTGGAAAATAATTTTACACAATACATAATAGTCAGAACTCACAGGCCACCCAGGCATCAGCCCCAACTGCCACTTGCTGTCCTGATCAAACAGATGACCCTTGCCCTGAAAGCCAACATACTTCTGGTCAGGACAGAGGAGAAAATTTCACCACAAAACTTTTAATTGGGGATTCTCTTTAAATCTTCTGTCCTCAATGTTTCAACTTGAAGTCATCTGCCACAGTGTTTTGGTTGGGGGGTTCCTGCACTATTTCATAAAATATCACAGAAGGGAACAGATTAAGCTCAATGAAGGAAACCAAGATCATGTATTACACTCACAATGTAAATGGATTCCAGTATAGGAGACAAAAAACTGCTACCCAAGTTAAGGACACAGGCAAGCTTACTTCACTTGAGGCAAACACAGGACAAATTTACAAAAAATTTAGCAGAACAAAACAAAGAGCTTAAGGAACAGTTATCCACTTCACAAATGCTACTTGCTTCCTCACTTAGCCTAGTACACGTGAGATGCCACTTAATTCACAACTTTTCAGTTAATCTATGTGCTGTGTACGTTGAGCTAGAGATTTGTACCACATTTTTGTGAGGTTCAAAGAATTTCTCATAATTTAAATCTAAAGGTCTTCTTTAACTTAGCTCAAGGTTCAGGTTCCCAGGTTATATGCTAAACAGAAAGATGACCTAGCCTGTGCTCATATCGCTAAAAGATAATAGCAGAGACAAAATTCCTGTTCTGCAGCTTCTGTGTGCATGTTTGTTTTTGTTTCTGATTAAGATCCATAGAGAGAAGAAAATTTCATCAATTCATTAATTAAGAATAAACTTTCTAAAATGTACTTAGTTCAAAAGCATCCTTTTTGGGGCAGGGATCAAGTATTAATAGTTTTTTCCAATAATACAGGTGGATGTATTTGGAATAAGAGATAAGACCAACAATGGTGACAACCAAATGAAGGCCCTGCAAAGAAAGACAGGAGGGGAATCAAGAATTTCTATTAGACTCACTTGGAATTCCAGTCACC
This sequence comes from Notamacropus eugenii, assembly GCF_028372415.1. Taxonomy (NCBI): domain Eukaryota; kingdom Metazoa; phylum Chordata; class Mammalia; order Diprotodontia; family Macropodidae; genus Notamacropus; species Notamacropus eugenii. The sequence continues at coordinate 150,983,151 of NC_092877.1, read as the reverse complement.
CAGAAGTTAAACGGCTAGCTCTGAAGGTCAGGTTTACCTTGGGTACTTATTTATTTGTGCAGCAAACTTTCATTGAGAGTCGTGATGCAGGGTCTGTACAAGACATGGCTGGAGATATGACCCTCGAGGAGTGTACAATGCAGTTAGAGACTTACACGCATAAAACTTGATAAAGCAGTACATAATTGAGTGCCAAAGAGAGTGGGAGAGATAACAAGTGATGAAAGATTTCAGTGGTGGCAAAGACCACTTAAAGGGAAAGCTCCATAGTGGCACTTGACCTGACTTTGAATTAGCTAGGTGGCAAAGACGTGAACAGTATTCCATATGGGGAACATACACTAAGTGAGATAAACAGAAACAGTGACAGTAAGTCTATTAGTTTGGTTAGAATGGAGAAATAATGTCAAGGAATAACAAGGAGATAAAACTATAAAGGCACACTCAGGGGACAGTACTGGATTAGAGGATTTGGGTTTGTTCTGGAAGCCCTAATAAACCACTACAAGTTTCCAAGAAGGGCAGGGACATATAACTGGTATTTCAAGAATATTAATTTGGTAGGAAGGAGAAGAGGACAGACACATGAATATCAGTTGTAAAGTTATTGTAATCCAAGAATTAGATAAAGAAATGAACTGGAAGTAGAAAGGATAGGTGAGGAGTTTTATAAAGTAGAGTGGAAAAAACTTGGGAAAAAGTGAAAGAGATGGATCCAAAGATGATTCAAGTTACAAAGTCAAAACGTTGAGGAAAATGGTGCCATAGGGAAAAAAATAAAGAATCTAGGAAAAAGAAGATCAATCACCCGACAAAGACAGTTTGTAGTGCTGACTATCACTAGATTTGCATAAGAAACTTGATGTTAACTTGAAGTCAATGTAGACAAAGAATTCTGTTAAAGGCTCTTAGGCAGGAAGGAACTTTTCCTATTGACTAAGCCCTGGAATTTTTTTAGTTATTTAAAAAAAAAAACCTTATATTATGGATTTTTTTTCCTTTCCCACTCATACCTAAGTGTCTTGATAGGGAAGGGAAAAAAAATGAAAACCCTTATATACATTTTATCTTATGCCATAAGTTAACATGTTATTCTATACTTATTACTTGATTTTTAAATTACCTTAAAATTATTTTTACCAGTTAAGATGCATGAATTACAGTTTTGAGTACTGTACAAAAGATGGACATTACAACAAAAAGATACACTCACCTGACACTTTCATATTGTTTCACAGTCATTAATGTATCTTCTATTGTTTTGCTCACCAAAGTGTTCACACTTGCAATAAAAAAATTAATAGCTCCAAGAAGAGTTTCTCCATTTTTAGCCAGCAGTTTCTGGGTATCTGCATTGTAGCCAAATTCTTCCTAAAATAAAGAAAATACATAGGTCATATAACTAACCTTGCTATATGTTAGTAAACCTTATAGAAAAAATATGAATATCACCAGGAGGAAAATATTTAATCTAGAAATCAAGATGAATTTTTCAAATTAACAACTTTGCTCCTGGACAACTCGATCTTCTTAGTACATAAATATTAACATATTTTCCCCATACAACTTGTCACCTAGCATCTATTGGGCAACTCTGCAACAGTATTCTAGGTATGAATTCATTAAAAATAATCACTCAGCTATCCTGATTTAATTTCATTATACATTACATTTTACTCAATAAATCTTATAGATTGCATTTTCAAATGTGGAAAGTCTTATGACCCAGTTTTATACATCGCTGAATATTTTGATGCTCTGGGTCCAACATATTACTGATTAATGGAAACACCTGATTGTGTTAAAAATCAGGACAGAATTAATTAGTACAATTTTGACTCAGCATTCTACAATGAATGCAAAGCACATTAATTTGTTGTCAACAGTGGGTCATTAAAAGGTGTAGTAATTTTGAAAAGATGGAAATTTTAGTTAACACTGTAACATCAGATCAGTACCTAGAGTTCTGGGCATGGATTCAAATCCTGTCTCTAACACTTTTAGCTACGCTCAGGAATGGGGGCAAATCATTTGGTCCCCTTAAGCCTCCAATGTAATACCCACTTGACAGGGCTCAGGGAAGGCTCAGATAAAAGTGTATAGAAAGCATTCTGCAAGCCTTAAAGCACAATGCAAATGTCAGTCATCATCTTCATCACTATTATTAATACAAATTTTACTCTAAATGAGGCAGGTAGTCTCACAAGAAAAAAAATATTAAAAGTTTAATAACCCTTATTGTGTTGTAAGCCTTTTCCTTCAAGACAGCCCATGTGACTCTCTCTCTGTCTCTCTCTCTCTCTCTCTATATATATATGCATATGTATTCCCTTTGGGTCTGGTTATCAAAATTTCATAGCACAGAATAACCAAGTACTACTTTACACATTGGTGCTTTCTTCCTCTATGAGGCAGCTGGTGATGCCATGGATAGAGCTCTGGGTCTGGAAAGTCAAGAAGATTTCAGTTCAAATCTGGTCTCAGATACTTTACTAGCTATTTTGTTTGCCTCAATTTTCTCCACTGTAAAATGGGAATAATGGAGCATCTACCTCACAGGGTGGTTGTGAGGATCAAGTGAGATCATATTTGTAAAGCGCTTAGCACAGTGCCTGGCACACAGTAGGTTCTATTTAAATGCTCATTCCTTTCCTTATCCTCTATCATTATAAATAAAAAGGCACATGCCAAACTGAACACAAATAACGTTAGTCAGGTTACTTAGTTTTTTTTGATTTGCTGAACGCAGCTGCTGTTATACAAGTTGTGAGTAACTCAAACATAATTCTGTCAGCTTTATTGGAGGTGGTGTAGGAGAATAAAAAGAGCTGCAGTTTTAAAATACATTTATGACGTCTGAACAATAAAGATCCTTCTCTAGAGAATGGAAGGCTGGGAGAGCAGCGGCTACTTTTGCTTTTTGCTTTGCATCCCACCCAGGAGCTTAGCCTAGTGCCTAGAAGACAGTGAATATTAAATAAATGCTTCTTGATCAATGACTGACTGATAGATTATAGAGAGCAAGAAGGTGTATTATATTTGGGCTACATGACGCATTTCATTTGCTGTTCCTTAATAAGAAAAAGCTGAAGTTAAGAACCATTTATGGGGCTGATTGTTACAGATGCAGGTATAGGCTTTGGATTAGAAAACCAGAGGTCCATTCTCACTGCAATTTTATGATAAAATGGTAAAATTAGAATTAAAATGTTAATGGGTGGAAATCTCTGTATTTCAGTTCATACAAATATGCTTTACCAAAAAAAAGGCCAAGACTCCCATCTTTCTTTCAATACAGCATCATTAAGCACACCTTCTAATATGTCACATTTCCACAACATTTGGCTTTTCTTTTTTTTTTTTTTTTTTTAGTGTAAGTCCACAATCCCTCATGATCAAGCCTGGAGCTGTTTCATAGGGTTAGCCATAGAATATGCCCAACTAAGAAGCTGGTCATAATAAAGATTATTAAACTTTTAAGGTTTTTTTTTCTGCTATTATACTTAAAAAGGATGTATTACATAAGGAATAAGCAAGCAGTAAGAACTGTAAGGTCTCATGACAGATTTTTTAATCCTGCTACAAAGACAAACAGTCTTTAAAAATGAAATGTTAAAATTAAGCCCCTTCCTCCCCCCACCATTCTAAATACAAACAGATAATTATGAGTTAATTCTAATATGCTAAGTGAACTTTCTGAGGCAGACCTGACTCAGATATATTCTAATTAAATACTAGTTTGATGAAGCTTTTATAAGAGGGACAGTGTGGTATAACAGTAACGGACACTGAACTGAGAAAGCTGGGGTTGGGTCTAGGGTCTACCATGAATTAGCTCATTGTAAGACTCAGGGTGAGCAATACTGCCTCTCTGAGCCTCAGTTCACATACCCTTACGTATGAGGAGACAGAAATATTCCTTGCTCATGGTTTAGGAAATGCAAATCTCAAATTTTATAAAAATAGGATACTTCATAGAAGCAGTTAAAGTCAAAGAAAAACCAGATAGATGGGCATGCATATCAAGAGTCATGAAACTGAACTAGAGAAAAGAAATTTACTGTTAAAGGGAGAATACAAACTGTTTTTTTGGTAGATAGGAAAAAAAAGAGAAATGATTAACAGAATAATATTAGGGCTCTATTTCTGGTTTCTACTGTATATAAAAAGTAAATGCTAAACTCTAGTCTCAAATATGCAGGGATATGGAATTACTATTAAAGTCAAAACTACTGAGAAAATTAAAGAATTGCTTAGCGAAGCTGTGAGTCACACCATGCCAAATACTACTATCAACTATCAACTATAATGAGTTAAATGATCTAAACAGAAAACAATTAAAAAATGATTAGAGAAAAGAGCACTATATTTGTCTTAAATATGGAGAAGGGAAACATCATATTAATTCCCACTAGTAAAACTGCTCCTTGATGGAAGGGCCTGAGTTATTTCTTTTCCTCATATGAACTTAGCACAGTGCTTAATAATAGTAGATGCCTAATAAATGCTTACTGAATTGAAAAAAGATAAGAGTATTGAAAACAAAATTAATGAGTTTTTAGAAAAATAAAATAATTTTTCATAACAGCTGGGAGCATATTTAAAATAAAATTTTTTGTAATTTTGAAACGTAAAAAGATTGTACTGCAAACTTATTAGGTTCTATAAAAGCAATAAGCACTCTTCAAAAGAAATGGTCAAAGGACAAGAACAGCTATTTTTGAAGGAAGAAATATAAATTGGGAATAACCACATTAAAAAAGATACCCAAATTCCTTAATAAGCAGGGAAATGTAAGTTAAAACAGCCAAAGAAAAACCTTGTACACACTTAATAGGGAAAAAAATGCAAAACATGATAAAATTAAATAGTCATGGTACTATAATAACCAGATACTACATTATATTGTCAGTGGAGCATAAGCCTAGTGTCAATGAGCTACAAAATTAATCTTATGACCCAGTAATTACATCACTAGTGCTTTACCCTAAAAAAAAAAAAAAAATCACAAAAAGGAGAGAAAAGTCTTATCTACATAGAAACATTTGTGGCTATTTTATAATAGCAAAAACCGAGAAATAATATATATGTCCAACTACTGGAGAAAGGCAGCTTAATTTAATGATGAAGAGGCATTATGAAACTGAAAATAAATTTCTTAAGGAAAAAACTAAATAAAACTCCAAGTCCTGAAACGGATTCAATGATAAACTTTCAATAAGGGGTTAATAAATTATATGGAACCATAGTAATTGGGATTACTGACAATCTGACTTCTGCAAATTTTACCTAATTTTCCAACCTGTCTAACAACCTTCTCCTTATCACAAAAATTTTGCTCACACCAAAGTAAATCCTTTTCTTCATATTGTTTCCTTTTTAAACAAGTTTTATCGATGTGTTCTATTTTTATATTACAAATATTTACAGATTACCCCTCACTCAGGTCTTTTGTAATAAAATAACTAAGTAAAATGAACAATATAGTGACCTAATTCGAAAGTACATGAAACATTACATATCTATATAGCAACCCTCCCACCTCTCAATTTAATAGAAAAACTTAATTAACAAAAATCTATTTTTGTTCTTTTCTACCTCTCACTCTAATAAAAAAAGAGGAGAAAGGAAAAACAAATTCCTTATAACAAATATGTGGAATCATACAAAACAAATTCTCTCATTGGCTATATAAAAAAAAGTATGTCTTATACTGTACCCTAAATTTACCACCCCTCTCCAAGGAGATGAATAGTATGTTTCATCATTGTTCTTCTGGAATCATGAATGGCCAGCATAGTGATCACAGTCTGCACAGCTTTCCAAGCCATTTGTCTTTATAGCACTCTTGTTATTATATAAACTATTCTTTTGATTTTGCTCACTTCACTCTGTGTCAGTTTTTATAACTCTCTCTAGACTTCTCTAAAATCATCTCCTCCTTGCAGCATAGCAGTTCCCCATCACATTCATATGCCATAACTTATCTATGTCATTCTTCAACTGATGGGCATCCCTTTAGTTTCCAGTCTTTTGCCGTCAAATAAAGAGCTGCTAAAAATATTTTGGTACATATAGGACCTCTTCCTATTTCTTAGATCTTTGGGAGTGTAATAGGGCTGGCAGTGTGTATAGCTAGATCACTGGTGCATAATGATTTTTGTGTATAATTCCAAACTGTTTTCTAGAACGACTGTATGTATTCACAAGTTCACCAACAATTCATTATTGTGCCTGTTTTCCCTAGCTTCTTCATTGTTTACTGTCTTCTTTTTTTGTCATCCTTGCCAATATGTGAGATGGCATCTCAGAACTGATTAATTAGCATCTCTAATTAGTAATGATTTTGAGCACTTTTTATATAGCTAAAGATAGCTTGGGTTTCTTCCCTTGAGAACTGTCTGTTCATTTCCCTTTTTATCTTTTTATTGGGAAAGGGGTCTTCTCCAACTGATAAGTGATCCAAAAGTATGAGTAAACAGTTTTCAGAGGAAAAAAATCTAAGAATAAATGCTCTAATTTACTAATAATTTAAGAAATGAAAATTAAAACAAACGTGATCTCAGGCCCAATCAGCTTAGCAAAGATGACAGAAGAAGAAAGGAAACTGGCAAATGTGGGAGAAGCTGCGGGGAAAAACCAGGTACACAAATGCACCATCGGTAGGACTGAGAACTGGTGTGGCTAGTCTGAAAAGCAATTTGGAACCATGCTTAAACAACTACTAACTTCATACCCATCGGCCCAGCGAGGCTGCTGCTAAGTCTGTACCTACAAAGAGATTGGAGAGTGAAGGAGAAGACTACAACGTACACAAAAATACTTAGAGCAGCTGTTTTTGTGGTGGCAAAGAATGGGAATCTGAGGGAAGGCCCATCAACTGGAAATGGATGAACAAGTTATGGCATGTAAATGTGAGGGAATATGACTGTCCTGTACGAAATGATTCTGAAGGAGATGACTTCAGAGAAACTTAGGAAGATTTGTATGAACTGATGCAAAGTGAAGTGAGCAGAATCTAGGGAACAATTTCTATAATAAGAAACAATTTTGTAAAGACCTAGGAATTCTGATCAACAAAATTAAAACCACAGTTCCAGGAAGATTCGGGATAAAATGGATATAAGACCCAGATATGAAAGGTCACATTATAAGCAAATCAGAGAAACATGGAAAAAATACCCATCTGAACTATAGATAGAAGAAAAGTACATGAGCAAACAAGAAATAGAGAGGATAGTAGAAGATAAAATGGATCATTTTGATTACATAAAATTAAAGTTTTGCATTAACAAATCCAATAAAGCTAACGTTAACAGGGAAAAATTGACTGGAGAAAAAAATCTTGGCAGCAAGTTTCTCTGATAAAGATCTTATTTACAAAATGGATAATAAAAAAATCAAAGCAGGACACTAAAAAAAAAAAAGGCAGTAGTATTTTCATGCTGGTAATAAATTTTTTTTATTACTTAAAACAAGAAAGTTTAGGTTAACAAGGATGGCCAAGCAATAACTATGTATCAAATGAATACTTTTAGGAACAAACATTAAAATTTATACTCTAAAAATTCATAATTTACATTACTGGCTTAGGTAAATAATGGATATATTATGAAGTCAGTCAAGCAGGTAACCACTTGCCCACTTAACAAGAGCCATTACTACATGAGACTTGAAGACTGGGCAAGTAGCTGTTCAGATGAATCAGAGCTTTTTAGCTACTCCTGTTACTACTCCTGAACAGACAAAACATGGTGGTGACTAGTTTTAATTAGACAACTAGGAGAGTTGTTCATTACATACATATACCGTAACTTGCATGTCAATTCCCTAAATGATGGCCACTTCCCTTAGTTTTCAATTCACTGCCAAAGACAAAAAAGAACTAATATAAATAATTTCATATGTCTGGGTCTTCTTTCTTTGATATCTTTGGAGTAGAGCTGTGCTCTCTCTTGGTCAAAGGGCATATGCAGTTTAGTAAACTTTCAGACAAACTCAATGTATGAATCTGTATGGTTTACCAATGCATACTTATTACCAGGATGCCCCTCCCTCCCCTACACCTATGGGGTTTTTTCTCCCCCAATGGAAGGAGAGAAAATAAATGCTTCCTTAACTGAAAAAATAAAAAGGGAGTGTTGTACTTTATTAAAAACTAGAACCCTATAACACTTCCTTCCTCCAAAAAATTCTTTAGGATTGCTTCTAAACTTTAAATGAACAATGTTCATAACATCTCAGAGTTGGAATCTATATAATGGATCTACATAATGAATCCATATAATAGACCACATTTATTCATGATTTTAAGGTTTGAAAGCATATTACACATATTGTTATCATTTGGTCCTTAAAACAACTCTATAGTCTTAAAAGAAGCTAAATGACTTACCCAGAGTCACCAAGATAAAAAGGGATTTGACCTAAAGTTTTCTGACTCCAAAGCCAATGCTCTTTCCATTACACCATACTGTAACTCAAAGGACATTCTACTAACAATGCAAGATAGTGCTTGTTAACTTGCTCTCTAGTCCTATACATACTAGCAAAAGAAAATTCCATTGCAACATAACTGACAAGTATTCCAGATTAGGGTCTTTGCTTAAAGGCCTCTGGGGGGTAGAGGTGAGGGCAGAGACTCACTCTGTCTAGAGGCAGTCCAAAGCACTTCTGGAGTTGTTCCTTACATGGAGCCCAAGTTTACTTCTACTGTGCTTAGTTCTGCTGTTTGGGACACTAAGAAGAACAAAGTCAACGTTCCTTCCGTAAGACAGCCCTTCAAACACTTGGGAGACAGCTACCATGTGTCCCCCAAGTCTTGTTTTCCTTGGGTGATACATCCTCAATTTCTTCAATTCATGTGGCTCATGAACTCCAGCTCACGCTCAGGGGGCTGAATCATTTGAGACAGCACACAAAGTGCTCTTCCCAATGCATGCAATTCTAGTTATATATAAGTTCATTAATGATTTCTTTAGTATCATTTATTTTAATTCTAAACTTATGTTTCTATTGTGTCTTCAAAACAAGGCTTCCCTAAATCGTGTATAACATATATATCAGAAAATGGACTGGTCTATCACTCCCCTGTAACATGTGTGACTATGTGCATACAGACATGCATATTTACATATGTATGTATTCCCTTACCCCACCCCCTGCCAATTCATTAGAAGACGCTTACATGGAGTTCCAGGGACTTCAAACTCAGGTCAGCAAATGCATCTCCGAGTTGCCTCTGAGTGTGTATCATCTGGAAGAGCTGGGAGGACAGTGTCTGGGCCAGTTTCAATATGTTTTCATATTTTCTCTTGTTTTCTCTTAATATATCAATCTGAGCTTCCAGTTCAAGGTCCACTGTTCTTGAGCCACGGCCCAGCTTCTCAGAGATAATCTGACGAGTACACTAAAAGCAGAAAGATCAACTTCATTTAGAAAAAAAATTAAAATGATGTAATAACTCAAAAGTTACCTATGTTACAATGTGTAGTGTACACCCTTTTTTGGCTTCTAAAGAGCTTTCTGCAACCTTATGCAATCACCCCTCCCAAATTCAGAATGTATACCAAACTGAAAAGTGTCTGACTCCTCACAAGTTTATCAGGACTCAGCAAGAATGTTTACCGAACAAGTCTCAACTCTTACTAATCTGAATATGTACATTTGTTTTCAGACAGTAATTAGGGTTAACTACCTAATCGTAATCTGTCAAATAAAATTTATTTCTCTTGGTGAAATAAGTTTTAATTTTTTACTGTATTCTAAAAACTGTGGGGACAGTGTTAGAGTATGAAATCTTGAATAGTAAAGAAAAAAAAAGGTGAACTTCACTGAGTAGACAAGGAGGCCCTGAAGTTTCTGATCAGGATAAGATGGTCTAGATCCAGTGTAGTCCTGACTCTACCCATATTACCTATGTGTCCTTTACCTCTCTGATTCTGTTTGCCTCATCTACAGAATGAGAGGATTAGACTCCATGGTCTGAGATTCATTTCCACTCTAGCTCTATGATTACATGAATTCACTAGAATATTAAAGGCTTAAACAAAAGAAGGTCAAGGGAAGGCCTCTTCCTACCTGGGCCTGGGAAGACTTGACTATGTTTTCAGGAAGAGAAAAGAACCAAAGGACAGAGAGAATCAGCAATGCATGACTGCTGATGGCATGACTGGCACTGCTGACTGCTCTTTCACCTGTATAGTAACTCTTCTGAGAACATCTGAGCAGGTAGGTATGTCTCAGGCATTAGGCATATTTATTTACCAGGCATCTGCAGGTATATTTTAAGACTAAAAAAGATCAAAGCCTTCTAAGCTCCTCATCTCTCCTCACCCACTCCTCAGAACTTCTCAGCATCACCACCTGTCTTCCTCTCCTTTCCTCTGACCACTGAAGATCTATTTCTCATTAATATTAATTCTCCCTACTGAAGCTTTGATCTCATTCCCTCCTGCCCAAAGGATTACTTTTCACTAAGGGTAATTCCCTTTATCTGAGGCTTTGTCCCATTCACTCCTGTTCTCTAGGATCTCGCACAATGTCTATGAAGTCTAAGGGTCTGGTTCACATCTCATCTCTGGTACTTATGAAAGAAATGGACTCAATGGTCTAAATCCTTTGATCTCCCTCTCTTCCCCTGCCCTTTCTCTCACTCTCCACTGACTACATATGCCTACAAAACATTTAGGTTTCCCCATCCAAAAAAAAAAAAAAGGTCCCCTCAACCCTCTGATTTTCATAAAGCCCCTGTCTCCACATTGGTACATCCAATGTTTCCACTGTCTTATCCTCTAACTCTTTTTGAATCCTTATTATCTGGCTTCTGTCTCCTCTGCTGTCTGCTCTTTCGAAGGTCATCAATGACCTGCTAATCATGATATCCAATGGCCTTCTCTGAAACATACGGAATACCCCCTTCTATTTACTATATGCTTTCTTTTTGGGCTATAGACAAACTTCATTCTCCTGTTCTCTCTTCATCTCTCTACTTCTTCTGTCTTCTTCATTGGAAGACCTGATTTAAATCTGGCCTTAGACAATTATTAGCTGTGTGACCCTGGATGAGTCACTTAACCCTATTTGCCTTAATTCCTTTTCTGTGAAATGAGTTGGAGAAGGAAATAGCAAAACACTCCAGTATCTCTACCCGGAAAATACCAAACAGGGTCACGAAGAGTTGGACATGACTGAAATGATCAAACAACAACAAAAATCTTTCTTGTGAATTAGATCTGGTGATGTCACTGCTGTTCAAAATTCTTTATTGGTTTCTTCCTGCCAACCAAGTGAAATTCAAACTCCTTAACTGGCATTCAAGGTTTTCAAATATCTAGCAGACCCTCCCTTTCTAGCTTTACGTTATAATTCAATCCATTTATGTTATGCTGTACCCAAACTAGACTGTTTTCTGTTCCTTAAACTTACCTAGTGCTTTATCACCTCTGATAGAGTTCATGCCTGAAGTGTCCTATGTATATTTATCTGTTGAATTTCTACCCATCTAAAAATCTCAATTTAATTGCTTTTTTCTACAGAAGGCCTTCCTTGATCCCCATATTGGTAATCATTTTTCTTGGACCTTGGAAAGAATTTTATTTATTTGTGTGTTTATTTATTTATCTATTTATTCTTACTTCTCTAATACACTTAATGATTTATCATTGTATACTGTACCTATACATCTTATTTCCCTCTTTTTAGAGTGCCAGTTTCATAAAGGCAAGGGTTATAGCATACAAAATTTTTTCATCTTCCTAATATAGTTTTCTACCCAAAGTAAGAACTAAATAAATCTTAGCTGAATTTGAATTCCATACAAATAAGATTTGTGGTAATAATGCTTCTGTAAACTAACCAACCTGTCCTGAATCAATGCCTTATTGTGACAGAGGGCTTGTGTAGCTCAATGAAACTATGAGCTATGTCACACAGGGTTACCTAAGACAGACAGGTCATAGTGGAGAGTTCTGACAAAAAGTGATCCACTGGAGAAGGAAATGACAAACCACTCTTGTATCTTTGCCAGGAAAATCCTACAGATAGTATTAAAATTACATAAGACATGATAGAAGAAGAGCCCCCTCAACCCAATGTTATGGAGAAGAGAAAAGGAGAATGAAATCGCTGGGCCAAAGCAAAAAGGAAGCTCTGCTGTAGATGTCTGATGCTGTAAACATCAGTACACAGGAACTTAGAATGTGAGATCTACGAACCAATGTAAGCTGTGTATGGTCAAGAAAAGGATGGAAAAATTAAACACTGACAGTAACAAGAATAATGAGTTTTAATTCAGGTGATCATAACATAAGATATAGAGTAGCTCTCACAGCCAGTAAAAGGGTGAGAATAGCAGTACTAGGCTATAACCTCAAAAATGACAATAACATCTGCTGGAATCCAAGGCAAATTGTTCAATGTCACAGTAATATAAGTCTATGCTCTAAACACTGATACTGACGAGGCCAAAGTTGCCCAGTTCTTTGAAGACCTACAATATCTAGAAATAACCTCAAAAAAAAGATGTCACGTTCATCATAGGGGATTGGAATGCTAAAGTAGGAAACCGAAAGATAATTTGGAATAACAGGCAAGTTTGTTCTTGGAGTACAAAAAGAAGCAGGGCAGAAATGCATAATATTTTCTCAAGGTAACTCATTGGTCATAGGAAACATTCTTTTTAAAAAACTCAAAAGGTGATTCTATACATGGACATCACCAGATGATCAATATCAAAATCAGATATGTTGCAACCAAAGGTAGAAAATCTCTCTGTAGTCAGTTAAAACATGATCTGGAGCTGACTATGGCTCAGATCATGAACTTCTTTACTGCTAAATTTAAGACTTAAATTGAACAAAGTAAGAAAAACCATCATAACATATTGGCATGACCTAAATAACCTCCCTTATGAACACAAGTAGACGTGATGAACAGATTTAGAGAATGAGATGTGGTAGACAGAGTGCCTGATGGATCACAGACAGAGATTTGTGATATTGTACAGGAGGCAACAACAACGAAAAATTTAAAAAAAAAAAAAAGCAAGAAAGCAAGATGGCGGTCTGATGAGGCTTTACAAAGAGCTGAGGAAAGAATGAAAGTGAGAGAGAAAGGAGAAAGCGAAAGATGCACACAAGTCAATGTACAATTCCAAAGAACAGCAAGGAGAGATAAAGAGGTGTTCTTCAATGAGCAATGCAAAGAAACAGAAGAAAGTAACAGAACAGGAAAGATAAAAGATCTTTTCCAAGAAAATGAAAATATCAAGGGAATTGTTTCAGACAAAATTGGGCATGATGAAAGACAAAAATGGAAGGAACTTGACAGAAGGAAGAGAGATTAAGAAGAGGTGGCAGAAATATACAGAAGAATTACTTAAGACAGACACCTGTGTGGTTACTGATGGAGGGCCAGATGTCTTGGAGAATGAAGCCAAATGGACCTTAGGAAGCAGGACTAACAAGAAGGCATGTGGGAGTGAGGGAATTCCAGCTGAGTTATTTAAAATCCCAAAAAAGAATACTGTTAAAGCATGGCATTCAATATGCCAGCAAATCTGGAAAACTCAATGGTGGCCACTGGATGGGAAAAAATCAGTTTACATCCCATTATTTCCTAATTGATAAATGGTCAAAAAATATGAACAGGAAGTTTTCAGATGAAGAAATGAAAGCTCTCTATAGTCATAAAAATGCTCTAAATCATTATTAATTAAAGAAGTGTGAATTAAAACAATTCTGAGGTACCACCTCACACCTATCAGAATGGCTAATAATGACAAAAAAGGAAAGTGATAAATGTTAGAAAGGATGTGGGATACTAATGTACTGTTGGAGAACAATATGGAATTATGCCCAAAGGGTCATAAAATTGTGCATACTCTTTGATCTATCAATACCACTACTAGATCTGTAATCCAAAGAAATTTTTTTTAAAAAGGGTGAAAGGACCTATCTGTACAAAAATATTTATAGTAGCTCCTTTTGTAGTGGCTAAGAACTGGAAATCAAAGTGATGCCCATCAATTGGGAAATGAATGAACTAACTGTGGTATGTGATTGTAATGGAATATTATTGGGCTATCAGAAATGATAAGCAGAATGATTTCAGAAAAACCTGCAAAGACTCCCAGGAACTGATGCAAAGTGGAGTGAGTAGAACCAGGAGAATACGATACACAGTAACAGCAACATTGTAACAATGATCAACTGTGAATGACTTAGCTGTTCTCAGCGATGCAATACAAAGGACTCATGATGAAAAATGCTTCGCATATCCCAAGAAAGACCTGATAGGAGTCTGTGGATGCTGAACAAAGCAGATTATTTTTCACTTTGTTTTTTTCATGGGTTAGTTATTTGGAACTGTGTCTTCTTCCACAACATGACTAACATGGATGTGACTGCACATGTATAACCTATATCAAAATGCTTACTGTTTCAGGAGAAGAGAAGGAGAAAATTTGGAACTCAAAATTTTTTAAAAATGAATGCTAAAAATTGTTTTTACATATAATTAGGAAAAAATAAGATATTATTTTAAAAAATGAAGGATTAAAAAAAATAAAAAGGCAATGCCAAAGAATGTTCAAATTGCTGAACAACTACACTAATTCCAGCAAGGTTATACTCACGATTCTGCAAGCTAAACTTCAGCCTATGTGAAGTGAAAATTCCCAGAAAAGCAGGCTGGTTTTCAAAAAGGTAAAGGAATTGCCAGCGTTCACTGGATTATGGAGAAAGCATGGGAGGAGCTCCAGAAAAATATCTACTTCTGCTTCAGTGACTACACCAAAGCCTTTGACTGTCTAGATCAAAACAAAATATGGCAAGTTCTTAAAGAGACAATAGTATCAGATTATCTTACTTGTCTCCTGAGGAACTTGTATGCAGGTCAAGAAGCAAGTTAGAACCCAACACGGAACGACTGCTTGGTTTAAAACTGGGAAAGAAGTACAACAAGGCTACATATTGTCTTATTTATTTAACTATAGAGTACAATGTAAAATGCCAGGCTGAACAAATCAAAAGCTGGAATCAAGGCTGCGGGGAGAAATACCAATTATTCAGATATGTAGATGATTCCACTTTGATGGCAGAAAGCACAGAAGAATTAAGGAAGAAAGAAGAGAGTGTAAAGCTGACATGAAGCTTACCATTAAAAAAAACAAGATCATGGTAACTGGAGACATAACTTCCTGGCAAATAGAGGGAGAAGAAATGGAAACAATACCAGATTTTGTATTCTTGAGCTCAAAGATGGCGACTGTAGCCATGAAATTAAAAGACCCTTGCTCCTTAAAAGGAAAGCTATGGCAAATATGGACAGCATTTTACAAAGCAGACATCACCTTTCCAACAAAGGTCCATATAGTCAAAGCTATGGTTTTTCTAGTAGTAAAGGATGGCTGTGACAGTAAGAAAAGCTGAATGCTGCAGAACTGACATTTTTGAATTGAAGTGCTGTAGAAGACTTCTGAGATCCCTTTGAGATCAAATCAGTAAATACTCAAAGAAACTAATTCAGGCTATTCCCTGGAAGCACAAATGCTGAAGCTGAAACTTATATACTTTGGTCATATAAGGAGAAAACAGGACTCACTGGAAAAGACCCTGATGTTGGAAAAGATTGAAGGCAAAAGGAGAAGGGAATGGCGGAGATGAGATGGATAAATAAGTGTCATAGAAGCAAAGAATATGAGCTTGGACAGACCTCAGCAGATAATGAAGGGTAGAAGGGCCTCTAATGCTATGATTCATGGGGCCACAAAGTGTTAGACATGACTAAACGAATTAACAACAACTAACCAACCACAATTCCCCGACTGATAAATGATCAAAGGATATAAAAGTCAGGTCTCAGAAGAAGAAATCAAAACCATCAATATTCATATGAAAAATAATTAAGAAATGCAAATTAAATCTGAGATACTATCTTGCACCCATAGAATGGCTAAGATGACAGAAAAGGAAAATGACACATGTTGGCAGTCATGTGGGAAAATAAGTACACTAATACACTGTTGGCAGAGCTGTCAACTATTCTAACTATTTTCAAAAGCAATATGAAACTATGCTCAAAAATCTATTAAAATGAACTACTAAACTAGCTCTACACCCCTAGAAGATCAAGGAAAGAGGTAGAAGGACCAATCTGTATCGCAGTATTGATAGCAGCTCTTTCTGTAGTGCCAAAGAACTAGAAACTGAAGGGATGCCTATTAATTGGAAAATGGTAGAACAAGTTATGTTGTATGAATGTGACGGAATATTATTGTCCTGTAGGAAATGATGGAGATGGTTTCAGAAAAAACCTGTGAAGACATCTGAACTGAAACAAAAATTAAGTAAATAGAACCAGGAAAACAATTTACAAAGTAACAGCAACACTGTGAAGAGACTCAACTGTGAAAGACAGAGTGACTGATTAACATAATGACCCCACCACAATTCCAAAGGATTCCTGATGAAAAATGCTTTCTACTTTCAGAAGGCGAACTAATGTACTCAGAGTGCAGATTGAAACATAATTTTTTTTCTTTCTTGCCTTTTTTTCCCCTCCAGGACATGGCTAATGCAAACATTTATTTTGCATGACTTCACAAATTGCACTGGGGTTTTGTATTCTTTCGCGCCTTCTCAATTAGTGGGGAGGGTGAGAATTTGAAACTAAAAAAAAAGAAACCTGAATTAAAATAAGATAAAATAACCATAACTCAGAATTTTGGATATTATTTATGCATTTGCTTTAAAAATATTTTCAGTGCTAATTCTTGCAATAAAACTGTTAATTAAAAAGAAATTATAATATTCTGAGACTAGTAAAACAGTATTAATGTTGCAAAAATGTTGATGGCAAGTTGATTTAACTTTCCATCTGCATTTAATTTACAAATTAAATTGACATTCCCTGACTAGTTCTATACTCTAGAACAGAAAATGATCAAAGAGATTAAACTTTTCAAAGAAATTTCACTCTTATGAATATAGACAATAAAGGTCAGAGGAATGGGCTAGGTTATTTAGCAGAGGGGCAGAATAATTATTTTTATAAAAAATATTTGGGGAAGAGGAGGGGAAATATGTTGCAGTTACTAACATGATGCTTGAGAAAAATTGTTTTAAAAGATTTTTTTCTTGCAACATGACTAATATGGAAATGTTTTGTATGATTTCACATGTATAATTGATATCATATTGTTTGCCTTCTCAGTGGATAGGGGAGAAGTTGGAGGGAGGGAAAGAATTTGGAACTCAAAATTTTCTTTACAAAAAATGAAAACTAAGTAATTAAAATGAGCAAGATAAAGGAACAAGGTAACACCAACAAGGTAAGAGCTGTTTTGTTAAGCCTGCTCGTGACCACACCCAACTACAATGTTTTCCTTTTAGAGATGAAGTTTTACTCTATCTGTAAGCTAAATCAAGTGGCACGTCTATTAACAACAGATAGATGAGGTTTTCTATACAAAGGTCAAAAAAGCCAAGATTCATTGAAGAAGCTTTTGCAGACAGGGTAGAGTGACAGTCATGTTCTCTGTTGACTTAGTGGTAGATTATTACAGAGAAATAAAGGGCAAGGCCTCTCTGACGTGGGAAGGAGGTCTAATGAGCAAATGCCTTTTGTTTCTAGGAGACTGAAAAAGTGAGAAGAGGAAAAAAGGAGGAAAGATTAAGATTCCAGAACATACCAAGTGAAACCTGGATTTTAGAAGCAAACTATGAACTGAGTTTTAAGAAACTTGTACTTTTAAATGTAGATAAGGCAATCTTATCTATATAAGATCTACAAGGAATTTAAGTGATCTGGAAATGAGAACATTTCACGTGGCCTGTCTACACAGATTTTCAGAGTACTATACTAGCTGCCTTTTGTAAAAAGAGGATTCACAATATATCATTCGCTGGGCCCCAGCATAAATCTGGTCATATAACACACAAAGGATGGCTTAAAAAATATAAACTGTTTCCAGATGTACTTAAGAATTCAAACTGCCAGCTTGGAAATGACATATCAGGGAATTTAGTCTATTTCCTTGTCTCTAACTTAATGTCCTGACAATTAAAATAACAGAACTATCAGTTTCTCACCAATAAGAGGAAGTAGCTGTATTAGATTATCTCTAGGATTTTATTTCCATCTTTAATGTTATTTAGTTTTTCATGCTTTTCTATAAAAAAACCTAATTTCTCCAAAATTGCCTCCAGCAATGGGGTATAGAATAATAATGACAATAACAACACTCATAATAATAATTAGTACTTATATAGAGCTTAAATTTGCAAAGTGCTTTGACAAGCATGACCTCACAACCACCACAGGAGCTAAGTGCTATCATCATCCCCATTTCACAGATGAGGAAGCTGAGGTCGACACAGGGTTAAGTGACATGTCCAGGGCTGGCTGGCTCATTGGCTGTTGTCCTTCCTTCTCAAAGAGGACCAAAATAACAACACTATGCTAGAGTCAAGTTCCAGTGCATCCAAATGTGGCTGAAATGTTCTGCCACAGGTGGGGCACAAATAGTCTGTGTACACATTTGAGGTGGTTTCTCAAAATCTGAGCATCTTGCATTTTTTTGGAGCTATTTCAGTTCTGCTTTGCTCACAGAGCCCAGAATCTTCTCTGATGAGGAGAGGCCATGCTGGGCAATCCTGTGCCAGCATCTCAACCCATGTCTCATGATCAATTGCAAAGTTCTTAAGAGAGACCTTGAGAGTGTCTTTATATTGCTTTCTCTGACCATCATGTGAATGCATGCCTTGTGTGAGTTCTTCATAAAATAGCTTTTTTGGCAAGCAAATATTTTGCATTTGAACATGGCCAGCCCATTAGACTTCAGCTCTCTGAAGCAGAGTTTGAATGCTTGGCAGTTTAGTTTGAGAAAGGACCTCATTGTCTGGTACCTTATCCTGCCAGGTGATCTTCAGAATTTTCCCAACACAATTCAAATGGAAGCAATTCAATTTCCTGACATGGTGCTGGTATGCTGTCCAGGTTTCACAGGCATACAACAATGAGGTCAGCACAACGATTCTGTAGACTTTCAGTTTGGTAGTCTTGTTTGATACCTCTTCTCTCCCATGCTTTCCTTCTTTGGAACCTCCCAAACACTGAGCTAGCTCTGGTAATGCATGCATCAACCTCATTATCAATGTATACATCCCTGGAAAGTACACTACCAAGGTAAGTGAACTTATCCATAGTATTCAAAACCTTCCTTTGCTGAAACCAACGGCTCCACGTATGGAAAGAGCACCTGTGTTTTCTTGGTGTTAATTGTTAGGCCCAAACTAGCAAAAGCAGCAGAGAATTTGATCCATACTTTGTTGCATCTCAGCATCAGAGGCTGCATTGAGTGCAATTATCTGCAAATAGGAAATCATGCACCAATACTTCCTCCATTTTGGTCCTGGCTTGCAGCTTTTTCAAGTTGAAGAATTTACCATCAGTGCAGTAGTACAGCTAGTAGGTATCTGAGCCCAAGTTTGAACTCAAATATTTTTGGCTTAAGGCCCAGAGCTCTATCCACAGTGCCACCAGTTGCCTCTGAAAATCTTCATAGCCATATTTACAAAGGAAATATATAGGGGAAAAAGTGATAAAAAGTGAATCAGAGCTCTTTTCCTAACATTTTTTTTTTGCTGATTTTTGCTAACATTTAAAAATTCTGAAGATCACCTGGCAGGATAAGGTACCAGACAATGAGGTCCTTTCTCAAACTACAAGCAGTAGGAGGAAGAGGAAGGCCTAACGTTATTGGTGTATTGCAAACCTGACTCTATGTTAAGAAGTTGCATAGTGAAATGAAAAGAGTGCTAGACTTGGATTCAAAAAGTACCTGGGTTTGAATCCTGCCTCTAGGTGACCAGAGACAAGCCTCCTAAACTTGGGGTGTTTATTTACTCATCTACAAAAAGAAGGTCAAGAGCATACCCTGTGTAGAAATTGGTCCATAAGGTTCTTTGAGCTTCTAAGGAGATAATGTAGGTAAAGCACTTTGTAAACTTTTAAATGTATATAAATATTATTAAGGAAAAAAAAGAATAAAATGAATAGTAAACACATGGGTAATGAATTTCAGTGTTAATTAAAAAGTAGGTGGGTGGGTCTATGTCAGTTTAATGTTTTCTGTAGTGTCAAGATGCTACACAACAGGTACTGGGAAAATAAAAGTTACCTCGGGACAAAAAACAGATATTAAAAAGTGAGATAATGGAGCTAAGGGAGGAAGAGAAGGTGCTCAGGGACACGGAAAAATATTAATATGAATAGGCCAACGGGACAGCCAACGAATGAATGAGACAATATAACAAGAAAAATAGGCCTGAAAGTTCAGAGGACACACATTTAGAGAAAGATGAGGAGGATGAGGTTCAGCATGAACATTAATGATAATCTAAAGAATTTTTTTAGGGCACTTAGTGTTTGGAAAATGTGCCAGGCAAACACAATCTGCATGATTTTCTGATGCTGAGATGCAACAAAGTATGGATTGATTCTGTGCTGCTTGTGCTAGTTTGGTCTCTGGAGATCAAGATCTAGGTTGTTCTTCTAAAAAAGTATACATAGATTTCTGCTGTGTCTCCTATTCTGGACCAAAAGAAAGGAACGTACAAATTATTTTCCACATACTCTTGGTGAAAAACAGCAGTTTGAGAAATTAATATTAAAGGTAACGTGATCTAATACAAAACTCATGTCCAACCTTTTTAATGATACTAAACTATACAAAGTAAGCATCTACTCTGTGATGTCATGGATAATTGTTGAAAAAAATACGAATACTAATATTATTTTTCCTAGTGTAAATTGGGCTTAAGAAAGAAAAAGCAGTCAGATTTTGATTTAACTGAACTATCTTCTTAATATCGTACAACAAATGTTTACAATAGATCCTTAGAAAGTACGTGTCAGAGATCAGGGCTGACACTAAAATCAGAAATGAAATGAGAGTTCTTCTAAGGCAGCAGGAGTTAGTCTTCAAGTCTAAGGGGGTAAAATTTAGGAGGAAGATCCAGGACACCTAGAATGGGAGAAAGAAGTGGCCAACACAACCGCCAGGATCCAGCCAGGATCAAAACTAGTATTTAAGTAGTTAACTAGTATCAGAAACCAATGTGAGCCACATGTAACTTTACAGATTAAAAAGACAGACACAGAAAGGTAAATGCTGAATTATTAAGATCCTTAGGCTACCTCTATAACTCTCTTTGCAACTTAATGGACTGACTGCATGGGTGAGTTCAAAAGGTTACTCAATGCTTACCTCATGGGTGAGCAGACAGGGTTCGCACTTAGCAGACATCTGATGCAGTTATGTAAATATTTCCTGTCCTCTCCCCTCCATTACGTTGAAATAAAATAGCAACTTTTGTGACCCCCAGAAAGTTACTTCCATATAGACTCTAATCTAGTAATAGTTGTATTTAAAATAGAAATAAGACCCAATGTATAAATACTGATATGGCAACATGGGGTACAGCAGGCAGAGCACTGGGCCTGCAGTCACGAGTGAGTTCAAATTCAGCTCCAGACATTACTAACTGGATGACCCTGGGCAACTCACTTATCCTTGTTTGCCTCAGTTTCCTCATCCGTAAAATGAGCTGGAAAAAGAAATAGGAAATCGCTCCAGTATCTTTGCCAATAAAACCCGACATAGGAGTCACAAAGAGTAAGACATAACTGGAAAACAACAAAGATGAACACCGATCACTGAATGATAAAAGATGTTAGTTCAAAACTGTCATGATATTCCTTAGATCCAAAATATATTCATGAAAGCTAACTTAGAAAGGCATATTCTATGTACTAGATGGAAAAAGTGACAGCACCATCAAACCAAATACTTTTCTCAAGCCCAGTTCTGTTCCATGAACAGGTCTACGTTACGGAAAAAACTTTCAACGATAAGCAAGCGGAGGCTCCATGGGAAGACACGCACATTAAGGTGCTACGGATGGAGCAGTGACTCTGTCCAGCGACCGTGGGAAACAATCACAACTGTTGTGGGGAAAACGTCAGTGAAGTGTTTCTCCTGTTGGGCTCAAAGATCCCACTCCTGGGCACATGCTCTTTAGAAGACCAAAAGAAGAAAGCCAGATCCGTACAGACCAAATATTTATAGGAGCACTTCTGTGGAAGTGAGAAAAAAAGCAAGTACCCACTGATGGAGAATGGCTAAACAAATAGTGGTACATGAATTTAACAAGACATTAATGCTTTGTGAGAAGAGGAGAAAATGAGGACCTCAGAAACACTTGGGAAGACTGGATGTGCAGTGAAGTCAAACCAGAAATATACCATGTAAAAGGAATAACATGATGTAAATGAAAACACCACCAAAAAGCAGGCACACACTTAACACTGAGAGACAAGTAAGGCACCAGCTTCCTCTTTCTGGCAGAGAAGGGAGGTGTGAGACACCCCAACAGAGCCAGGGGGTACCCTGCCTGCTTCAGTTGTACTTAACAGGAAAGGGTTTACTTGGTGGCAGATTGGTGAGTGGATATACTCAGAAATGACTGATATAAAAAACAAAGGCACTGATCATTTAATTTAAATTATAAATACATATAACAATCTATAACATATAACTATATGTATGTATATATAATAGATATCCATAAAACATTAATCTAAAGTATAAGTATTTTTTTTAAATTTTAAGCCAACTACTAAAGGAGTAGTTACAGGCTGCAATGCAGGAAACCTAAGTTAAAGTGAATAAATGATCTGCCAGGGAAGAAATGCAATCAGCTTCCGTTTTTGATGAAAGACATGAACATTTTTCACAGGTTTTTCGCAGCTATTACAAATAATACGGTTACAGACAACAATTTAGTGGATGTGGAGGTCATTTTCATACCATAGGGAGTTGTATCACTTTGCAAAAGTGATTCAGTAGGGAATACAAAGAACTGTTGGTATATGTTTATCCTATAATATATAAGTAAATTGAGACAAGGCTTGTAGGCGATCAAAAATGGGAAGCATATGAGAGAACATATTCTTTCAAAGTCAGTCAAACTAGAGAATGGAACAGATAAAAAAAAGGAATGTGGAAGGGGGGAAGTGGGAAAGATGGAAGAAAAAAGACAAAAAAAATCAGTCTCCAGCAGCTTCCCCCTAACAAAGAGGCCCATCTTATGTTAAATGCCCCAAAACTTAGTTTACAAAACAAATAAGAAGCAGTTAGAATTACAAAACAAAAAAAGCCTCCCATCAACAGGATTCAGGTAGTTTTCTAGACACAGAATCAAGGCCTGACAAGTAGTTAAACAATTACTTATATGAAAGGACGGTGAAAAGTAAAAAGATGCTGCACGTGGGAGAAAGAAAAAAAAAGCTCCATGTTTACAAAATTAAAATCTAACCCTTCCAAACTCTCACAGGTAAGGTCTAAGGGCATTTGAAAAGATGAAAAATAAGCTAATGTTCTCTAACAGTAAAAAGATGCCAAAGACATGTTTTCTCTTGCAGAAAATTAAAATATAATTTTGACAGTGAAAATGTTACAAAAATCATGGAACACCAGATATGCATACACCGAGTAAAAGGTCTGAAGGCATCATGCAAGTCTGAAAGGAATAGCAGTGATTTTTAGCACTAATTTGAGATTTTTATTTTTTAAATAACAAAATAAGGGTTTTTCCTAAAAAATTTGTTAAGTTTTATGTAAATTCAATTTTGACCATGAATAAAATGACAAATCTTACTTCAAGAATCCTGAGACATAAATATTCCTAAGAAGCTTCTGAAAACCTGAATTAGGCCTGTCAATACTGTAAAAGTAAAGAAGATGACACTTTTAGTTTTAGAACAACAGTCTTGTCAGGATGAGAAATAATTTAATTTGATAGAAACCACAGAAACAGATCTAGCAAAGAGGAAAAAATATTGAGATCGTCACCTGGAAAAATTAAGAAAACAGTCTAGTATTTGGAGAGGAACAGGTTACTCATCTCCTGCCCTGAGACTTCTTGGGACTCTCCTGTTGTCACTGAGCTAGCAAGACACAAGTCAGAGGAGTTTCCAGTGAGAATTCTCTTCCAAGACTTGAGCGACACTTGGCCAAACCCCGTTACCACACCATATAGTACACCGTATGATTGTGGATTTAGATCTACAAGAAGGAAGACTCACTCTGAGAGATCTGAAGTCACTGAGCTTGGAATGAGTATGAGTCTGAGGGACATGCACCAAATACGAAGTCACAGAGTACATAGAAAAGGGATGAAAGTGAAAAAGCCTGTTTCCAAAATACTTTTTCTTCTTACTTTCTAGAAAAAGAGTAAAAAACAAATAGTAAGATCCATAATTATGCTTACTATTATCCAGAATCATTTCAAAAAATGTTATTTTCCCTGATTAGCTCTTAAGAAATGAGTTTAACTTCTCTCAACTCACTTCCTTTATTAATGAATATGGCTGACTGAAGTATCAGAATATTTAAAGCCTCTGTCTTTCATTGCTACAAAGTCAGTCCTAAAGTTAAGATACTTAAAAGGAAGCTGAGATTCATATTTTAGGAGGAAAGATATTTCCAGGGAATAAGCTTGACTGCCCCGATATTTTACCCTAAAATAGCAGCACGTTCTATAGACTATTAAAAGACAGTATGGAATAGTGGACAGAGTATTTGATCAGGAGTCACAAAAACCCAGTTTCCTCATCTATAAATTGGAATTAATATTTGTCACCTATTTCACAGGGTTGTGAGGCTCAAATGAGACTACAGAAAGTGTTTTTCAAATGCTAAAGTGCTACAAGTATACCAATTATTATTATTATTAGAATAATAGGAAAATACAGATTTAAGACAAAAATTGGGATGATTATTTTTTAAAAAACCTTTCACTTGATAAATAAGTACACCAAGTGTTGTTAAATAGCAAGCTGTCCTGCAGTTAAAACATAATTCAATTTGTAAAAAAAAATTAATAACGCACAACTTTTCAGGATGTATTCTGCATAACATAAGGGATACTGGCATTAAGATTACTTTTCAACAGAACATTCTTAGGTAAGACAAAGGGGATATGCTCCATATAAAAATATAAGTGTGTGCACATGTGCATGGATACATATGTATAATTATATACACCTATATATGCAGTCCTCAATTTCATTTGATCATTTTGACCCTAAATCCTCTAATCCATACATACTAGTTCCTTTGCCCTCCTACACTACTTGCATGTTGTAGACTTTTTTGGACGGAGACTTCTCTCTCTCTTTCATCCTTCTCTCTGTCTCTCCAATGTCCCACACTGCCATAAGAATTACCTAATCTTTACAGACCACTCTACCGAGTCCTCTACTCCATTATTTTCACAGCCAGATTTCAGAGAGCCTTATGTTTCAGAACTCAAGATTGGTTTTAAAGAATTTGGGAGTTTAAGTCTACTAATACTATTTCAATAACATTGTGGGCTAAATAAACAGGCTTCGGTGTGCTGCTTTTAGAATTTAACTGTGCATTACAGCAGCAGTTCTACAAGAATCAATCCATGACTATTTATTTAAATACATACATGTCAGGTGCTAGTGATACAATGATCTACCTCCCCCATTCCCAACCCCAAATGATCCCTGCCCTTAATTAGTTTATAGTACATTCTCCCGGGGGGAATCAATATGTACTATTCTAGTCTCTGTTCTAAACAGCCTGCTTACAAGATGAATTTTTGTAAAGCAGTCAGTTTGTAAATCTGAAGAGTGTGTCAAGAACAGCAAATTATTCTGGCAGAAAACACCACCTTCATGCAGGTGTATCCCTGTGAAGTATAAAGAAGGGGCTTTTACATGGGCAATGAAATTGTGTAGTGTTTCCTGCATTCCAAGGTAACATACCATGTTTATATTTACATGTGACAAGCACTTACCAAGCATTTACTCTATATACTCCACCTCCGTTCCATTACTGGCCCTGAACACTGTTGAAGTTGACCATGGTTGTGCTAATTTTATCCATTATTCTGAAAACTTAACGACAAGCTTTGCAGTTATTCGGATTATTATGGGACTATACAATAAATTCTGTGACAAAATTTACAAACCTTATAGGTGTTAAGGCTCCATTTTCTTACAAGTTCTAATTTCTCCATTGCAGGATTTTTCGTTTCATCTGCTAAAATAACTGGTCCACTTTTTTGCTGCATTCTCTGGCTGCCTACATGATAACAACAAAATACATGTAAACATAAAAAGGAAAAATCCAACACTGACACATTTTTATTCAAATCACTTAACTATGAAAACATAATTTTCTATAAAGGTCTAAAATTTGTTGAAATCTATTAGAAATAACTGTGTTCCACATATGAGTAGCTTAGTAATGCCAAAAAGCATTCCAAACAGATTCTGATGCAAATCCTCCTCTCCCATCTTAGCCTCAACCACATACTTTCTTTGTGTTTTGCTTTGTAAGTTTTAGCATACAGAAAAAAACTGAGAGAATAACTTTTTACTATCAAGGGACAAACACTAGTTCTGGGCCTATTATTAACTACTTTTTTCTTACTAAATTACCTTGGGACAGGTCACTTAATCTCTTGAATCTATTTCCTCATTTCTGATATAAGATGGTTGGCCTATATTATTTCTAATGTTCCTTTTGGGCCTTATATTCAAAGAATCTCTGAAAATTTAAATAGTCACTGAAATTCTTTATTATCCACAACAAACGCTGTAGTTGAAATTATTATCTAGTCAAACACCTTTAACTGAGGTATTTATTGCCCATTTATTGCCCCATATTGGCAATAAATAGTAAAAGACACAAAAAAGTGAAAACAGAACCTTGGGATTCTGCATGAAGCACTGATAGTAACTCTTTAATCAAGTACACCCACACAAAAATTTTAAAATGAAGGAATTTTATATACAAAGATACGTACATTACCTAGGCCTACAATGGTAACTGCAAACAGATACTAAGAAAATAGAAACCACCGACCCTCATCAATCCCATTCCCATTACAAAATTATCCAAGAGATAAAGAGGAAATGATATAACCAAAAAAGCAGGATAAAGCCGCAAAGTCATAAAGCTGAGAATTTAGGGACAAACAGATTTTAGGGATAAACAAATTTTCCAGAACTAAGCAAGGAAGTTACAAACTAGCACAACATTTCACATATTTTACCTTAGGACAAGGTAAAATGTCAAATTTATTAGCTCATCCTACTGATGACAGAAAAGCCAGAAAGATGCAGTAAGTACAGAAAGCACAAATGACTTCCATCGAAGTGTTAAAAAGTGGCAGTCATCAAAAAAGCAGGAATCAGACACACCTACCCCTAACATACAAGAAAAATGATTATAAACAGTAGGGAATTAATTAGTGAAGCTTTAGCAGTGGCAAAGAGGGACTTAGCCAGTCAATGCTGTGAATACCTGCAGGACCAATTAAATCCCTTCCTGGTTCAGCCAATCTGCTAGCAGCAGCATTGCTAGGAGGTATAACAGAAGACATAGGTGGTGCTGGGGAACCTGAAAAGGGTATATACACTGAACTGTAAAAATCCATTTTTCATTTGTTAAAATATACTTCACATTTTCAATTATTAAAGAGAAATTGTTTTCACTGACAAATGAGTTTCCCTCTGAACTGGAAGAGGCTAAAATGAGAACGAAAACATGAAGTTAAGAGCTGAAATCTCTGGGGAGAGTCCATCGACTGGAGAGGTAATGCACTGGATGTCCACAAACATTTTCTTCGAATTGGTGGGCAAATTTTAATACATTCTACACATGTATGTATTTTTGTGTATAACATATATGTGCGTATAGTTGCCTTTCAGAGTTTGCTCATGTAATTCAATTGTTGTGCCCAATGGACAGTCATTTTTATTTGGAAGGTACATGAAAACATTTTAAGGCTGGTTATGCTGTTATTAGAATTAAATCTAAAATCTTTAAATCATCAGTCCCTAGTGGTTTACTTAGGTCCTAACAGATTATTTTGCAGGGGAAAACTGACATTCATACACACATATACACGCAAATAAAAAAAACCTGAAAAAAATGCAGCCTGACTTAGTGGCTCCCTAGCCACAGTGGAGTCAAAGACCTGAAGTCAAGTCTCAGTGCCCCAGGCATCTTTTCTAAGACTGAGTTACAGCTGCCTATCTGTATTTGTAGGGTTTCCTCATAGGGTTTTCACTTTGCAAATGAAAACACTGGTCTAGTAGTTTAAAAAAATCTTCAAACCCTATCTCTTGTTTTTACAAATCATGAAGAAATACATAAATATCTTTAGTCTAAAAGGCTACAAAAGTAACTATACCATAAATTTTGATTCTGAACAACTATACCTGCCTTATGTATACAGAGGGTGGAGAGCAGCTGGGAAGACATTCTTCCAACATACTACCCCATAAGTTTGACTAAGTGCTAGAAGTTCCCACAGGGGAAGCAAGGATTCTTTGTCTACTTGCCCTGTGGAGAGCAGAGTTAAACTCCTCAGAATGATTATGTATCTTCCAGTTACAGGCCTTGATGCCATCAGTATAAGTCATCTGCAAACAAAAGGCCTTACCATCTTCCAGGGTATTCCTTTTCCTTTTAGACTCTGCAGCAAACACCTTTGCCATCCCCATTTTATAGTTCATGCGACTCTTCCTGGATAGTCCACAGAGAGGGGCAGAAGGTATGCTTACCCACTGCTTTGACTGAAAACAATTTCATCACATTCCTCAATGCACACTGAGAGTAAGGAGATGAGCCAATGGACAGACTGCCAGGGAGGTCTGGGTTCAAATACAGGCTCAGGCATTTACAAGCTGTCACTTAACTGCCTTTTTTAGCCTCAGCTTCCTTATCTATAAAATGGGGATAATAATAGTACCTACCTTCCAGGGTAGTTGTGAGAATCAAATGAGATAATAAATTTGCAGTGTTTAGAACGGTGCCTGGCACATAGCAAACTATATAAACATTTGCTGTTCAATTTGGAACTATGCCCAAAGGGTTGCAAAACTGTGCATACCCTCTGACCCAGCAATATCACTTCTAGGACTGTATCCCAAAGAGATCATAAAAATGGGAAAGGGTCCCACATGCACAAAATACTTATAGCAGCACTCTTTGTGGTGGCCGAGAACTGGAAATCTAGGGTGTGCCCATCAACTGGGGAATGGCTGAACAAGTTGGGGTATATGAAATGGAATGGAATACTATTGTGCTATAAGAAATGATGAACAGGAAGACTTCGGAAAAGCCTGGATATACTTAGATGAACTGAAGAACAGAACCAGGAGAACATTATACACAGTAATAGCCACAGTGTGCAAGGACTGTTGCTAATAGACTTAGCCCTTTCACAGCAACAATTTCCAAAGGACTCTTGATGGAAAATGTCATCCACATCCAGAGAAAGAATTATAGAACTGGAATGCACAACGAAGCAGACTATTTTCTCTTTTGTTATGTTTTGTTTCGATTTTTCTCATGGTTTCTCCCATTTGTTTCAATTCTTCTATGCAACACAACTAATGTGAAAATGTGTTTAATAGGACTGTATGTGTAGAACCCATATAACATTGCATGTCATCTTGGGGAGGGAGGGAGAGAAAATTTAAAACATATGGAAGTGACTGTCGAAATCTGAAAACAAATTAATAAAAAAATAAATATTTGCTGTTATTATATGTGGTCTAATTGAAGGGCCCACTTGGCACCACAGTACAATGTAAAGAAAACTGGCTCAGGAGTCAAAGAACCAGGGATCGAATTCTTCCTCTGAAGCTTGCTGCCTATGTGGTTATCACATAACCTCCTGGGGTCTAGGCTTCCTCACCTAAAAAGTACTTACATTCCCTATCTCACAAGGTTATTGTGAGAAAAGTGCTTTGTAAGTCTGAAGGCGATATAGGAAAATATGTGGGATATGGAGTCCAGAAAGTCTATCTGTAATGGATCATGGAATCACAGCTGGAAAGGACCTTAGAAGCAATTTAATCCAACCTTCACACTTTACATATGAGGAAACTTCTTTCCTCTTTTAAGGAATCTTCTATGATTTTAATACATACATAAGTGATACCTTGCTGAAACTTTTAATGTTGCATTTTGCTCTACTGAATCAAATGACTTTTCAAAAATGTTCAACCAAGATAATGGTGAAATTAGGAAATTCACATTTAGATGGAATCCACCCATACAATGGAATTTTCAATTTCAGTAAATTCAGTAAAAAGTGTTTAAAAATGTGTACCCAAATCAGTCACTCCACTAAACTGTGTTTTTCGCCATAAGTATTCAAAAACACAGGGCCGAGGGGATCTCAGATAAACCAATCCAACCAACCTTATCAATATTTGATAAAGAATCAAGGCCATGAGAGTTTAATGGGTTACAAGCAAAGCTACTACAGGCAGTAATGTAGCCACACCAGAATATAAGTCCTCAACTTGAAGTTCATTGTTCTTTCCACTAAATACAACATTGAAAAAATAAAAAAGTTATTCATGGAAATCTTGGACTAGAAGGATAAATAATCTAGCATAACTGCCACCTTAAGAAAAGACAACATTTAAACTAGTCATGACAAAGGTTAAATCCTATTATAGCTTCCAAACATAGATTTTCATGTTTCTTGAATGTCCATAGTAACAATGCCTCATCGGTTCCATGGAGGAAAAAACTCACAAAAAGATTAATCTTGTGATCCCGGTAAACGGCACTGTCACTCCCTAAAGTGTCTGTAACACAGCAGCCTGCTCACATGCTCAGGGGAGTGGAGATCATCTTTGGGTCAGCTGCTCCCTCAGCAGCCTCTCAGGCCTCTCCCTATCTAGAGATAGATAAACTCAAACACTCTCAACTCCTCCATCGCCCATCAAAACCAAAGTTGACAAAACACACAGTTATCCAGGACCATGGAGAATGAATAAGTGAAACAAGTCACATGCATGGGCTAAATACTGTGGCTTCAGAACATTTTAGTCCCAAATTAATTGACTAACAATAAAATCAATTTCACTTTACCTTGAACACCTTCAAATCAGAAATCTAACTTCCAGCAAAATATTCAGTATAACAAGTTTCTACAACACAATTCTGAGGGATTTGTGGAGTTTTTAAAAACTAAAAGTTGCACTTGGAGGTAGCTGTGTTTACTTAATTCCACAGCCTTTCTTAGTAGCCTGAAACCCTGGCTGATCCTAGTGTGCTCCCTCTGCTGATCATTCCCAATTTATCCTCTAGAGAGAGCTTGTCTGAACACAGTTGTTTGACATTGTCTCCCCCATCAGACCGTGAACCCTTTGACAACAGGGAATGCTCTTGACATTTCCCTGTCTGTCCCTGTCAGTGCTTAGCACCTAATAAATGTTTACTCACTGGCACTCTCTTATCAAGAAACTGCAAAAATTTCCGTTAGAATTTTAGTTCACTTTCTTCGAAGTTTTGTCGTCTGCAGAAAACAACTTGCCAACGTTAGCCTAATAACCAATACCACCTACCTGAAAGTCAGTTATTAAGCCATCTATCAGGATCATCAAAGACCAATAGCTCTTAACTGCTCTATCATTTTTCCACAGGTCCTATTTTCAAATCCTTGAGTTGCTGTTGCTTCTTTTCTTTGGTGAGACCAAGCTCTCCATCCTTCAGTGTGGATACAAAAATTAAATACACCACCAGGATGGGCTTCAACAATTCTAATCATGGTAGAGTGACCGCTTCCCTTTTAATATGTTCCTGCAGGACATTCAATTTCGTTTGAAGTATTTTTTTTTCAAAATCCAAAGAAATTCTGATTTCTTTTTATAATATTTATTAAAACTTAAGTTATTTGGTTGTTTCTACATTTTAAAAAGCAATGGTCAGATTTTCTCATGGCATTATTTTACACCGCTCCACTTTTTAAAGGAAGACATGCAACCAATACATGTCAGTTGTAGTGTTTCATTCAAAATGCTAACAAATAACAGCAAAATATTTTTCATGTCTAATTTGTTAAACAACCTTAAAAATACATGGAGCTGCTTTAGGCCAAGAAGACTTATTACTACCAGCTGCTCATTCACAATCTTTTTACCATCAATTTTTCTCCAGACAGAGTTCTACAAAATGGAATATTAAGAACTTTAACTACATGCGCCTAACATTTTTTTGGAATAGTAAGAACTAAAAGAAGGTGATGTCATGTTAAAATTGAGATAATATTATATGAGCTTATTTTGAATATTTACTGGCAGGAGATGCTATAAAGAGATATATTTTATAATTTCATTTGATTGAAGTGATACGTACTAGGATTATAAAAATACAAAAACTTTACTTGCAGGAAGATGTTAACTTACAAAGGTATAAAAAGAATTTCAAAGAGTATGACAGACTGCAACATTCCATTAGATGTCATCTCTGGAGTGGGCACTGTTTCATTCTCATACTTTGATCAGCAGCAGCTGGCACAGTGTCCAGCATGTGACAAAAGAGCACACTTTATGAATACTTACTGACTGACTGTTACGAGATAACCATTCTGGCCAAATTTGGAGAGATTCACCAGGCAATTTGTAAAAGCTACCTTTCTTAAGGGGCTTGTGATTTACATCAGGCAGGACTCAGACCTGCAAAATCAGGGATCCTTAAATGTTCCATGTTATTAAACCTGTGATGACTCAGACATCAGTAACAGAATTCTGGAAAAAGGAACTCAGTTCCACAGTTTTGCTCTAAACTGTTAGCAATGAATTAAAAGTATTCCAAAAATTCAAAAATAGCTGAGAAAAATATTCATTGGCTACATTGGAAATAATATTAAAATAGCCTTATATCTCTCCCCTTAACTCCCATCACAAAGATGCATATAAGTATGCGTACCCTTAATTGATTACCTTAAAATGTAAAGGAAATCCACATATGCACAAACCAAACCAAATGTACAGCCTTCAGAGCTCTGGAAAACTCTCTAACACTATGAGGTTGCACAGAAAGTGTTCACCTGCATTAGTAAAGGAGTTTCTTCACCTGATAGCCCTCTATATCACTGAAATCACAGGTCCAATTTTTGGGGGAAAAAAAAAATCCTTAGCATGCCCTCAATCTCTGAAAAAATGCTGATATTGTATTACAATGATTATGCTCTTAATTAAAGATTACAAAACAAATTTTCAAAGTTATATGAAAACATGTCCAAAGAAACTGTTGTGAATATTGAACTGTTTACATGAAGAATATTATTAAAGATTATTTTGATCATCTGAGGATTACAATGATGGTTATTTAATACTGGTTTGTTAATAGTTACAAGCATTTGAGACATTAATAAAATATAAGTTATTAATTAAGCGAGTTTATATAATTAAGAAAAGGGGTGGGGGGGGGGAGAAGAGCTCTTACCTTGAAATGGTCCTGATTCAATGACCCCCTCTTTGGTGCTGTCAAAGCCATGAGATGTAATTTGGGTTTCTGATAGACCAAGTCCAGCTGGTAATGAACGCTTCAAATCCTTAGTAATGTTTGAATAAAAGGGAAAATCCATGTAAAAATCACACAATACATAATGCTTAGGCATGGCTGTATTATCTTAATCATATCTTAAACTATCTTTCTCTTTGTGCTGTCTGGAATTTGTTTATGGTGTCACAGCATTCTAACGTGATGCAGAAGCAGCACAATGATAAGGCTTCCAAATGTTCCACAGGCTTCAGAGAACAAATCATTTCCTTATTTATTAACTAAATGACCTGGGGATATTAAAAAAGTGTATTTTCAAATTTATAACATGCAGACTTCAGGCAAATGGCAAAAAAGGTGAAATTAGGATGAACAAGGAGGAAATTATTTCCTAGCTAATGTTCAAGAACGGCTGAATGTCCTACATTATCTTTGAGCTAATGCTCGAAACATTTTCTTGAAATGTTAAATGTTCCCCTAGCGAAATACTGTCAATAAATTAGGCTGGTTACACGTGAAGTTCACGTAGCCATGGATATTTTTTTATCTTTTGTTTTATACTGAATATTAAACATTGGACAAAATATGTATCACTCATCTCCGCATATCACTAATAAAAGAAAATGAAGGCAACCTAGATGCTCATTATTATTCTCCAAATGAAATACATTCTAAACAGAATTCATTCTCAAAATCAAGTAACAGACTAGCCCATTCCTAACACATGCTTTCTGACTTACCGACAAAAATGCCTAAAATAATGAGGACTCCAAACACTGTCCACAAAAACAATGCCATCTTTATCAACACCAGCCTAAGCACACATTTTTCATTCCCCTTTAAGGTAAAAAACTGCCTAATTTCTATATTGATCTAAAATAAGCAAATTGTAACAGTTCATTCAACAGTCCCTCATAGGAAACACACTGAAATATAAGCATTACGTCTAGGACAAGTCTAACTTCTTTCTAATCAGTTACCTTGATTAGTTTTTCCTTAGGAAAAGGAGAAGAGGACAAAAAAGGATCAAGATGGATGAATAAATTAACTTAGTGATAAATTATAATTGTAAGCAGATCTTTGTAGGCCTTCAAATTTGGCCATTAAGGATAAAAAAGTGCTGTATTCATTTATTCAACAGGTATTTATTAAAAGTTTGCCCAGCCTATGATGTTTCTTATACTTTAGATCAAATACTGTTTTCTATAAAGATATAATTTAATTTTTTAAATTAACAAAAATCTATTTTATTCCTCTCTCACTGAAGAAAAAAAATTAAAAGAAAAAATTCTTTCTAACAAATACAACCAAGCAAAACAAATTCTGCCATTGGTCATGTCCAAAAAAGATATATCTCAATTTTGAAACCCAAATTGATCACCTCTCTCCCTCTGGCGATGAGTAGCATATCACTGGTTTTCTCGAACAGTGGTTGGCCACTGTATCTAGGAGAATTCTCGAGTCTTTGAAGTTTTTTTTCTCAAAGTTGAGGCAACTAGGTGGAGCAGTGGAAAGAATGCAGGTGGGAAGACCCGAATTCAAATTTAGCCTTAGACACTGTGTGACTCTGGGCAAGTCACAACTTCTATTTGCTTC
The DNA here is from genome assembly GCF_028372415.1 of Notamacropus eugenii. Classification (NCBI taxonomy): domain Eukaryota; kingdom Metazoa; phylum Chordata; class Mammalia; order Diprotodontia; family Macropodidae; genus Notamacropus; species Notamacropus eugenii. The sequence continues at coordinate 150,948,140 of NC_092877.1, read as the reverse complement.
ATTTCCTTAACTGCAAAATGTGGATAACAGCACCTACTCACGTTGTGGTATTTATAAAAAGGGTTTAACACAGCGTCTGGCACGTTAGGGGCCATCTAAATGCTTATTCCCTTTCCCTTTTCTCCCTTGTCTTCACAATGCTGCTATTGTATAAACTGTTCTGGTTCTGCTCCCTTCACTCTGCATCAGTTCATATAAGCTTTCTCAGGTTTCTCTGAAACTACCCCTAATAGCGTAGTAGTGCCCCGTTACATTTACAAACCAAATAATTTGTTCAGTCATTCCCGACTGATGGGGACCTCCACAACTGCCAGTTCCTTGCCACCACAAAGAAAGAGTAGTTATATTTTTTGTACATATGGTTCCTTTTTTTAAATTGATATTCCTGGACTAGTTCATCTTTTGCCTCTTAAACCTCTAACATGCATAGCAGAATATTTGGCTAATTGCTGAGAGAGGAAAAATTTGGTTTGTATTAATTACAGTCTATATGAGATTATATATACATTTTAACGCAAGAAAAACAGAAAACAACATGCGTAATCATTATGATCTAGGCCTTTAGAGAAGAGAAACATTCTATTATAGACTGTGTTAATTAAGAAGAACTTGAAGGTGAAGATGTAGGGATTTAGAACGGGAAGATGACTGGGGGAGGAGAGGGTACTCCAGATTGGGACTGGTGTGTTGAGGGAAGGATGGTATAAGAGAAAGCAAGAGAAGCAGAGAAGAGATGGAAATCACCATGTTATATACAGAAGACAGCTGACTCTGCCAATGTGAACAGATGCTCTGTGTTCAAAAATAATGAGAAGGAAGGTTGAATGCAAAAGGCAAGGAGAGGTTACGGAAGACCTAGAATGCTAAGGAGAGTTTGGGCTGAACACAGAAAGCAACATGTAGATATTAGGAGTTACCTGGATAAAGCAGTGCTCCCCTCTCCCCCAACCCCTGTGGGGATTCACCTGGCAATATGTATAAATAAATAGCTAAAGCGTCTATTAAGTTCTGCATCAGGCACAGTGCCAAGTGCTGAGAATACAAACGATCCAAGCAAAAATTAAGACAGTCCTCAAGAAGCTTCTACTCTAACATGAGAAGGTGGAGGTGGTGAGGGAGGAAAGACGGAGAACTCCAGTGACTGAGGTAAGCATGGCTGACTCAAGGACCTCACCATTCAGAGGAGGTGGTTGCAGAGGGTGGAGCCATCTTTCAGGGTAGTAAGGCTGCTAAGGAAAACATGGAGAAGCGACTACAGACTGAAACCAACTAGAAAGCGACTGCAATCATTCAGGAATGAGGAGCTCCGTGACCAAATGGCCATGCTGTATCCTGTCCTGCAGGTATATCATAATGATGAGGGCAATCACCGGTCCTGGAAAGACAGCAGGGGTTTGAGTCGAATACAAAACAAGAACAGTCCAAAAGTTAGGCCAGGTTGGTATCAGATTTCTTTAGAGCTCCAACACCAAAGGGATAGGTGCAAAGTGAAAATCCATTTACAGAAGTAGAGATTCAGGTTGGGAGGTCAATGCTGAAAGAGCAGGCAACACAGAGGGTGTTTAGGAAACTGACTTTATCTGATTCAAGCTGCCTATTCATAGAAAAAACCAATAGTAAAAAACAGAGTTTGTATTATAGTTAGCATACATTCTGGAGGCAAAAGGAAATCAAGTTAGTAATAATACAATTTGGCCAATCACTCTAGTGGTATAGCACGGGAAATGCCATTTCAAAGTTTGGTCTGTGTATTTCTCTCTGCCCGATGGTCTGGGAGGTGATGGATCTATTGCAGAAAACTAAGTCTTCACCTGAAGGACCATGAGTAATAGAGTTAGGAATCTAGAGTTGATATGAGGAAATGAGGTCAGAAAATTTAGGAAACATACGGGCAACATTAGGCATCGATGGAAGCCTAGCACGGAGTGGAGGGGGAAGTGAAAGATGGTATTTACCACCACTAACATAGAATCATACTCCAGAAACAAGAGCAGGTTTGTGAGGGAAAATGTTATTATCCCCCACAGGGCAGCTGGCAGGGGTTGCTACAAATCTGATGCTTGCACCACTTGGTCCTTGGTATACTTCATATGACTAGATACTAAACTTTGCACAGAAGTACTTCAGGGCGTCATGCCTATTTGGAGAGGCTGAATAGATGGGTCTAGTGTGGACTGGTGGTAGATTAAACTTAACTGATTTGGTTGAAATTTAATAATTAGAAAGTTTATAAAAAGACTTCCTGGGATGACTGATCTCAAATTAATCTCTTACATGGGGCTTTTCTGGATTCTTCAGTTGTCACCACTTCTCTCCATCTACTGAAATTATTTTATATGTGTTTTCTACTTGTTTACTGAATTGATTTTCCAAGTGACCAAATTAAAGTTTTTATGTCTGAGAATGTAGGTAACAAAAAAGACCATTCTGTTGAAAGATGATGCACAGAGAAGTAGGTACTGATTATGATGAGAAGTCTGCAAGTGCTTTAGGTTCTTATGGTCAGTGATGAGGGAATACTGAACTCCGTTGAGGGGGATCATCAGCAGCCTCTGTTCCCAGATTGTGGAGCTGTTCTTTCCCACCCAACCAGAAACTGGATCATGTTAAACCTCCTACTCCCTCCACTCATTTAATAATCTACCAGTTAAGCATACGCCTAGAGCAAGAAATACAGAACCAGATCACGAACTTCTAATGCCTAGTCTGAAAATAAAACAAATCAAAAGAATAATTTCATCTCCTTAGCCAAAAGCTTTTAGTTCGTCTTCTCTGTGGTAAGAATCCAGAAGATCAAATTACAAAAAATCTTTCCACCATATTGCACAAACTTTGTATGTAATTTTAGAAGAAAGTCTTCCCAGGGGCACTCAGTAAGGCAGAGATCACCTCAGTATAAGTGACATTCAGGAAGAAGAAAAATGGCACAAAGGTGAAAACACAACCTCCTAGTCAACAACATCAATGCTTTCTAGGACAAGACTTCCCTGATACAGGGCAGCTAAAATTCAAGAAGTAACATAGAGAATAGAATCAGTGAGCCTTAGAATTAGCTGAGACTCACTCAGTTTCAATGGCACTGAGCTGCACATACAGTGAAGGGGTAAGGCAGGAGGCTGTGCCCACAACTCCCTTTCTGTATTTTCTGAGAATGGGAAAGGTTCACTTGAAACGATGGAAAAGGTCCATGACTGGTGGCTTCCTGTCAAGTGGGCATTTTCCAAGGAACCATGGCTAGAAGTTATTTGTTAAAGCTGACAGAATTTCACTTCCCTGTAAATGTAAGATTTCCCCTTCAATATCCCTAGGTCCCCACATACTTTCAGTAAGAAATCTTTACACCCAAAATCAACTGCCAGCCAAGTAGTGCCACAAAGAAGGTGGGGATCCCCAGGCATGGGAACAAAGAGCTTAGAAACTGCATGAAATAGTCCACTGTACATATAGAGCTAAAAGCAGAGCACAACAACTAGCTGCCAACTCTAGGGATGTTTTTCCCCCTGCGGGCACACTGCCAAGAGGTACAAGAAGGAGGCCTGTGACTATTCATTACACAGCGCTGTTCGACCTGCACTCTGCAGTGCATCTGCAAACACCTGTGGCGGAGCACAGCTTCCTATTTTATAATGTGCTTGATCTCAATAAGCAGAGGATCAGACGACATTATCCACAGTATGCCTTTTTAAAAAATGTTATTGGTATCTCTGGTTTCTACATCACCTTCATTTTCCAATAGAACTTTTTCCTTACCTTCCTAGAGATTCATCCCTTTTAACAAAGAATAAAAGAAAAAAAAATCAGCTCAGTAAAAGTAAACATATCGATCAAACCCTAAATCATTCATAGTTTTGCCACGCAAAGAGGGAGGGAGGCACCTTCTCCCTGGCGTCAGGCTGGACCATTATAATGCTGTGGCATTCAGTCTTGAATGCAGATGCTTTGCTGCTGTTTCCATTTACCATACTGTAGTTATTGTGTGCATACTTCATTTTGCATCAATTTATATAATTTTTTGTTGGTGAGAAATCTTATCCAAATGACAATGTGACCCAAAATGACCAGGAGAGGAAGAACTGGAATGCCTTAGAAAATCACAAAGTTATTTTAACAACTCCAATCTTCTCCCTGGAACAAGAGCCAACCTTCCCATTTTCTTTTGATGATGCAGAATAGCAACAGAACACAGAATAATAATCTCTGAAGAAATTAAGATGACAATTACTCAAAGGACACTGGAGAGATATGTGGTGGTCATGAGCAGACTAAAAACACATCACAAACAAGAAACTATGAAGGAGAGGCAGTTTAAAGGATTTTGCCAAAGAAATGTAAAAAATTAAAAAAAAAAACCCAAACCTGGGCTGGTCCTCTGGTAAGAGCATGGGACAAGTCTTGGTCAGCCCATATGCTCTCCATGGTACTCTCACAATGTCAAGACAACTTAAGAAAGGCTCTCAGCACAGTAGGAAGCACACTTATGGAGAACCATTGAGAGAACACCTATGGACAAATGCTGTACAAGACGAGTAAGGATGGTAAGTGCTGTGCATCACGAGAAGGCACACAGATCCACTGGAGCACTGGAAAACAGATGAAGTAGCAAATGAGGAATCCATCATAGAAGTGAGTTGGTAAAAGAAGAAGCCTGAATGCCAGCTGATAAAACCTACAAGTTTCCAACTTTAAGGTGCCCAAAATAAAAGTCTTTATCAGGTTTTGCAGAGAATCTAGGTAGAAAAGACTATTCTATCAAAGACAGCAGGGAGTGTACGCCAATGAGACTAGAGTTCTTATCAAGTAAGTCACCACTAGGAGGGAAGAGTGATGTTAATTCACTCACAGATGTGTAGATTTATGAATATAACTTTTTCAAATTTTCAATTATGGTTTAAAAAAATCCTCTAATAAACATTTTTACACTCCTGGCATTATTTAAGTGGTATTTCATTTGGGACTGAATATTTCCAAGACACTTTCTCTGGAGTCACTATATGATTATGTAAAAAAAAAGAATTATTTCAGATATAGCATCTCCACTGTACCCTTCCTATTCCCATATAATTGTCATATTTCTGGCATCTAGAATTCTTTGACACGCTGAGTTTCTTAGAAAAGTAATGGAATCTATACAGAAAAAAAAAACCCAATTAGGAAAGACTAGTCACAAGCAAAGCAAACTTCTTGATCCTGAAGGGGGTACTAAAAAGGAAAAAAGAAAAGAAAAGAACTTGAATCTAAAATGGGGGCTAGGGGGTGGTGGAAGAGGAGGATTTGGAAGAGGAAGAGTGTTCATTAATCAGGGAATGGCTGGACAAGCTATGGTATAAGAATGTAACAGAATATTCCTGCATTGTAAGAAATGATGAAAAGGAAGATTTTGAAAAGTGATGCAAAGTCAAGTGGGCAGGTCTAGGATAACAAGTTTTTTGAGGACAACAATATTTAAATGAAAAACTCTGAAAGATAAGAACTCAGTTCAAAAGGTTGTCTCTCCAGACAACCTATGATGAAGCATACTGTCCATCTCCTAAAAGAAAGGTAATATAATTTGTTTAGCTTGACTATGCTTATTTGTTATAAGGCTTTCCCTGCTTCTTTCTCTCAGTGTTTAACTGGAGGGAGAGAGACCTTTTGTGGCTAAAGTAACAATTACTGCTCAGAATATTACTAGTGAGCAGAGCCATACAGACATAAATCAGTCAGATAAACTGCCAGATAAGACAGCCCATCACTTTATCACAGTCATAAAGACAATAATTATTATAAGAATTCAGAAAAGGGAAAGACTATTAGTTGGAATCAGAAGGCATCATTTTACCACAGCTGAGCTGGGGCTTAAACAGAGCTACAAACATACAGACGGAACATTTCAATTTTTGGAAGTTTAGGGGATAACTGTGGAAGAGAGAAGGAAAAGCCTAAATAAAGTCTTGAAGATAAAAAACGGTCCTCAGGAACACTACAGAGCTCAAATGTGAAAGATCAGGTACAGAGGGAGATTGTGGTGGACAGGTAATCAAGGAGTAGGAAGGCATTCCAAGTTTTCAGCAAGAGTAACAAATATATATTTGATGTTTTAGAAACATGAACCTGGGGGCAATGTATTAGATGGATTAGAGCTGGGAAAGACTGGAGACAGAGATTTATTAAGCAGTTACAGAAGGAAATTAGCCACTAATTGACAGAAGACTTCACAACTCTGTTAACTTCCTCCATCTTTAAAACCTCCATCTTTATTCTACCTCAGTCACACACAGGGAAGGTCAGACGACTGACCAAACCGTGTACCACCAGTATTCTATTTACATGATCAAAAATTCTGAAATTTCTCTCTCACTATAATCTTTACAACTCCATTCTTCCTGTGTTATAATCCTTCTAAATGTATTTTTCCATCCTCACCATCAACACCAGTCCCTTCATCCTTCAGTGCTTTATGAAGATTGATAGAGCTCTGGCCATACCTTCCTCCATTCCCAAACTGGACTTTAAATAGTTAACTGAACTTTCTATTGTCTTCCACTGTGGAATCTCTTGTACCCTAGACAGCCAGATGACTATGTGGATAGAGGGGTGGGTCAGGGAAGACCTGAGTTCAAATCCAGCCTCAGATACGTCTTGGCTGTGTGATCATGGGCAAAGCACCTAACCTCTGTCTGCTTCAGTTTCCTCAACTGTAAAATGGGGGTATGACAGGATGACAATATCTCCCTTTCAGAGCTGCTGTGAGGACTGAACAAGTTATTTGTAAAGCATTTAGCACAGTGCCTGGCACAAAGGAGGAACCTAATAAATGCCTGTGACCTCCCTCCCACTTCCTTCCCACTTTCCTTTCTTCTATACATTGCTAGTATGTGCTTACATGTATCTGCAGCAGAATCTGAATCTGGTTCTTCCTAACTCCCAAACTGCCCCTCTGTCCATTACTTCACAAGGCCTACAAACAGTTAAAATAACTGGGAATATTTAGCCTGGGGAAGAGAAGACTGATACGTGAGGACCTAACTGCTGTCTTCAAATAAATACTACCTCCTTCATGAAACCTTCACGGACCCCACCCACTCCATTAGAACTAAGTAAGTGCTCTATGAAACAATCCCTGTTTTCAAGAAGCTCACAGTCCAGTGGAGGAGACAACATGCAAACAACTCCATACAAAGCTACATACAGGATAAACTGGGGGTCATCTCGGAGGAAAGTCATTAGCATTAAGGAGACTGAGGAAAGGCTTCCTGCAGAAGTTGGGACTTTAATACCTGAAGGAAGCCAGGCAAGCTAGGAGGCAGAGAGATGAAAAGGGAAAGCATTCCAAGCATGGAGGATAGCCAGTGAAAATAAAATACTAGGAATCAGGAGATGGTATGTTTCAAGTAAGGAAGTCAATGTCCCTGGAAGGAAGGAAGATGTAAGAGGATAAAAAAGGTAGGAAAGAGCCAGGTCATGAAGTGCCTTAAAGACAGAGGATTTTATATTTGATTCTGGAGAAACCAGGAGCTTACTGACGGAAGGGAGGGGTGTTTGTGTGGGTGGTGCGGTCAGACTTGCATTTTAGGGAGGTCAGTTTAAGAGCTGAGCAGACAATGGACTGGAGAGGGAAGAGATGAAGGAAGACCAACTGCTAGGCCACTGCTTGTCCAGTTTGGAGGTGATAAGGAACTGTGCTAAGATGGCTGCAGTGTCAGATGAGAGAAATGGGCATATACAAGAGATGACAGGAAAGTAGAAATGGGCTTGGGACTTTAGGCAGCCAAGATGACAGAATAAGCAGTAAATTGCTGTCACTCTCCCTTATCGATCTCTGAAAAAAACAGAAAACAGCACCTTAGGAGAAACCTTGGAATAGTGGAGTCAACAGAAAGACAGCAGCGAAGCTGTTTTTTAACGGGAGAAACTTGGAGGTTAAACTTTCAGTAAGAAAGGTCCATCACACTTGGGTAAAAGGGGCATGCATTCCAGGACAGGAAGCATCCCAACAACAAGCCTCACCTCAGCAAACTGGTGGGAGATCCTGAGTCCCAGAAAGGAGAGGAGACAAACACCAGGACCCCCTCCTGTCCTAGTATACCCAAGGGAACCCTTAGACTCCAGCTCAGAAAACCACCATGTGAGCCAGGGCAGCCCATTACGCAGCCATGGTCAGGCTGGTGGACCTCCACCTGTCCAGAGCAAACAGGCATTCTCCAGTGGCTGGACCCCCACATAGTTCAGTGTAGCCCCAAGAAAATGCAGAAAAATCCCACCTGGCCCTAGTGCATGCCAGACACCACCACTAGAACTCCAGCTTAACAACAGGTAAGCTGCCAGACCCCTACAGCCTCCAGCTGTCAGCATCTGAGGCCCCCGCACACAAAGCCAGTGACCAGGCCTCTGGCCCCCAGTACAAGTTTGAGACAGTGTCCCTCAGCACCCCAGAAGCAGAGCTCAACTTTAAAAGTCAGGAAGTAGTAGACAAGACAAGCAAAAAGCAAAAAAGAACACTGATCAAAGATGGTTTCTATGGGGAGTGGGAAGATCAAAACGCAAACTCAGAAGAGAAAAACATTCTCAATATGCCTACATCTGAAACCTCAAAGAGGAATATGAATTGGTCTCAAGTCCAAAAAAGCTTGGAAGAACTCAAGAAAGATTTTAAAACAGTCCTTACCACCTGTTTTTGTCAAACAGCAGAGGGAGAAGAAAAACTGAGGAAAGAAATGAGAGGTATGCAAGAGTGAGTCAACAGCTTGGAAAAGGAAAGAGAAAAATGGACTGAAGAAAACAACTTCTTAAAAAAAGCATAAATAGGTCAAATGGAAAAGGAGGTACAAAAACTAACTGAAGAAAACAATTCCTTAAAAATTAGAATTGGTTAAGTGGAAGCTGATGACTCTATGAGTCATCAAGAATCAGCAAATAAAAGAGTGAAAAAAAATAGAAGAAAATGTAAAATTCCACATTGGAAAAACAACTGACCTGGAAAAGAGATACAAGAATGCCAATTTAAGAATTATTGGTCAAATAAGCAGTCACTGGAAATCTCATACCATTTAACTTCATAAGGTTGTTACGAGCAAAGTTGTTTGTAAACCTCAAGAACCATATAAATGTGAGCAATTAACAAGGATAATAAATTCATAATTAAAGATTAGGGACAAGGACTGGGCCAATGATCTCACTGGCATAGGGAACTCCTAGATGAAGAAACTCCCCCCACCAGGGCAGACTGATACCTTTTTTGAAACTTACAGTATTGAAGAATTGCTAAGGGCACTGAGAAGTCAATTGTCCAGAGTTACAAAGCCAGGATATGCCAGAGACAGGACCTGAACTTAGATCTTCTGCTCCAAGGACAACTATACTACTACACTACATTTTCTTAATAATAAAACTATTTTTGTATTATTTATAATGAAATAAAGTAGTGTGGAAACAAACAAAAAAAAAGAATTATTGGTCAACCTGAAACTCATGATTCAAAAAAAGAAAAAAAGAAAAAAAAAAAAGCCTGAACAGCATCTTTCAAGAAATTATTAAGGAAAACTGCCCTGAGGTCCTAGAACCAGAGGGTAAAATAGTCATTAAAAGAATCCACCAAATGATGACTCCAAGGAAGACTGCAGCCACTTTCCAGAATTATCACTTCAAGGAGAAAATACTACAGGAAGCCAGAAAGAAAGAATTTAAATACTATGGAACCACAGTACCTACCTTCTACATTAAAGGACTGGAGGGCTTGGAATACAATATTCTAGAAAGCAAATATCTTGGATTACAACCAAGAACCAACTACCCTGAAAAATTGAGCATAATCTTTCAGGGGAGGTGATGGACATTCAATGAAATAGGGAAATATCAAATTTTCTTGATGAAAAAAACAGAGCTGAACAGAAAATTGATCTACAAAGACTCAAGAAAACATAAAAGGGTATACAGAAAAGAGAAAAAAAAGCCATGATATTCAACAAGGTTAAACTGTTTACATCCCTACATAGGCAGATGATACTTGTAACTCTTGAGAATGCTATCTGTATTACAACATTTAGAAGGGGCATACATAGACAGAGAGTACTGGTATAAGCTGAATTTGATGTGATGATAAAAAAATAATTAAGAGGTTTAAAAAAAGGGATTGTACTGGGAGAAAGGGGAAAGGAGGAGGTAGAAAAGGGTCAATTATGTCACATGAAGAAGTGCAAAGACCTATTACAGTAGAAGAGGGAAAGAAGGAGGGGACGTGAGCATTGCTTGAACCTTTCATCAGATTTGGCTCCAAGAAAGAATAACATACTCAGTTAAGTATAGAAATCTAACACACCCTATAGGAAGTAGGAGAGAAAAGGACAAAAAAAAAAGGAGGGGGTGGGTAGAAGTGAGGGCAGACTGAGGGAGCTGGTGCTCAGTAGCAAAACACTAGTGAGGAGGGGAAAGGGAGAAAGGAGAGAGAAAAGCATTAAAAAAGGGGGAAAACAGGATGGAGAGAAAGACATGGTTAGAGGAGCAGAGCCAAGATGGCGGAGTAGAAAGACGCACATAATGCTACCTCCGAACCCACTGCCCATAAAATACCTGTGAAAAAAAAGGAACCACCGGCGAATTCTGGAGTAGCAGAAGCCACAGAGCGGAGCGGACGAGATTTCTGCTCCAGAGAGCCTGAAAACCTCTCACAAAAAGTTCCTTGCGCTCCAGACCCGGAGCAGAGCCCAACCCTGCCTCAGTGGCACAGCACCGAAAGGAGCAGATCCGAGCAGGCTTCAGGGACGGAATCTTCAGCAGCCACGCGGGTCCCTCCACCCACAGGTGACAAGGGTCGGTGAGAGGGTCTCTTTGGTGGGTCGAGAGGGTAGTGGGGTGCCCCCATAACTCAGGCCCCCTCGGGAGGCAGCAGCGGAGGTGGGAGCAGACCAGGGCTCCCCAAGCAGGCAGGACCCCGGATCCATTGTTGAAGGTCTCTGCATAAACCCCCTGAGGGAACTGAGCCCGTGAGGTGGCCCTGCCCCCACCTGAGCACCTGAACTTAATCTCACACTGAATAGCAGCCCTGCCCCCGCCCAAAGCCCTGAGGCTGGGAACCAGCATTTGAATCTCAGACCCCAAGTGCGGGCTGGGCAGATCTGGAGGCAAGGTGGGGGTGGAGAGGATACTCAGAAGTCAAGTCACTGGCTGGGAAAATGCCCAGAAAAGGGAAAAAAAATAAGACTATAGAAGGTTACTTTCTTGGTGAACAGGCATCTCCTCCCTTCCTTTCTGATGAGGAAGAACAATGCTGACCATCAGGCAAAGACACAGAAGTCAAGGCTTCTGTATTCCAGCCCACTCAATGGGCTCAGGCCACGGAAGAGCTCAAAAAGGATTTTGAAAATCAAGTTACAGAGGTGGAGGAAAAACTGGGAAGAGAAATGAGAGACATGCAAGCGAAGCATGAAAAACAAGTAAACACCCTGCTAAAGGAGACCCAAACAAATGCTGAAGAAAATAACACCTCGAAAAATAGGCTAACTCAATTGGCAAAAGAAGTTCAAAAAGCCAATGAGGAGAAGAATGCTTTCAAAAGCAGAATTAGCCAAATGGAAAAGAAGGTTCAAAAGCTCACTGAAGAAAATAGTTCTTTCAAAATTAGAATGGAACAGATGGAGGCTAATGACCTTATGAGAAACCAAGAAATCACAAAACAAAACCAAAAGAATGAAAAAATGGAAGAGAATGTGAAATATCTCATTGGAAAAACAACTGACCTGGAGAATAGATCCAGGAGAGACAATTTAAAAATTATGGGACTACCTGAAAGCCATGATCAAAAAAAGAGCCTAGACATCATCTTTCATGAAATTATCAAGGAAAACTGCCCTGAGATTCTAGAACCAGAGGGCAAAATAAATATTCAAGGAATCCACAGAACACCGCCTGAAAGAGATCCAAAAAGAGAAACTCTAGGAACATTGTAGCCAAATTCCAGAGTTCCCTGGTCAAGGAGAAAATATTGCAAGCAACTAGAAAGAAACAATTCAAGTACTGTGGAAATACAATCAGGATAACACAAGATCTAGCAGCTACTACATTAAGGGATCGAAGGGCATGGAATGGGATATTCCAGAAGTCAAAGGAACTAGGACTAAAACCAAGAATCACCTACCCAGCAAAACTGAGTATAATACTTCAGGGGAAAAACTGGTCTTTCAATGAAATAGAGGACTTTCAAGCATTCTTGATGAAAAGACCAGAGCTGAAAAGAAAATTTGACTTTCAAACACAAGAATGAAGAGAAGCATGAAAAGGTGAACAGCAAAGAGAAGTCATAAGGGACTCACAAAAGTTGAACTGTTTACATTCCTACATGGAAAGACAATATTTGTAATTCTTGAAACTATTCAGTATCTGGGTACTGGGTGGGATTACACACACACACATGCACATGCACACACACACACATAGAGACAGAGTGCACAGAGTGAATTGAAGGGGATGGGATCATATCTTAAAAAAATGAAATCAAGCAGTGAGAGAGAAATATATTGGGAGGAGAAAGGGAGAAATGGAATGGGGCAAATTATCTCTCATAAAAGAGGCAAGCAAAAGACTTATTAGTGGAGGGATAAAGAGGGGAGGTGAGAGAAAAACATGAAGCTTACTCTCATCACCTTCCACTAAAGAAAGAAGAAAATGCACACTCATTTTGGTATGAAAACCTATCTTACAATACAGGAAAGTGGGGGAGAAGGGGATAAGCAGGGTGGGGGGGATGATGGAAGGGAGGGCATGGGGAGGAGGGAGCAATTTGAGGTCGACACTCATGGGGAGGGACAGGATCAAAAGAGAGAACAGAAGTAATGGGGGACAGGATAGGATGGAGGGAAATATAATTAGTTCTCACACAACACTACTATTATGGAAGTCATTTGCAAAACTACACAGATTTGGCCTATATTGAATTGCTTGTCTTCCAAAGGGAAGGGGTGGGGAGGGAGGGAGGGCAGATTGGCAGACAGGGGCAACTAGAACTCTCGATGTTTTGGGGTGGGGGGAGGGGACAAAAGGGGAGAAAATTTGGAACCCAAAATTTTGTGAAAATGAATGTTAAAAGTTAAATAAATAATTAAAAAAAAAAAAAAGACATGGTTAGTAATCATTACTGTCAGTGTGAATGGGATGAACTCTCCCATAAAACAGGAACGGATAGCAGAGTGGATTAAAAACCATGATCCTACAATCTGTTGTTTACAAGAAACACATATGAAGCAGAGGGATATACACAGAGTAAAGTAAAAAGGATGAAGTAGAATACGTTATTCTTTAGCTGAAGAAAGTAAAAAAAACAGGGTTAGCAATCCTGATCTCATTCAAAGCAAAAGTGAAAACAGATCTAATTAAAAGAGATCCTACAAAACTACATACTGCTAAAAGGCACCATAGACAATGAGGTAATATCATTACTAAACATACATGCACCAAGCACATGTAGCATCCAAATTCTTAGAGAAGTTAACTGAGTTCCAGGAAGAAAAAGACTGCGAAACTATACTACTGAAGACCTCAACTCAGAACTGGATGCATCTATCCACAAAATAAACAAGAAAGAAGTTAAGGAGGTAGACAGAATTTTAGAAAAGTTAGATATGGGAGACCTCTGGAGAAAACTGAATGGGGATAGAAAGGAATAGAACTTTTTCTCAGTGTATCATTCACTTTAGACTGTAGCAAGATATCTGTTCAGACTGAGCATGGGTAAGTATTTTTTTTCTTTTCTTTCCTACTTAAGCAATTTGATTACCAGCTACATATAACTTTTGGACTCTTAATTGAATACTACTTGTCTTTCTAACTTTTCAAAGCCCTAAAGTTTCTATTGCTTACCAAGGGAGAGAAAATAAGCCTTGATGTTCCAACATGTGAGTCTGGCAGTTTTATGTTTTGTGGGAGGTATATGTGTTTCACAAACAATTACTGTCTGGCATAAGGGTTCCTATGAAAGGAAGGTTGCTCTTAGTTCTAAATAAATGTCTTCCATTTCAAAGACAAAGGGAATCTTTAGGCCTGAGGTACTTCAGACTGCCATATAGGTTAAAAAAGTCAAATTATTTAGTCTGTGCCACAAACAACTCTCCTGAGTTTTCTACAAATATAACCTTTACATGACTCTTGATTTTTCCAGCTCCACAAGCTCCTTGCTAAGTCACACAGGCCATTAAGCTCAAGAGTTTTGCAATGAGAAATTATAAATTATAACACAGCATAGCAAACGATGAGAAAACTATCACTGGTCATGGATGTTTCTACTACAGTTAGCTGATGGCATAACTAGAGTTACTTGCTAATAATAGGCCAGAAATAATTTGCATATATGAAGTGAATTTGTTATACTCAATAAAAATGCAAGAAAAAGCCAACATTCTCTAATTCTAAAAATTATTCATTCTCTTGACTCCTCCCTAAAAAATTCAGAAAACTTTTTAGAAAAAAATGCTACCTTACTATTCAGAATTACATAAAATGAAAAATGGATTTACTAGTAAGACTGAGATAAAAATTAATATTTTATATACAATTTCTGGGCTCCTACATTATCTATTTAAAAAAACAAAAGCAACTCTACCAATTCAAACAACACAACTATCAGCACATTAAATAAGTGTGTTAAATAACAGCCAGAGAGATTTCCTCCTTCCCATCCATTTTCTCTACCTAGTGATCTCCCAGTAAATGTTAGGACTTCTGAGAGTTATTTCTATAGCAACTAAAAGTATTAGAAAACACACTTGGAATTTGACTGGAAGATCAAGAACAAGAAGCCAAACTTTTAGGGAGTAAATCTTTTTAAACAAACATCAGAAAGAAAAAAGATCAACTTAAAAGGGACTAAACAAAACTACAAAACTGTTCTATATCTTTAATACTCTGGTTGTTCTGCAGTCAAATGTTATTATTATGCGGAATCAAGTAGTAGGCTACTTCCAGTAAAAATTACAAAAGTTTTATAAAGTCTAGAATTTAAAATTCCAAATAAATGTCAAAACTACGAAGAGAATGACCTAACGTAGGCTACTGTCCTTATCAGAGACACAACATGATCAATGTGATATACTTCTAGATCCTGTACTTTCACGTACGTTCTGGATATAGTCTGATTTTAAAAAGTAGGGGTAGTTGAGATGAGGACAGATCAAAGAGCAGGGAGAAGATGTAGACTGGTATTTATTATGTGTATACTATGTAATTATCACATCAGACAACAGAATAAAAAACAATGTAGACTGTATATGGGTACCCAGTTATTTCTCATTAGGAGCCCAGAACCAATTTTGGCTCCCAGAGGTATATTATGTCCACTCCAATACTAAATCACTAACATTTAGTATCGTCAGGGAAGTTTCAACAAGATTCAATTAGGCAGGCCTCTCAGTACTAAGAACATCACCTGGAGCAATGGTTGTAAATCATTCTTTTACATACTTACTCTAAAACACATTTAAATATAATTCTTCCTTTTTAGCACAGTCTCACCAGGCATTAAATTCTACTCACATACTAGATATTTAAAAGACTTAGATAACCAACTCTGTAAAAAAAACCCAAAACCTGTAGCACTAACCCAAAACAAAACAATGACTTTTTCTGGCTAGTAAATGTAGACACAAATAACTATAATTCTAATATTTGCAAAGCATTTAGTACAACTTTTTAACCTATTATTAGTCCTTTTCCAGACTAATCAAGTTAATTACAACATGATGGCTTTGGAGATAGATTCTAAATAAACATATTTTTTATCATCATCTTTTTGAAGAATATGAAATTTTCATGTTAAAAAATGGCAATAAAGCTGTCTATTTAGTTTGATCATTCACAACCAGAATAATTCCCACTTCACTAAGTTACATGGTAGAGAATTTTGTTCAATTTTAAGTTCATGACAGCATACTCTGACCCATCTACAATCTCGTTAATGGTATTATCTCCAACGATTCATATTACACCTGGTTCAGAGTGGATCCCTCTACACCTTCTCATTCCATGTTTGGTTTATGTCCTCCTATAAATCCCTCACAGGGGGCTTCACCTAACAGGCTGCAGAATCTTCTTCTAGATTTCTTGGCATTACATATATGTGAACAGAACATATGTGTTGGCCAACAGCTCTCTCTCAAAGAACCTCTTCCTGGTTATGCATGTCTGTGGTGATACGTCATTCTTGTACAATGCTGCAGCATACTCACACTCACCACATGCTTCTTCATTGCCTTTTGGTGACATTCAACATTAATTCCTCACAAAAATGTAGTATCACCAAAAGAGTAATGATTTTCAGAGAGCCTTTGTTTCAGGGAAAAACTTGGGGCCATTACAAGTACTTCATAACTTCCCAAAGGTAAGTCCACCCATACATCTCTCTCTAATAAATTCTGAGCCCAATTATTTGTCCAGCTGCAGTGTCTATCAAATATACTGATGCAATAGTACTACGGGCTGTCCATTCAAATGAATATCATACTTTGCACAATAGGGATTCTTCATCCATTTGGTTTTTCCAGTGTGTGCCCCTGCCTTGTTCTGAGGATTGATGTGATCCATACAACGCTACCCACAGAATACCATCTAGAAGACACCACCATTTATAGGAGTTCCAATTTCCATTTAGGCTGTATTCAGCATCCTCCAAAACAGGGGCAAACAGCTTTGGAAAGCACTTACCTCTCTATTTTATGCTTCACAGGATATTAGCATTCAAAGGGTCAAAGCGTCTCTGAAGCTTTATGATTTGAACATATGTATTGGCAATACTTTGCTGAAAAAGTTTTCAAGGAGTTAGTTTACTGAATCAAATACACTGTTTTATGGTAAACAAACAATAGGGAAGCTAGGTAGAACAGTGGATAGAGCACCAGGCCTGGAGTCAGGAGGACCCAAGATCAAATCTAGCCTCAGGCTCTCACTAGCTGTGTGACCCTGTGTCTTACTTTCCTCATCTGTAATATAAGCTGGGGAAGAAAACAGCAAACCACTCCAGTCTCTTTCCAAGAAAACCCCAAATAGGGTCGTGAAGAGTTAGATATGACTGAAATAACTGAAAGAACCACAAAACAGAACAATGAGTGCAATGGACTCTTGTATTCACCGTACCTTTCAGTCAGACGTGTGACTGTAACAATGTGCTCTGTGGTAGAATACTGTTTGTGAAAACCCCCACGTTCACAGAAGCAATGCCCTTTGCATGACAGATTTTTCTCATGGAGATTTTTAGAGACAGAAAAGTTAACATACAAATTAGTAGCTGACAGTTCCAGATAGTCTTTGAAAAAAAATAATTAGAAGATGACTTTTTTCAAGTGTTTGTCTCCTTTCAGATTATTTTAAGATTCGATTCCTCAAAGCCCTCAAAACTGCGCTGCTTCCAGCACTGACCCCTTCTGGGCATACATGGTCTAGTCTAGCTTTTCTCCATATCTTTTTAGTGTCATTTTTACTTCCTCATGGGATTATGGCGATAAGAGTCCAAATGTGATGGTCTAACATAACTGACAGAGAAAAGATTTTGCTACGGAAATCTTTACAGATATCTTCCATTTTTCATTTCTTGGCTTTCCTCCTCCTAGTTTCAACCTCAAGTGATCTCAGAATTATCTGGCTGAATTAGGTCTCTCACCAATAAACTTTATGTAAACTACTTCTTGGCATTTCATGAGGCATTGACATTCATAATCTTTTACCATTACCCTGCTAAGATTTTATAAACAAATTTATCTTCTAAACCAAGGCTGTACTTAGCTGCTTAACTCCTTGCTACCCCAAGAAGATTATCTTTTTATAGAGTTTTCAAAGGTCTTTCTGGTCTCCTTGTCATGGTGAATGATTTGCATTAGTTAATCTTCCTTAGAAAATGATGATAACTTATGTTTATGGCTTGTCTTTTATTATTTTTTTCCTGTTTTTCAATGTCAATAGTAAGAATGGACACACATAAAATTTCATTCCTATACTATGTCCACTCAGTCACTATACCAGGACCTAATTTCTAGAGTACCAATGGTTACTATTTACAAATTCTGTCACTCTGGGACTGTATTTACAGAATCATAAGGGGATCATACAGGACTAAGGCCATTTTCTATTTCTCTTTGGTTCATGAGTTTGTCTTGGCCAAAGAATTTATCACCATATGACCAGCCTACACGTGGTGACTCTCCCCATATTCCACTAGGGTGATCTTCATATAGTAGTGTTGCTGGAATTATACTCAAAGTCTTTTTAGTATACTAACACTGGAGAGAGTTTGTGTTCCACAAGCATACTCTTCAAGAACCCAGAGTAACATTCATGAAACAAGAAGGCAATAAAGCTGGACTCTGTGTAGAATAAACTAGTATATTACTTAAATATTCTAAAGATCCAGGATTTCACTTAGGTGAGCAATCCACCTACCAAGGCAGGCTGCAACCAATTTTAATCGATTCATTGAAGATAAAAGAGGCAATTATGATTCCAGAAAATTAAAACATTTTGGCACAGATATCTTAGCATATGATCTCTAAGATTTGTTTTGGCAAAACAAACAAATAGAAATGATCACCCTGCAGCTAACTTAGTAATAAGCTTTCTTGAACTCAGCTAGCATACTTTTCAGACGACAGATCTACATCTCTGAGGTCTGTTCTGTGCAAGGTCTTTTGCAACTTGGAAAGAATTTGTGCTCCACTACCGTAGCCTTCAAGAACCCAGAGTCACCTCCAAGCCACAAACCAGAAGAGGACTTTGGTGGAAGAACTTACCATGTTAACAGACTTTTAAAAGCATACTTTGTCAATCTAAAAGATGTTCTGACACTGGAAACATACCCAAACACCATATGACAGAGGGCATTTACCAAATACACTGGAGAGTACACATAATTGAAAACATGCAGGGCATTGTCAGTAATTCAATATTATGATTTAAAAGGTTAAGAGATTCTCACCCTCTTACAATCTCTCTTCTGATACCACTACGGGATAAACTGTTCTCTAAAGGTCAACAATAACATCTCTGATCCATGCAAGTGTCTTTTCTCAGCCCTGCTTCTGTTTGCTATCTCTGCCGCTTACGCTGCTGTCAGCCTCCCTCTTCCTGGACACTCTCTTCTCCCTTGGTTACTGCGACACTGCTATCTTGGTTTTTTTTACTCCTTCTCAGTCTCCTCTGCTGGAACATCCTGCATCTCCCACTGAGTAAGCCAAGGTGTCCCCAAAAGCTCTATCCTGGGTCTCTTCTTTTACCTTCTCAATATATATAGTAGGTGGCTGGTGGAGTGAATATATGTTTTCCAAAAGGCAAATTTTAATACTTTAAAAGTAACAATTTAAAAATACTAATTACCACAGGATAGAGCTGGGATTTTTAAATTTGAGTCTATGAGCTTATTTTTCTTTAAATATTCTGATAACTATTTCATTATCATTGTTTTCCTCTGTAATCCTATATTTTTTAAAATAAATTTTAAAAGAATCTGAGGAGTCCATCAGCTTCAGACTGTCAATGGAGTCCATGACACAAAAAATGCTTAAGAATTCTTGTTGTACTGGCATCTCAAATACAACAAGTCGAAAGTAGAATTAATCAGATTTCTCTCTAACCCTTTTATTTCTTCAAACTTTCCTGTTTCTGTTGAGAGCATCTCCATCCTACCTGTTATCAGATTTTTCTGGAATCATCCTTGGAAAGCAATTTGGTATAATAAATCAATCAATAAACATTTCTTAAGTGCTTACCATGTGCCAGGAATTGTGCTAGGCAAGAGGGATACACATACAAAGAATGAAACAGTTTCTATTCTCAAGGAGCTTAAAGTAAATAGAATTCCAGACATGGAGTTTAAACCCCCTACCTCTGATGCTTAACAGCTGTGTAATTATGAATAATTCACTTAGCCTTCCCAGTCTCAATTTCTTTGCCTATAAAATGGGACCTGTGGTTCTACATGAAAGAGCTAAGGTTCAAATAAAAGATTTTATAAACCTTAAAGTGCTGTCACTTCTTAAGTTTTATGTAAATTATTATTAATATCTTTTACTCTTCCTTTATATCAAATCAGTTGCCGAGTCTTACTGAACCAAACAATTCTAGCATCTTGCCCTATCTTTCATTTCTCACAGCTACCACTGTAGTACAGGCTGTTCATCAACAGGGGGCCTGATACAGAATGGTTAGTATAATTTAATTTTCTCAGAGACACACACTTTTAAATTATGCGATACTTTATCTGAAAAGTATCACCTCAAAAGGCAAGTACTTGGAAGATGAAAAAACTCTACCTCCAACTTAAATTTTACAAAGCTGAAAGTATCATTTCTCTATCCTTTTATTTTATCAGTCCTTAAAACGGCTGAAGGTATAATTAACCAATGAACTCGCCAATATTGATACCAACATGCCAACACTGAACCTATTACATGCAAAGCACAGTGTTGGGGAGTGGCTAAAGTAAGGGAAAGGCAGCATCATAAGAACCACTTACAAAGTGGAGCCCTGACACTTGTAGCAGACATCATAACAGCGTTTATTTCAGATACATGCTATGACGTCAAAAAATACTATGCAGTTTTTCTTAAATATTTTTAAGCTTTTAAAAAGCCTGAGGAGAGGGAGGAAGAGCAGAATTATTTCCCATTTGCCTCGAATGGAAAAGAAAACTTTTAATTTTATTTTACTGCAGACTGAGATTTTATGTAACACAAATAAAAAGGTTTACTCATTTTCTTCACTCAGGCATGAATTTGGGTTGATGGTAACTCTGATTCTTAAGAGACCATGGGCAGTCTCGGCACACTCAGTCTCCTGCACTTCAGGAGCACTTCGAGCTCTGTGACAGACACTGTGCCAAAGATTTTCTGAAATCACTGGGGAGCAAGTATTTTTTCTTACTGCTGCTCTTATAACCAATATTTAGCCAAGAGATCCGGCCCCTGAATCATCTTCTTACATTGGTGTTAATGGCTCTTGATGAATGCCAGTTTGAGTTTATCTTGACTACTGTGAGATGAACTATTTTACAGTTTCAGGCTTCACAAAGTATTTGAGGGCAGGTATCATGCTGGGGAAGAGATGGCAGCCCTATACACTGGACGTGCCGAGAGAGAGAAAAATGAAACATTTGGCTTTCCAGTGAAAGCAGATTAATGCTAACATCACTCGAAATGGCTCCATTGCCAGCTATCCTACACCTATCTTACAAGAGGAATTCAACCTAGAGAGGTGTAAAGATGGCCAATGAGTCAGTGAAGCACAAAATATTCTTTCTGTTTGAATATTCTTCATTACAACCTCCAAGCTACATATTTGAGAGTCTTAGAATGTGAATACAAGAGTATCACCAAGATCCTGATGAGTAGGTTAAAAAAGCAAACCATTAATGAAGCAAGAATTAGGCAGTTGTCATCACCTAAAAATGTGCTCTCTCCAATTCCACAGCTTAGGTAATAGCAGCCCCTACTGGGCAGCCAAGTTATGATCAAACTTAGGAATACCCTGAGTCTGTGCAACACTGTCAAAGTGCTCCACGTAAAGTGAGTAAAGCTACAACACACTGTTCAGACACTAATGAGTATACAGAAGGGGAAAACTGGTGAAAAGTAAAATTATGTAAATTTCTCCACAAGTCTGGTTAAGGAAAACATCTTTAAAATTCTTTTGGTGACAACAACTTTTGACTTAGTAGTTTTCACTGCCCATGACCACAACATCATACAATACAATTTTAATAACTGTACTTACTCAATGAATTTGGGCCAAAGTAAAAGAGTAATATAAAAGTGTTGTTATATAGGGACATAATTACTCTCCAACTTACTGTTATTAAAGGAACAAAGATTTTGTAAATTTATAATGACAAGATCTTGTAGACCTTAAAAATTCATTATGCAAAGCAATTTAACATTTCGAATGCCTGCCTGAACAATGATAAAGATAAACTAATTTATTTTTAATTTTTTCAACTAACAAGCATTTATTTTCTCTCCCTCCCATTCCCCACTGCCATCCCCATTGAAAAAAACAAAACAAAAAAACCGCTTATAACAAATATGTATTGTCAAGCAAAACAAATTCCCACCTTAGCTGTGCCCTCCCCCCCAACAAACGAGCAAGCAAGCAAGTCTTTCAAAGCTCTTCCTGCCTTTACAACACTGCTATTATTGTAGAAGTGGTTCTGGCTCTGGTCCCGCTCATTTCACATTGCCTCAGTTTACACAAGTCTTCCCTGGCGTCTCTGAAGTCATTCACTTCATCATTTCTTGCAGCACAATAGTATTCTATCACATGCATATACCATGATGTGTACAGCCATTCCCCAAAAGCTGGGCACCCCTCCCCAGTTTCTAATTCTTTGCCTCCACAAAAAGAGCTGTTATAAATACTTCATATATATGTTCCTTTTCTCTTTCTTTGATCTCTGTGGGGCACGGGGCTAGCAGCAGCATCGCTGAGTCAAAGGGTGTGCAGAGTTTAAGTGGGGCATAGTATCACACTGCTTTCCGGAACGGCAGCTCCACCAACAGCACACCAATGTGCCTGTTTTCTTCAAGTCCATCCAATGTCTGTCACTTTGCCAACTTCACCAATCTGACGGCTGAGAGGTGGAACCCAGCATAGCCATAATTTACACTTGCCTAATTACAGATGATTTTGGAGAATTTTTTATATGGCTATTGATATTATGAATTTCTTTCCTTGAGTACTTCCTGTTCACATCCTCTGACCACGTTATCAATTGAAGAATGGCTCTTAGTTTCATAAATTTGAATCTGTTTCTTACCTACCTTGGAAACAAGATCTCTGTCAGAGAAATTTACTGTAGGGTTTTCTCCCCATTAATTGTTTCCCTTTTAATCTTGGATGTATTATATCTGCACAAAAACTTTTAAATTTTATGCAATCAAAATTGTCTATTTTTAATCTTTTGTGAATCTCTTTTATCCTTTGTCCGGTCATAAATTCTTTCCCTATCCATAGATCTAAAAGATAATTTCTCAAACTTATTCATTCAACTTTTATATCTAAATCATGTATCCATTTGGAGCTTCCCTGGGTATGTACACCTTGTGAGGTGTTAGTCTACACCTAATCTGGGTTAAATTGCTGCTGATCTTTCCTAGCAGTTTTTGTCAAACGGTGAGTTCTTACCTCAGTAACTGGAGTTTGGGAGTTTATTGAATAGTAGGCTACAAGCTTCATTTGCATCTCTATATTGTGTGCTCTAATCTGTTCCACTGATTGATCTCTATGGACAAGGGTCTTTTAAATAAAGGGCTCCAAACTTCTGCCTGGCTGAAAGGACAGGAGGTCAGGGTGATGTGTTTGTTTACAATAGGAGCAGGCAGCATTAGAAATTGAAGCTTGGGTTTAGAATTCTTTTTACTTAAGGAGGTGAAGGGAAGAGACTGGCTTACTGTTGTCAAGCAGCCTTCTAGTCAGATCATGCCATAAAGTTCATAACCATTTTGGGGGGAGGGAATATGAAGAATGCATTTTTTCCTTCTAGTAGGATTTTACAGAGACAATTTAGGACAAGAATCCAAGGGACAGCAAGACATGAAGAAACCAGTAAGTTCTCAAAGAAGTGCATTTATTTATTGGCTTTCATTTCTCTGGTATAGTATTCTTCATGAATAAACACCTTAATACTTTCTTATTTTATAACTAGCTAAAATTCTTGTTATCATCATATAGCAGAGAGTGTTAAGTCTGTAATCAATAGAGTCTATTGAATCTCAGCTCTGCCAGTCACCACCAGTGTGACCTGGGACAAGTCACTTTACCCATGCAGGCCACGGTTCTGTCATCTATAAAAAAGAGTGGGCTGAGCTGGATGTTCCTTAAGGTCCCAAGCAGTTCTACATCTCAAACCCTATGATCCTACCAAAAACTTCATCTTCTACTTTTTTCAGTGCTGCCTAAAAGCTAACTGATAACAGTTCATCTCTTAACTATATACATGACATACATGGAGTTGTTTTTTAAACTCAAGGTTTATCACTTGTACACCAAATTCTGTGGTACACAGTATAAAGTCCTTTAGGAAACAAGTGAGTCTTCACATTGTCAAACATAAGAATGAATGAAAACCAGAGTGAAAACACTATACGTGCTCAGATTTTTAAGAGTTTGTTTCATCTGTAAGACATTCTATGCTGACTCAGAGAGCTGAAAGTCCATGTCCAGAATATGCTGTGATAAAGATACTTCAAATCTAGTTTGAAGCTGAGGTGGATCTTTTCCAATATTAGTCAATACACATTACATCAGGAAATTCATCTTTTTTTAAATGGGCACAATGAAAGATTTTTACTTCAAACAACTGGAATCAATCCCTAAAACTTTTAAGCAATAAAAATTTTCAAGAATCATTTCCTACTAATTGCTTTTTGGATACTATGGAAACCTATATACTTAAAAAACACTTAACTGAAGCCTAGCTTCATCATGGAACAGTAATACATACCTAACTTAAGAATGAAAGAAAATTGCCCAAAGGGCTATGAAAATATGCATACCCTTTGACCCAGCAATATCACTTCTAGGACTGTATCCTCAAGAGATCATAAAAATGAGAAAGTGTCCCACATATACAAAAGTAATTATAGCTGCTCTCTTTGTGGTGGCCAAGAACTGGAAATCAAGGGGATGCCCATCAACTGGGGAATGACTGAACAAGTTGTGGTATATGAATGTAATGGAATACTATTGTGCTATAAGAAATGATGAACAGGGAGACTTCAGAGAGGCCTGAAAGGACTTATATGATCTGATGCTGAGTGAAAGAGGCAGAACCAGGAGAACTTTGTACACAGCAACAACCACAGTCTGTGAGAGTTTTTTTCTGGTAGACTTGGAACTTCACTGCAATGCAAGGACTTAAAAAAAAATTCCCCAATGGTCTTTTAAGGCAAAATACCTTCCACATACAGAGAAAGAATATGGAATTCAATTGCAGAATGCAGCAGATCATTTTCTTTTTTATTACGTTTTGGTTTGTTACACGATTTCTCCTATTCATTTCAATTCTTCTATACAGCACGACTATGGTGAAAATGTATTTAATAGGAATGTATGTGTAGAACCTATATAAAATTGTATGCTGTCTTGGGCAGGGAGGGGGCATGCAGGGGGGAGGGAGGGAAAAAGAAATCTAAGTTATATGGTAGTGATTGCAGAACAGTGAAAATAAATAAAATTAATAAAAATTAAAAAAAAAAAAGGACTCACAGGCTTCCATCAGACATTGCCAAATGGGTCTGTGATACACACAAGAATCTTAAGTACCTATGTTCTAAACCAACAAACAAATAAATATGTCTATGAATACTATAAAAAAAAAAAGACTGAGAAAATGCTATCTTAAATCACCTACATTTTTTAAAGGATTTCCTAAATGGGCTAAAACTACCTTTTCAGCAAAAAGAAGCATGTATGTGGTGGTGGGCAACCAGTTGTGTAACTAAATATTTCAGAAAAGTTCTTCTAGAACTCAGGAAACAAGATCATATATTTATATTCTTTTTACACATTTCACATGTTCTAAATACTCACATGAATATATCCTTAAAACTACAGAAGGAAATATTTTATGTTCAAAGAAGTTTTTCCAACTCAGGTTAGACTTAAAACTTTGAAAGACAGAAGAATCATAAGCACAAAAGGCCCCACTGGTTTCCATTTTTCACGAAGTTTATTTGTGCCTATAATTAAGAAGCCCAAGCTAGCTAGTGTAAGACCAAGGTGGGTTTGGTTGGGAACTACAGTACTGTACTAAGAGCACGTACATAAGAGACTGGAAGAGGTCGACTTCAGACCGGGCAATCGACATTGACATTTTTTTTTCACCTACAGCATCATTCTATGAACTCCAATGGATCTAGGATCTCGTTGTACCGATGTGCTCTCCAACGATAAGGACCTCAGTACAACCAGAACTATTCATCCTGTACAACTCCTGTCCAGGTCCTTTCCAAAAGTTTGCCACAGGAGGCTTATTCAACATGCTGCAGAATCTTCCTGTTTCTTTCCAACATCTTGAGGATACCACTGGCTGTCCACCTATCACCCCTCACTCTTCCAGTGTGACTTTTTATATATTTCCTTGAAAACATCTTTTACTCCTGTCCTTCTTCAAAGTTCCTCACTGGTTTTATGTGGCAGCCTGTGTATACTAGCTCTACTAGCATTATAAATCTTAGGAACAGTGCTATTCTGGTAATAAAATGGAAATCTCAAATGGTTATTAATTTATAGCTTAATTTTGCTACATACCTAACAGAACATGGCCTTGTTCATCACATCATATTGATATTTAGAAATACCCTTTCCCAAAAAGTATTCTTATGCTAACTTTTGTCTGTTACTTTTTACCTTGACATTTAAGATTAATCATGATTTAGTGATTCATTGCTTTAAAACCAAAAAAATATGTCATACCCTGCTAAAGCCATGCTCATGTGCATCTTCCACTTCTCCATTGCTGGTCACTGGAATTTCTGCCGCTGAATTTTTGAGAGATTCTTGATCCATGGTAGACTCCTAAAGAAGAAAACAAATCAAGATGATATTAATATGAAATAACAAATAACAGGTAATAAATAGCCTCCATTTTTGCTGTGATTTTGCCTTTGTGTTAATATTCTGCTAGTATTTCAACATGGGCATTATTTACAGATATGTGAGAGAGAAGATAATGTAACTAGATACCTGAAGCTTTAGAGGACAGAAAAGCTTAGTGATTCTTCCCACTCTGTTTGAAGATAAGGAAAACTACTTAAAAGCAAGTAACTTTCTGTAAGATGTAGTGGCAACACTGCTGTTTCCAAAGGACTCAGTGTATCTTTATTGGTCCTGCCCTTCTTACCCTCCTGTTCCTGATTTTCTAAGGCTCATGGTTCCATCTCCTCACACACAAACTCCACTGTATCTCACTGGCCAAGTAATTGCGTCACCAATTATCTGTAATCCCCTCTCTTCTCCACTAGCTCCTTCCCCTCTGCCTACACACGTTTAAGTTCCACCCCAAATGCCTCATACCTTCAACCATGCTGCCCATTATTTCCTTCACAACCATTTTTCCCCAAAGCCAACCAACTGCCCTATCACTTATTTACTTCTCAATAGCAAATAAATTCATAAGAATTTAAGTACTCACACTTCCTTACCATACCTAATGTCTTAAAAAAGACAAAATTAAAAGTCTTTGCCTTCAAAGATCTTATATTTTATTAGAGTAAACAAACATGTACATAAATAGACATTTGCAAAATAGCTATAAGGTAACGGGGGAGAAAAGGGCTCTAGGAATGGGGGTATCAAGAAAAGCTTCATGTAAAAGATGTCACATGAGCTAAGTCTTGTAAAAAACCTGGATCTAAGAGGCTGAAGAAATGGAGAGAATTCATTCCAAAACTCCTAGAAATGCTGTAGCCAAATTCCAGAGTTCCCAGGTCAAGGAGAAAATATTGCAAGCAGCTAGAAAGAAACAATTAGAGTATTGTGAAAATACAATCAGGATATCACAAGATCTAGCAACTTCTACATTAAGGGATCAAAGGGCTTGGAATATGATATTCCAGAAGTCAAAGGAACTAGGACTAAAACCAAGAATCACCTACCCAGCAAAACTGAGTATAATATTTCAGGGGAAAAAAATGGCCATTCAATGATATAGAACACTTTCAAGCATTCTTGATGAAAAGACCAGAACTGAACAGAAAATTTGACTTTTAAACACAAGAATCAAGAGAAGCATGAAAAAGCAAGCAGGAAAGAGAAATCATAAGGGACTTTCTAAAATTGAACTGTTTATATTCCTACATGGAAAGGTAATATTTGTAGCTCTTGAGACTCTTCTCAGTATTTCGGTAGGTAGAGGGATTACACACACACACACACACACACACACACACACACACACACACACACACACACACAAATACAGATAGTACACAGGGTGAGTTGAATAGGAAGGGATGATATCTAAAAAAATAAAAGTAAGGGGTAAGAGAGAGGAATATATTGGGAGGAGAAAGGGAAAAATGGAATGAGGCAAATTATCTCTCATAAAAGAGGCAAGAAAAAGTTTTTTCAATGGAGGAGAAAAGGGAGGAGGTGAGAGGGAAACATGAAGCTTACATCACATTTGGCATAAGGAGGGAATAACATGCTCACTCAATTTGGTATGAAAATCTATCTTACACTACAGGAAAGTAGGGGAGAAGGGGATAAGTGGGGTGGGTGGGAATGATAGAAGGGAGGGCAATTGGGAGGAGGGAGCAATTAGAAGTAAACACATGGGGAGAGACAAGGTCAAAAGAGAGAATAAAATAAATGGGGGGCAGGATGGGATGGAGGGAAATATAGTTAATGTTACACAACATGACTATTTTGCAAAACTACACATATTATATTGAATTGCTTGCCTTCCCAGTGAGCATGGGGGGGGGGGGGGGGAGGAAGGGAGAGAAATTGGAATTCACAAGTTTTAGGAATGAATGTTGAGAACTGTTTTTGCATACAGCTGGGAAATGAGAAATACAGGTAATAAGGTACAGAAATCTATCTTGTTCTACAAGAAAAGAAAGAAGACGTGGATAAGGGAAGGCAGGAGTGTGATAGAAGGGAGGGCTCATTGAAGGAAGGGGTAATCAGAATAAGGCGTTATGGGGTGGAGGCAGGGGAGAGATGGGGAAAAAATTTGGAACTCAAAGTTATGTTGAAAACTAAAAATAAATAAATTTTTAAATTTTTAATTTTTTTAAAAATCCTCACAACAATCTGCTAAGTTACTACAGGTATTATTATCTCCACTTCACAAAAGAGGACAATGAGGCTCATTAAAAATTAAGTGACTTGCTCATGATCACACAGCTGGTAAACTTTGGAGACAGGATTTGAATTTATCTCTCCTGACTCCACGACCACTTGAAACCATGTCTCCTAACTTCATTCCACCACACCAGGATACTAATGATATGAAATGTAAACTGATAAAGTTCAATGAATTTTTCTAGCAATTATTAACCACATTCTTAAATTGTGAGAATGTGCCTTGGTATATTAAAGCAATAGCCCAATCTAGATTTGATACATGCTAATGAAAAATAGGAAGTACATTATTAAAAGGCATACTCAAGGAGTAAAAAATCTTTTTTAATAATGCAAGGAATTAACAGAGGGGAAGTTTATTTTTGTGACAACAATGACACTACTCATGGCTATACAAGTTTTGATAGCAATCCATAACATAAATTGTCCAAAAGGAACTTAAAGTTAAATGAAGAGAGCTCCTGACTTCATCTAATTACTAAGCATATATTCAGTACGTATTTTGTTCTCTCAACTATGTTATATTTTCTTGTAAAGAATAACTAAATGTTTAAGCATTTGTCATATGAGATGGAAGGCAAACAGCTGAGAGAACAAACCTAATTAGTGTGAAAGAAAAGAAGAGAAGGGAAGGAACAGGACAAGGCAGAAAAGTTTCTGTATTAACTGTTCCAACTACGGCTTGAGACAATAAAAAGAAAAAGGCAACCTGTGCTCAATGGATTATTGATAATGCCTGCCAAAAACGGGGGGAATGTTATCTTTTCCTTAGTTAAGTCTGAACCAACAGTCTTGGTAAAATTCACAGTAGAAAGGCCACAACAATCTCTATCATGAAAATGAATTTCTGCCAAGGCTGGAACATGCTTTTTGAACAACCTGAAGAAATACAAGGAAACCAACTTTGCTTAGCCTATTTTTCAAATAATCTAAACTTGGTCAGGATACACAATGAAATAATCAATATTGAGAGGAATATCTGAGCAGAGAAGTTTGTCTTTCTATTTCTATCCCCTAGTGCCTAGAAAAGTGCCTGACACAGAGTAAGCACTCAAAAAACACTTGGATTGCATTGTTCATGTACCTTATTCAAAGAAGGTTAGTCGCAATGCACACAACACAACAGCCTTCCAACTGCCAGGCTGATAGGCTTACTGTATGTTTCTAAGACAACATTCACAGCGTAAGTATTATCCTTACCTCACCAATGCTAGGTTTTCCCACTGTAGAAGCCACTTCTACTACGTATTGTTCATATAATTTAATACTATCTAGGCCAGGCTACAGGTAAAGACTGCCCAAGGCAAAGCTACGCAAGACAGGCTCAACACTGAGTGTGCATGGTAACATCGGCTGTGGCTGATCAGTCAGTTGTATATGCAGTGTTTGCATGGAGGTGTACGGGTGCTCATGGAAGACTAGCACCTCTGGTGGGAGGGTTTGGTGAGCCCCTCTCAGGGCTGCTCATCTACCTTTGGCATCCACCTTGACCCAACTTTCAACCGTAGCTCCAAGAAGCTGCAGCATACACAGGGGCC
Organism: Notamacropus eugenii; assembly: GCF_028372415.1. NCBI lineage: Eukaryota > Metazoa > Chordata > Mammalia > Diprotodontia > Macropodidae > Notamacropus > Notamacropus eugenii. Next base: position 150,917,796 of record NC_092877.1, on the reverse strand, counting down.
AGATCTAGTAAACCATCTGAGTAGATGGGCAAAATCAGGTTGAGGGTAACTGGCAGGCATCAAACTTGTTGATGAGTTAGGGGCTGTCTGCAGTAAGCTTATGAAGGCTTTTCCTGGTGCAGTGGGTGAATGAGAACATGCCATGAAAGCAGCTGGAGCAGGCACTGGGGAGTGCTTACTTAGGAGTACTTACTTGGTCAGACATCAAAGACACCAAGTTCATTCACTGCACCCTGGACCACCACCAGGAGTCCTGCCTTTTGTCCTGCCACTGGACTTTCATGACTCAGAAAGAGAGAGTAAGGCTGATGACTATGCAACTCCACCTGACTTCAAGACAATTCACGCACAAGACAAGACATCACCTCTTTGAAAAACCAGGATGAACAACGTAGCTGCATGTTACTGTACCTATTACTATTTAGGGTTAGAAGGAAGTGAAGCTTCAGGACACAGCACTGCCATTTACTCAGAAATGCTCAAGCCTAATCCTGCATAATCTTAAAAATTTCTTGCTCATCCCATTTAAATCTGTACCTTATTTCATTTTCTATTTCTACCATATCCCCAACTTTCTCATGTCCTTATTCAATTCCCAGCTCTGCCTCTTGCTACTTGTAACCCTGGGCAAACTAGAACTACTTAACCTTCCTGAGCTTCAGCTTCCTGACCTACAAACATGAGAAACGGTACAGGACAGCAGAATTTTCACTTGGTGTCGGAAAGATCTGGTCTGAATGATCCAAGATAATTCCAAAAGACCCATGATGAAAAATGCTGTCCACCTCAGAGAAAGAACTGATAAACACTGAAGCATATTAACGTATACATTACAAAATTACTTCTTCTCTTGTTTTATTTTTTGTCTGTGCTTTCTTTTGCAACATAGATAATATGGAATTACATTTTGCATGGCTTCATATGTATAATCAATATTAAATGGCTTGCCTTCTCAAGGACTGGGAAGGAACAGAAAGGAGGGAAAATCTGAAACTCAAAATTTTTAAAAGTGATTGTTAAATTTTTTTATATGTTATTGGAAAATATTTAATGAAATAAATGAAATTTTAATTAAAAAATATAAAAACCTAATTTGAAATCCTGCCCCACATCACTGCAGGTTGGAAACTCTCTGATCTTCTATTTCCTCATGAGCAAAATAGGAATAACAGATAAGATCTCACAGGGTTTCAGTAAGTTCCAATAAGTAATAAGTGTAGAGAACTTAGTAAGTGTCAAAGCACAAACTTCAGCTAATAGTAACAACAGTAATACAGGCAATACTTACAGCGTAAGTGCTATGGTTATCTCACCAATGGTAAGTTTGGGGCCCTGAAGCAAACACTTCTGCTGCTTACTGTTGGTATCATATAATAATGTCTCATAATGTTCTTGCCTACCCACTTGACAGAACCATTGTGAAGACCAAATCAGATCATATATATAAAGCATTCTGTAGCTGTAAAATGTGAAATGTTATAAATACAAACAAAAGATCGATTCAGTAAAAATCTACTGAGTAGCTGTGAGCAGAACGCTATTCTCGGCAATGAAGAGGACACACTATTGTGATCAGATGAGACACCTGCCTTCGTGCTGTAATGGGGGAAAGGACACACAGAGATCAGTGCAATGCACTGAGGTCTGAAGGGAAAGGTCTGCTGTTTTGTTTGGGGGGGCAGGAACTCAGGGAAGTCTTCGTGGAGGAGATGACATTAGAGGCTGTTTGTTTTAGTAAACTTTTATTGATAATTTTCATTTTTACATTACTTCTGAGTTGGGGTTTGAAGGACGGACAGGAATTTGGTAAGCACAGAAGGCTCAGAGTCAACAACTACTATGCCATATACTAGAGAGAAGCAGGAAAAATGAAGTCATTCCTATGCCTGAGGAGCTTTATTCTATTAAGGGGCCTAAGAATATATTTAACTACATAACAGAACAAATGCAAGGTAGTAAAACACAAACTGGTAAGGGAGGAGTCTAGCAATTGAGGGAATCAGGAAAGGGTTCCTGAAGGAAATGCCTGCACTATGGCCAGCAGTGAAGGGATTCTTGAGGGAGGCAGAAGTGTGGAGGAAGGGCATCACAGGCCTGAGGGCTGACAGTCAGTGTAAAAACAGAGACAGGTGGCAAGTGCCATATGGAACAGGGAGAAAGCCCTTTTAGCTGGACCTCAGAATGTGTAGGAAGGGTAGTAATGTGAGGGTGGGTTTGTGCAGGCTTTTAAAAACCAGAGGTACTTCCTCTGGAGTTTATTGAGAAGGGCAGTGCTACGGTCAGATCTGTGCTTACAAAATACTGCTTTGGCAGTATGGTGAATAGACTGGAGTACTTAGGGTACTGAAACCAATTAGAGAGACACTTCGATAGTTCAGGAGAGATGATAAGGGCCTAAACTCAAGTGTGGATAGGGAGAAAGGCCATTTCAGGTAAGGGAACAGTCCGGCTTGGCTGGAACATAGGAAGGGCACGATCTGAGATAAGGAAGGAAAGGCAGGGTAGTTCAATATTAAACAAGGCTTAAAGCTCCAAGTAAAGGAATTAGAACTTTGCTAGGTAGACAAAGATTTTTTCATTGACAGAATTTAATAAGGAATGATGTAATCTAATCTAGCATAGGCACAGGTTAGCAGTATGAAATCATTTCAGTGGGATGGTGACAGAAAGGAGAGGTCAGAGGGAGAAAAGAGGAGATGAGACTATCGGTTAGGGAGCATCTCTATAACTGAGGTGGGTAATAATAAGGTACTAGGCTGGCAACTGGAAAGAAGAGGGAGGGGCTCTTTGCTTTTCTTCCAGGCTCAGTGTCAATGTCTGCTGTTACAGACACATCCCTGAGAGAAGCTGATAAAGACTGGAGTCAATGGATCTGGCTATACTGGGTACCCCCTGACCAGGGCTATATTCAACTCAAGCAAAAAGAAGACATCAGCAACTCCTTCACTGACTTCAATGACAGTTCATATGTTCCCCTGACTCCACTCATGCCAAGTTCAGGGGCACTGTCAAGGCTGAGAATGGAAAGGTGGCAACCAATAGAAAAGCTACCTTAAAAACGTGATCCCAATATTAAATGGGAAGATGTTAGGATTCAATGTGTTGTAGAGTGCACTACTGGCGTATATAGTTTTCCAGTCATGTCTGTCTCTTCATGATCCCATCTGGGGTTTTCTTGGCAAAGACTCTGCAGCAGTTTATCATTTCCTTCTCTAGCTCATTTTACAGATGAGGTAACTGAGGCAAAAAGGGCAAAGTGACTTGCCCAGGGTCATATAGATAGTAAGTGTCTGAGGTCAGAATTGAACAGATGAGTCTTTCTGACTCTAAGGCCAGGACTCTATCCACTGCACCACCCAGCTGCCCTACTGGTGTCATAACAACCTTGGGAAAGGTCAGGGCTCACTTGAAGGTTCGAACTAAAAGTACCTTCCTCTCTGCCCCTTCTGCTGATGTCCCTGTGTTTATAACAGGAATGAATCGTGAGAACTAAAATTCCTCGGACATTTTCAGTAATGCCTCTGTAATCCATGGGGCCCCTGGCCAAGGTCATCTATGACAACTCTGACATTGTGGAAGAACTCATGACTACAGTTACAACACTACTACTACAGAATATTCAGGATGGCCGTTACGGCTATTTGTGACTCCTTGGGCACAGTGCTGTCTAAAACACCATCCATGCTAATGAGACGCTGAGGTCATGGACAAGGTCTTCCCAGAGTGGAAGTTTAGAGGCACGTCCTTCTATGTTTCTACTTCTATTATATCTTTCATGGGCCTGATGTGCTACTGGAGAAATCTGACAAACATGATGATATTAAGAAAGTGCTGAACAAGCATCAGAGGGGCCCTTGAAGGATATCCTAGATTACAACAACGACCAAGCTGTAACCTGTATCCTTAACAGCAATGCCCACTCTTCTACCTTTGATGGTGGTCCTGGCACTGCCTTTAACGATCATCCTGCCAAGTTCACTTCCTGTAGAACAATGTGTATGCTTAATCTAGTACTTTGGCCACCAGAGCATGTCATGATTCTGGAACCTATTCTTTGCCATAAATAAAAACCAAGTTCACATACCCTGGAGAAAGATTATCTCCTTGTCATTTATCCATCCCAATGTTACCTATTCTTTAAAGCACAGATCAAATCCCTCCAACTGTGAAGCCTTCTCCAGACCATTCTAGCTAGAAGTATTCCTCTTCTTCTGAGCATGTACCATCTGCAACACCCATTTAACACTTTACACTTACCAACTTGTATTCTGTCACCTGTTTATGCCATCTCTTATCTCAATTGAAAGCTCTTATAATTTATACATGTTTCCCCCATGATGCTTTGTAAGTAATACCCACTTAAGTATTTATAGGTGGACTGCTTGATAGAGCATTGTATGTATACAGAATAATTATTCTGTGTATAAAGACTAGCTCAAAATAATCCAGAACTCTAAGGGTTAGAAAGCTTTCCTCAACACCACCACGACAGGAGGAAGTTGTGGCAAGAATGATTATCCATTTCTGACAGGAGATGAAGCAGATAGAGTGAAGGGACCTGCCCAGGATGACAGCTCAGAAGGAGCAAGCCATGGCTTGCATCCAGATCTCACCATGTTCTATAAAAGAATTTGACACAAACTGTCAGTGACTTGTGTACAGCGCGATATGGCTAAATACAGTGCAGGCCAATCTGCTGTGACCACACTACACAGACACGTACAGAAACAAAGGTGACTGCTCGGGATTCTATTGTTTCTTCTTCTAATCTATAAGGATTTCATCTACGTAATTCATCATAAGCTAGGTTCTACTATCTACAGAGTACTAGAAAATCCTGTTTTAATACCTACCACCTTTAACACCACTTTTCTCTGCAATGTAACGAGTCAAGTTTTGGAGAAATTCCTAGAGCACTGAGAAGTTAAATGACAGACAGTAAGTCAGAGGCAGGACTTTAACCAAAGCCTTCCTGGCTCCAAGGCCAGCTCTTCATACACTAGGCCACAATGTCTCTCCCTCAAGGCATAAAAAAACAAAAGTGGGACATCGTCTTCACTCTTGAGTTTACATTCTTTTTTTCCTCATTAAAAAAAAAATCCTGAATTTAAATCCCAAACAAAATGAGTACATATATACATGTGCAGAACAGAAAAAGGGGATTATCCATGAAACCATGCCTATGATGGCAACACACAGGAACTTACATTCTAAGAAGAAAGACAATCTAAATATACAAAGTAATGCAGCCAGGAGAGTCATCACTGAGGAAGTCACAAAGATGATACAGAGAAGAACAGAGCAGTACATTAAAACACCATTTCCAGAGGCCAAAAGATGGGAGGAGACTGGCAGAGGCTGGTGAGACATCACAGAGAGCAAAGAGCCAGACGGCTTAGCTCCCAACTAGGACCTCTGGTACTCCTGTTGGAGAGCTGGTTCAACAGCGGCAATGGAGGGTAAAGATGAGGACACAGGGTTCCAATCAGTCTGAACACTGTCTCTAAGGACTCAAGAGTGTTTGACCTGGACAATGATTCATCAGATAGCAGGTGACAATTTTATAATAAATAAATAATAATAAAAGAATCTTACCCAAAGGGGCTGAAGAGCTTAGAGATGTCAAGTTTTGCCAGTTATACACTGTGGGACTTCATTTAACTATCTGATTCTAAATCACCGTCAGCTGATTCCAAAAGCCAGGTAACTTGAATTCCATCTTGAACACTGCAAACATCTAGCCCAGGGTCTTCCATGATAGGTCTGAGTTGGAAAGAGCCTTGTACGCTACCTGTGTAGACTGAGCCTGTCTCCTTATCTCTAAATTGAGTGAGTTCAGCAACAGTCTCTAAGGTCTCTCCCAATTCTAAACATTTCTGTCAAGTTCAACATCTTTGCTTTACATATGGAGAAAGAAGTCCTCAAATCAGTACAATGACTTAGTGATGGTGTCTGAACCCAAAAGCTAGGCCTGCTGCCCAGGGCAGACCCTCTCACTGGACTCTGGTAGTCTTATGTAAGAGGTGCTGCGCAGGAAGCATTTAATGATTTGATTTGGATTGAAATATAATATAAATATTTATTTTCTTTTTTCTTGTTTTGATGAACTAGAAAAAGTATATGCATGTACTACAACTTCAACCGTTACAAGCAACAGCTGACCTCAAGTATTTTAAAGAGTCACAATGGGATCATATTCACTTCACATGTAACAAGGAGACCCCCAAGTCTGAGAGACAACATGGTTGAATGGTTAGACGTCTGGTCTTAGAACCAGTGAACTCGGTTAAAGTTCTGCTTCTGGCATGTACCAGCAGCTAGATAACCACTAACCCTCCTTGGACCCACAGGCAAACTCTGAAACTACCCGAGGATCAGGCTCTTGATCTGCCTCCGGACAGAGAATTTACACGCATGCCAGGAGCTCACACCACACTAATGAAATCACAGACTTGCACAGCAACAAAAAATAAAGCTGGTATAGGGTTGGATGCACAGAGGAAGGGTTAGATAAGATGACCCCTGAAGTCCTTTTCAGTTCTAGAGCTTTGATCTGAAAAATAATCATGAGATATCAATACTCTTAGCTATACTTCTCTACAAAAGGGAAAAAATCATGGCCAAAGTGCTGTAATTTTCACACAAGAAATTAATGTTTAGAGTGCCTGACTAATTTGGACAATCTGAAGATGTTACTGAGATTGCCTGAATTTTCAAAGTAATGTAGAACAATCACCCAATCACCTCAGAATCCTGCTCTTCTGTAGCTGCATTAGAAGCACCAAGAGTTGTGGAATCATCGCTGGGGTCAGACATACCTAAAAGTGAAATGTTTTGAGTGTTCATTAATTATTTGGGGCCCAAAAGAATTTCATTAGCTCACCAAGATTACATGTCAACTTAAATATTACCTGAAACTAATCATTTGTTGTCCGTACGTAAGAATGTATCACTTCTTAATTGTCTGCCATTTTGAATACTACCTCATGATGCGGAGCTATGAAGTAATTCAGAGCACAACATGTGCTGTGTGAACACTGTCAAATAAAACGATTTTCTATGTCACCTTGGTAACTATTTTTTTCTTATGGACAAGAATAAAAAATGTTTTTAACTACTTTCAATTCTTTGAAGTGTAGACATTAGTAAAAATTTCTACAACTGAACAATGTAAATTTTATTGCAATATTATACACACTTTACTCACCCTTACTAAAAATTCCAATTTGAAATACCAAAATCTATTATGAAGCAAGTCTTGGGAATAGGTACTTCCCATCTCCAAGCCACCAGCAGTAGCTTCCATGGCCTGGAATTTTTAAAAGGGATTTGGGGATTACAGATCTGAGAGAAAAGTCAGGATGGAGGCAAGGAAGCAGGATGGAGACTTAGGGGAAATAAACTTGAAACTGAGGTAAGGATAGAGCAGTACTGGGGAAAAGATAACAAACTGGGGTGAGGCAGTGTGTGGGAAAGGATCCAAGAAACAGGAGCAAGACAGGGTTTTTCTTTCCTTCCTCCACCTCCCTCTCATCACCACTCCATGAAGGGACACAGGCTTCAGTTTCTTTCCACTTCTTTATTCCTTCTAACCAACCCTACTGGGAACCAAGCTTGAAGGAGAGAGTGAAATGCAACAGCAGAGGTCACAGGGCTGGCCATGTAACTTCGGCAACCAGGATAAAAACGGGAAGAACCCTCTACAGTGGCAAAAAAGAGCATGGCTACCAATGCTCCAAAGAGACATTTGTGAGTTCCATTCATATACTAGCAAATATCAGTACTTACCTATTAAATTCTACCTTCATATTAAGCGAAGACTTATAACAATGTTTAAAGAAACTCACTGAAGGCCTCCATAGGCTCCAGTTCTTCATCTCCAATATGGTATATCCAAAGAGCTTATCATTTTCCCCCTAAAACCTACCCCTTTTTCTAATATCCCTATTATTATCTAGGGCACCACCATTCTTCTAGTCATTCTGGTTCACAACTTTAGAGTTATCCTTGATTCCTCAGTCTTTCTCAGGACACATAACCAAGCAGCTGCCAAATCTGGTTTCAACCTCTAAAACACCTTTCTCATATCATCATTCTTCCACATAGCTTCCAAAGTGATTTTTCCTAAAGTACACGTTTGACAATGTGATTCCCCTGCTTCCCATTGCTTCTAGAAACAAATGTGGATTCCTGTTCAGCATTTGAAGTCCTTCACAATCTGGCCCAGTCTGTTTTACACATTATAACCGTTCACATCTTCTATAGTTGTTCTGAACCTCTGGTTTCCAAAGAATCTCCTATTTTTAATATTTATGTTAACTTTAAGGCAAGTAATCTTTTCTTTCCATATTGTTATACCACAATATTTAAAAAACAACAAAACAGAAGGCAACCCCTAATGCATTAAGTAGCCCTTCTGTTAACGGCTGATAGAAATATGTGAAGAAGAACTGCACAGAAGCTGTGATACACATCCAAGTCTTCTGCTGCATATTTAAAGTCCTCCTCCATCTGGCTCCTCTGTGTCTTTCCAGAAGGATTTCACATTCCTCTCATTCCCATGAGCATCTACACTCCTGGACAAACTGGCCTACTCACTGTTCTGTGTACCAGGTATTGATTCCCTCTCACATCCAGGCCTCTGTACCAGCTATCCTCTCCCTCCCCTACACTTTTCAGGCTGGGCTCAAGCGCAGCCTCCTATGAGAAGCCTGTGCTGATCTCCAGTGATTAATATTGACTTACTGTCTTAACAGTTTCTTTGTGTATAGTTTGTATTCGCTTCTTTGTTTTCCCCAGTAGAATGTAAGGGCTTGGGGGGACAGGGACTGTTTGGTTTTGGCTTTACCTTACCTAGCAGAGCCTCTGGCCCATAAAAGTGTTTAATAAAGTTTTGAATACCACAACCATGCTAATAAACTTGATTCCCGGTAATTCAAGTTCAAGGTGAAGGTAAACACAAAGCAACAGAGTTAGGCTCCAGGTATTTTTAACCTAGTAACAGAGAAGGGTATAAGAAACCATATTACCTACAAGAAAAATTGGTAAAGATGGATAACATGAAACTGAGAATCAAAAAGAATTCTCAAGTCCTTTCCACAACTGTGGGTGCTAAGTAACAAGGCCAATAATTATCTCCACTGAAACAGGGAGACCCTCAGCATGCCCCACACTTTCCCTGGTGTGAGTTCTGTTTTCCAGATCTCAATGCCTCCAAATCTCTTCAGACTCGTTGAGATGACTGTGTTCACATATCCCCGTAAACCCTCAAGAGAGGAGCTACACTGAGAACTATGCCTTCCTTTCAATTTTTAAAAAATGCTTTGTGGAAACCAAGACAACTAGGGCTCCAGCTGGCCATCTGCTGTATCTCTGGCTCACCAGGTGACCACCTCACTTTCTTTCCATACACACACACACACACACACACACACACACACACACACACACACACACACACACACACACACACACACCCTTCAGTAAGGTTTTTATTCTACTTCTTACATGCAAATATCATGGGTCAGATAGGACAGCCCACACCTACCTTTTCCATTGTCTTTCCAGGTCACATATCTCTTATATCTATATCATTTTATACTTTCCCCTCAATCCATCTGCAGTCACACAATCTAGTAGCATATCTGGAAATACATCATTACAAGAAACAGCTTTCTATTACAGAAACCATCCCCTCCCCTTTCAAGTCACATTAATCCATATACATGGATTCTCAAAACTAAGTCAGAAAAATTCTTCAGCATTTGCTAAAATAAAATTTTAACAAAGACTGTGCTGCTAGTACAGAAATGTTTTAACTTTTTTTAGTAACGTTGATGGATGTGTGCCCCTCCAGCCTATACCTTCTGAAACCAATATGCACTCCATACAAATTAGATTAGAACTACAAGGGCCCTCAGGGACCATCAGTGAGATTCCCTGATTTTTCAGATGAGGAAACTTGAAGGATGGCTGGCCATATTAACAGACAGAGTCTGGTCACTTAAGAAAGCTTGTAGGGCATAGCTTTGTCATGACCATAATTCAGTGCCTACAAAGCTATTTTCCTCTGAAGACCTGATGTACATATAGTCTGATAAATTTCTATGAAATATGAATAGTCTGTAACATGAATCTCCCACCAAAAATTTTTCCAGTCACAAAGACCACTGACAGAACTATTTGTAACTAAATCTCATTCCCAATCCATATGTGTGAAAACGAAACAAATCATATCTAACCAAGTATCACCAATCTTTTCAACGCAAAGTGCCAAGCAACTAAAATCCAACACAGATCATCAAAAGTAGAAGGGGAAAAAAGTATGGGGAAAAAGTCCATTTGCATTATTAAAAGAATACAATTTCAGAGTTTCATATAATTCTTTAGAACTAGCTGGAAAGGACTTGATCCAGTCCCTTCACTTCACTGATGAGGAATGAAAATGAGTCCCCAGAAGGTTACACAGCTCGATGATGACACAGGAGGTAGGACTCAGGTATCTTGAATCTTAATACTATTGATGATAATTAACACAATGACTAATAGCACTAATAAAATACTACATCCACAAACATTAGTCAATGAGCTATTATATAATTTTGTTTATATTTTAAGTTTATAGCATATTTGATCAAACTGAACTTCAAGTGAATGGAAACTATATACTATCATCTTGGGCATCAATTGTCACTAATGTAATAAAAATGCAAGAGAAACTCACTCACATATAGGTACAAACAAATTTTTAAAGGCCAAACATGCATATTTTTAAAAATTCTATTGTAACAGGAAGATGTTCTTTCCAAGTTTGCAAAAACAGATCACTAACAAGCTCCAATTTCCTTACTTTGGTACATTTGGTATAAATTCTGTCAATTAACTGCATAGGATCAGGCATCTAAATCAGAGTTCTGCTTGTTGGATTACAACACTCAGAAGATTAAACTGGCTTCTAACAGGGTGATTTCTACTTTTCCATACAGTGAGTGCTGTATTTCTATTTGGTTAATCTACTTTCCATTAACAGAATCCCAAATTCTTCTGGAACAAGCAAGGATTGATTATAACTTCAGAGACTCTCAAAAAACAGGCTTATACTGTATATTTCCACTTAATTGAACAAATATTTATTAATTGTTTACTATGTGCAAAGCATCAAATTAGGTGCTAGGGACAAAAGGACAAAACAGTCCTTTCCCTCAAGTAGCCTCCCTTATACAGGAGAATGTAAATATATAATAACATATAAATATAATACAAGAAGGCAAAGTGCTCTAACAACTGGCAGGATTTGGGGGAAGCTTGAAGGAGGGGAAGCACCAAAACTAAGCCTTGAAGGCAAGGGTTCTAAAGAAGGAGAGATGAAAAGGATGTGTATTTTTGGTATTGGGAGAAGTTTGTGCAAATGTACAAACACAGAAAACACTGAATTTGGGGAACAGCTAGTAATTTTGTTTAGCTCAGATGTAGAATATGTGAAGGGAAATCGTGAGAGTTAAGGCTGCAATGGTTAAGTAGAAGCTGGATTATGGAAGGCCTTTACGTGCCAGAATGGGGAGTTTGAATTTTATCCTACAGGAAATTGGAGAGCCACTGAAAATTTCTGTATCAGGGCATGATATGATCAGACTTGGCTTAGAAAGATTACTCTGGGAGACAAATTAGAGGGAACTAAGACCAGAAGCTATTACAAAAGACCCTACAAGAAATGACAAAAAAACTGGATTGAGGTCTAGAATTCTAGGATCTCAATACTACCTAAGTAGATTAAAAACACTTTAAGGAAAAGATTGGTCTCACACTCTACAGTTGTCTCTACAGCTTCTATTCATACACAAGTACATTTGTCCTTCTAGAGCGAAAGTGTGGCATGGTGCCGTGTTGAGTTTGGAGTCAGTGGACTTCAACTCAAGGCCTAATTCTCCTACTACTGAGCTGTGTGACCTTAGGCGTGTCATTTAACTACAAAGAGCCTGTGTCTTCATCTATAAAACGTATGGGATAGACTACATGACCTCGAGGTCTCTTCCAGCTCTATATCTATGCTCCAAAGGAAGAAAATACAAATAAACCTTAAACTTTTATTACAGAATGACAGTTCTTTCCCCTCTCATTTATCTGCAGAGGTTCCAAAAGAGGCAATGCTACCCAGGTGTTGGACCGGTCCAGGGGGACTGGTAGTAGCTTCAGGTGTAATTGTTGAAAGTATAACGCAAGAAGAAACTTTTGAAAAACTGTTCATACATGTTTCATCTGTCATGTAACAGTTAAAGTCATAGTGATGACATTATTTTCCAAATAAACACACAAAATGCAAGTTATAACTGATCAGTGGTCAAGTCTGATGACAGGGTCTTATCAATAAAGTGTTGGCGGGTGAGTGTATCATGTATTATTGGGAAGTCCAGCATGTATCAACAGGAATATGTGCATGTAATGACTTGTTTACAAAATTATACAATTACATGACCTAATATTGAGTCATCAAAATTTCAATGCAGGAAAAAAACCACAAAATTACAACAAATTGTTAAATTTAAGGTGTGCCATTTCAAAAAAAACACAAAATGTATATTTTTGAAATGACACAATTTTTAAAAAAGCTTTTAAGGTTTAGAGAAAGTAGATTTGCAGGAGGTAGCTGAGTACTACTTTTTGAAAAGGGGGCAGTAGGCCAAATAAGTTTGGGAACCTCTGATCTAAAGCATACAGAGCCTTCAATCAGCACCAAAGAATACCAACACTTCAGGTACTTCAACAAAGAACTGAGTATAATCTGGCATTATCAAAAACTCATATAAAGGTCTCATATTTCAGAAGCAGTCTAATAAACAGCTAATTAACCACTCCTCTCAATTTCTCTAATGTCTCTAACAGCTGTTAGATCCTCAGAAAGCAATCTATTTGGACCACAGTAGCTTTTCTCATCAAAGAAACTACTTCACTAAGATTTAATGGTGCCTCTTCATTACAAGAAATGTTCCTTATGCAAACTATTCTTAAAGACATCATCCACGTGTAACCCAACGGGCTCAGACGACAAACTCCTCCTTGAGACTCAGTGCCTATTAAATTCTTCACTAGTTCATCTACCTCCAGAGAAAGATTTGATGTTGTCTGAATACACACACCAAATCATGCTATTTTTTTTATCAAGAAAAAAGAATCTTTATTTCTTTTAATTTTATTTGTTTTCAGTGTTCTACAATCACTTCCATAGATCTTAGATTTTTTTCCCCTCCCATCCCCTCCTTCTCTCTCCCTCCCCGACACGGTGTGCAGTCTTATATGGGTTCTACACATACATTCTTATTAAGTACATTTTCACCTTAGTCATGTTGCATAGAAGAATTCAAATGAATGGGAGAAATCATAAAACAAAACAAAATAAAACATAACACAAGAGAAAGAGGTCTGCTTCATTCTGCAATTCAATTCCACAGTTCTTTCTCTGGATGTGGAAGGCGTTTTGCCTCAAGAATCCATTGGGAATGAAACTGTACTATTTTTTACTTCCTCTGTTTTTCTTTTTTTTTTTGCACAAAATGATTAATATGGGAATGTTTTACATGACTCACAAGTATAACCTATATCAGATTGTTTACTATCTCAGGAAGGGGATGGGGGAGGAAGAAGGGATAGAATTTGGAACTCAAAACTTTAAAAAAAACAATGAATGATAAAAATTGTTTTTATATATAATTGGGGAAAAAATAAAATGTTAAAAAATTTTTCACTAGAGACAAACACTATACTTTTAAAAATCATGAGTATAATGTATTTTCCTTTTTTGACTTAGTTACCTGTAATATGTCAACTATGATGAAATTCATAACACATGCTGCAATTATATAAATTATAATTTATACGCATATCCTATTGCTCTTTCTCTAATTACTTCTCTCTCCAGTACACAATTAATCTCAGGTGTTGATGCATTTATTACTATCCTCAATTTGTTTAGTTTTGTTCTGTGCTCACTTATGCTACATTTATTTCTTTTTACTTCAAGGGAGGAAAGAAGTTGAAGAGTATGGCAATGTCAAATGTGGCAGAGGTGTCGAAGAGAGAAAAGACAAAGGAAAAGCTACTAGATAAGACTATAACGAGGTCCTTAGAGAGAGTTGCAGGGAGGATCAAAGCCAAAATAAAATAAGGGTGATAAAGGACTAAAAGCAGAAAACATAGTTTATTCTTCAAAGTACCAACTGAATAGACAAAAAAGAAATTGTACAACAGCTCAAGGCGCTGGCTATGGGGAGTCTTCTTTTGAGAAAGGCACAGTGACTTTTAGTCGATAATCCTCACTTCCTAAGTGAAAGGCAGACCTCTCATCTCCCAAATACCTACGGCACCCAGACCCTGAAGTTTGTAGCAGATCAAAACAATAATTATAAAATTCAACGAGAAACAACAGTAAATGATTTCTTACAAACTAGAACTTCACAAAAAGTCACTCAGAAGCCCATGGACAAAGGGCTCTTCCATCAAAAGGAAGGGTCGGCCAGAACTGAGATGGAACACAAGGCCTTCAAAGCTCCCGGTCTGCTCCTTGGGAAAAGAAAACCCCAAGCTGTACAGCTAGGAAGCAGCCCATAGGGACGTAAGCAAACTGAGTACACCCTACAGCAGTTAGATCTGGTCAGGGGCAGTGAGATCACTAAACCCTAAGGGGCTAGAGATGGCTTGAAGATCAGGCATTCCACACCTCAGAGATAGGGAGAGACTCTAGGAGATAAAGGTCAGCTCAAGAACTCAGAGCATTACCAACCCAAGAATTCAGCAGGGGGCAAAACCTGGCCAGGACTCAAAGTCCCAATTCAAGAATTAAAGTTAGAGAAATAAGTAAATCAAAGAAAATACTGACAAGTACCAAAAATAACTACAAATCTATGCTTGTTCAAAATGACTTCAGAAACTCCACAATAACAGCAAAACAGAAACTAAAGGGGGGGGGGGGGGCGGAAGAATCTGAATTTTTACAAGGCCCACATAAATACCTACAAGAAATGAGGCGAGAATTTAAAAATGAAATAAAAAGTCTGGAGGAAAGAACTGGAAGATTTAAGCACCTGAGAAAATGGTAAGTTCTTAAAAACGCTTCTTGGTTAAGACAGTTTCCAATGAAAAACTACATGGGGCTGAGTCACACTGAGTTAGAAGATTACATGACATACAACTTGCTGCTGCACAATACGGTTTATTTTTTATCCGAATATAAACAGGGAACCACCAGATCCTAGATTTAGAGCTCGAAGGAACCTCAGGATTCCTGTATTCCAACCCCCTCATTTTACAAATGTAGATCAGAGGCCCAAAGAAGGGAAGTGACTCACCCAAGACTCAAAGTCAGGGCTGACTCCAATTCCATGGTTCTTTCCATGGTATCCCACTGCCTCAGGTCCTGGAGTCTATACAACTCACATCAGAAATGAGGAAAATGAGGCTCAAAGAGATGAACTGAATGGTTCAAGGTCACCAGGTAAGACATGGCAGATTAATGTATAATGTATAATAATGTATAATAAAACACTGTCATCTGCTGTCTCACCTGGGCTTCTCTAAGTATTAGTATATCCCACATAATACTGCCTCAACTAAAACCTTGGTTGCCCTCTTCTCTTCCCCCTGCCCTGACCTCTACAAATTCCTTAAGAGAAGGTATTATAAGATTTTTGTCTTTGTGTCTCCAACACTTGGCACAGTTAGCCCATAAGTATTTATTACACATCTATTACTGCCAGGCATTGCTAAGCACTGGGGATGCAAAGAAGCTGAAAACAGTCACCATTTAATAGGGGAGACAACATTCAAACAACTATATACAAACAAGATAAATTATACACAAGAATAAATTTGAGACAATCTTAGAGGGAAGGTGCTAGCATTAAGATGGAATGAAAAAGCTTCTTTCACAGAAAATGAGATTTTCAGTTGAGATTTGAAGCCAAGATGTGGAGATGACAAGGGAGAGAATTCCAGAGATAGGAACAGTCAGAGAAAATGAAGAAGTGGAGTGTCTTGTGCAAGGAAGATAATATCAGCAGATCAGAAAATACATGAAGGGGAGTGAAAGGTAGGAAAGGGCTAAGTCAAACAGATCATTTGAAATGTGATCCAAGAGGTAAAAGGGAATTCCTGGTGTTGACTCAATGTAGAAGGGTGGATATAAGAGACATGACCAGACCTGTAGGGCAGGAAGAGCAGGTGAACCGATGAGTGAAGGACAGACTGCAGTGAGGAGACACTTGAGTGAGACCAACCAGCTGGATGCTACAAGAGTGAGGTGATGAGGTTCTGAATGTCAGAGGAGAGAAGGGGTAATATGTGAGAGACACCAGGAATGTAGAAAAGACAGCACCTAGCAACTGATGAGATCTGTGGAGTGAGAATCAGGAGCCGCGGTGAGGAGCCTGGGTGACTCAGAGGATGAGGGTGGTACCCTAACTGTATTAGGAGAGTGAGGAAGAAGGGGCTTGATAAATCTAAATAAATCAATGGACTCACAATACTGTCATTAATACAATGTAACCAAATTCTACCAAAACATTGTGAAACTAGATTTATATCACTAGACCACGCCTTAGAACTCCTCTAAATTTAAATGTTCCTGTAATTGGTTACACCTAACATTATGTCTCCTGGAATTCATTAGGATATTTGAACCAATATGAATATATTTTCATATAAACAGATATATTTATATACAAATAGATAAATATTTAAACTTGATCCATATTAGTTGGCCTATTCCTAGCATAAGGCAATCAGTCCAGATTTGGGGAGTGACCTTGGATTAACTATTCTCTAGTCCTGCAGAAGTGGTCTTTGTAAAACCGCCTTTCACAACTCTTACTGCTGGTCTTTGCTACCAACTTTGCTGCAAGACCAAATAAGGCAAAGGAATAAAACAGGAAACACTGGCTATCATTCGGTGTGGGGGGACTAGCCCTTCACTCTGATGAAAGCTACTGTAGTCCTTCACTTTTAAAGAGACATCAGCAATAATCATGGAAGCTAGAAATCATGGGACCCAACTGCAAGTAAGCAAGAGGAATAATTTTTTTCTCCTCTTCATTCCAGGCCATTAAACTGGATAATAATCTGAGGTAGGAGGATGAAATATGCCCACAAAAAAACTAAGAAAAAACAGGATAAAGGAATTTTCTTGGTATGATGATGAAGCATGATTAAATAGATGTTTGAAGAATTATAATGTAACAGAATAAAGAATAAAAACCTTCCAAAGAAATTAACAGATACTGTGGCAATTTGGATTTCTCTCCTTCCTCAAATTTATAGTTATGCTCATGCATCACGTTACAATTATTCACTAATTACCTGTCCTACACAATTAAATTTATTACAGTCTTCTACTGCAGCTCATGAATTCATGAGTCTTCTCTCTTCAAACCCTTTAAAGGCAGGCACCATGTCTTATACTTCTTTTCTACTTTCACAGCAACAGCACCAGGCACAACGTAAGCACTTAAATAGCTACTGATTTTTCCCATAACTTTAAGAAGAATTCCATAGCTCCTCCCTCTAAGGAACCATAATGATTTTTACACATACTGAGAGGCTGCATACTGTGGTGGAAAGGGCCCTAGCCTTGGAATCAGGAGACCCAAATTCATCTGCCAAGCTCTGACATTTACTACTTGTGTGACAATGGGCCAGTCGTGTAATCACTGAGCCAGTTTCCTCTCTTTGAGATGGGGATGATAACACTAAATGCTATCCATCCCCCAGGACTGCGTGAAGAAAGCACTTGCTAAATTGTAAAACACTAAAACTAAATTATCATTCTGATGGAAACCAGCAGAGAGTTTTGTTCTCGATAGGTACTTGATAATTTGTTGAATTCAACTCAACAAAATAAACTTAAACATCTAATTCAGAAACTACAGGAATGTCACCTAACAGGTATGCTGTAAAACCAAGTTAATAATTCCTCCTCTTATTCACATTTCTACCTTTATTTCAACTGACTTATTCCCAAAATATTAAAAATATATCACAGAAGAACTAAATTCAACCACAAAACAGAAAAGGAAGAGTTCATTACAAAAAAGAACCCAGCAATTTGTGGCATACAAGAAACACACTAAAAAACTAAGACATATAGTTAAAATGGATAATCACATAAAATGTATTTATACTTCAGGTAAATAAAAAATGCAGAAGCTGCAATCAGAATCTCACAATTTCATACCAAAAAGAGATAATGTCAAGAAGGCAAAAAAGGAAATTTCATTATGTTTAAAGACACCATTGATAAGGAAATGACAACATAAAACAAATAGGACAGTAAGACAAGAATTATAGATGGCTTTGGAACATTCCTCTCTCAGAACCTGAAAAATCTAACAGAAAAATGAATATGATAAATACAGAAAAACACCGTAAGACTTGTATGAACAAATGCAGAGTGAATTAAGCAGAGCCAAGAAAACAATGTATCAATGACAACAAAGCAACTGAAAAGGAATGCTTTGAAATCAATCATCAAGACCAGGCTTGGCCCCAAGGAGAGATGAGGAGAAACTTCTCCCTCCTCCTTGGAAAGGTGGGAGGAACAAAGCAGTGGCACACCACACTGGTTAGTTTCACTAAATTTTTTGACTCTAGGTCAAAATTATCTCCAAATTAATGCTAAGTCATTATTAGCCTTTTCCCCTTCTCTTTGTCTCATGCGCTTAAGGAGTTTTCCAGCGGGTACATAACCTGTGAATTAAATATATGACTATACACATAAAGACTGAGTTAATATCTCATCTGCACACCTGTACTTTTTGGCTTACAAACAGGTGAATCTCCAGATGTGGCTGGACTTGCTGTTTTGCTTGGATTTGTCTGGCATCAAAATCAACTAACTGCTAAAGGAGATCTCCTTTTATGTGAATGCTTGGCAAAAAACACAAGTGGTGCTGAAATTTTTAGCGTGGAAGAACTTTTTTGAATTTCATGCTTTATCTTGGAACAACTATGCTGACATTTGCACTGATGGTATAAAACTAATGGTAAGTAAACTTTCTGGTGTCTCAGTATGAATCAAGGCAGTGGCATCAAACGTAGTAATTGTATTCTTCACTGCCACGTGCTCGAAGTAAAATAATAAAAATAAAATAAATGCCAGTTTCCCTTAAGAATGTCTTTGATGAAGTAGAATCAAAATTATGAACTTTATGAAATCTTGAGCCTTGAATACACTGCTTTTTAACATTCTGGGAGAGAGAAATGGGAAGTGCACATAAAGCCCTTTGGCCACATACCAAGGCATGATGGTTCTCTGGAACAAAAGCATTTGCACGAGTTTAAGCTATGTAAGTTGAACTGCTTTGTTTATGAAACATCTTTTTACTTGAAAGAACTGACATACAAACTCAATGTATTGTTAATCAGACTTGGGTATTTCTATTTGGAAAATAACTTCTCAAAAATAAAGCAAATCTGTCCCTTCAAGGAAAACGATTGACAATATATATATATTTTTTGCCAAAGATAAATTCAAACTTTTGAGGGAAAAATTCCAGCTGTGGAAAACTTATATCTACTACCCTGAGCTTGACAACTTTCCAATACTTAAAGACTTTCCTGATGACATTGGTAGTTATTAACCAATCACAGTTAACTAATTGTTATTAAGTAATCATATTAACAAATATGTCTTTTTGATACTGGATAATGAAATGTATTCTTTGGAAGATCTGCATAATATAAATATTTCCAAATGAACATTGCATGATATTATAAAATCATGCATGGTATAAAAGATCCATTCAAAGGCAAGATAGAACAATGAATTTTAATGTAGCATCTGAGTATGAAAAGTTAATTGATATGGTTTCTGATTCCATATTGCAACTAATTTTTAAGAAATTAACACTGAGTTTTGGTATAGTATCTAAGAAGAATTCCACGATTATCTGAAAGGGCTATTAAAACAGTTTCCTCTTCCATCTATACATCTGTGTGAAGGTGGATTTTCTTTATATATTTCAACCAAAACAACAGAATGTAACAGAATAAAAAGATATGAAAATCCAGCTGTCTTCTATCACGCCAGACATTACAGAGGTTTGCTAAAATGTGAAACAATGACACTTCTCACTAAATTTTGCTTTGGAAAAAATTATTTTTCATAAAAACTGTAACTTGCAATCAGTTTATTGTTTTTAAATGAAAAAAATTAAAGATTTATCAGCTTTACTTTTTAATATGGTAATTAAAAATTATAACCCACGTAAAAAGTTCTTTGGGGTCTTCAATAATTTTTAAGAGAATAAAGAGTACCAGGGAAGAAAGCGTGTTAAAAACAATTAAGACTTTTTCTGTCTAGCCACATACGACAAAAGTAGGGATAATGGGAAGAAGTTGTAAAGAGATATATTTAGTTTGATATAAGAAAACAACATCTTCAAGACTCATATAAAAATGGAAAGGGCAGCTTTGTAAGAGAGTGTGTTATCCCTTGCTAAGAGTCCTCCAAGAAAGGCACATGTGCACTTACAAGGAATGCTGCAGAAATAATTCTTATCCTGATATAATAGATTGCCTAGCCTCTGAAGTCCCCTTCAATTCTGGGGAGTTCTCTCCCCACAGTCAGAAACAAAAGTAAAATTCATCTAAAGGAAGGGACGAGGGCAATAGAAAAAGCAAAGATGATATAAAAAGTGATTAACTGGTCCCTAAATAGATCTCAGCAAAGGGGATGGAGGGCTGGTGTTGGATTCAAATACCATCTCCACGCAGATGATTCTCAGGTTTACTTGTCCAGTCCTAAATTCCCTTCTGACCTCCAATCTTACACCTCTGCCTACCTACTGAACATCCCCAAATGGCTATCTCATACACATCATAAGCTAAACATGCCCTGTTTGGCCTAGAGGCTGATAGGCTACCCGAGCCTTTCTTACCTGTCGTCCAGGTCTTCGGGGATCAGCCGGATAAACGTATTGAGAGAAGAGACTTTCCAGAGTCGAACAAGGGTTAGGCATTATTCAGGGTCTTGGTTACATGTGCAGGGTGAATTCTTCCTCAGGAGAGAGGAATCCTCCTCCCCCCCAAAGGGCAAGGATCGTACAGCAAGAGGATGGGAGCGGGAGAGGGGAGGGACCCTCTGCCCTCTAAGGGCCCCTCAGCACAAAGAGCGCCTTCAGGCTTTCCTGTCCCTACTTAAGCTCTCCCGCCGCGCCGCCCCCGCCCCCCCCCCCCCCCCCCCCCCCCCCCCCCCCCCCCGCATAGTTTGCACGTGAATACCGTGCATGCTCTCAGCCTTTAGCTAGTCAACAACAGGTGTGCTCAGACCCCGGGCCAATCTCAAGGGTGGGATGCTCTCCCCAGCAAGTTTCCCACTGAGAAGAGGCGGAAATGTAAGAGATAGCCCATGTCTCACACCTCAATTCCCAGCTGTTCCCTGGGGGGCCTCATGAGAACTCTGAGGTTTAGAAGTCCTCACCTTTACCTGCCCCTGAGTGTCCACGTGAAAACTGAGCTTACACCCCCAACAATGCCCCAAACTGAATTCATTCTCTTTCCCCTCAAATTCTCCCTTCTAACTTCCTGAGAGTAGTACCATGCTCCCAGTCACCCAGGCTCCTAACCTGGCTGTCGTCTCCAACTCTTCACTCCCATTGCACGTATATAATCAGTTGCCAGTTCTTCTCTTTTCTACCTTCAGAACCTCTCTCAAATATGCCCCTTCTCTTCTCTGACAATGATGCAGCCTCTCCCCTGGCCGACCAGTTTGTCTCCCTGACTCAAGTCTCCACCCCTGCTGCCCTCCAGTCCACTCTCCTCTAAGCTGGAAAATGGTCTCTCCTTCAAGCACAGATCTGACCCATGTCATCCTCTTCTCCCATCCCTATCCCCAAGCCTCACTCTCCCATTCAATCACTCCTTGTAGCTTCCTGTTAGCTACAAGATCAAATATAAAATCCTCTGCCTTTTAAAGTCCTCCATTACCTGTCCTCTTCCTACCTTTCCAGTATTCTTCCTTGTCTTTAAAGTGAGGCCTCTAAGGTTCTTTCCTGCTCCAAATCTATAATCCTTTAATATAATTCTGTTACTAAACAATCATTTCTAAATTTGGATGAATACAGCAAATTTTAAATTTTCATATGTGTACTAGGAAAAAAATGATTAAATATGCTCATACACTATTAAATATCTCATACACTATTAGTGCTACTGACAATGTTATTTTCATGCATTTGGGAGTTACTCATAATAATTAGGTATCTTCCACAATGGTTACATTTATGTAGACTTTTTCTGGCAACTTATCCCTATAACAGGGGTGGAAAAAACTTTAATACTATGATATCATACTCAGAGGAAATCTATAATTAACATTAAATTTCAAATATCAATTTGGATACTTGAATCCTCTAATCTGATATGTAACAAAAGGAAAAATTGACAGAGTGAAACAAAAATTGGTCATCCAAATGACTGCAGCAACTGTTATTAGTAAAATTTTACTAATCGTAAATTGATAAAAGGAAGAATATAATCACTTAGTAATTAGTAATGAAGACTATAAATCATTTAGTTCAGTAATTCCCAACTGTTTTTTCAATACTGTTGGTGCTTATTAATTAGCATTCATGAATTCTATGCCCCAAATTTAAAACATTTTGTTTTAAATAACAAATATATGATAAGAAAGAAAGGCACTGTTAAGTCAAAATTTTTCAAAAATTAAGAATTCCCAATACAGATAAAATTTAAATCCCTGGAAAAAGTCCTATCTATATATCCCAGAAAAGGGGTAAAAACATGCCAGAAATGCTAAAAATGTACTTTCTTAAAGATGTGACAATATTTAAATAAACAAAGCATGAATCAAAAGGTGCAAATGACAATGAGATTTTATCAACGTAACTAACAAAGAGTAAGAATTCCAACAATATTTAAAGTTGCAGTAATTAAAACAAAAAACAGAGAGTCAGCCTTAAATCTTTTCATCTTACCAGTTAATCAGAAACCAAAACTAGAGAAACAAAGATCATATTAAGTTTCTTTCCAAACCTGAATATTTCATTTACTCATTCAACAAATACACACTGAGTTCTAATTACAAGCAAGGTAGAGTTTGGAATATAATAATGTCCAAGACAGTCCTGATTCATTAGCATAAACATTTGTCCCTACAATTAAATCCAAAGCTTCCCTTTTCTGCTGAAATAATTTCTAAATATAGCATTTTAACTTAGAGATATTTATTACATAGTCCTTAGCTGCCATTAGTTCACGGATCCCAAATGTTGTAGACTAAAGGAATGCAAACTTAAAATGAACAAGGCAATTAGAAATCACAGGCCAAGGCCCTTGTAAAAGTCACCTGGCCACGTTCCCTGCCTTCAGGGACAAATGATCTCCATAGACTGAACTAACTCTCATTAACCACACCAATGTCTTATCACCAAGTCAAAAAGTTTATCCACATATTCAACTAAATTCTCTCCTGTTTTTAACTTCCTTTGCGTCTCAAACGACAGAAAAAAAGATCAAATGTATGAAATGTTTTTAGAAGATTGCCTAAAATGAATCATGTATTTATTCTCTTAGCCTCTATATATCACTAAGATTAAAAAAAAAAAATCTGAAAGCTTTTAATGCTTCCCCATAGAACCTAGTTCCTATCCCTTTAATTCCCTTAATCAATTTCCTAAAAATTTCCTCTAGCTTCTCAGCAAAATGTTGATAATTGATAAACTAACTATAAGTAAATTAGACTCACTTCTAAAAAATCATATGAGAATAGACAAATGTCCTCTTCAAGATAATAATTTGGCTGCACACATATTCCACAGATGGTAACATTGTTCAAAATATAGTTAGAGCCATTTCTTCTTTTGACATCGAGTTCTGATCCTGCAATACATTTCTTTGAATATTCAAAGACAGCTAATCTTCACCTCTTTGACTTTAGAAAAAAGCAAAGTATAGTTAAGTGGGTGATCAAGCTGTTAATACTGTTTTAAGTTTAAAAAAACAGAGAAAGGGTGACTATAATGGAGAAAAACTGATAATCCCATGTACCTCATAAACAGGTTTTGAAGGCAATTCCAAAAGAGGAATTTCCAAAATACTTTGAGTAGCACCACTGTAATAATTCAAATGTGTACAGATCCCAGGGTGTCTACTCTGATGAACACAATATTCATCTAGATATATAAATTCTAGCATACTTGTTAAATTTTTTTTTAATCTAACTCTTTAGAGTCATACTGTGAAATCAGGAATTGACATCTCATTTTTTACTCTTGAGCATTGTCAATTAGGACTAAATCAATAGCGGTGGGAGACTCTGTTAGGACATAGAGAAAAGAAAAAATAAAGAGCCTGAAGGAGAAGGGGAAAGGAACAGGGAGAGATACAGGAAGGAGGGATAGAAATATGGGAGAAAGAGGATTTTGTTGGACATGTGGATGATGGCTACAAAAAAAACTGTCATGTTAATTATTGACATCCAAGTCACAGATCGCTTAGATAAGCTATAAAAAACACATAAAAAATTATTTATGGATCTTTATATCTCAATTTTGAGTCAGCTTTTTCTGCTCAGGTTGGTCAGTTATATAGCTCTCTGACTACATACAGTCCTGTCAGTTCTTCCACCCATAACATTATACCCCATGCATCCCCAAGAGTTTTTCCATTGTTTTTTTAAGTACTCTTTGAATTCATCAAGATCATTCCGAATTCTTCCTTAAAATTCAAGCTCCTACAAATCTATTACACATATTTTCCATTCCCTCGTACCCAAATCACCAATAAAAATGTTGCTTGGACCTTAGACTAATCCTTGGGACACTTCATGGCACTCTCCCAACTTTATAGTTTTATAACTAATTTTGGGTGTGGCCAACCGTAGAGTGAAGATGGTCCTCTGCGAATTTCTTGATGAAAAAACACTTTTAAAAAAGAAAAGGGTCTTAAAACTCATCTAGTCCTTATCTCTTCAATTCAAGAATATGGGATATTGCCTATGGGAGACTCATCTCCTAAGGCAGCATACTTGAGAAATGTCATGTTGTTGGATGGTTCTTCCTTCGGATTGGTTGTAGTCTATCTGGAGCTTCCACCTCACACAATCTAAATGTAATTTCTCTTCCACATGATTATCAAAGTCCATGATCATGAGACAGCCAGATGGTGTGGATTGAATGTGGAGCTGGAGGTCAAGTAAAATTGGGTTCAAAGCTTACATATGACAATTACTAACTGTGTAACCATGCTTAAGTCATTTCAACTCTGAGTCTCAGTTGATTCTATTTGCAAAATGAAGATAAAATATGTGTAACGTTTACATCACAAGGTTATTGAAGCTCAAATGAGATATCAAATATAAAATCCTGTGAAGTCACTGATGGGATTAACCAGCATTTATTAAATGCCTTCTCAGTGCCAGGCAATGTTCTGAGTGCTGGAGATACAAAGAAAGGAAATTTTTTTAAAATCCCTGTTCTCAAGGAGCTCGTGCTAACTGTCTAATGAGAGAGACAACATACAAACAATTATGTACTAACAAGATATACATAGGATAAGCTGGAGATAATTTTGGAAGGATGGCACTGGCATTCAGGGGAATTAGAAAGGCTTCTTGCAAAAGGTAGAAGCCAGGAGGTGGAGAGAGAAGAGAAAGTCAGTTAAAAGTAAAGGAGTTGGGAAATGGAATGTTTTGTGCAAGAAACAGCAAAAAGGTCAGTGTCGCTGGATCAAAGAGAACATGGAGCATGTGGAGGGGAGAAAGATGTATGAAGCCTAGAAAGGAGGGAAAATGCCAGGTTATGATGGGCTTTAAAAGTCAAACAAAGGATTTTATATTTAGTCTTGGACATAACAGGTAATCATCAGAATTGACTGAATAGGGAGGGGCAAGAGGTAGGAGCTGAATAGGTCAGTCCTGAACTTTAGGGAGCTTTATGAAGAGCAGTTTGACAACCTAGTGAAGGATGGATTGGAGAGGGGGTTGGGGGAGGAGGAGGCTGGGAGAACAACCTGCTGGCCAAATGTGAGGTGTAAAGACATCATGTCCTCCAGTTTTTTCTTTTCCAAGTTCAGCATACCCATTTCCCTTGGTACAATCTCCTTTGACATGGTTTCAAATCCCTTCATCATCCCAGTCATTTAAAATTCAGCACACAGAACTGAATATGGTACTTGGGTATCATCTAACTGGTGCAGAGTACAGTAGGACTATCACTTCCCTTGTTCTGGACACTATACTCTATTAATGCAATTGATATGCAGTAGATCTGCAAGTTGCCACATTACACTGCTGATTACTGAGCTTCCAAGTCAAAAAATCCCTATGTACTTGTGATTCTCTTTTATTCTATCCTTGTACATCTGATTTTTTTTAACAGAAGTGTTTGCATCTTTATTAAAAACTGTATGAGACAGAAGAAAAACATTTCATAGCAATCCCTTCCTCTTTGTTTTTGTCACTTATGATTGAAGAAGAAAATTAAATTGGCCTGACCAGATGTTTCACAAAGTTGGCAGGAGCAGACAGAATTATTCTGTTTCTGGGTTAAAAGGTCTGGTTGCTCATAACAGAAGATAAGTTTCCAAAGCAAAACATTTCAAATTTCACCTTTTTGAACTCATTCGTTTATTTAATAAGTATATGTTAAGCATCTCTCATCTGCTAATTACTATGATGGGTGGCGGAGGAGAGAGAGATCCTTTTTTTTTTTTTTACATCAGTGCCTGCCCTCCAGGAGCTTACATTTTCCTCAAAACACCGAACTCAATACACCAGAGTTAGCACTAAAACTCAGTTGACCAGAAAACCCATCAAACACCAAATGGAAAACGTGCAGAATAGTAAGAAAGCGGGTCAAAATGCGATGCCCAAGCTTCCAAGAACATTCTGTTAACCTTCTCTAGCAAAGCAGTGCTTCCTCAATCTGGAACCACAAGAAGTCCCACAAGGGGAAATGGAAGCAGGAAGTTAAAACAGCATTTAAACTTTTATCTGAACAGTCACTTACACAAGGTGAGGTCTCAGCAAGTATTCCACAACCAAAAGCAAATTTCCAATCCCTTTAATACATCTCTTCTAGATCTCAAGAGGATTTCTTGCCTGTGGAACCACAGACAGTCATACTTAGAAAGAAACCTCAAAACCACAGACCAGGAACTAAAAAGCAAACTGACAAATTTCTTTTTTTATGAAGGTTAGTAAAATTTGGGCGTTAGGGTTATCAAAGATCTCCGTATTTCACTCTCTTCGGTTCAAAAGAGGCCAAAAATAAGTCTCGGTCAGAACCAGACAGTATAGCAAACAGCTACATCAAAGAAAAATTAAGGCTTCCGAAAAAGAGGAGAAAAAACAACTTTTAGAGAGACTTCCAGGTAACACCTGCCCCAGCCCGATTCGAGCCGTGAGAGTGGCGACCTTTAAGCACAAGCGCCTGGCTGAATGTAACTAACACCAGCTCACGGGGCTAGGGATGACATTGACGCGTTGAAATTAACTAATGGAATGAAACTGAACTGAATGAAGGAAATCAACGCTAATGAAATTGAAGCTCGCTCACACCTACACAGGCTTCTGCAAGAAAACTCATCCCTCTGCAATGAGTGGAAGGGCAGTTTTAAACACGAGTGGAACTCACAGAAAAGGGGGAGGGGAGGGTGTACTAGGAGTTTTAGAAACGGTCCGGAAGGGACCAGGACTGAAGGTCCAGGATCAAAGGTTTTCAGAGCACAAAGGCTGGATGAAGGAAGTCATTTTTTTAAAAGTGAAAGGAAAGGAGTGCCTAGAACTGCAGGCAGAACTAAACTTGTTCCCGGGTAGTTAAAAAGGGGCGAGCGGGGTCAGGAGCAAAGGAAAGCCCGGAGAAGCCCCAACCCCTGGGGGCACCGGCGGGGAACGTCGGGCACGGGCCGGGCACTGACCGGCTTGTCCCGCAGCGCCTGCCACCTTGGAGACGCATCCCCGACGTCTCCCGCAACCCAACCCGGGGCGCGGAGCAGACGGGATCAAGTTGCACCCACTTTCCCCCGAGTTTGGGAGCCAGCAAGGAAGCCCCGAGACCAGCCCCCTCTCCCCCGCAGCTCCCGGCCGCGCGTCACGGACCTGGCCGGGGCCGGAGGGGGCCCGGGCTTCTCGAGGACACGACGTGTCCCCCGCCCGCCCCCGCCGCTGACCACGCCCCCGGAGCAGGGGCCGCCGCCACCGCGGCTCTCCCTATCCCCGGGTGCCCTGCCCGCGGGCGGACCGCAAAGGAAAGGTGCGGGGCTGCAGCGGCCGCGGCCCGGCCCGGTTCCTCCTCCTCACGCACCTTGAGCCCGGGGGGAGGGGGACGGGGGTCCCCGAGCCACCAGCACAGCTCTCTGCCTCTCCTAGGGTCGGTCCCCCTAAGTCCCGAAGAGCCGGACCCGGAGCCGCGGAGCCGGAAGTGAGGAGACCGGAAGCCACGTTGCCCCTGGCCCTAGCCCTAGCTGGCCTATCTTTCGGGTTCGGCCTGGCCCCGCCAGAGTCCCGATAGTGGCCACGCCTCTCGAGCCGGGAGCCCCGCCCACTGCCTCTTCCCTCCGCCCAGGCCTCCCTCTCCTCCCCCCCTGCCCGTTCTCCCCCATCCCCGCTGGAGGCTCCGCCCACTTCTCCGCCTTTCCTTCCATCCCCCAAGTCTCCCGGCAACGGAGGCCCCGCCCACTCCTCCTTCCTCCCCCTCCCGCCCCTGCGGAGCGACCGCGGCGGCCTTAGCAACCACATCCGGGGACTCGCTGGCTGTTGCTCGGGCGGGGCGCTGGCTCTCCTCCCGCCCGCCCGCTGGATGGGAGGGAGACCTCGCAGCAGAGCCGGAGCCTGGGCTGGGCCGAGAGCTGCTGGGCGGGGGGTGGGGCGGAAAGGAGGCCACCCCTCCCCCGCCCGGGACCCCTCCTCCCGAAGCTTCGGCGCCTTGAGCATGGTGACCCAGCTTGTCTATATCCAGTCGAACTTTGAACCCATGCCCTCTGACCCCGGAGGAACATTTATGAAGCACTTTCTGTGTACTAATCTACACTAACCTTCCATCTCCTTTCCTGAATCTGGAGTTGTAATCCTGCCTCGGATTTCCCCATCTGTAAAGGGGGGATAATCACAGCATCTATCTCCCCGCCTCATCCTGCTCTGTTGCTTGCAGCCTGGGTCACCTTGGGCAGGTGAACTCACCCCCCGAGTGTCCTCATCCCCTCAGGAGGCTCAGATGGAAGGACAGACAGCTTTGCCCGCGGTGTTCCACGGAGGTGGGGAAGTGTGGACAGTTACCAAGGAAGTACAAAGTCTATACAAGGACACTGTGGTGGGGGGGCCAGGAGCTGGGCGTGGACCCTGCGAATAATGGTGGGGGCCACCTAGGCAGAGGTCTGGTCTGACCCACCAGAGAGTGGGCTGCAGGACAACGGCATGCCGGAAGCCTGGCCAAGCAGGCCTCTGTGGTCCTAGGAGGCAAGAAGGACCCGCCAGAGCTTCTGGAGACATGCCGTCAGACCTGGGCCTTGGGCTAGGCCCAAGCGTGGAAGACGTGTGGAGATGTGTCTCCTGGAGACATGCCGTCAGACCTGGGCCTTGGGCTAGGCCCAAGCGTGGAAGACGTGTGGAGATGTGTCTCCTGGAGACATGCCGTCAGACCTGGGCCCTGGGCTAGGCCCAAGCGTGGAAGACGTGTGGAGATGTGTCTCCTGGAGACATGCCGTCAGACCTGGGCCTTGGGCTAGGCCCAAGCGTGGAAGATGTGTGGAGATGTGTCTCCTGGAGACATGCCGTCAGACCTGGGCCCTGGGCTAGGCCCAAGCGTGGAAGACGTGTGGAGATGTGTCTCCTGGAGACATGCCGTCAGACCTGGGCCCTGGGCTAGGCCCAAGCGTGGAAGACGTGTGGAGATGTGTCTCCTGGAGACATGCCGTCAGACCTGGGCCCTGGGCTAGGCCCAAGCGTGGAAGACGTGTGGAGATGTGTCTCCTGGAGACATGCCGTCAGACCTGGGCCCTGGGCTAGGCCCAAGCGTGGAAGACGTGTGGAGATGTGTCTCCTGGAGACATGCCGTCAGACCTGGGCCTTGGGCTAGGCCCAAGCGTGGAAGACGTGTGGAGATGTGTCTCCTGGAGACATGCCGTCAGACCTGGGCCCTGGGCTAGGCCCAAGCGTGGAAGATGTGTGGAGATGTGTCTTCTGGGCTGGCCTTCTGCGAATGACAGCTGTTACCTCAAGTCCTTCACGCATTCACAGCTGGAGAGCTACCTAGGCTCTCTGTCCCAGCCACACTCTTTCCCTTTCATTCCCCTTTCTACTTTACTGATCTCTTCATTCTAGATCACTTTGGGCAGTGGAATGAGCCCAGGATTTGGAGTCAGGGCCAGAAATTTGGGGCTCAGATCCCCAGCTCTGCCAGTCACAGGTTCTCCCAGCCTAAGTTTCTTCATCTGCAAAATGAGGAGATTGGATTCTATGACCTCTAAGGTCTCTTCCAGCTATAACTATAGGGTTCTGTGCCTACCAGAATATCTGTTGTATCTCTTCTCTCAAAGCTGTGGCTGGGGTATAGCAAGAGAAATTCCAGGCCTTACAAAAAACAGATAATAGGCAAGCGCAACTCTCCTAGTCGGTAGGGTTCGAGGTTCTTCCTGCTTGCATGTTTTAGTTTTATGACTTTCCTTTTCAGGGATGCTCTTGATGTCTATTTTAAGCTGATTTTACTTTTATAAAAATATAGGGAGGCTAGGGTGAGTGCGTATAGTGTGATTTGTTCCACTCCAGTCCCCCTTGCATTGGGTCCATCATCCTTCTAGGGAAAGGACTCTTAAATTCTCTCTCATCATCACTCCTTTCATCTCTCATAAAGGGTAGCTGCTAAAAGTCTACCTGTAAATTTCCATAGTCAAGCCATATCCTAGTGCGATTGTTAAATTCTCTCACATTCTGTGAAGAATTCTAGATGACCAAAAGTGTGTTTAGAGTCTCCTGGATCTAATAACCCTTTTCTGCATTACTGTAGGCTTCCCCTAGAGCAGTAACCCCAAACTCTTGTTTGTGTGAGTAGTACTTCAGGTGGTTCTGTTTTTGAGTAGAAACCTGATGTCACATAAATGCAGGACAGCCTTTACCTACCTGGCAGCAGCAACGTATCTTTCAGTGAATTCTACTGCTGGAAATATTCTGTTAGATTTTGGTTAGAAGACACAAAGATTTTTGTCTCTTGTAGCAAAGGGTATCCCCATCTAAGGATGCTTGCTGTTGAGAGGATATAGAATCAGAGAAGATTTGGAACTGAAACTATTTGTTACTCAAGGATCAAAAATGGTAAACTAATGGCCTAGTGAAAGAGACAAAGTGCCACTTAAAAGGCATATGTGTTCAGTGGGAGAAAGGGGGCTAGAATGAGCAATGGTTAGCTAATGACTGAGTTTGTTTGGTAGTTTAGGGTATACTACTTCTTGTTTCTCAAGTCTGGAGGAATGGGGATGGGAATAGTTAATTTTACTTAGGTTGTTTAGGACGTGGATTTTACTGTTAAAGATGGGTGCCTGAGTACTTTGTACATGCAGGAGGACTTACTTAGCCAGTTATTCGGGCTGATAGCCTTACATCTAATGGACTACTAATATTGACTTTCCACCATGTATTAATGATAACTGCTGCTAGGTAGAACTGCTGCTGGTGATTGCTTTTCCGGACTTATTAATCACCCTTGTGCAACTTGATGTTCTGGGTGATTTGTGAACTTAATCCTACTACCTAGCACTATTCTCCATAAGGATATGCATAGAAATAACTGCCTCCATTGCTACTATCCCAGGGGAAATTAGAATGTTAGTAGACTTGGGGAAAATAAGGGTGACTGCTTTTCATCTGCTGATGGAAAATAGTGAAATCCTCTGCAAGTTCTTGCTGCTACAATTTACCGGTCCCTTTGGGATAGTAACTGCAGCAGTTACTTTTCTTTCAGTCTTAGGGAATAATATTGGACAAACCGATGGGCCTGATCTTAGCTCTGTTCCTACTTAAAGTAATTTTATCTTTTGCCAGGAGGTGGGGTCCAAGCTGCCTGCCCAACAACGAAAAAGAATTCCATTCTGTCCAGTCCATTGGCATTAGTGTTTTGAGGGAGCTGGAGAAGAAACAAAAAGGATGAACTGCTTCCCTAATCTTTGTGCCAAGGAGCTGTAACCTGTGAGGGTTTTTTCTTCTTTTTTTAGACCTCGTTTGTTTTCCTTTGGGACAGTATTGGCCATTTACTCAGGTTATAAGAAATGCTATCTCTTCCTTCCTTTCTTGAAGTTGGACACAGTTTGCTCACCCTGATTTCTGGGGCTCAGGTAACCTGCCTTTTTTATTTAGTGGCCCGGAAGGAGACAGGATGAGCGCTGGGGGAATTGTATTCCTGTTTCTGCTTGAATGCAGTCCTCTGTCTCTGCCTTTCTACTACTAATTACTATTGATTTCTGAAGAATGAACAATAGATGCCGTGTTTAGATGTTTTCTTCAGATTTTTCTCCAGTATAAAATCACTCCTGATGTCTTCTAATTTTTATCACTTCTAATCTACAACTCCCTTACCATGGAAGATTAGTACAGTTAATACAAAATCCCCTTAATAGAGCAGGAAAGTAGTCAAATAATTGAAGTCGCCATAAACACTTTGGATATATTATATATAGCAACTTTATGTTTTAATAGGACTTGGAGGGAAAAAAGTTTCCAGGGCAGTTGCCTATTGTGGTTTCATTTATTGGTTTACAGAAAACTTCATATTTAAATAAATATTAAATATTTAAATAAATTCGTATTTAAATAAATAAATATTAAAGCACTAATCCATTTTGAGTATTTATTGGGAAATGTTTTTCATAGTAATAATAGCATTTGTGTAGTGCTTTAGATGAAGTTAGGCAGTGCAGTGGATAGAGCATTGTGTGCACAGTCAAAAAGATCTGGCTTCAGCCACTTCCTAGCTGTGTGACCCTGGGCAAGTCACTTAACCCCTATTTGCCTCAGTTCTTTATCTATAAAATGGAAAAGGAAATGATAAGCCACTCCAGTATCTCTGCCAAGAAAACCCCTGGGGTTGTGTAGAGTTAGACACAATTTGAACGACAATAAATAGTGCTTTAAGATTTGTGAAGCACTTTATAGATGCTATCTCATTTGAGCTTCACAACAACCCCATGAAATAGGTGCTATTATTACCTTCTTTTTACAAATGAGGAATCTGAGGCTCTGAGAAGCTGTGACATGCTAGGATCACACAGATAGTCAGTGACTGAGGCAGAATTTGAAATCAGGACTTCCTGACTGAAAGTCTAGCATTTTATCCACTATACCACCAGCTGCCACAAACAAAAACGTGTTTTTGATGCTAAATTTTGGTCTGATTTTTGCTGACTACTTAGTACTATGAGGAATGATTTGTTGAAACCTTATTGTATTCCGATCAGTATTAGTTTAGTTTAGTGTGATTACATAGGGCTAGTGATTATACTTGTCTATCAATATACATTTATTATTCTGTCTAGTTAACTAATAGTAGTATAGAAATTACATGTATAAACACATATTTTATACGTTTTATTTAAGAATAATTAGTTAAGATAGATACTTTTTTAAATAATGGGCCCCAAACTTTAAACTATAAGATTATAAATTCACTTGCTTTTTATGAAGTTTACTTGCTTAATCATAGGAAGCTAACTAGAGGACCTCCATTCTTTCTTCCTGATGTGTAAGTGCAAAAGCAAGGAACCTGACACACACAGGAGGGCCTGCTCTCACAGGTTCTCTGATCTGCTTTTCTAAAAGGAAAGCATCTTGAGGGATCAACAATCACTTTGATCAAGCACATATATCATTTACTAAGTCCACCCTGAACTTCAGAGAAAATACAGAGAAATCAAGATCAACAGACAGTGTTTCCAGCTGCCTGACATAAGCAAATCAACAGACAGATAACTGTCTGACCATACGTACATAAATACCAGAGAGAGAAGCATTAACGTGGATTTTCAAAGTGATGAGTGGTAAGGGGCTCCTTAGCAGCTGCCCAGAGTCTCATCTGGCCAAACAGACACTTCCAATCAGTAAGCCCCAAAGTAAAACCTCACCTCAGAGTACTTTTTTAGAGCCAGAGAACATTACAAACCTTGAGAACCTCATTAACAAAAGGTGTGGGCCTTCCTACAAATCTTCCCTAATCAAACTCCCCTTAATGGGTAGGGAAGATCTTCCCATTAAGAAGCAAAGTTATATTAACCGTAAGCAAAAATGCATTACCTATACAGTAGGTAATGACCTAATGATATGAAAAGTTCTCCCAGCTGTTTTTGATTGTGCCTCCACCCTTATTGACCTGTTGTTGGGGAAACAGGCCTGTGGACATATGGCCAATAGGCCTATGAACATTTGACCAATGCTGGACTTTGCTGGAGCTGCCTACAACATCTGTCTATGGTCCAACAAAGTGAGATGGTCATCAGTTCTTGGGCAACTAGTGACCCTCTTTGCCCGCCTGTGGCCTGTTAGCCTATGTGGATGTCAGCTTAGCCCACAGGTCTGCTTGTTTAATCCTGTGGGCCCAGTTGGAAGGTCAAGATATACATATGTCAGCCAATAGGATTCTGTATTTTATGTAGATCCTCTTGGAGGGTCAAGATCAAGGTCTTTCAACCAATGAGACTGTATTCTACTGTGACTCTTCTGTATCATTATAAAACTAAGGCCCTAGAGGGAGGGGGTGTTTCAGATCATGAGGAAGATCTGCGGTCCCACCCACTGACAGGGGTTCAACCCCTTTAACAAACAGTTAATACAGTTCTACTTCAATGTCTTTTACTGCAGACTGGACAGTTTTGGACCCCATGGTACCAAAAAGGCCAAGGGATGCTACTTGCATTAGAGGAGCACTTATTCAGTAAATGGTTTCCCTACCCTCTCCCCCCAAAATCCCCCTCAACCCTAGTAGTACCCTGTGCATAAGCAGCATCAAAGTTTGGACACAAGGGATTAGTCTTTCTGCTGGCAGCACAGTAATGGATTTTAAACTTTTTGTATTAGTTTCAGGGACAAAGATTTGGAGGACCAAAAAACCTGAGAAATTTGGAAGAGGAACAAGTGTAGAAGAACATGGACTCTATTCTTGTTTTAAATTTAATTTTGATTTCTAATTGTCAAGCACTTTTTTCCCTGCCATTCTCCTCCTTTTTGATAGAAAAAAATAAAGGAAAACAAAATACTGTCACAAGAACACTTACAGAAAACAAATCTCTGTCTTGGTAATAGAAGAAGAGATCTCTTTTCTTAAGTAGTAGGTAAGATGTATACAAAGGAAAAGCAGTTGTAAAAATTTAAATTAAATATTTAAATTATTTAAATTCATTAGAATTATCAAGGAGTATTTTAAAATGTGTATCTTTATTTTTTTAGATGTTATCATCTTAAGCATGGCCATAAATAATAGAATAACTGTTCTTGTTTGGTCAGTACCTTTATTTTCCCCTTCTGAGAGTGAAAGCCCTCTCAGTCATATGTTCTTTTTTCCCATCAATTAGATGTTAGCTGCTGGTTATATAACAGCAGCTAGGTGGTACAATGGATAGAGTGCCTTGCCTGAAGTCAGAAAAACTCCTCTTCCTGAGTTCAAATCTGATCTCAGACACTTACTAGCTGTGTGACGCTGGGCAAGTCCCTTAACTCTGCCTCAGTTTCCTCATCTGGAAAAAGAACTGAGAAGAAAACAGCAAACCATTCTGGTATCTTTGCCAAGAAAACCCCATGAAGTCAGAACTGAAAAACAACAACAAAGCTGGCTAAATGTGCAAATTTCAGGCTAATAAAAGCAACTATTATTTAACTCTGCGGGATCAGTGAAATACAAAGTCTATTTATGAAAAATATTAGAAAATGTTGCTATTATTTGGGGTTGTGTATGTTTGAATAGGTGCTAAATCCTAATCGTACTGGACTGGGGATCAAGTCTTCCACTTAGTACCAGTTTGACTGTGGACAATCTCTAGTAGCAAGCACTTATGTGGTTTATATTTTTAGGAATTTAAGGTTTACTCATTTGATCTTTACTACAACTCTGAGACACAGAGCAGTTATTGACTTGCCCAGGTTCACACAGTCAGTGAGTGACTTAGGTAGGATTTGAATTCAGATCTTCCTGAATCCAAGTTCTATGCTTTATTCGCTGTACTAAAGTTCACCTATTTTGGTCTCAGTTTCCTCATCCACAAAGTAAAGAGAGTATAATAGATCATCTTTAAGGTCCTGTCCACCTCTAATAATGTTGAAGTGGATAAATAGCAAAGAGTTAACAGCTACTGGTAAATGAATGGCGTAGTTCTGAATGGAAGGGTTTCTGGCTTTCCCTTTGACAATGGAGAATCCTGGTTGCTTCATGAGGAGAAGATTGGTACTGTAGTAAGGGAAACCAATTATGGTTGCTTAATGGAGGGAAAAGAGGGTCCTTGAGGGATGTTTGATGCAGTTGAAGTTTGAGAAAGTTGCTGGATATGGGAGAACGGAGAATGTGGGTATAACGGGTAAGATAATGTTGGCTCCTAACTCTTCTCCAGGGAAGAAGGCTGACTTTTGTGCTTTGGCATTAGAGATGTGTTAGTTTCAGGTATGGAGATATATTGAGTTTTACTACCCCTGAAGAGGGTGCGTTGGCTACTGGTGTAGAAATAAATACAGATTGCTATCTTAATTTAGAAATCATTCATTTGTCTTTTGCCAAGAAGTTATCTCCTTTTTTATTGACTCATAGAAATGACTAACCATCAATAATGGGCAAAATGCTGTCTTCTGTCTCTCATTTGGGAGATAAGAACTGATATGTGTACATGTATTAGAGTGAGGCAGGAAGAAGTAGAAGTGAAGGTGCTTATTTCTGACAACTGGAAATTAACCAGGAAAGAAAAAGGAAACTTGGGAGGCTCCTCTTCCTTCTTGGAGGGAACTGTTAGTTTTTCCTTATTCAAGAGATTTGGCTCTTGTTTCTTTTTTGGTTAATAGAGATTGGTTCTTTTATGACCAGGGCAAGATTAGTTTGGGTTGAATGGAAAATTTCTCATCTTGGTAGAAAGGGCAGCTCTCCCTGCTGGCTAGTGTAGCTGTTATTTGTGCCCGAAGAACTTGAACAAGTTTATGCTGTGTGCTCAGGGTGTATCTATGGTTAGGGCTAGGTGACCTAGTATGGTTTAAAGGCTGCCACTAGGCTTTTCCTTCCTCCATTAGCCTCCCATTATAATGCTGTCCTCTCATGCCATATGCCCTGAAATTCCTATCCCTTCAGATAATACTATTCTAGGATTTAAAACTGAAATGCTTTTGGATCATCTAGTCCAACCCCTCATTTGATAGTTTAGGAAACTAAGACATGGAGAGGAATGGTGAGCTGCTGAAGATCACACAAGTCATAGGATTACATATTAAAAACTAGAAAGGACCTTGGAAATCCTCATCTAATCCCCTCATTAAAAAAAAAAAAGTATTGATACTTGTATATCATATTCATTTCCAAATATCCCTCTGTTC
Organism: Notamacropus eugenii; assembly: GCF_028372415.1. NCBI lineage: Eukaryota > Metazoa > Chordata > Mammalia > Diprotodontia > Macropodidae > Notamacropus > Notamacropus eugenii. The sequence goes on along the minus strand of NC_092877.1, from coordinate 150,880,253 downwards.
CCCTCCTTTATCCAGGTAGTCTTCTCTTGTAACAAAGATTTTAAAATCAGCAGTAATATGGCAAAATCAAAAGCGTTGTCATTATAGTTACATGAGAATTTCATTTCATTTATTGTTCTTTCCATTTGCATTAGGATAATTATTGTGTATTTCATTTTCCTGTTTCTGTTAACTTTGGTCTACACTGGTTCATTGAAGTCTCCTTGGGTTTCTCTGAATTTCTCAAATATTACTATGGTACAATAATATTTTATTGCAATTGTGTACTGAAACTTGAGCACTCACTTTACTTCTAGTTATTTTTTACTACAAAAAGTGTTGCTGTGAATATTTTGATATATTTGTAATCCTGTCTTTTTTCCACGAGGAAGTTGAAGTCCATAGAGGAAACAGGTTGTCTAAGATCTTACAATTTGTAAGTGAAAAATGTGTGATTTGAAATCAGGTTCTCAAGCTCTAAATCTAATGTTCTTTCTTTTAAAGATGTTTTTAAATTTTTTTTCCAATTACATGTAAAAACTATTTTTAACATTCAATTTTTAAAAATTTTGAATTTCAAATTCTCTCCCTTCTTTCCTCCCCTCCACCCTCATTGAGAAGGCAAGCAACTTGATATAAGCTATACATGTGTAGTCATGCAAAACGTATTTCCATATTAGTCATGTTGTGAAAGAAAACAAACCAAAGGAAAAAACCCATAAGAAAAATGAAGAAAGTTAAAAAGTTTTCATCCATCTGCATTCAGACTCCATCCATTCTTTCTCTAGAGATGGATAGCATTTTTCATCATAAATCCTTCAGAATTATCGTGGATCATTGTATTGCTAAGAATAGCCAAGTCATTCACAATTAATCATCATACTATATTACTGTTACTGTGTACAGTGTTCTTCTGTTCACTTCACTTTGCATCAATTCATGTAAGTCTTTCTAGGTTTTCTGAAACCCTCCTGCTCATCATTTCTTAGAGCACAATAATATTCCATCACAATCATATACCATAACTCTTCCAGCCATTCCCCAATTAATGGGCATCCCCTCAATTTCCAATTCTTTGCCACTACAAAAAGTGATGCTATAAATATTTCTGTACATATAGGTCCTTTTTCTTTTTAAAACTCTGTTTGGGATACAGATGTAGTAGAGATATTGATGGATTAGAGGGTGTACATAGTTTTATAGCCCTTTGAGCATAATTCCAAATTGTTCTCCAGAATGGTTGGACCAATTTACTGCTTCACCAACCAGTCATTAATATTATTGTGCCATAGTAATATTTGAAAAAAATCAGAAAAACTCAAGGAGACTTCAGTAAACCAGTGTAGGCTAAAGTTAACAGAAACAGGAAAACAAAATACACGATTACCCTAATGCAAATGGAAAAGACAAGAAATGAAATGAAATTCTAGTGTAGCTATAATGACAATGTCAGCTCCGGAAGAGAGAGATGAGAAAATGTACTTCCCTCTTTTCTTTGAAGAGATGAGTGTAGTCTGATGTATATAGTGTCAGACATAGTCAATGTTTCATTTGATTTAGCCACCTTACTGCTGATTTTAAAATCTTTGTTATAAGAGAAGACTACCTGGATAAGGGAGGGGAAAAGAGAGATATCTGGAAATGAAATCAGTTATTAAACCAGTCCTTTCTCATTTCCAATACGTGTGAACTGGTAGCTCAGAATTGTTTTAATTTTCATTTCCCTAATCAATAGTGATTGAGAACATTTTTTCATATGACTATAGAAAGTTTTATTTCTTCTTCCGAACACTGCTTATTTATATCTTTTGACCATTTATCATTTGGGGAATGGCTCTTATTTTTATAAAATTGACTCAAATATATACTCAATATATATTTGAGAAATGAAGCCTTTATCAGAGAAATCTGCTCTAAAAATTTTTTGATATTACTTTATAATACTAATCTTGCTCATGTAAAAACTGCAACTTTTATTGTGGGTACAATGTGCTATTTTACTTGTTTTTTTCTGTTAAATAAATATGATCAGAATTATTAAATTCTGTTTTTCATGGGAGTTCTGCACCTCTAAACCCTGCAAATGCTGAAAAATGACTGTACTCAGTTTTGTTGGGCCAGTTATTTTTGTTTGTAATCCTGGCTCCTTTGCCTTCTGGAATATTATATTCCAAGCCTTTTCCCCCTTTAACATGGAAGCCACTAAATCTTGTGTGATTCTGACTGTGGTGCCATGATATTTGAATTATTTCTTTCTGAGTGCTTGAAATATTTTCCTTGACTTGGGAGCTCTGGAATTTGGCTGTCATATTCTTGGGAGTTTGCATTTTGGGATCTCTTTCAGGAAGTGGTCAGTAGATTCTTTTAATTTCTATTTCACCCTTTATATCTAAGATATTGGGGAGTTTTCCTTGATAATTTCTTGAAATATAATGTCTAAGCTCTGTGTTTTAGGTAGTCCAGTAATTCTTAAATTATTTTTCTTTAATCTATTTTCTAGGTCAGTTGTTTTATGATGAGATACTTCACATTTTCCTCTCCTTTAAATTTTTTTTTAACTTTGTTTTACTGTTTCTTGACATCTCATGGAGTCTTTAACTTCCACTTGCCTGTTCTAATTTTTAAGGAATTTTTTCTCCAAAGAGATTTTTACCTCTTTTCCCATTTGGCTAACTCTGCTTTTTTAAGGAGTTCTTTAAAGAGTGAAATTCACCTTGGAAACACCAAAAATTTGCAGCAGAGCTCAAATTTCACTAATTTTTGGGCTCTGCTGCAAATTTTTGGTGTTTCCAAGTTGGTGTGATCCTGGACAGATCACTACTCTACTGGTCTGCACTCTCATCTTTACCCAGCTAGCAAGTGCTAGCTCTTCTCTTTGTCTTGGAACTGAGACCAGGGCCCTTGCCCCGTTGTGACTGACCACATGACCTCTTTTTTACCATTGAACTATAACTGAGAATTGTATATGGACAATATAGTTGCCAATCAGCACGAGCTGTACCCAGTGCCAACAAAGGGTCCCCTGAAATCTCTTTCTGACCAATTATCCGAACCCTTTACTCTCTCTGGGCTGAGAGCTCTGAAAGCTGCTACTGTAGCCACTGTTGAGGCTGCTGCTAGTGCTCTGCTGACCTGGGTATTACAGACCTCTCCTGTTGACCTCCAAAGTTTTGTGAGGCCAGAAAAATGTCTCACCATGACTTTTTTTGGGCTCTGCCACTCCAAAATTTGATTTGAGGCATTGCTTTAAAGTTGTTTAGAGGGGAGAGTTCAGCCAAGTTGCTACTTCTAATCTACCATCTTGCTCCTGCCCCTCAAGGTTGATCCCCTATACTTTTCCATCCAGTGATACTTGCCTTTTTACCAACTCCAGTCCACCACTCAACTCTAGGCATTTTCTCTGGTTGTCCCTTGTGCCTGGAATGCTCTCACCTCTTTGCCTCCTGGTTTCCCTCATTTCCTATAAGTCCCAACTAAAATCCCATCTTCTACAGTTTGATATTGAAAAAGATTTATAGTTTTTGGGTAATTTAATCATTTTGTTAATAAGACCAGCAGGTTATTAATAAAAGAATGGTCATTTGACCATCTCTCTCAGACCAAAGGCTCAAACATATAATCCATACTGTCGAGGAGCTCATAGTCTAATGGGAAAAGCAGCATGCAAACAACTATATGCAAACAAGGTATATACAGCATAATTTGGAGATGTTCTGAAAAAGGAAAGCACTAGGATTAAGGTGGGGCAGGAAAACTTTTTTGCAGAAGGTGGCTTTTTATCTGAGACTTGCAAGAAACCAGGGAAGCAAGGAGGAGGAGGTGAGCCATATCATCTAGCCAGTTTTATCTCTCCTAGAACATGTTTATTCCTAGAACATGTTTCATTTTCTTTCCTACACATCTTTACTCATGCTGAAATACTTCGTTCATATATCTGCCTATCAGAATCTTACCCATTGTTCCAGAACCAACTCAAACAATTATGCTAGGAACAGCTCTGTGATTACAGAAGTAGAGAAAGTGATCTCTTCTCAGAACACCCTTAGACTTTTGTACAATTAATGAAACACTCCTTTTTGTTCTTAATAGAATATAAACTCCTCAAGGCCATTCACCAGCTTTATTTTTGTCTTTGTATTTTTAAGCACTTACTTTAAGTGCCCTGCACTGATTTGGCCATCGTTACATTGAATTGTCTTTTAGTTATATAGGTCTCTGTTTAATCTCTTCTATGGAAAATGAATACTTTGAGGGCAGTGGCTATATGTTAATGTATCTTTGATTCTCCCTATCTGCCAAGCAATATATCAGTTGAATGAATTTAGATGGTTTTAATGATGTGTTGGTTTAATAGAAAAAGGTAATAGTTATTATGTATATTTAGAGTAATATTTGAATTTTTAAAGGAAGTATTTCCTACCAGAGTCCTGTGAAGTAGTCACTGCTTCCAAAAATAGGAAACAGACAATTTGGCTATATAGAGAAGGCTGGCTTCAGAGTTCAATCTACCTGGGTTCAAGTCCCACCTCTGACACATACCAGCTGGGTGACCTTGCACAAGACATCTAACCGCTTGAAGACCGTAAGCAACTCTCAGCACTATAAGCAGCATATATGTATTGGTAGACAGAGTTTCCTCACTGGGAGCTCCTTACATCAATAGCATCACAGGCCTGAGCATGCCCCCCACGCCAAAAGAAGGAGATTATGACAACTGTCTAGCTTTGTTCTCATTCTTCTTTTAGAATAGGCAAAGGACGCGCAGTTCAGGACTACATGCAAAAGATAGCCAGGAAGAAGCTAGCCAGTGTCATTTTTAGTTCTTTTATTTTTGTTAGGGTACATTTTGGAAACAGATTAAATTTGGTTTATTTCTGTTGCATATATAAAGTGCTTATTTAGACAGACTGTGAAAACTTAACTTGTGACTGATCCGGAGGACTTTCAAAGAGAAAACTTGTAAGAAGTTAACCTTTCTTCTAAAAGGTTTTATTTTCAGAAAGTCTCTGAAATTTTTTTAAACTATAATTAATTGGGATAAGGGATGTTATATTGTCTTCTAACATTGCTTCTTCTTTCTTATAGTTGCAAGAGGCTGAGGAAGATACACCGTGACACACCGGTCTCAGAGGGATTATTCTCCTTTCCCAACCTTGGAGAGACAAGGAAAATTAACTCAAGCATTTTTTCACAACAATAATTTTGTTTACAAAATGCTTTCCCTCTTATTTCTGAACTGTTTTAAGGAGACCAGTTTAGAAGAAATGGGGAGTGATTGTGAATAAATTAAAATGTTTTTAAAGGACTGATGCTCCAGAAATATATCAGCAGGCTCAGACATGTCTGACATGATGAGATTTCTATTTTTGTTTGACTTATGGAACTTACTTTGAAACTATAAATTGAGCTACTGATTGCCCAGAGAAGACCTTTTCCCTCATAAGTGTGCTAGCCTGGTTATAATTTTTCTTTTAGTAAACTTAAAGTGGATATTTTGATATTAATCTCTTGGAGTATCTATATGACTATTTGGATACTTTAGGTGTTTGCCAAGTTTTTGCATTTGAGATGAGACAGACTGCATCAGTTTGTGTCACACTGGAAGATATTTCAGGAAGCATATAAAAGGAAGAAAAAGAAGAAATCTCTTCAGAAACCTTGGATGAGATGGCAGAAGCTTCAGTGGGTCCCTTACCTCACCTTATAACAAGGAAAAAGAAAAGTTTGTCTATTGAAGAAAAGATTGACATCATAAATGCAGTAGAAAGTGGGAAGAAAAAAGCAGAGATTGCAGCCAAGTATGGAATAAAGAAAAATTCACTATCTTCAATTATGAAGAATAAAGATAAAGTTCTAGAAGCCTTTGTATCTTTAAGATTTGATCCCAAAAGAAAAAGACTCAGAACTGCTTTTTACACAGATCTGGAGGAGGCATTAATGAGGTGGTATCGAATTGCCCAGTGTCTAAATGTACCAGTTAATGGTCCAATGTTGCGTCTCAAAGCTAATGATTTTGCTCAGAAACTGGGACATAGTGATTTTAAGTGCAGTAATGGTTGGCTGGACCGCTTTAAATCAAGGTATGGTTTGGTATTCAGATCTCAGCCGATAGAAGGTACAACAGCATCAGTAGATGCTGCGACTGCCTGGACTCAAAATGTGCTTCTATATTATTTAAATGATTATCACCCCAAGGATATATTTAACATAAAAGAGACAGGGTTGCTCTATCGAATGTTACCTACTAATACTTTTGCATTTAAGGGGGAAGCATGTTCAATTGGAAAACTAAGCAAAGAAAGAATAACTCTAGTGGTTGGGGCAAATATGGATGGTTCAGAAAAGCTTCCTTTGCTTATTATTGGGAAAAATAAAAACCCACATTGTTTTAAAAATGTAAAGTCACTGCCTGTAGATTACAAAGCAAACAGAATGGCGTGGATGACTTCAGAAATCTTTGAGCTATGGATGCAAAAACTTGATGAAAAATTTCAAGCCCAGAAACGACGAGTTGTGGTTTTTCTTGATCCTTTACCAGCACATCCAGAAATAAAGATTCTAAAGTCTACTCAACTAGTCTTTTTCCCTTCATCTTTATCTTCCAAATTTGTAGCTATGAAACAAGGTGTTATCAAAAGCCTTAAGGTCAAATACCGATTCTGTCTCATCAAGAAATTTTTAGACTCCGTTGAAAGCAGCAAAGAATTTGCTTTCACTCTGCTAGATGCAGTTGATATGTTGCATCTGTGTTGGAGGACTGTAACCCCAAAGACTATTGTCGAGAGCTATGAAAAGGCAGGGTTCAAATCACAACATGGAAAAAGTGGAAAGACAAAGACGGAGACTGAAAATGTCCTAGATTTAGTTACTCATGCTCTAGCTGCAGGAGTAGAGTTTCCTGAAGATTTATCTCTGGAAGAATATGCATCTCTGGATGAAGATTTGGTGACATGTGAAACAGCATCAGATAGTGAGGCAATATGGACCAAAGAGGGTAAAATAAGTGAAACTCACTGCTACACTTCTGATGAAGAAGATGAAGATGAATCTCCAGAAACCGAACTACCTTTACCATCAAAAAATGAGGCACTCACTGCTTTAGAAACCCTTAAAAAATTTCTCAGAAGTCAAGAAATCAATAGCACCCTTCATGATTCTTTAGCAGATCTTGAAAATTTTATTCAGTGTTTACCATTTAAGTAATTATCCAATGTAAGTCATTCAAAGAGTAATAGATTTTCCTAATTTCATATTAAAATTTAAGCAGTACAAATGGAAAGTGTAGTTAGCTAGGTAAAAACAAAAATGAAAACCAGATTGTGTTGGTAACTTATGATTTAAATGCGAAAGCCTTTCCTCTGAGTTACAAAACCACGAAGATAAAGTAAATATCCATTATGACATGTACTAGATCTTCCTTAAATATTTTTTTAATTTTGCCAATACTTGCTTTTTTAGGCTAGACAATTTGATTTTTCTTGTTTTGATGAAAAATATATTTTTAAAAAATATTTGAATATCTTGTTAACCATATTTTTATAAAGTCACCTTTATATGCAGATCTTATCATATTTGTTTAAATTTTCCTTTGGAATAGTGATATTCACATTGATTACTTTTATTTTATTAAAGGATATTATATCCATTCATAAGATATAGTCTTAGAAGTACATGATGAAGTAATATATGTATATGTTATATGTTACTTGAATGTCACTCACTGTGCTTCCAAAATTTTGGTTGAATTTTATTGACTTTTACTGTGTACTGAAATATTTTTCAATTGTTTATTTTAAAAATTTATCCTTGTCTATCTGGCCTATGTACATAAAGTTAATTTGCGGTACCTTGTCCAAAAAAATGGAAGTTTATGTTCAGAATCTCTTCTTCTACCCATTCAAGTCTGATTGCAGGAAATAAATTGACTGTGCAATAATGATGTGTTATTCTTTCAACATTGAGTAGTTCAACCTTAACTTACTAGGATTAAGAAAGGATTTTTTTTTAAATGAGAAAATTAGTAATTTATATTTCTTATAGATTTTTACAAATGATTTTAAAACTTAAACATTCACATTCACATTTGGATCTGGTACTGTTCATTACTTTGTAACAAGAAAGATCTACTAAGTATCATAATGGATATTCAAATAGTCATACGCTGTCTTCTCCCATGAAATACGTACGTAGTTTGCCAATCAGCTTTCTGTGGCCCTTTGAATCAGAGTCTGTGAATAGAAAAATTTGTTTTATTTGCGTATTCAATTCAACAACTGTTTATTAAAGTGCTGAGAATGCAAATATAGGGAGGAGTAAAGCCCTTGTCCTCAAAGATCTTATGTTCTCATGGATTTGAAAGAGACATGATGATGGGTGGTCTACCTGATGACATTATTCTAGACTATTCTATATAATTGTTTTTATTGTAACTAACACAATCAAGTAATATCTGTTTTAAAAGTTTTACTCTGATTTCTAAAGGTTCATCCTTATTTTCCTGGGGCAGAAGTCCCTAATTCTAAAACATTATAACATAAGAAATGAATATTATAAAATACAGGACAGCTAGGTGGCACAGTAGGTCAGGGAGGTGGTACAGTGGACAGAATGCTGGACCTGGAGTTAGGAATCCACCCTCAGACCCTTACTAGCTATGTGACCCTGGACAAGTCACTCAACCCTGTTTGCCTCAGTTTTCCCACCTGTACAATGAGCTGGAGAAGGAAATGTCAAACTACTCCAGTATTTTTGCCAAGTAAACTCCACATGAGGTCATTGAGGAGTCAGACATGGTTAAAAAAAGACTGAACAACAATTAAAATGAGAGTTTGAGAGAATGACACAGAGGCTGTGTGGTATAATAGGAAAAAAAGCACCAGACTTGGAGTCAGAAGACCTAGATTCAAAGTCTGATTTGCCATTTACCTCCTGTGATATGTCATTAGCTGGTTCTGGGTCTCTGCTGTAAAAGGATAGGGTTAAGTTAGATAATCTCTAAGGTACCTTCCAGTTCTGAACCCTATGATAAACTGAAAAGGCTTAATGTTCTGCATGATCCTACAGAGTTTATTAGATATGTCACAGAATCCAAAAACTGGAAGGGACCTCAGAGGCTGTCTATTCTGACTTCTGCTGGATTCAAAATCTTTAGACCTTCCCCAGCAAGTGATCAACCAGTCATAGTGGAAGTGCATGCCAAAGTCAGGAAGTTGGGGGGGTGGGTTTGTTTTTAATCAAAATGTCACCTTGTCTTATGTTGAGCTTACCAAAACCTTATGTTGAGGTCACCAAAAAAAAAAAAAAAAAAGCCCAGAATTTTTTCACGATATTTCTTATCTAAGTTTGTGTTCATCTTTCTCTCTGTCTCTGTCTCTCTCTCTGTTTCTTTCTCTCTCTCTCTGTCTCTCTTTCTCTCTCTCTCTCTCTGTCCCCCTATCTCTGTCTCACTTCCCCCTCTCTCTATATTCATTATATGTACCAGTGCGTGTTCATCTATATCTAGCTAGCTAGCTATCCTAAGTTTATGGTTACATATTTCTTCATAAATTTGGTCCATTGTTCTATGTTAAAAAAACCATTTTGGATCTGGATTCTGTCACTTAATGAGCTAAGTATACTTCTGAGCTTTGTGTCACCTATAAATCTGTTATGCATACCTTCTATGCCTTCACTATAGTAATGGACAAAAATGTTGAACAACAAATCATTAAAGGCAGGGTTCCAGGGCACTGCACTTCTTAAGCTTCCATGTTCTTTTTGTTCAGTCACTCAACTACTATGCCTACTATGTGCCAGGCACTGTTCTAAGCCCTGAGGTTACAAAAAGAGGTAAAAGATAGTCCCTGCCCTCAAGGAACTCACCATCTAATGGGGGAAACAATAAATAAACAAATCTATCTGGACTATGTATATACAGGATAAATTGAAAATAGTTAAAAATTACTTTCAGAGTATATTTCAAGCAAATGTATTCAGTTGAAGGGAATTATTATTTTAGTAACTTTTACTAAGTTACTAGATTACTCTCCAAAATGATTCTGAAAATGTGCATTTTTACCATTGATGAATGGATATATGTTTCTCTATATGAATTTTTGTCAGTTCCATGGGTATGAAGCAGTACCTCAAAGCTGTTTTAATTTCTTCCTCTGATAGTGTGGCTCGACATTTTTTTCAAGCAACTATTAACAAAATACATTTCCTCTTTTGAATATTTTCTGTTCATATCTGCTGATAGGACAAAATTTTTAGAATCCTAAACTATAAAAATGAGTCACAAACTTAAATAACAAACATGTCATCACTCCTAGAAGATTTGGGACTTACTGTCACAGGCTTTCCTCTCTTCAGATGCGTTCTAATGAGAGCTTCCATATTTATAGAATCTATAAAATTGGCTGTCAATGACACATTTTTTCAGGAAATGTGACTTTGCATTTATCTAACAGTTTTTCATCGATTCTCCAATTGGGTACCCACTGTGTTTGTATTCCTTGAAACCATAAATAACACTACTACAAATATTTTGGGGTATATGTATGGGTATATGTATCCATTCTTACCCTAATTAATCACAGACAACTTAATTGAATCAATAAATCAATGGAGTAAAGAAGGTATCCAGGGAATTTCCTATAATAGCTTCACAATCTGTGAACAGGACTTTAGTCAGTTCACAAGCCTTTTGGCCATCGGATGAAAGGTAAATGACACCACAGAGGAAGCATTTTATGACTGTCTAAAAGAATCAGGGTCAAGAATCAGACTGCTAGATCTGGAGTCAGGAAGATTCGTCTTGCTGAGTTGAAACCTGTCCTCAGACACTTATTGACTATGTGACCCTAGGCAGTGCGCTTAGCCCTGTTTGCCTCAGTTTCCTCATCTGTAAAATTAGCTGGAGAAGGAAATGGCAAACCACTCCAGGATCCTTGCCAAGAAAACCCCACAGGGAGTTGGACATGACTGAATAACAACAACAAAAGAATTAGACACATTTCTTGTACAAAAAGGAGAAGGGAGGAAGGAGGAAGGGAAAAGGAAGGAGAGGGAGAAGGGAGAAGGGGAAGAAGGGAAAAGGAAAAGAGGAAAAGAGAAGAAGAAAGAGGGAGAAGGGGAGGAGAAAAGCAGTAAGGTGTAGAGAGAAGTTTATACCTTCCCCTTGACCATGGTATCAGAGATATATGCCAGTAAGAGATGATGCATCTATTCAGGAACAGGGAAAGAGACACTGGAAAAACAAAAACAGAGAGAGACAGAAAAATAGCCACTCAGGAGACGAAGTAGCTTAGAAGAGCCAACAAAGGTAAGTGCTGCATATGGACCCTACAAAACCACTGACTATCCGAGCCCAACAAAGAGTTTTACCTGAGGGGAACCTCATGAGAATTCTTTTTAAAAGATTATTTATTTTTAGTTTTCAACATTCACTTTTATAAGATTTTGAGTTTTACATTTTCTCCTCCTTCCCTTCCTCCCTCCCCAAGATGGTGTGCAATCTGATATAGGTCATACATGTACAATCGTATGTATTAGTCGTGTTGTAAAGAAGAATTAGAACCAAAGGGAAAAACCATGAGAAAGAAACAAAAAGCAGAAGAGAGGAAATAGTGTGCTTTGATCTTCATTTGGATTCCATAGTTCTTTCTCTGGATGTGGCTATAGCATTTAGCTTCGTGAGTCTTTTGGAACTGTCTTAGATCCTCGTATGGATGAGAAGAGTTAAGTCTGTCAAAGTCATCTCACAATGTTCCTGTTGCTGTGCACAATGTTCTCCTGGTTCTGCTCACTTTACTCAGCATCAGTTCATGTCAATCTTTCCAGGTTTTTCTGAAAACATCTTGATTGTCATTTCTTATGGCACAATAGTATTATATCACAATCATGTACCACAACTTGTTCAGCCATTCCCTGATGGATAGACATCCCCTCAATTTCCAGTTCTTTGCCGCCACAAAAAGAGCTGCTCTATAAATATTTTTGTATATAGAGGTCCCTTTCCTTTTCCTTTGATCTCTCTGGTATACAGTCCTAGAAGTGGTATTGCTGGATCAAAGGATATACAGAGCTTTATATCCCTTTGGGCATAGTTCCAAACTGCTCTCCAGTTTGGATTTCATAAATCCACTAACAATGCACATCTTCTCCAATATTTATTATTTTTCTGTTTTGTCCTGTTAACCAATCTAATAGGTATAATGTAGTACCTCAGAGTTGTTCTAATTTGCATTTCTCTAATCAATGGTGTCAGAGCATTTTTTTATATGATTATAGATAGCTTTAATTTCTTCATCTGAAAACTGCCTATTCACATCCTTTGACCATTTATCAATTGAGGAATGACTAGTATTCTAATAAATTTGACTTAGGAGAGCTTTTCAAAGAGAGAAAAGGACTTTCAGAAACCAGGAGCTATGATATACATCTTTACCACATGTACTGCCCATGTATAGATGGACCTTCCTACAACTTTACTGTGAGTTTAAGGTTACTATATCTAGGTAACTTACATGTGTGTAAGGGGAAAGCAGCTCTGGTTCAAGAAAATATTTTGTACTAACTGGTTTTTACTATGCTTGTTTGGCAAATGTTTTTTGGCAAAAGCTAATTGAGACTACTTGCTAATTATCAGTGGAAAACACCATTGGGGGCATGTTAGCAAAAGTAGTAAAAATAAAGTCCCTCAGACTTCCCTACTAGAATTCTGAGAATGGTATTTGTCAACCAACCTGGGGACCCTTTCCTCCGGGACCCATCCGAGAGGGGATGCTCCCTCTATATGTCCTTTGTTTCTGTTTTTGATGTCCTTGAAGTATATATATAGCAGTAAGATTTCTGGGTCAAAGGGCATGGATCTACTTATGCCTAGCTTCTATATCTTTTTGATGTCTTTCCATAAATCCTTTTTTAAAATAATTTTTCTTGCATAATTCTTTTCAAAGCACTTTTAATCTGTTTTGTGGATCACCTTGGCTAAAAGTTCACCTAGTGGCCAATTTTCTGGGCATAAACCTATTCATACTTTCATGGTTCTCATTTACACTCAAAGCATTTCCAGTGCGGGAGGATCTGGTAGGTAGAAAGCCTTTTTTCATGAGAAAGTGAGACTGGGGGAAAAAATGGCAAAATTTACCAATGTAGCAAATAAATGTTTAGATGACTATATGAAAACATGCTCCAACTCACTAATAATAAGAGAAGTGCAAAATAAAACAATTGAAGTTTCATTTTATACCATGCTAATTCATTTGCAAAGACCAAAAAATGGCGACAGTCAATGTTGGAGGGGCTGTGGGAAGATAGACACATTAATTAATATACACTGTTGGTGACACTCTGAATTGTCCCAATTTTCCTGTTTGTAAAACTGATTTTTTTAATGTGAGAATGTATTTACAGTTATGTCCATTAAATACAGTCTTATTAGTTTTAGCCCAATGTTCTAAGCCAGTGATGCCCAACTCTAGTAGAAATAGATTTCTACCTCCACACGTTGACTTAGAAAACCACAAATTAATATTGTATTTTTATTTATTTTGTTAAACACTTCTGCATTATATTTTAATCTGATTCCTGTAGTGCAGAGGAGTTTTCCATGAGTTTGACACCTCTGTTCTAGATTTTTTTGGATCTTGAACCTGTCATCCAGAGTGTTAGCTATCCCTTCCTATGAGGACAACAGCTCATTCGACAATTTGATAAGCAAGCCATCTATTTATTTTATCTAAAGTATTATTAAAACATTAAATGGTTCATTGCCAAGCAAAGTCCCCTGACTCATTCTCTTAAAGACCTTCAAAGTGGATGTTAACACTTTAATAATTTTTCAACCCGATCCAAATCCACCTAACTACTTTTCTGTTTAGTCCAGGATTCAACAAATAATAGAGTGACCAAATCTGGCCTGTAGCTGGATCTGACCAGCAGTCATGAGCTAGAATGATTTTTACTTTTTTAAGTACACCAAAACTTTTTCAATTCCATACCATTTCACCCTGATAAAGTTAGCCATAGAGAATTTATCAAATGCTTTGCTGAAATCAGGGTAAAGTACATCTATAACATCCCCTTGATCTCTCAGTATCATATCCCTTTCTGCAAAATGAAATGAGGTTTGTCTAGCATGATTCCTTCTTGACAAAACTTGGCTAACTCTGGTTTATCACATTTCTGACTCTAATACCTGATGGATCTGTGATCTCATCCATATGGGCGTTCCCTCTAATGATCCAGATTGAAACTCATCCATGTCTGCTTTTCTTGGGCAATTTTGTCCATGTTCTCCAACAAATCTTTCTGTAGGCAGTTAATCCAGTGTGCTAGGGGACTCACTCTGGATCTCTTTGAGTTGCATGGCTATCAATAAATCATACAGAATGTTCAGCTACCACCAAGGTAACCAGTCCTCTGCTAAGATTTTGATTTTTTTCCATAATGAAAGATGGGCAGAGAATCCCCCAGTTTAAGGAAGAAGAAGAATTTGCTAGGCTATGGTTAACTTAATAGATGAAGATTTGGGGTTATTTTTCTTAAGCCAAATTGACTTCTAGTTTTTCAAATAGTCAGATTTTATGCTTCATTCTCTCTCTCTCTTTCTGTCTCTCTCTCTTTCTCTCTCTCTCCCTCTTCCTCTGACATAGAATTTCTTAGTCCTGCAGCGACAGCTTCAGGTTTCCAAAGGAGATTCATAAGAACGTGTAAAAAATATGCTGTTAAAGAAAAAGGGACAGCCAGGACCCAGAAAAGAAAGCTGAATGTGAAGGAATTTGGGATCTGGACAAGTTAAAACATTAATTAAAAATGATCTCTCATAACATAATTAGTCACAAAGAATATTATGAGTGAAAAATCATGAGTTAACCTGACCTTCTCTACACCAAAAGGACTTCAGTATTTACAGTTTTTAACTGTGGCTAACATGGGCCTTACATGGGAATAAGGATCAAGGCAATTTTGGAAATCTGGTGTGTTACTAAAGTGGCAAGAGTGGTTATGAGAAATTTTGTGGACTAGTAGAGAGTTTTGCAGGTTATCAGGGTGAAGAAAAATAAATTTTTGAAGTACAAAATGAATAATTTTGATTACATTAAACTGCAAAGTTTTTGCACAACCAAACCCAATGCAACCAAGATTAGGAGGGAAGCAGAAAAGTAGGAAAGAATTTTTGCAATTAGTGTCTGTGATAAAGGCCTCATTTCTAAAATATATAGAGAACTGAGTCAAACGTACAAGAGTACAAGTCATTCCTCAACTGAGAAATGGTCAAAGGATATGAATAGGCAGTTTCCAGAGCAAGAAATTAAAACTATCTATTGTCATATGAAAAAATGCTCTAAATCACTATTGATTATAGAGATGCAGATCAATACAACTCTGAGGTACCACATCACACCTATCAGATTGGCTAAGATGACAACACAGGAAGATGACAAATGTTGGAGAAAATGTGGGAGAGTTGGAACACTAATTCATTGTTGGTGGAGCTATGAGCTCATCCAACCATTCTGGAGAGCAGTTTGGAACTATGCTCGAAGGGTTACAAAAATGTGCATACCCTTTGACCCAGCAATACTGCTTCTAGGACTGTATCCCCAAGAGATGCTAAAAATAGCAAAGGGTCCCACATGTATAAAATATTTATAGCAGCTCTCTTTGTGGTGGCCCAAAACTGGAAATCAAGGGGATGCCCATCAATTGGGGAATGACTAAACAAGTTGTGGTATGTGAATGTAATGGAATACTATTGTGCTATAAGAAATGAAGAACAGGCAGACTTCAGAGAGGCCTGGAAAGACTTATATGAACCAATGCTGAGTGAAAGGAGCAGAACCAGGAAAACTTTGTACACAGCAACAACCACTGTGTGCGAGGAATTTTTCTGGTAAGCTTAGTACTTCATTGCAATGCAAGAACTTAAAAAATTCCCAGTGGTCTCTTAAGATAAAATGCCTTCCACATCCAGAGAAAAACTATGGAATTTGATCACAGAATGAAGCAGATCATTTTCTTTTGTATTATGCTTTGGTTTGTTTTATGATTTCTCCTATTCATTTTAATTCTTCTACACAACATGACTAAGGTGAAAATGTATTTAATAGGAATGTATGTTTAGAACCTATATAAAACTGTATGCCATCTCAAGGAGGGAGTGGGGAGGTTGGGGGGAAGCGGGGGAGAGAGGGAAAAAAATCTAACATATGTGGAAGTGATTGTAGAATACTGAAAACAAAATAATAATTAAAAAAAGAAATATAATAAGGATAAATGTAAAGTTGTAAACTTGGGGTTTAAAAATCAACCTCATTTTAACATGCAATTGGTGAAAAATAAAATATTGTATAAAAAAATAAATTTTCAAGGCTTGTTTTCAATAAGTTACATTTAATTGAGCCCTCTCAATTTGTGTCTGTGATTTAGCATGTTATATAAGAATTAGGAGAGAGAGAGAAAAAGAAATAAAATGATCCCTCAATCAACAAGGTTTTATTAAGCACCTAATATGTACCAGATACTACAGTAGGATCTGAGTATTCAAAAAAAAAAAAAGAAACAATCCCTATTTGATAGGAGCTGGAAGGTACTGTCTGGCTCCTAACGAAGATTGATTTCCTATGTGCTGAAAACCCACACATACGCTACCCAACCCCACCTCCCCCTCCACTGTTTTCTATGGATTTGTAGAATTTTCAAGCTGGAAGGTACCTTGGAGACTATATAATTAAACCTCCTTATCTTACTAATTGTTCAGGATTAGAGTTTTGACCAGCTATTTCTCCATCAAATATGGTTGAAATGTTAATTTTTGGCTTCATTTTCTCTTATTATGTTTCAGTTGTGTCCGTTGATTTTAACACACTTTCAAGGAGCTAGGAAATTAGTCCAGTGTAGAACACTTCATAGCATTGAATTAAGTTGTAGGATTTCAGCTTTGAGTCTGCTTTTTCAAAATGGACATTGGGCATTGGGTCTGTATTTGAGAAATCATGCTGGTGTTAATCTAAGTAGAATCAAGCATTAAAATCCTAGCTAGTCCAAATTGACTTTACCATCTTAGTTGAGTTGCTTGGGGACTTTTGTGCCTTTAAACTGCAACATGTAATACTGCATAATTTTAGAGTAAATATTTTAGGAGGGGAATATCAATCACTTGCAGCATGACATAGTGGCAGGAATACTAGGGTTTAGAGTCAGAGTTTTATGGTTCAAAATCTAACTTCTATGATATCACCTTGGACAAGTCATTTTACTTCTCTGGGCCTCAGTTTCCTCTTTTGAAAAATGTGGGAGTTGGATTAGATGACCTCTTTGGTCTCTTTGAACTCTCAAGTTTGTGATCCTTCATTTGTAATGTCAATATTTTCATATGAAAGCCTTGTCTACAGCTGTCACACAAAGTTTTAGAAAATGATGTCTTGGCAGTTTGAAATACCATGCTTTAGTTTTAAAAAATTTCCCTGATTTCAGCCATTCTTTTCTAGCTACAAATGTAGTAGTTTGAAATAGAGAAGCATATCATGAATTACTGGGCTTCCTTGAGTCTCAGTTTGTGGTACAATATTTATGGGTCAGTATCTCAAGACACTGAGATTTAATGTCCTACTCTGAGAGTAAGACCATATAGATACATATGGCCTACATATATGTGGTCTCTCTCTCTATATGTGGTCTATATATAAGTGGTCTATATATATATGTATGTGTGTGTGTGTATACACACACACACACACACACACACACACACACACACATATATATATATATATATATATATATATATATATATATATATATATACACACACATAGATAATAGAATTGGAAGAGGTCTCAGGTATTAGATCAACACATCCCCAAAAAGAAATTCCCTTGACTAGTGAGAGAAATGATTGTTAGTAATCAGCGATTTGGGGAGATTCAGGACATTGCTCTTAATGAGACTGGACTTTCTTGTTCAGACCCCACCCAGCTAGGGTAGCTATCTTCTCCTCAGGCCTGGGTGGGGCATAAATTCTTTGAATAGATTGCCCAAGACTGGGGGTGATTTAAGAAGTAAATGACATAATCAAAGTTCAAGTTCAGCCTCTCATTGTAATATTCATGCTCTCATTAATTTTTAACCGATAAAGGTTACTTGTTACCCTGGGGAATACCTACTCTTTGAAGGGCATCTAAATTGTGAGCCTGCCTCCATAGTTGTCTTTGGTCTAAAAGAGAGATGGCCAAATGACCATCCTTTTTTTACAATGCTGACATTATTAACAAAACGATTAAATTACCTAAAAAGTGTGTCTCTGGAACCTTTTTAAATGCCACACTAGTAAGTGGTCATGGAATTTCCAATTTAAGAACAAGACATTCGTGGGAAACTTCCTCCCTCTTAAGACAGTGATTCCACTTTGGGACAGATCTGTCAGAAAGCTTTTCTTCCCATTGATCCAAAACCTGCCTTTCTTTGACTCCAACCCTTATTTCTGTTGCTTGGGGCCAAGTTGAACAAACCTCTTTCTACCTGACATAGATACTGAAAGATAGCTATGCAGTCCCCTACGTCTTTACTTTTCCAAGCTAAGCATGCCTTTCTTCAACTCATCAGTCTTGGTTACCCTCCAGCTCCAGTCATAAATATCATGTTTAAAATACAGTGTTCCAGTCTGAACATAGTGCTCCAGATGTAGTCTGACTGGATTTTGTGCAGGAGAATCATCATTACCTGCCTTTTGGATACCCTATTACATCTGTAATGTCTGAAATGCATCGGGGAAGCTGTTTCCTGTAAGGGGTGGCAGCCATTTAACAAACACTTAAAAGCGATGCATTTCTAAATCACTCTGCCATGAAGAAGATTTTTGGGAGGCGTTCAAGAATCAAGACAAGCAATTAGTAGATTTTTGGACAAGTTTCCTCAAAGATTTTTCCTCTTGTTTGTCTTTTGTAAAACTAACTTTAGGGGATCCTCTTCCTTTGCACAACTTAAGTTGTCTACCCTGTCCAGAATCAAAGGAAAAAGGTAAACCTGAAGTGAATTTTTTGATTAAATACTCTAGAAAGCAAAGGATGCAGCCATTCCTCATGACCTTTTCCCCAAATTTCTTAAGCCACTGCATTTTAAGGGTGTTCTCTGAGGCCTCCTGGCTCATGCCAACAAAGTCTGTCTTTGAGCCGATCGCTGCCTTCTTCTCTAAGGTTGGTCACTATCACTTGCTGGAGTTTCATTATTGCATTGTGTAGTGAGTACAGGCACATGAATCTTTATTACTACCTTAATTGAATTCTCTTTCCTTTTCCCCCTTCAGCTAGTTAATTAAAAAGGCCCCAATTCACTTAAAGAAGCATTAACTTGATTCTACCTCAGGTCCTAGTCTAGAGGATGGTACTCTCTTTTTCCACCCCTTTGAGGAGCTGTGGAGACTATAATGTCTTTTTTTTTTTTTTTTTTGCATTTCAATAATGTTAAGCTTTTTCTATAGGCACTAAGAAGATAAGAACTCCTTTGAGCCTGGGAGAAACACAGTTCCTAATTAACTGCCCACACGATGGTGTGGGAATAATATTAAGGCCTTCAGTAGTTTTTGTGAGACCCAAGGGAGGTACTACAACGTTTTCAATCAGGCAAACCAGAAAGCAAACACTTTTTTCTTGAAGTAACTTAACAAGTCCTATTTATAAGAAAACTCCAGATGGACAAAACCCTAAGGAGAATCTTTAAATGTCCCCGCAACTTTCCACAGGCCAGCGAGATAATTAAATGAAATAAGCTGAGCCTTTGTATATTGTATCCCAGAGTCACATAACTTTAGAGCTGGAAGAAACCTCTGTGATCATTTAGGCTAAACTATGTAAGAAAAAGAATCCTTCTGTAGCATTCCTGACAATTGGTTATTTAGACACCACTCAAAGGCCTCTAAGTGACCGAAAACTGGCTACTTTCTGGGCAGCCCATTCTCACTTAGGCATGTCTCTAATGTTGAGCAAGTTTGTTCCTGATGTCAAGTCCAAATTTTCCTTTTTGCAATATCTACTCATCACTCCTATTTTTGTCTTGTGTGACCAAAGACAGCAAAACTAATCTCTCTTCCATGAGCCTTTCATGCTCCCTTTCCAGGCTCAATATCCCCAGTTCCTTCACATTATCCTTAAGACCTTTTGCCATCTTGCTTGTCTTCCTCTGAATGTTTTCCTCTTGATTAATGTTCTTCCAAACACCTGGAAATGAAAACAGAATTCCAATGTGTCTGACCAAGACAAAGAGAGTTTCAAACTTTGAGACAAAAGGGATAGTTTAAAAAAAAAATTGACAAATATTTAAAAAAATTTTTTAGTATTTTATTTTCCTTCAATTACATGTAAAAACAATTTTCAGTGTTTGCTTTTTTAAAACTGAGTTCCAAATTTTCTCCCTCCCTCCCTCCCCCCTCATTGAGAAGGCAAGCACTTTGATATAGGTTATACATGCACAATCATGCAAGAAAAATTTCTATATTACTCATGTTATAAAGGAAAACATAGACCAAAATAAAAAGCCAAGAAAAAAGAAAGTAAAAACAGGATGCTTCAACCTGTATTCAGAATCCATCAGTTCTGTGTCTGGGGATGGCTAGCATTTGTCCTGCAGAGTTGTCTTGGATCATTACGTTTCTATGAGAGCTCAATCATTCAGAGTAGATCATCTTACAATATCACTGCTACTGTGGTCAATGCTCTCCTGGTTCTCTCCTTTCACTTTGCATCAGTTCATGGAAGTCTTTCCAGGTTTTTCTGAGAATAAAAGATAGAGTCTTTTTGAAGCACATAGTTAAGAAGTCTGGGCTTAGGGCTCAGGCTTATCCTGGGAGTCCAACTCCAGGCAGGTAATTTAGCCAGTTGGCTTATTTCTGCCCCCAAAAGGAAATCTTCAAAACAAATCTTGGGTATAGCTTGGTCTAGATCTTTTCAAGTATGGGTAACCGAGTCCCTGACCCCTGTAAGTCACTCAGTGGGTGTATATGGGAGTACATGGTATGGTATTTTCACTCCCCCCCCACAAAAAGATTACACAAAAGACTCAGAGGAGCCCATTAACAACACAAAAACATAAAATTCCTGACCCACTGGATACATCACAGTTCAACAGACAGATCCAACTGTCTGACCATTACATACATACATAGTTACCAGAGAGAGAAGCACCAACATCTGGGTTTCCAAAGCTGGGGGCTCCTTATCAGCTGCCCAGAGTCTTATCTGGCCAAACACTTCCAGTGAGTAAACCCCAAAGTAAAACCTCACCTCAGAGTATTTATACACTTTTCAAAGCCAGAGGGCATCACAACCCTTGAGAACCAGTGCCTCATTTGCTGGGGAAACTGGATAACAGTGTGGTGGAAACTAGGCATAGACCAATGCCTGACACTATACACAAGAATAAAGTTCAAATGGGTACATGATCTAGGTATAAAGATTGATATATAAATAAATTAGTGGAGCAAGGAATAGTGTATTTATCAGATTTATGGAGAAGGGAAGAATTTTTGACTAAACAAGAGATAGAAAACATTATGAAGTGCAACATGGACAATTTTGATTATATTAAATTGAAAAGTTTTCGACCCAATGCAACTAAGCTTAGGAAGGAAGCAGAAAACTGGGAAACAGTTTTTGCAAGTAGTGTCTGTAATAAAGGCCTCATTTTAAAAATATAGAGTACAGAGTCAAATTTATAAGAATATAAGTCATTCCTCAGTTGATATATGGTCAAAGGATATGAACAGGCAGTTTTCAGAGGAAGAACTTAAAGCTGTCTATAGCCATATGAAAGAATGCTCTAAATCACTATTGATTATGGAGATGCAAGTCAAAACAACTGTGAGGTACCACATCACATCTATCAGATTGGCTAACATGACAAAACAGGAAGATGATCAATGTTGGAGAAGATGTGGGAGAGTTGGAACACTAATTCATTCTTGGTGAGCTCCACCACTTGGTGGGCTCATTCAACCATTCTGGAGAGCAATTTGAAACTATGCCCAAAGGGCTACAAAAATGTGCATACTCTTTGACCCAGCAATATTGCTTCTAGGACTGTATCCCCAAGAGATCATAGAAATGGGAAAGGGTCCCACACGTACAAAAATATTTATAGCATCACTGTTTGTGGTGTCCAAAAATTGGAAATCAAGGGGATACCCATCAATTGAGGAATGGCTGAATAAATTGTGGTATATGAATGTAATGGAACACTATTGTGCTATAAGAAATGAAGAACAGGAAGACTTCAGAGAGGCCTGGAAAGACTTATATGAACCAATGCTGAGTGAAAGGAGTAGAACCAGGAGAATTTTGTACACAGCAACAACCACAGTGTGCAAGGAGTTTTTCTGGTAGACTTAGTACTTCATTGCAATGCAAGGACTTAAAAAATTCCCAATGGTCTCAAGGCAAAATGCTTTCCACATCCAGAGAAAGAACTATGGAATTTGATCACAGAATGAAGCAGATCATTTTCTTTTGTATTATGCTTTAGTTCGTTTTATGATTTCTCCTATTCATTTTAATTCTTCTATGCAACATGACTAAGGTAAAAAATGTACTTAATAGGAATGTATGCGTAGAACCTATATAAAATTGTATGCCATCTCAGGGAGGGAGTAGGGAGATGGGGGGAAAGAGGAAGAGGGAGAGGAAAAAATATAAGATGTATGGAAGTGATTATAGGACACTGAAAATAAATAAAAAATTAAAAAATTAAAAAAAAATTAAAAAAAAAAAGAAATTGCCGCATGTCGTCTAGAATTAGAATAGGACTTGATCTACAAAATCATGACTTGTCCATAGAAATGGAATTCTGAAATTTTCATAGCTACAGGTAATTAAAATGCAGTGGTTGCAGTTACCAACTCAACTTCTTCAACTCTAGTGTAAATAAATAAATTATGGATTTAAAGTAAAATTTTAAAATACTAAAAAAATAGTCTTAGGGGACTAAAGCCACACACCATTCCCTTTGCTTCCTGGCTCCATAAGTACAAAAAGCCCAGGGCATGTGGAGATCCAGATTTTCCTCAAGGATTTTAACCCATAAACTAGTGGCACGATCAACACCAGTGCAAGGAAGTATGTTTAGTGGAATCAGTGCTAGAGCTTTGTTGAATATCCTTTCCCTTTTATTAAATTTTTAAAAACTCTATAGTTTGTTTTATATTTTCAGCATCAGAGAAAATGTCAATTCTCATGACTAACCAAAATTGCCTCTCCCCATAAACCTGTTCTCTTCCAATTGCCTCTCCTTTCTATGGAGGATGCGAGCTATCATTCCTCCAAACATATTAGAGTCATCCTTAACTCTTCCTTCTCTCTCAGCTCTGGTCTCCCCAAATCCTATCAGTTGCCAAGTCTAGTTGGTTCTCTCTCTATAACATCTTTCTAACTTACCCATTTTCTCCACTCACATGACCACAATCTTAATTTAGTCCTTTATCACGCCTAACCTAAACTATTGTAATGGCTTTCTAATCAGTTTTCTTGCTTTCTATCTCTTTTTGAATCCATTTTCCACACAACTGCCAAAATGATCTTCCTGAGGCACAGATATGACCATTGGCCTCTCTAATGCCCTGAGAATAAAATGTATACTTCTCACCCTGTCATTTAAGTTTCTCCACATCTGGGTTCCAGCCTACCTTTGCAGCCTCAATGCACATTATTCCCCACCTCAAGCTCCATATTCAATCCTAACTGAACTACTTATGCCTCTAATTCTGTGCAAATTCCATCCATGGTCTCCATGCGTGTCTGGAATGTGCTCCCTATTCAACTCAGATTCTTAAAAATCATTATTTGTCTTCATGCCATTGGTGGTACCACCTCTGGGAAACCTTCTCTGATCCACTTGGTTATTAGTACTCTGCCCCTCCTGAAATAATTTGGTTAACTCCCCTTATCCCTCAAAAATTTCTTAATAAAAAGGATTGTTTCATTTATGTCTTTGTATGTCCAGTTTCTTATACATAGAATGCTCTGAAGTGTTTGTTTAATTGACTTCAATAACTACTACTGGATTAGCCATTTCTGAGATAAAATCTTCTAAAGCTGACCTTTAATATGCCCTATTAGCAAGTATTTTCCCCCTTCTTTCCTTCATTTGCACATCTCTTCAACACTAATGAAGTACTTGTATTGTATTGGATGATGGAGTCCTCCATGTGGAAAAGTCTGGGGAGCCTGCTTCCAGAGAGTCATGATGACATATAATGGAAACACTTTGGAAAGCCTTGGAGGATGCACACACATTCTCTAACTTCTTCTCATTTGTTAGCTTATGATGAAGCAGGAACCCCAATCATTGGCTGTATAGTTAGAAAGAGGGAGCATTTGAAAGACACTAGTCAACCAGGGCCAATTTCTCTTAGTCTAAGTTAGGGGTGGGGAACCTGCAGCCTTGAAGCCACATGTGAATCCATGGGTTCCATCAAAGGTCTGCACTTGAGGACCTAAAGGGCCACATGTGGCCTCAAGGCCACAGGTTCTTCACCCCTGATCTAACTCTTTGTTGTGTTCTAGTGAGAGGAGAGAGATGCAGAATATCTATTGGACATTCCCTAGCCAACATATGGCCTGGGAATATGGGTCTCTGCTCTTTGTGTCTGAGTTTATCATTCCTGATTTTAGGTGAAGGAGATTGGACTTGGCTACAATATTTTGACGTGTGAAAAGTAAGGAAAATCAGTCATCAGAAATTCTGAAAGTTTAGGTCAGGTTTTGCAACCCCATAGTCCAGAATCAAGGAGTCACCTTTAGGTCCTAGCTCTGTGGAAACAGAGTTCTGGGCTCATTCAAGTATTAAACTTGGTAGGACCAACGTGGTATAGAAATAATTAGACCTGAACTGACTCTCCTGAAGGACTGAGGTGGTAGTAGAAGGCAGAATGTGCCCCCAGATATTGCTACTTTCCTTCTGGCAATATCTTCCAATAACTATCCCTGTATAAAGTCTAATCAATGTTAATTAGTTAAATGGAACTGAGGTGTTAATGACTGAAAGCTAACAGTAGAGAAGAGAATATCCTGCAATGGGGGACCGAGTGGATAGAGTTAGAGAAAGACGCTAGCCATCCCTTAGCAATATCCCTAGAATCCTGAGGGGGAAATGCAGCCAGCCTCACTCTGAGAGAGTGAAGTCAGAGAAACTGCTCCATATTATTTTGAATTCTAGTGACGTGTTTGTTACATCTCCCTGATAGACTATAGGTTCCATGAAGGCAGAGACCAAACCTTAACTAAATTTATATCTACTTTACCCTTCTATCCCAATATTGTCATACAGTAGGCAGTAGATGTAAATAATAACTGTTCACTCTTCAGTCAAGCAATGTTTATTGAGTACCTACTATGTGCTAGTTAGACCTTGTGGAGAATTGTATATTTATAACACTTTTTTTTTTGTTTTAGTATAATCAAATGCCTCTGATTGAATAATGTGATTAAAGATCTTCCCCACACATTAACGGACCTGGGAAGATTTGTAGGAAGGTCCACCCCTTTTGTTAATGAGGCACTAGTTCTCAAGGGTTGTGATGCCCTATAACTCTAAAAAGTGTAAAAGACTCTGAGGTATGGTTTTACTTTGGGGCTTAGTTTTTGGAAGAAGCTTTGTTTGACAGATGAAACTGGGAAACTTCTAAGGAGCCCCCCAGCTTTGAAAACCCAGATACTGATGCTCCCCTCTCTGGTAACTATGCATGTATGTAATGATCAGACACTTGTACCTGTCTGTTGATCTATGACGTATGTATTGCTTATGTCAGATAATTGGAAGAATCTCTGTTGATTTTTATTCCTCTGTATTTTCTCTGAAGTTCCGGGTGCTGACTTCTTCCCCTGAACTGAGTGAATGATTTACGTGCTTGATTAACCTGATTGTTGCCCCTTCAAAAGTTGCTTTCCTTTCGGAAAAGCAGATTAAAGAACCTGTAGAGCAGGTCCTCCTGTGTATGTCAGAGTGCTTGCTTTTACAAGAATATGAAGAAGAATCAGACAGATACAATCAGGTAACCTTGAGAATCTTCAAGTTTATTGGGTCAGAAGGAAATAAATAATGGAAGGCATTATATGGAAGGTCATGTGAAGTTTCCAGTCAGTTAGTTCTATAAGAGTTCAAAGGAGAGAGAAAGGACTGTCTATGGAAAGCTGGGGATTGAGCTGGACCTTGAAGGATGGCTAATATTTGGATACATGGAGAAGAGTTGAGAGGCATTAGAAGAAACAGGGAGCAGGAATGAGTGAAGCATGCTGGGGGTAAAGAAGAAAAGGATTCTTTATTCCTAAGAGAGCTACTTCCAGGCTGAGAGGTTAAGTCCTACAGAGGTTTTTGTTATTCAGTTGTATCCAACTCTGTGACCCCTTTTTGTGGATTTTCTTGGCAAAAATACTGGAATGGTTTGCTGTTTCCTTTTCTAGCTCATTTTACAGATGAGGAAACTGAAGCAAGGGCAGCTAGATGGTGTTGTTGATAGGATGCTGGCTCTAGGGGACCTGAGTTCAAATCTGGCCTCAGATACTTACTAGCTGTATGACCCTGGACAAATCATTCCACCCTGTTTGCCTCAACTTCTTCATCTGTAAATTGAACTGGGGAAGGAAATGGCAAAACTCCAGTATCCTTGCCAAGAAAACCCCAAATGGGGTCACAAAAAGTTGAACCTGACTGAAAAATCACTAAAATGAACAAATTGACTTGTTTAGGGTCAGTGTCTGAGGCCAGATTTAACCTCCATTTTTCTTGATTCCAGGCCCAGTACTCTGTGCACTGTACCATCCAGCTGCTCACTATGCTAAAATAAAATGTTATTACAATTTTCTAAACCTTGCTCTCCCTTTTTTCCTGTCCCTAAATAAAAAAATTCAAATCAATTTGTAAATTTTAATTTTCACTACACACAAATACTCAAATTAGCACCTGTATGCAATATGAATGCTTTATTATTAAATATATTTATCCTTCTTTACCCACCTCTGTGTGTCTCTTTGCAAACTCAGGGCAGTCTATTATAAGTTATAACCTCCTAGAAGGCAGGTCCCATGACTGTTCCATTTGCTATGTATAGAAATCAGCACATGTTCTAATCAATGTTTCTGATGCTGGTGATGGAAGGCTTTTTTTTTTTAATGGCTCCCTAAACTTAGCTCTTGTCATAACTAGGAAAGGAAAGGTTAGCGATGACTGAACACGCGCTTCTGAAGTATGATATCTGGGTTGGATGTTGGCTCAAGTCAGAAATACCACACAATTCAGAATAGCACAAGGTTACATGGGAAGCATAATTATTTTGAGACTTAGATGTTTAGCCCAAGGTGTGGCTGGGAAGCTATCTGGCTCATGTTACTTTTCTTTAGCTGACGTGGCAGCAGCAACAAATTGGCAGAATGGGAGTATGGGGATTTGTGTGCACAAAAACTCCAGAATGGTTTAAGGAAAATGAGGCTTCTCCACCTAAACTTACTATTCTGAGTCTTTCGCAGGAAACAAGCTTGCTAGGTCATTTATACAAGCAGCCCTTGTGCCTCCTTAGCATGTATGAAATATAATCCATGACAAAGTAGATCAATTTAAACGTAAATTTGAAAGCTCGTAGAAGAGTCTCCACTTGAGTTCAGACCTGATTCCTCATCGTGGCAAGGGGGATAGCCTGAGTACATAGCTTACCAGTATTCTACTTTGATAGAACATGCCATGGCAGCTTTCAAGCAGGAAAGGGTCCAACAATGTAGGTCCAACAATGGACTGATTGCATGCCTGCTGTCTGCGGACCAGTCTGGCTAAATTGGAATTGTCTTGTCACAGGCAGGATGAAGACTTTTTCCACTTCGGTAATTCTTGAAGATCACCCCCCTGGTTCCACCTTCCTTTTCCCCACAACCTCTGTGTAGCCAAGGACCATACTTTCCTATGCTCCCCTTACTAATTGTTTTTGACTCAGGTGATTTCAAGTTACTGCCCTACGTAGACCTAATATAAGAGAGGACTTGGGAGAAATCCAGCAGTGATGTAGCACTGAATGTTGCTCTTGTCTGATGAACATACACACACACACACACACACACACACACACACACACACGCACAGAGGTATCCTTGTCACTTTCAGAAGGGGTCAGTGAAAGTCCCCTTCACTGAGAAATGTCATTTGCTGAAAGGAGGTAAAATGGCATTGGGAATGAAATGAGATGTCATTCACAGAGAAATGAAATGTCTGGGATATGTTAAGAGAGAGAGAGAGAGA
Source organism: Notamacropus eugenii (assembly GCF_028372415.1). Taxonomy (NCBI): domain Eukaryota; kingdom Metazoa; phylum Chordata; class Mammalia; order Diprotodontia; family Macropodidae; genus Notamacropus; species Notamacropus eugenii. The sequence continues at coordinate 150,852,023 of NC_092877.1, read as the reverse complement.
GAGAGAGAGAGAGAGAGAGAGACAGGGATGCCAGAGCTGAGAGATCTGTGCAGACAGCCTTTTAGCACAAGTTAATTTACTGGCCAGGTGAGGCCAGAAAGATGCCTCTCTCTGATATTGCCCCTAATATATGAGACACTGACAAGGTGGTAGGAAGATGGGAAGACGACCATTTTCAAGGATGTACCTAATCTATTTTATGTATGAGCAAATACACTAGAAGCACCAACAAGAAACTGATCAATTGTTTTCATCCTATTCAGACTCTTGTCCCTCTACTGTCTATGCCTCATCTTTTGCTGGAAGGTAAGATGCTAACAATTTTAATGCATCTAGTTGAGCTGTATAGTTCCATGGGGGAGAATGGGGCATTTTAATTGGAATCCAGTTATCTATCTGTCTGTTTGTCTGTCTGTCCATACATAGAGATGTATCTTTCACTAAATTCCCACTCCAATGCTTCATTACAACAGAGGAGACCTAGAGTTCTTAAGGGTTTTGTCATTAGGGTCCAAGCTCTGGTAGGCCTTACCAAGAATAAATACTTCAGATAAGGACCCAATTATAGGTGTGCATGCACATGTATGTGATTGTACATGTTGTCCAAGGACTTGTCTTTCTAAATTGGCAGAAAATCATCACCAAGTTTGCCATGGAATCACAGCAAGGCCATTTTCTAGGTATCATGGATCTAGAGTGAGAGGGGAACTTGGAAGTCATGGAGTCCAACACCTTCATTTTACCAATGAGAGAACTCAGGTCCAGAGAGGTTATCTGCCCAGCATCACACATTTGACCAGATAAGGACTTGGATCCTCTGAAACCAAATCTAGTGCTTTTATCATGGCCCCACCTTGTCTTACATGTAGATGGGATTTGTGGGTGTGGGAGCATCCATACCTATGAAATAACAGAACATCGCAGTATTGAAATAAATATGCATGGATGTGTATACATGCACATATGCCCATAAATATCTGTCTATCTTTCTCTTTATTAATGTATCTTTTTATCTGAAGTTGCCCAAAATGTCCACTTGAGCTCTGTGGACAAAATAGAGAGAGTTGGAATTAGTTCTGTCTTGAACAAACTTTTTTGACAGTTGGAGGCAACTGAAACATCTTTTGACTCTTCCATTGAAACTAAGAAGGTTTCTGTAAAAGCCCAGTGGAGTTTCTGAGGAGAGATGAGCAGTGGTATGAAATTCAAAGAAATCTATCCTTGTGTTACTCTCATGAGGTTTGCCTTAAGGAGGAAATAACACACATTCAATTGGATATGGAAATCTATTTTATCCTGTGGGAAGGCAAGGAAGAAGGGGAGGAGAGGGAAGATAATAGAAGGGGTAGCAAATTGGGGAAAGGGATAATCAGAAGCAAACATTATTGTGGGAGGACAGGTCAAGAGAGAGAATGGAATAAAGGCAGGATAGGATGGAAGGAAATATGGTTAGTCTTTTGCAACATAACTTTTTTGGAAGTGTTTTGCATGGCTACACATGTATGACCTATATTGAAGTGCTTGTTTTCACAATGAGAGTGACTGGGGAAGGAAGAAGGGAGAGAATATGGAACTCAAAGCTTTAATTAATGAATGTTAAAAATTGTTTTTGTATGCAACTGGGAAATTAGATGTACAAGCAACAGGATATAGAAATCTATTTTGCCCTACAGGAAAATAGAGGGGAGGGAGATAGAAGAAGTGGGGTTAATAGAAGGGAGGACAGACTGGAGGAAGGGGTGGGTGGGATGCATGCTGTCCTGGGGTAGGGGGGTGGGGAGAGATGGGGGAAAAATTCTGAATTCAAATTCTTGTGGAAGTTGAAAATTGTGGAATGTTGAAAACTGAAAAATAAATAAATCATGTATTTCAAAAAGAAAAGAAATCTATCTTTGCAGACATAAATTGACTTAGAAAAACACAAATGACTGCCATATATGTTGTATTATATTTATTTTTAAACATGGTCCAAAGACATTTTAATCTTGGTTTGGCCACCTCTGTGACAGAACAACTGATGGATGACACTTCTTAGTGACCACAGCTGCCATCACCAGGGCAAGTTAAAAAATGCATTTGCAAAATTTGTTTTAGATAAATGACATTTAATCTTGCCTCATGGATGTGTGCATGTGTTTGTGAATGCATGCTTGAGCATGTTGGGGGAGGGAAGAAAAAGGGGAGAGGCTGTTGGAAGTTATTGCCTGATTCCTAATGCAGGCTGTCTTCTTAAGTGCTGAAAAACCCCAGTTTTTACTAGAACTGTATTATAAAGCAATAGCTAGTGTTTTTAGAGGTATCTCATTTGGTTCTCACAACAACCTTCTGAGATAGGTGCTATTACTATCCCCATTTTACAGACAAAGAAACTAAGTTTGAGAAAGGTTGAATGACTTGCTCAAGGTCACACAGCTAGTACCTGAGGCAGGATTCAAGCTCAAGTCTGCATGATTCCAAACCCAGGATTCTATTCATATTCCATCTCCTAGCTGCCTATTAGAACTGAAGGGAAAGTTAGAAATCAAATAATCTAATTCCTTCTCTTCAATGATTGTTAGAGAATTCAGAGCTCTGATCAACATTTGGACAAATGTCCAGAAATAAAATAATCATGATAATGCCTTCAAAGTCCTATGCCGGAAATGGGGGAGGGGTGATGAATTAGGGTGACAATAGCAAAATAAGGCAGTGCCAGTCAGGGAAATGTCCAATGGGACTGTGTGTTCCCTGATACTGTTACAGTAGCTCTGAATGCCTGGCAGTGCCCCCAAAATGCTGGTGAACTGGGCTCCAATGGTATTTTTGATTGGGTTAGCACCCTAGTCAGTGTAATGTAACTGCTACATGTAATGAGAAGTTTTCAAAATAATAACAGTCAGAACAGCAATAATAAATAGCTAACACTTGTATAGTGTCTACTATGTGCTAGGTCCTGTGCAAAGTGCTTTAAAAAAAGTATCTCATTTGATCTTCACCACAATCCTGGGAGGTAGGTAGGTGCTCTTTATTCTCCCCATTTTACAGATGAGCAAACTGAGGTGAACAGAAATAAAATGACTTGCCCAGGGTCACACAGCTAGTAAGAGCCTGAGACCAGAAGACTCAGGTCTTCCTGACTCCAGGCTTAGAGCTCTATCCACTGTACCTCCTAGCTGCCCCTATAGACTGCTTGCTAGCAGATAAAATCAAAACTTTGTGAGAAAAAGTGAAATCTATCATCTCCGTCATTTTATTTGCCACTTGACTTGTCACCATAATGATTTCTGGTGAGCCAAACAAGAGGAGTTTCCATCCCACTACTTTAATTCAGCCACAAAAAGTAACTATTTCAGCTCATAGAACACTAAACATAAAAGAAAAAATAGCGCCTCAGTGATCTGTCCCAAGACCATTTCTATTTCAACTCCATTGAACTTAGATGAATAGTGACTTAATTGTTTAAAACCACAGAGCATTTGAAGGTTTGCAAAGCACTTTCTTCATACCGTCTCAATGAGGTATGGTTGCAGTTGTGACAATTTCCATTTTAACAGATGAAGCACAGAGAAATTAAGTGATTTGCCCAGAGCCATGCAGCTAGAAAGAGTTAGTGCTTGGCTTTTTGGGGTAGCTAAGAACTGGAGACAAAGCAGATGATGATAGACTGAAAAATGGCCAGACAAACTGAGGTATATGAATGTAATGGAATATCATTGTTCTGTAAGACATAGCAGACATGAGAATACTGAGAAGCATCAGAAGACTGATGTAAACTGATGCATGACATAAAGTAAATGGAAAGAACAAGTACCTAACAAGAGAAACTGATTGTTGTGAAATTATTCAGGACAAGTGTAGCACCAAAGAAGAGACATCAGAAGATGCTTGTCCTCCTGTTCCTCTGTACAAGTGGGGGTTTATGGGTCTAGTATAATGCATACCGTGTGAAATTACTTCATTGTGCTACTTGCTTTTGTTGAATTTTTCCTTTTTTTTTTTTTTTGCTCTATTCTAAAAAATTCTTTGTTATAAGGGAACCCTCTTTGAGAGGAGAGTGGGGGCAATTTGAAAACAAAAGATATCAATAAATGTTTCTTATTTAAAAAAAAAACACACACACACTTGGTACCAGTACTTAAGCTCAAGTTTTCTGACACTGAGCCCTGAGCCCTTTCCTCTACACAATGCTCCACTCAAGTGCAAGTGAAGGAAATCTACTAGGTTCCCAAGAGTCTAGTATATTTCCAGAAATATCTTCCCAAATGTCAGCTCTCTCTCACTCTGTCTCTCTTTTTCTCTGTCTCTCTTTCTCTTTCTCTGTCTCTGTCTCTCTCTCTCCCCCAAACCAGAGAAGTACCTTGATTTATGCAAAGTGCATGTCCCTAAGAAGCCATATATAAATGAAGTCATTTTAAATGCACTGTGGGAGCTTGTCATTCAGGGCAACACTGGTGAAGACTTTCCTAAAGGGAGGAAATCTGCTTTAATACAAAGAATTGCTCTCTAATTTCTACATTTGTAAGTATAACCTGAGTCCCAAAACCCATTGGTATGGGACTCTGGTTTTGTTTTTCACCAAGGTGTTTTACAGTTGTATGGGACTTAGAAATCATTTTACAAAGTCAATCAAACAACATATATTAAGTGTCTACTATGTGCCAGGTACTGTAATAAGCCCTGGAAACATTAAAAAAAATCAAAAGACAGTCTATGCTCTCATTAGTTTACAACCTAATGGAGAGGGGAAAACTAAAGCTCAGAGAGGCAAATAATAATAATATTTAGGTAACACTTTAAATTTACAAAATGGTATATGTATGTATATTATATATATGTAAAATGTACACACACACACACACACACACACACTCACACTCATGTGTAATTTGATCCTTACAACAAACCTTTTAGGTGCTGTTTTTATCCCCATTTAACATATGAGGAAACTGTGGTTGAAAGATGATTTAACCATAGTTGCAAAGCTAGTACTTGCCCAAAGTAATACAGCAAGTTAGTGGAAGAATCAAGACTTATTTCACTGATAACTGGTGGCAGCAAGATTGTAAATTTAATTATGTAGCATCTGACCAAAAATATTTATTTTCTCTTAAATTTAATTTTGATTTAATTTTAATTGTGACGCCTCACCTTCACCACTCCCTTGCATTCTTTTCTTCCCTAAAGATTATAGAGCAACTGGGTGAGTAATCAATAATCATTTGTCTTCTGTATCCTTCCAGCCCGCTCTCTTTTGTGTATCCCATGCCGCACAGATCAATTGGACTTCTCTCATCCTGAAAACATACCTTGTTCGTTCTCATCTTTGTACTTTGTTCTCATTCCTGTTTGAGGTCCACTTCAAATGCCACCTCTGGGAAGTCTTCCCTTGATCCCCCTCTAGCTGGAAGTGATTTCTCCTCTGTCTTCCTACATCCCTCTGTTTACACTTCTCTGATGTTACTCCTCACTTACTGCCTGGTATGGTAATTTGTGTGCATGTTGTTTTCTCTACCAAACTTGAGACTTTAAAGCTTGTCTTAGATCTCAGAATTTCCCTTACAAGTGGAAAATGCTCAATAAAGAGGAAGAATCAATAAATATTTGTTAAATACCCATTGTGTTCCAAGCATTGGGAACACAAGGACAAAACTGAAACAGTTCTTGACCCCAAGGAGTTTATACAATGAAAATGGGAAATGAGAGAGAGGGAGGGCAATAAGTACTTATAAAATATATGTTTAGTTATTTTTCAGTTGTGTCTGACTCTTTGTAACCCCTTTTGGTGGTGATGGTGAGGTTCTTGGCGAAGATGCTGGAGTGATCTGCCAGTCCCTTCTCCAGTTCATTTTTACAGATGAGGAAACTGAGGTAAACAGGATTAAGTGGCTTCCCCAGGGTCATACAACTAATAAGTGTCTGAGCATGAATTTGAACCCAGGTTTCCTGATTCCAGATCTGATACTCTATCCACTGTGCCACCAAGCTGCCCCCTACAAAGTAAATTCAAGATAAATTGAGGGGCAGGTGTTAGTAGTAGTTACTAGCTGGAGGAGTCAAGAACTACCTATGAATTTCCCTTTTCTCTTCTCATTTTTAATCCAAGTAATAACTGACATTTATATATTTAGGGGTCCAGAGCTGTGGTTATATAGCACCTTAAGATTTTCAGAAGGTTTTGCAAACATCTCCTTTGAGCCTCATAACTTTGTGAAGCAGGTATTACAAGAGTTATTACCTCTATTTTACAGATGGGGAAATTGAGTCTCAGAAAGGTAATGTGACTTGCTCAAGGCCATGAAGCTAACCAGTAAGCGTGAGCAACTTCAAACCCAGGTTTTTGGTTTTTTGTTCCACATCTAGCACTAAATTTGTTTTACCAAAGTGCCTCTCATTTTATCTGTTTGAAGAAAGTCACATTACCCATTTCGATATCTCCTTACGTAGAAGCCGAGTGATTCGACTTTTGACCTGCTTTTCTCTGTATTGATTCTATTTCTGCTACGTCCTTTTTTAAAAAATGAGATAATCTAAATAGAATATGATCTTCCCAGCCCCCTGCTCACCCGGATCACGTTCTGCTTTCTAGACTTTAGGTCCCCATCTCTGAGTCACTATCTTTTATCAGCAGGTCCGGGCATCATCCTATTTACCCACAGATCATTTTCTTCTGTCTTCTGGTTCTTTCTTTTTTTTTGTATGTTCTGAGAGAGGCAGTGAACTGTGCAGATGAGGAGGGAAGAAAGAGACCTCTAGTCCCTTTAATTCCCAAGCAGCCTTCGAGCTGATCCAGTCAGTTTACATTTGGGAATCTCAGTCACACTCAAGCCTTCTCTTGGGCACTCTTGTCTTTACTATTCATTCTCACATCAGCTTGCAAGCATTTGGCATTTATATTTATAACTGCTGGACAATTTTCAAAGATTCTCTTTTTACTATGTTCCCTTATTTGGAGTTCCCTCCTTGGTCCCCTGTCTGCTGCTGAACTCATGCCGTGGTTGTGACCTACCTACTCAGTACCAAGTTGAGCTAAGCTGTTCATTCTAAGGCTCTTCCTCCTAAAAAAGCTTAAGTGGTACATGTATACAATGAGGAGAAATAAAATTATCTAATTCCAATGAAAGATGAATGAGCCCCAGCCTGATGATTCTTTTCTGACGTTGATTCCTTTTTTCCAAATCCTTCCTGACAGAGAAATTCAAATTGGAAGGGATCTCAGAGGCTGTCAATCAGCAACTAAGCTTTTATTGAGCACACTATGTACCAGATTCTGTGCTAAGTGGTGGGGAGAAAAAGAAAGTCAAAAATGTGGTCTCTGCGCTAAAGGATCTCATGTCTTACTGGAGGAAACAATGCCTAAACAACCACATCCATAGGTATGTACGAAGATAGAGAGTTGATAGTTATCTAGATATTCATCTGAGATAATACAGATATAGTTTAAGTGGGAAGTCATCTCAAGAGGCTGTCTAATCCTTGTTCCACAGGATATCCCTTTAAAGACTTAAAGTGGAATAGCTAGGTGGTGCCATACTGCATAGAGCACCAGCCCTGGAGTCAGAAGGACCTGAGTTCAAATCCAGCCTCAGACTCTTACTTAGCTTTGTGACCCTGGGCTCACTTAACCCTTATTGCCTCAAAAAAAAAAACCAAAAAACAAAACTTAAAAAAAGCCAACATGCTCATCCTCAACTCCTTCAATTAATCCTCATGTGACATACTCAAAGCTCTTCACCATCTGGTCTCCTCTGAGTCTCCATAGCTAATCAATGTCCTTTCTAAAACATGGCATGTTGAGCTCAACACAATCCAGATGTAGTTTGAGCAGGGAAAAGAAAAATGGAACAGTTAGCTCCCTAGTCCTGGATACTCCCCCTTTCAAGGTGACCTAAGATTACACTTGTTTTCTTAATGGCCATAGAGATTATTGATGCTTATTGAGATTGCAGTCCACTGAAACACCTAGATCTCTTTTCAGAGAAACTGTTTATTAGCCCTACTTTTCCCATCTTGTACTCGTAAAGTTGATATTTTGAACTCATGTGTGAGATTTGTCATTTATCTTAATTTTTTAAAAAAAGTTGTACCAGTCAATGTAGGCCGCTAGGTAGCGCAGCAGATAGAGTGCTGGGCCTGGAGTCAGGAAGACTCATCTTCATGAGTTCAAATCTGACCTCAGACACTTACTAGCTGTGTGACCCTGGGCAAGTCACTTAACCCTATTTGCCTCCATTTCCTCATCTGTAAAATGCGCTGGAGAAGGAAATGACAAACCATTCCAGTATCTTGAACAAGAAAACCCCAAATGGGGACACAAAGAGTTGGACATGACTAAAACAATTGAACAATAACAACCAGTCGATCTGGAAATGAAGCTCTTTTATTTACTGTTTGAACCATCACCATCATCATCCTCTTCAGAACTAACAATCCTGTGACTTGTTAAGGCTTACAAAGCACTTTCTTCACAAAACCCTGTGGGATACACAGTGTGAGTATTACTACTCATTTAAAAAAATTTATGAGTGTTATTACTCATAAAAAAATGAGGCTGAGGTTTAGCTATTTGCCCAATGACACATATTTGTGTGACAGTCATACAGTTTACACCATCCCATCCAATTCAATTCAATTTAGTCAAGCCTGAGATGAAGTGAGGTCTCCTGATCCAGGGCTAGCATTCCTTCCGCATCACCATTCTGCTTCCAATCTCCTCTTTCAGGTAAGGGGTTAAAAGCCCCTCTTCGTGCCTACTTGCTGTGACCATGTATGATTAGTACAGTCTTTTATTCTAAGCTCCCATTTCTCCACACTCAGAAAAGAGCAGGGTCAAGTGCAGTCAATATCCTGGCCTGTGCTGGCTGTCCTTGAGGAACCAAGTAGGCAGCTGCCTCAAAATAGCCAGAGAACCCTGCAGTCCTGGCTGTCTGGGCCAGTCATGGGGGCTGCAGAAGCTTACACCCTCCCAGGACATCCAATACATTTTGAAACACTCTCCCCACCAAAATATGCCATGCAGAAGTACGAACTGGACTCAAGAGAGCAAAAACAAAGGAAATATTTCTATTAAGACATAAACTAGCCCTTGAGACTTCCTACCTAAACCTTAGCCTCCTTAGCGGCAGGGGTTAGGGACATGGATGAAGAGGTGAAAAAGGTCATATAGGAAACAAATGGCGGAGCCAGGTCTTCTGACTACAGATCTAATGCCCTTTCCAAAGTTGCTTTCCACAAAAGACTGCTTATTCACCAATTTGCTAAAAACAAAATTGCCTTTGATTTTTCTAGCTGTCCTTTATGCTACAATGTCTATGCTAGACAAATATTTTTCTTTTTCTTGCTGCTATGATGTTCATGTGTATTCTTAATTTACCTGATTCCAGGAGCAGAAGCTTCTTTTTGAGGACTTTGAATCCACCAGTAACATTCACAGATGCCACAAAGATGGAAAATAAAACCTAAAAAGACAATACAAAGAAATCAGAATGACTGAACCTGGAGAAATTAAAGGCTGAAGAGGGATATCAATGTTCAGGAGATAACCCAGGGTATTTTCCTGGATTCTTCGTTTTTGGTGCATGTGCTTAATTTGCCTGTGCCCCAGTGCCTCATGGGAATGACCCAAGGACCAGGAGAAATGGTTGGCAGTCTCTGGAGATGAGGAGCTAGAATGGGGTCCTTTGGGACAATCTCCCTCACCTTCTTCCACATAGTTTTGAAAAAGGAATTTGTTCAGGGTGATGTGCAGGACATCTTAACTGATGAATAGGGTCTAGCTGTAAGATCTTTCTTGTTTATTTTTTCCTCCAATTTTCTAAGAGAAAAGAAACGAGGCCTAGAAAAGTAGTTCTTGTGGAAGACAAAAAAGAAGCAAGAGAGAGAGAACAAGGAGGAGAAAGTGGAAAAAGAAGGAAGAAAGAAGAGAGAAAAAGGAAGAGAGGAGATAGAAAAGGGAGGAGGGGGAGAGAGGAATGAAGGAAAAGAGAAAGATAAGGGGAAGTGAGGGAAGAAAAGAAAGAATGAAGGAAGGAAGGAGAAAAGGAAGGAAGAGGGAGCAAAAAAGCAGGAAAAGAATGCAGCTATTATTACTAAATGAGGGACACATATGGGGTGTGGGTGAGTTTGTCTATGCAGAGGCAAGGAGGTTGCAAACAAAGACAAATCCTTGGCCTACACCCTTAACATAATAGTTTTTAATTCTGTTGGAATGGTCTCTTAACTACTTTCTATTCTGGAAGAACTCATCAATTTCTTCACTAACATCTAGGATATGTTCATGGTAGCATACTTCCTATGAGAATGATGACATTGGAAAACATTCACTGTGGAACTCAGTAGGACTTTGGACCACTTACTTATTACAGAATACATATTGGTTTCATTTTCTTTCAATAAAAACTTCCTTTGATAGGTTGTGCCTAGGATATCTGTAAATAGGGGGTTGGCGCCAACTTTCTCCACTGTCCAAGGAGATTGTTTCTCAGGTTTCTGGATTTCACCTCCAATTACCCAGGACTTCTGTGCCTCAGACGCTCCCGGCAATTGAATTCTGCAAATATTTATCAAGTACCTATTATGTACATACGTTGCCAGAGCTAGCTCAGTGTTTGGGAGGCTCTGAAGAAAAGTTTGAGAGAGAAGAGGTATTAGACTGTCTACCAAACTGAAAGTCTACAGAGCCACTGTGCTGACCTCATTGTTGTATGCCTATGAAATCTGGACAGTCTACCAGTGCCATGCCAGGAAACTGAATCACTTCCATTTGAACTGTCTTAGGAAGATTCTGAGAATCACCTGGCAGGATAACTCACATGGTGATCAGAAGAAGCAATACAAGGACACTCTCAAGGTCTCTCTCAAGAACTTTGGCTCTGACTGTATGACATGAGAGACACTGGTATAGGACCAGTCAACATGGTGTGCCCACATGAGAAAAGGTGCTGTACTCTATAAGCAAAGCAGAATTGAGACAGCACAAAGGAAACATAGGATACGCAGATTTGGAGTAACCACTCCAAATGTTCACCGTGCCCAACCTGTGGTAGAGCATTCCAAGCTTGTATTGGTCTGATCAGCCACAGTGGGACACACCGAAATTTCACTTTATCCTGGTGATGTCATTTTGGTCCTCTTCAAGAATGAAGGACAACAACCACCTACTATATGTTTAGAACCGTTCTTGATTCTGTGGATTCAAACAAAAATGAAACAGTTTCTGCACTGAAGGAACTTATATTCTACCAGGGGAGGGTTGGAATATAAATTGTACTCAGATAAATAAAAGGTAATTTCAAGAAGGAGAAAGCTCCTCAAGGAAGGAAGAATTCTGAACCACAGAGATGAGGAGAAAGTGTATTCTAGACATAGGTGAGGGCTTGTGCAAATAAACAGACAGAGGGAGAGGTAGAATGTAGAGTTTGGGTCAAAGGTTCACATCTATAAACAGTAAATGAGTACCTCCACTAAAACCAGGTTAAGAGGATACAAGCTGTGGCTGGAGGGACTTAGATGAGATCAGGAATTCTTTCATCTTTTTTTTTTGTTGTTGTCACAGACCCCTTCGCTGTTTGCTGAAACCTTTGGACCCCTTCTCAGAAGAACATTGTTAGATACATAAAATAAAATACATAAGATTATAAAGAAAACCAATTATATTGAAACAAAGTTATCTATCTCTCTCTCTCTCTCTCTCTCTCTCTCTCTCTCTCTCTATATATATATATATATATATATATACATGTATGTTAAATGTTCATGTATCCCAGATTAAGAATTTTTGGATTAGATGTTAGGAAGATTTTCCTGACAATGAGGTTGAGTTACAATGAAATGAGTTGTAGGGCACAGCTGAATCTCTTATTCTAGAGAATCTTAAATATAAGATAGATTCTTATCTAACATAAAAGCATGAAAAAGTTATAGATTCTAGAGATGAAAGGCATAATAGAGATCATCCAACCCAGGGGTTCTTAACCTAGACTCTGTGGCTCACCCAAGGTAAAACATCTAGGTAGAGTGAGAGCAGAGCCAAAATTAGAAACTAGGTTTTCTGATTCTCAATGGTCTGTTCCCCTAGAAGGCAACTGCCCCTTGGAAAACTGAAAGAAGTATTTGTACGACTGATAAAATTTTGTACTTTATGTGTGTGTGAGTAGCAAACCCACAGGACTCATCACATCAAAAGTGCATATGCTAAAACCATAAAAAGACTTTAAAAAGTTCTGGGAAATTCATGGATTCACATATACCACACTTTCTCCTTCCCTACTTTGGGCTTTCTCCCCTACTTTTTGGCTTACTCTAACTTATTCTAACTAGTCTTGAAAGGTTGGATTTCTAAAGAAGCAATTGCTAGCTTGCGTTCTGGGGTGATTAATCCTAACACTGTAGCCCACAAGTTTCTGCTGGTCTATTTCCCTTAATTAACCTTATAAGAGTTTTAGTTTCCTAATCTGTAAAATGGGAAGGTTGTTTGGATAAAATCATGTCTAAAGTTACCTACAAGTTTAAAATTCAATTTGGGTGATAAATTGATATGTATCCCATTATGTTCATATTTGATAAGCTTAAAGATACAAACTATTTCAGTCCATTCTCATGTCCTTGTTAAAAACAAGGTATGTGTAGTATATGAAATCTGATAATGTATTGCCAAATTAAAAAAAAAAGACATATGCCTTGGGGTTCTAAAAAGGTGTCTTCTATTTATTTGCTAAAATTATTCAAGAATCCATTACAGGTGCAACCATAGGAACTTAGGGCTTAGGGTTAAGGCTAGTTGGTTTGAAAACTGTAAGACATAAAACAAGGGGATATGTTTATGGAAGAAATTCTCCAGTATCTTAGAGGATATTCCCCAGAATCCAAGTGAGAGGAGGACTATAGATGAGGTTGCCCAGATAGTCCTGCCGTTGATTGCACAGAGCCCAGTAACGTTAAATGGTCTTCTCAGTTAGCTCCTTAGTGGTCACAGTGTAACATTCATTCAGTTCACTGAGTTAGTTCATTAGTTGGACTTGGATTGTAAAAGGATAATGAGGTTAGGCTTAGATGCTTCCTGCCCCAAAGTCTCATCTTTTTAAATAGCAGTACTCCCTGAGAGGCATCGTGATGGCCTTGATGTCAGAAAGAACTGGATTCAATCCTACTTTTGCCACATTGTGAGCACTTAAAATCATGTAAATTCTTAGTGCCCTCAGACGATGCCCTAAGGCTTTAAGTTACAGCTGGCTACAGACCTGCATTTCATTTACAAAATGTTTACAAATATTTATTATATCTTTCCCATTGCATTAGACCATAAAAAATAAAAATAGGATATTTATGACAAGTATACATTGTCCATCAAAGAGAATTCCTACATTGGTTACGGTGTGCCTCATCATTCCTTTGGAGTCCATCACTTCTTTGGCAGAGGGTGGGTAGCATGTTTCATGATCAGTCCTCTGGAATTATGCTTTATCATCACATTAGTCAGAGTTCTAAAGTCTTTCAAAACTATATCACTTAATGGTGCTGTAAAAGTATAAATTATCCTCCTCGTTCTGCTCATTTCGCTCTGTATTATTTCATGGAGGTCTTTCCAGTTTCCTCTGAAATATTTCTTTTGGTAAACTCCAGTGTTTTGCTTTTTCTTTTTTTAAACACCATGCTTATCGGGATCCCTAAGGTGTGTTTATTGTTTCTTATTTGTAATATTTATGCAATATTTCATTACATTCATATACTATAATTTGTTTAGTTTCCAGTGTTTTGCTACTATGAAAAGAATTGCTATAAATGTTTTTATACATATGTCCTTTTCCTCTTTCTTTGCTCTCTGTAGTGTATAAGCTAGGTGTAGTGTATGAGCCTAGGTATTGCTGAGTCTGAAGGTATGGACAGTTTAGGGCAGGGGTGGGAAAACTGCAGCCTCAAGGGTGGCCCTCTCAGTCTTCAAGTATGGCCCTTTGACTGTATTGGAACTTCAAAGAACTTCACAAATTTTTGGATTTGATATAAGGAAGAATTTCCTGACAATGAAGTTGTTACACAAAGAAATGAATTATACAAGGGCACAGTTGAATCTCTTATTCCAGAGAATCTTGTGTATAAGATAATTTTTAATCTAACATAACATAATATAACATAACAAGGCCACACATTCTGGATTCAGTTAAAGGGCCACACTTGAGGACCTAGAGGGCCACTTGTGGCCTTGAGGCTTCAGGTTCCCCACTCCTAGTTTAGGGAATTTGGGGCAAAGTTTCAAATTGCTTTCCAGAATGGCTGAACCAATTCACAGTGGAGAATTCCATGGTGGGAATTCTCCACACTAATGTTGGAGGTCCAGGCATTTTTTTTCCTTCTCCCACAACCACAAAATGATGCTATATGGCTACAAAGTGTGGAGCACCATTGTGAAAACATAATAAAGCCTTCTTTTTATTGCTGGTGACCCAAAGGCCAAGTGAGAGTTATGTTAATGATTTCTGGCAAGACACTGAATTTAAAAAATCATGGAGGACACATAGGACCAGAAAGGGAGGTGGACCAGTGAGGGTAGAGGGAGTAGGGCATGACAACTGGAAAATCTAATTGTTATAGTTACACTTTTACCCATGAAATATTCAAAGAATCCGAAGGATGCCTCCAGCACATATATTAGGTCCCTATGGAGTATTTTATAGAAAGACGTAGGACAAAACTTATATGCTATAATGAAGCATGAGTTGCGATCTGCTTTGGTGGAGGAATTCCCACATCCAGCAGTAATCAATCCATAGAAATATTTTCTCACGAAATCTCCTCTTGTTATTTTTATTTTAATTGTCTTTATCTGGACCCTCTCAAGATTCATTGTGCCTGTTTTGAGTTGGGGTGACCAGAACTTTTTACAGTGTTTCAGGGACTAAGAGATGTTTCATGAGGTCTTCTAAGACCAGACTGGGGACTCCATAAATCCTCCAAGTCTTTCTGAGCCATTACAGTAGAGACTGGGGTTCCAGCTCCCCATCAGCTGGCAGGTATTCTGTTCTAACACTAGAGGTCGCCATTACAGCAGTATTCAGAAGCAAGGGCTTCTGGCCAGAGACAACACTGAGTAATAAAAAGCACCCTTTGCTGCGGTTCAGCGGATGTCTTTACAGGTAATTTAAAAGAGACAGGTGAGATTTTATCAAGGTCCTAAATTGAATTCGTTTCCAATCTCTTCTTGTTTCTCACTCAAGTTAAAAAAAATCAGCTTTCCTGCCTTGTGACAAGACCTCTAGCTAAGAACAGACGGAAACAAAGGATCAGCCTAGGTTTTCATCACTGACTTCCTAAAGTACGTATCTAGCCCTAACCTCTCAGCCAAGCTCTAGCCCTGTGTTTCTAGCTGCCTAGAAGAAAGTTTCTAACTAGAAATTCCATCTATAACTCTAAGTCTATAAGTTGGAAGCTTTTCTCCTAGTCTCCCCACTCCCATTCTCATGTTGGTTTCATCAAGGCATCACTACTGGCTGTGGCCAACAAGCTCAACATTTGGAGTCATCTTGGACATGTATCATGAAATAATAAAGAGCTGAATAAAATATGCCCACTTCCTCTTCTTTTATCTCTCTAAATCTAGAGGTACATATATAATTTGGCCAAAGGAGTAGTTGAGCCAGGAATCCCAGTTTTAGAGGTGTCAGAGCTCCATTGTGTATGTCTTAACACATCCATGTTGCTTCTTCCAATAAAGTGTAAGCTTTTTGAGAGTAGGGGATGTTTTTTTTTTGTCTTTGTATACTCAGCACCCAGCTCAGTGTCTGTGACTCTGTGGGTAATTAATAAATGTTTAATGATTGATTTCAAATGGTACAGAATGCGACATTTTTTTTTTTGACATGGCCAATGAGGGAATTTGCTTTGCTTGATTATGCATAGTTGTTACATATTATGTATATATTATATATATTTTCCATTGTGGGAGTGGTGAGGAGGGAAAATAAAGGCTCATCAATTGATAAATAATTTGGAAAGATTGGTGAAAAGGCATGATTTATCAATGAAAAACATGAGCAAAAATTTATTTTTAAAAATATATCTTGCATTTTTCTTCCTTTACATCTTCGTTGTATACTACTCCCAAGTGAATTTTTTCTTGTCTTTGAAAGCCCAACTTAAATGTGACCTTTCAGGAACATGTACCTGATTCTTCTTGTGGGTAACATCTGTTTTCCCCATTAACTCTTCACAAAGGTCTTCCTTTACACTTGTGACTCATGACTCAAAGGCCTATAAATAATGATTCTTCACATTTGGGGGGAGGTTCATTTTTCGCTGTTGCTCTAGGGCCCCACCTGTTATCAGTCTCCTCTCTATCTAATCAGTAACCCCTCAAAATTTAGCTCCAATTAAGATTTTTCCATCCCTTTCTAATGTCATTTTCTGTATTCAGTCTTTTTTATCACCTAAATGATTGAGGTAGCTTGCAAACTAGTTGCCTACCATCAGCTACTTTCCCCTCCAATCCATCCTGCATACTGCTGCCATCTACTCAAGAATCTACAGGGGCTCCAAATGGCTTAATGGAATAAATTCAGATGAATCAACCTGAATCTCAGGCTCTGTTTTGGACAAACTGACCCTAAGGTATCAGGAAGTGGGTGATACGCTTCATTTAAGGCCTCTGGAACCAAGGTAGATCACTGCGTTGCTTACAATTCTTAAGTCTTTTGAAGATGTTTATCTCTATGAGGTTGCTTTATTCTTCGTGTTCTGCTTGTTTTACTTTGCATTAGTTAATATAAGTCTACCAGGTTTCTCTGAGACTATCCTCTTCCTGCCTGGCCTGACTCAGGCCAGTCTCTTGGTAGTTTGATATTGAAACAAAATGAGATACTTGTGGATCATTCAATAATTGACAAAAGGAGATTTACTTAGCCAGACCAGAAGGATATTCAAAAAAGAGAGGCCTTTGAATTGATTCAGTTGAGTGAAACTCCTATTCTGACCCACCAGCCAAGCATCTGAGAACAGCCTCCTCACTTCTACCTACTTGTGGTTGCTTTGTACTCAGCAATGAGGAAGTGCTGTTAGCAGTCTGTGCCCTTGACCCCGGAGCCAGACAAGTATAGAGGAATGTTTCAATAGCTTTTAAGGAAAAAACTAGCCTAACCTACTTGGGGGAGAGAAGAGAAAATATTTCTCCTACTATGCATTCCTTTCAATCATTACTTATTCCATGAACATTTATAAGGGAGCATTTGCCAGGCCTGCCTGGTGTCCCATCCGCTAGCCTCATAACTCACATTCCCAGTCTTTTCTTGCTGTATGGCTGAAAGAGCAAGTCTGACCCATGTCTGTGCATTTCAGCTGCCCTTGGGTCACAACAACACTCAGGCACATCTGTTTGCAGGATGCTGTTGCTAGGTACCAGAATCAGTCTAATTCTCCTGTCACATGTTGGCTACTCTAATTTTTTGTTCACATGTACGACTTCTATCTCGTAAGACCCTTGAAAGACTTGAAGCATTTTCTTTCCCATTTAAACTGAATTCAGGAAACTACTGAAACAGGGGATTTCCTTCCATAATATTAATTAGAGCTGACATTTAAATCAGGCTTTAAGATTTCTAAAAGACTTTATACATATCTCATTTGATCTTCACAGTTCTAGGATGGTTGTTGGGTCTATTAATTTAAGTTCAGAGAAATTAAATGACTTTCCCAGGGTCACAAAACTGGGAAGCATCTGTGGCAAGATTCAAACAATGGTCTTCCAGACTCCAAGTCCCTATTTGTATCCCACATCTTTCATTTTCTTTTTTAAAAATCTTTTTCCTCCTTCCTTCCTTCCTTCCTTCCTTCCTTCCTTCCTTCCTTCCTTCCTTCCTTCCTTCCTTCCTTCCTTCCTTCCTTCCTGTCTCTCTTTCTCTCTCTCTTTCTTTCTTTCTCTACATTTGAGTCCCAAGCTACTTTCCTCTGTCCTTTCTATACCTACACTAGAGAAGCTCAACATTTGTGTGTGTGAAACTAAACAACACACAGTTCCATATATTAGTTCTTTCTGGAGATGGATAGCATTTTCCTTCATAGGTCCTTTGTAACTTGATTTAAATATTCACACAACTCAGAATACACACACACACACACACACGCATGCACGCACATTCTCTTGTCTCTGCTGGTTTTATTCTTCTTTATTTCGTGCAAGTCTCCATTTTTCCTAAAATCAGCCAGCTCATCACTTCTTATAGCGCAGTAGTATTCCATCACAATCACATACCACAGCTTATTCAGTCATTCCCCAACTGATGGGCATTTTCTCAATTTTCAGCTCTTCGCCACCACATAGAAATTTGCTGTAAATTATTTTCAAACGTGTAGGTTCTTTTCCTTTTCCTCTAATCACCTTGAGAAGCAGACCTAATACTGGTATTATTGGGTTAAAAGGCATGTAGGCAACTCTGTAACTCTTTGGGCATGATTCCAGATTGCTCTCCAAAATCAGTTCATAGTTCACAGTTCCACTAACAGTGTATTAGTGTCCCAATTTTCCCACATTGTATAAAAAGTATTTTATAATTTTGCTTATCTAGCTCTTGGGTTTGTCTTGGTAGATACAATCCCAGGCATTTTATATTGTCTACAGTTATTTTAAATGAACTATCTCTTACTTTCTCTTCTTGCAGGGCTTTGTTGGTGATATATAGAAATGCTGACGATTTATGGGGGTTTATTTTCTATCCTGCTACTTTGCTAAATTATTGTTTTAACTGGCTTTTTAGTTGAATCTCTAGGGTTTTCCAGATATCTTATCATCTGCAAAAAGAGATCGTTTTATTACTTCATAGCTCATTCTCTTCCTTCAACTTCTTTTTCTTCTCTTATTGCGATAACTAGCATTTCTAGTACAACACTGAATAATATTGGTGATAATGAACATCCTCATTTCACTCCTGATCTTATCGGGATGGCTTTTGTCTTATCCCCATTACAAGTAATGCTTGCTGATGGCTTTAAGTAGATATTTCTTATAATTTTAAGGAAAATCCATTATATCTATTCTTTTAAATGTGAGTATTGTATTTTGTCAAAAGTTTTTTCTGCATCAGTTGGTATAATCGTGATTTTTGTAATTGATATAGTTAATTATGTTAATAGTTTCCCTGGTATCAAACCATTCCTACATTTCTGATATAGATTCTATTTGGTCATAATGTATAATCTTTGTGAGATATTATTGTGATAGTCTCCCAGCTAGTATTTTATTTAGGAGTTTTGCATCAATATTCATTACTGAAATTGGTCTATATTTTTCTTTCTCTGATTTTGCTCTTCCCATTTTAGGCATTAGTATACTTGTTTCATAAAGGGAGTTTGGTAGGACTTCTTTGCCTTTTATTCCTAATCATTTATTTTATATTGGAATTAGTTAATCTTTAAATTTTTGGTAGAATTCACTTGTAAATCCAGCTGATTCTGATACTTTTTTTCTTAAGAAGCTCATTTATAGCCTACTTAATTTTTTTCTAAAATAGGTTTACTTGGATATTCTATTTCTTCTTCTGTTAATCTGGGCAGTTAACATTTTTGTGAGTATTCTTCAATCACTTAAATTGTTCAATTAATTAGCATGTAATTGGGCAAAATAACTTCCAATAATTGCCTTAATTTCATCTTCATCAATGGTATATTCACTCTTTTCCCTTTTGATGCTTTTAGTTTTCTTTCCTCTCTTTTTAAATCATACTAACCAATGGTTTATCTATTTTATTAGTTTTTTTAAAATAAAAACCAACTCCTACTTTTATTTAGTAATTAAATTGCTTTCTTACATTCAACTTTATTAATTTCTCCTTTAATTTTCCAGATTTCCAATTTGGTGTTTGATTAAGGATTTTAAACTTGTTCTTTTTCAGTTTTTAAAATTGCATACCAAATTCTTTAATCTGTTCCTTCTCTAAAAGATATAAGATTTTAATTGATGTAAGTGTTTAGAGTTAGAAATTTTCCTCTGGTTACTGCCTTTACTGCATTCCACAAGTTTTGATATGTTGTCTCATTATTACTCTCTTTGACAAAAATTATTTATTGCTTCTATGACTTGTTCTTTAACTCACTCATTCTTTAAGATTAGGTTATTTAATATGCATTTATTTTTAAATTTGTGTTTCCATGATCTTTTATTAAATATAATTTTTATTGTGTTATGATATATAAGGGGTGCACTTAATGTTTCTGATTTTCTGTATAGTTTTTATGACCTAACATAGGGTCTGTTTTTGTAAAGGTGCCATGTGCCACTAAAAAAAAGGTATATTCCTTTCTATTTCCATTCAGTTCTCTCCAGATGTCTATCATATGTAGCTTATCTAAAATGCAATTAATCTCCTTGATTTCTTTCTTATTTATTTTTTTTAATTAGATTTATCTAGTTCTGAAAAGGGAAGGTTGAAAGCCCTCACTATTATAGTTTTGCTATCTATTTCCACCTGTAATTCATTCATCTTTTTCCTGAATACTGTGGCATTTGGTACATATAGGTTTAGTATTAATATTACTTCATTATCTCTGGTACCTTTTAACATAATGTAGTTTCCCTGTTTATCTCTTTTAATTAAGCCTATTTTAGCTTTAACTTTGTCTGAGATCATGCTTGCTACCCTGGTTTGTTTCTTTTTTACATCAGCTGAAGCATAATAAATTCTACTCCAGCTCTCTGTTTTTAATGTAAGTATATCTGTCCCCAGATAATGTAAGTATATTTACCCCCAGGACTTAACAATGTCTGGCCCATGGCAGACACTTGATAAACTTGACTTGACTTGACTTGACTTACAAATAATGAAGATTATTCTGACAACCTACCATATAAAGAATAAGGTGGTGGGAAAGAACAGGGAGAAAGTGAAAGTGAGAGAACCTCCAATAGTGGGAATGAAAGCCTATATTGCAATGATGGTAATGAGAATTGAGAAGGGGAGGCAAAATTTGCATTGGTGGAATCAAAAGGAAATCATGATGTAGCTGTCTCCAATGAAAGGCAAAAGGGAAGAATTAAGGACAATACCAAGATTTCTAACGTGGGAAAACTAGGTGATGGTAGAATCAGGGATGGGAAAAGGGAAGCCAGAAGAAGGAAGAAACATTTCTTAATGAGGAACTAACTGTAATACTTAAGGTACTGCTCAGAAATTAACCTTCAGCTTTCAAATTATGTCATAGTAAAGTATGTCTTCCTTCTACTGTTTAAAACATGGGCTTTGCTTTTTTCCCCCCATTGAAGGGGAGTTACACAGCTAGTAAGTGTCTGAGGTTGGATTTGAACTCAAATCATCCTGACTCCCAGGTTAATGCTCCATCCAGTGTGCCACCTAGCCACCCCTAAAGATGTTTCAAATAGGTCTTTTCTTTCAAAGTTGTGTTCCATATTTCTATCTGTTCTTATTATTTAAAACAAATACTGTGTATAGGCCTGACCATGTCATACCTCTATGTAGAAAAGATCACTGGTTCCCCATTGCCTATAGAATGAAATATAAAATTCTCAATGTGGCATTTACAACCTGGTTCCCACCTTTCTAGTTTAATTTGGTATGAATAAATGTTCCACATATGTTCTATTCCAGTCAGTTTGACTGAAAAGTCTTCCAGCTATTCCCCATATGACATTTCATCTCCATATTCATGTCGTTGCACAATTGGTCCCCCAGGTATAGAATGCACTCTTTCATCAAGTCTGTTTCCTAGAGACCTAGACTCCCTACTAGTTTCCTTCAAGACAGTTCAGGTGTCAAGACTTACAAGAGACTTTCTCCCTCATAAAATTAATTTGTACTCTTTTGTATTTCTTTTTCAACTACTCATTTGTGTACATGTATCATGCAGGTCTTGGTACATACTCTGTTAACTTCTCTGTTTTTCCTGTCTGTGATGGCTTTCTCATTCAATCCCCCCTGTATTAATACTCAAGCTGAATGTTCCTAGTGGTGGCTGGTTATACTGCAACAACTCATTCTCATGGTTCTATCTATAGGTGATCCTGCTGAGGGTGGAGTATACACACTACTCACAACTCTAACTCAAGAATACCAACTGGTGTGTTTCCTATCTAACAAATCAGCCAAGTGGACTCTGTTAAACCTTAATAGAAACAGCTAACAAATAGAAGGCAAAGCAAAAACGATGAAAATATAACATTTCCACCTATAAACTTATGACACATTTTCCCACTAATGCACACAGTGTCCATAGGGGAGAGTGGGCACAAACTTAGAGAACCAAGTCAAAGAGGCATGTGAGTAAGGAACATGTCTCGAGGTTAACTTAAAATGGTATACTATAGTCCTTCAGGAATATTCTGTTTTTGTCCTCTTTAGGAATATCCTGTATTACAATGGACTGGTGGACAGAGATGATTTTTAGACCTCTCTATTTTGATGATGGACAGAGCCACTTTTCTGAGGGCTACTTCCCTACTACCCTTCTTCTGGGCTACCAAGGCAGAGTTAAGATCTTGCAGTAAAACAGAAACCCTAAGTCTGGCATCTGTTGAGCATTTCCAGGTCTGTTTTCTTGGCTGGGCTTTGAGGAGTTTCTACATTTTGACTCAGAGATCTTTTCCCATACCTGATTAGAGTTTCTCTTGATCTGTTAGCTCAGCTCTTCTCTGAGTTATAAATTGAGTTCTCTTCCAAGTTCAGCTTTCCTTCCAGCCTTAAGTTTAGCTTAATTCAGTTCATCTCTAAACTCACCTCAACTTCTAGCAGCAACTAGCAACACTGCCCTTCCATTCCTCTAACCCCTTCCAATTAGCTTCTTCAAGTATCAGGTATGAGCTCTGAGATTTGTTCTAGATCCGTACAGGAAGTCTCTCCTTGTCTCAGCTCTCAGTAATCTGTTCAAACTCAGCTCTAGGGATGTGGTGTTTGGCTCACCCTAATGTTCTGCAGCAGAATCTCTTCTCTCATGGTGAGAAATCAAAATTCACATGGTGCAAGACAAGTCACCACTAGGCAGTATGCATTTATCTAACGGACATAGAATTGTTCTTGGTATTAGAGTTTCCCAGCTATTAACTTCAATTTATAAGTGAAATGAAAATTAGATGATGAGAAACAGGATACTCTGGTCTTCTTTATTCTGAGTTCAGCTTTACTCTTGTTCAACTTTCAGTATTTCTCTCACTGCTGTCCTTGATTCTGTCCCTTTTCATTAGCAAAATTGTCCACACCAGAAAGGGACAAGACCTTACAAAGTATTGTCTCTCTTCCACCTCCAAACAGAAAGTAAACTCTTTGAGGGTAGGGATTCTTTCATTTTTTTTGTTTGTTTGTTTGTTTTTGTATCTGTAGTGCCCAGAACAATGACTTGTTCATTTACTATTTGTTGAATTGAATTGAATGGGGGGAACCTGGCTAGATTCACATTGGAAGTTAATGAGATATCGGAAGAAAAGACCCAGAAAAACAGGCAGAATGAATTGATCTGAGCCCTCCCCTTTGTCTTTACCACCTTTAGGCTATCTTTATGTTCCTTGGTTTACAATCTGAGTACTCTGATTTTATTACTTTTGGTGGGGTTCAAATGGTATTTGGCTGATCCAATAGGTATTCGATGATGATTTGTATTCTGTCAATAAATTGCCTTCATAAGCCAATGTTCCTTGTAGCTGGATATTTTGCACCTGTTTCTCTAATTAAAACTGATTTGACCAATTTAATTGTAAGTGAAACTAAAAACCTTTTAGTATTATGTGTCTTTGGCTTATCTACTTGCCAAAAGGAAGACTTTCTGCTGAGTGGCCAAATGACTGGGTGAATATTTGTTACCGGATGAGAATTATTTCCTTTCTGATAGGTCTGTTGGTCTTGGCTTGTCTGTTTTATTAATCATTTTTCAGCCTGGACCACATACCTTAAAGAATTTTACCTGTGTCAAGCCCAAAGGGCCAGTTTCCAGGGCTAGAACGGCTAGAGTTTCTACTAGAAAGGAATGACATTCATTTTCCTCTCCATGTGTTAATACAGGAAAACAAAGAAAGCAGTTTGGCACCTAATCTTATGAGTTGTAGTGGCTGTGGGGAGATCAGAAAAACCTGATTTGAGATCAAGCTTCTGGCTCTTCCAGCGTTGACACCCTGACATACGTCTGTCTCTGGTTCATACAGTCCCCTGTTTAAATTTTTTTTAAGGCCATAAGACATTATTCCTTTTACCATTTTATTTTTTGAAGCAAGGATTTCAAGGCCCCTGAGGATGAATAATTGTTCATGTTTTCTCAAAGCCTGACACTTGATTGACAGTTCACAAATACCACATCCTGTGGTATGCTTGCTTGAGAAACCTGTCGTTCTTGAAATGAGATATGGGTTTTGAATTCCATAGCATAAATACATCTCTGATTTTAGAGCTCAGAAGAATTATTTCATTTGAATTCTAGCCTGATTTTTCCTTTGGCGCCAAGAGAAGCCTAACTACAAAAAAGTCATAGAAATATGGCCCTGAATTCTCTTGTGTTCTACTTCAGGGACCACACGGTTGAAAGGACCAACGTACATCTTCCTTCATGTAAGGTCTGCCACCAGGCATTTCTTAATTAAAAAAAAAAAAGACAATTGGAGGCTTAGGATGATCAAAGGATCATAGATTATTTAGAGTTGGAAGAATTTTAGAAGTGTTTATTGTTGTTCGGTTGTGACCAACTCTTTGTGATCCCATTTCTTGGTAAAGATATTGGAGTGGTTTGCCATTTCCTTCTCCAGGATTTTATAGAGGAAACTGAGACAGAGTTAAATGATTTACCTTGGATAACACAGCTAGTAAGTCTCTGAGGCCAGATTTGAACTCAGGAAGATTATTCTTCCTGGCATGGTGCTCTATCTACTTCACCACCTAGCTGCCCCAACATTGGAAGTAATTTAGCTCAACTCCGATATTTTACAAATGAGAAAACTTACGTCCAAATAGGTGAAGTAAGCAGTGAAATATTCTTCTGGTAACATTAGTTCCAGGTAGTAAATAGTCCTGGCAAAGCCAGGATTTAAACCTAGGTTCTTTGATTCTAAATCTACTGCAATTTCCATTGTGCCTAAGAGTATTTAGAGGAATCCCACCTGAACACTGAGTTTGGGGAAGGGTTTTAGAGGCTTTCTGCCCCACTCCCCTCACTCAACTCTGTCCCCACAAAATCTTGAGCTTATGATTTTCTGCCTCCTGAAAAAGCTGATATCTTCATCCCTCACCTTTTTGTAGTACATTAAAGGTTACAAAGCATGTCCCTCCCATGTGGGTCCCTACCCCCTGTGAGGTAAGTAGTACATGTCTAATTATGCTCATTATACAGATGAGGAAACTGAGGCTCAGAGAAATTAAGGAAGTTGAGCAGGGTAGCACATCTAGTAAGTATGAGAACCAGGAATTGAACCCAGGTGCCATTTTAAAAAAATGCTTTATTGATACTTAAAAAAAAGTAATCATTTCCTAATACTACTCCCTCCTTCTCCCCTCAAAAGACTTTATTTTAACAAACAAATCCAGTAAAATAGAACAAGCCAATGCCTTGGCAATAGCTCACAATATGACTCATTCTGTCCTTGTAGTAAACCATCTCTTGACCCAGAAGAGAGAGCTGTTTCATTAGAAGCCCCTTAGGGTTGATCAATCTCTGTATTGATTTGATTTCTGAATGTTCTTTAGTGGTTTTCCTTTACCTTATTTTTATCATGTGTAAACTGTTCTCTCGGCTTTGCAGTTTTCATCTGTATCAGTCTAATTCTTCCCCAAGTTTCTTTAAATTATCAGACTATTTCTTATGATACAATAATATTTTATTATAGTCACAATTTATTCCTGTATCCTCAATTGATGACTAACTACTTGGTTCACATTATTTTGCTTCCACAAAGAGTATTGCTGTAAATATTTTATTCTATTTAGCATTGACCCCACTCATAGAGAAGTTTCATATATAGATTATATACACATATACACAATTACATATACATACATACGTACATATATACATACATACATATATGTTGCCTTGCTGGTGGACTTTGTAAGTCTGGAAGATAGAGTGAAGTTGATGGCTATGCAACTTTATCTCATTTAAATCCAATTCATGAACAAGTCAGATGTCTCCTTAAGATGTCATCGGTCCTCTTTGAAATGAAGGGTGAATGACAACACCCTTTACAGGTTACTACAATACCGTTGGTTAGATAGAGCACAAATCCAGAAAACACACATGGCCAGGGAGCCATGCATAGATGGCACACATGTAGGGATCCGAGTAGCCAGGCTATACATATGGCCAGGACAACTGATGCCTCTGATGGGACAGAATCACTAATGTCCTATGCTGACATTGTTGCATTGAACTGTCCTGACAGGAAGGTCAGGAGTCCTACCTCCACAGAATACCGCCTCTCCACTTTCCACCTTGCCTCTTGGTTCTGGTTGCTGAGCTGACCTTTGGTACCATCTCCAGACTCTCAGCTGCTTGGCCTCTTCAGAGCCAGCTGATGCTTCTATTGCCATTTTCTGGATGACAGTAAGCTTCCTGGAGACACCAGAGCCAGCTGGACAATCAGGAAAAAACCAGCAGGCTAAGATTCCTTTCCATTCCAGTCTAAGATTCGTTCTTTTACTACTCTTCTCCTGGCACTGACTCATGTTCCCACACCACTATTTGACTTGGGGTCAGAAAATTCACAACTTTAGCGATTGTGATCTATATCCCCAAAACCTATTTCGGTATCATTATTAAAGAAAAGAAAAACACCTCACAATCCACAGTAGCTGTGTGGGAACTGGGATGACAAGGCTCTTCCTAGGTCTTGACCAATTTCTTATGTCGGTATGCAAACGAACCTAGGTGTAAGAACAGAAAGAATTGGTAAAGCCAGCTGGGCCCTCAGCTTCTGCCCTATTCCACATTCTAGCTGTCAGGGTCCCCATTCCAAGATCACTCCTCTCTTTTTACTATTAGGAGACACCATATTTTCCAGAGCTAAGACTCAGCAAGCAGGCTGTACCTTGAGCTTGACATAATAACAATCCTTTGAGCTCACCCTCTGGAAGATCTCAGCCACTGCAAAATCCCAGAATTGTTTCACATCAGCACCAGGTGGTACAGATGGTACCTGTAATGTCCATGTTTAGGTCATGAGGTCCTGCTTGTCTCCTTGTTGCTGTCACCCCTCATTGTCAGGGCTAAAGCCATTGGTATAAGAATTGGGATTTGCCCACACTAAAGTGGGTCTACTGCTTGAGGGGCCCCCAGTACATGTATTTAGTTTCCTTCCTCCAATGGAAAAAAGAAAGGTTTTTGCTTACAATCATTGTTATCTCTTTGGTTTTATTTTATTTTGTAGAGTTATCT
Organism: Notamacropus eugenii; assembly: GCF_028372415.1. Lineage (NCBI taxonomy): Eukaryota > Metazoa > Chordata > Mammalia > Diprotodontia > Macropodidae > Notamacropus > Notamacropus eugenii. Next base: position 150,824,711 of record NC_092877.1, on the reverse strand, counting down.
ATAATTTTGATAACCTGTGTGAGCTCTCTGTTTTGTTTTTGTTTTTTTGAGTTAACAGCGGTTGCAAAGCTTTCGTCAGTTGTTGTCAAAGTTGACATAGTCTTCCTTACACACATCTGCCAACCACAAAATTGCTGGCTTATTGATGCGTTCTGACCACCACAAATCTCTCCATACTCATGTAAATTCATTATTCCTCTTACTAGAGCTTGAGAGTGAGGCTGATGACTTTTCACAGCTCTGCCTCACTTAAATCCAGTTCCCCTGCAAGTCAAGACATCACCATGGTGGTCCTCTTGGAGAAGAAAGGATGAACAACAGCTTGAGGGCAGGGATTGTGTCTAATTCATCCCTAAACCCCCACCCCCTACTCCCCAAACCCCACAAGCCTAGAATAATGCCTTATATTTAGATGGGGGTCAGTAATAGCAGTAGAAGTGAATTGGTAAATTAACAGCTCTCCAATTGCTAATTAACAGTTGCCTCCCTCCCAGCTACCCTCTAATTGGTCCCAGGGCCAATTAACAGCTACCCTACAGCTGATGAGAGGTAGGAAGAAAACTGAACTAACAGGAAGCAAATATTGGAGGAGGATGACAACACTCCAGCCACCGCTCCCCCCTCCCCCCCCCTTTAAATTAGGCCTTTATCTGTCCTTGTGAGAAGACGGCACATTCCTTTCAGAAACAGCTGGGACCCTGGCTATTGATTTAAAGAAGAAAAAAATAGAAGGGCTTGGATGGGTCAAATACATGGGGGAAGACATTGTTTTCTTGACGAATGGAGGGAAAAATATGTGGATGAGCATAATGAGTGCATGGTTTTTCAGTTGTGTCCACCTCATTTGGATTTTCTGGCAGAGATAGTGGAGTGGTTTACCATTTCCTTCTCCAGCTCATTTTATAGATGAGGCAATTAGGATTAAGTGACTTGCCCAGGGTCACACAGCTAGGAAGTGACTGAGGCCAGATTTGAACTCGGAAGATGAGTCTTCCTGCCTCCAGACCTGGCAGTCTATCCACTGCCCCATGAAAGCATAGATCCAAAGGTTAAAGTAGTTCTGAACTGAATGGTCTTTTTACTTGTCTTTCCTTTTTTAAAAGTATGAACTTAACAATCACCCACAAACAAAAACACTTCAATATGTGAAGAAAAATCATATGAAGCCATGAACTTCTACTAAATACAGTTTTAAGTGCATATTAAATTGAGCAACACACTAACAAAATCACCCCAATTGTTTTCCCTTCTGACCTTCTTTTGTGTATTTTTGTATGTTTTATTGTTTCTCTGTTTTTTAATTTAATTTTTGCATTTGTCACTTCCCACTAATTGTTCCCCTCTCCCTCACCGGTATCTTTTTTATACTCAATCATTTATTTTACCACCTGGAAGAACTGAAAACAGCCTGTGGTAGTTGGTAGTTTTTGTACGTGAAGTCTGTGGATCCATGGTACTGAGGCAGTTAGGTGATGCAGTGGATAAAGCCCCCAGACTGCAGTCAAACAGACCTGAGTTCAAATTTGACTTTTGATAATTGTCAGTTGTGTGACCATGAGCAAGTCAATTAAACCCCGTTTACCTCAGTTTCCTCATCTGTAAAATGGAGGTGATAATAGTACCTTCCTTCCAGGGTTGTTGTGAGGGTTAAGTGAGAGAACAATTGCAAACTGCTTGGTCACATGGTAAATGCTAGCTATTATTACAGACAAATGAACCTTGGATTTGGAGTTAGGGGAACTGGGTTTGCATTCTAATTCTGTTCCTAAAACCTATATAACTTGCAGGAGTGCATTCATTCTCTGTGCTTGTTTCCTGTCTCATAAAATGAAAGAGTTGGCCAAATCCTTTGGTACAATTTGTAAACCTACATTTTTTTCTTATATCAGGAGAATGTGACTGAATATTCTGATTCTTTCTGTCACTAATGTGTAGTAAGGCTTGGGAAATTACATTATTGTGTTAAGAAGATGGTCAGATAAGCCTCTTGTCCCTTGGGTTGGGTTCTACTTCTTGAGTGTAGAGTTTAGCAGAGAACTTCGTTAGCAAGGTGATATTTTTTTAAGATGTAGAGGCCCAGCCCTTTCTCTTCCCAGATGAGAAGCATGAATTTAGATGTGTTCACAAGGGTAAAGAGGAAGACAAAGCTTCTGGGGAGAGAGCACACAGGAAGTAGAGCTGGCTAGGGGAGGCATCCACCCTACCAGGCAAGTGCAGAAACATCCCAGGGGCAAGCAATCCTCAGTGGGAGGGGTGATGACTGGTGGTGCTTGGCAGTGTGCCTATGGGAGCTGGAAGGCTAAGCTGAGTAGTGAAGAAAGGTATGGAAAAAAGCATTAATGAAAGTATCTGCTATGTGCCAGGTACTGTGTTTTCATGACTCTGTGAGGTAGGTGCTGTTTTGATCCCTACTTTTACAGTTGAGGAAACTGAGGCAAGCAGAGGTTAAGTACCTTGCCTAGGGTCATAGACCTAGTAAGTGTCTAGGACTAATGTGAACTCAGTTCTTCCTAACTTCAGGCCTAGTGCTCTACCACTGAGCTTCTTCTGAGTGGGGAGATAGATCAAGAGAAAGTATGAGATGAGTTGGGAAACAGCTGAACAAATTACATATGTTTGTAATGGAATGGTATTGTCCTATAAGAATGATGGGCAAGCTGATTTCAGAAAAACCTGGAAAGACTTACATGAACTGATGCAAAGTGAAGTTAATAGAATCAATAGAACATCGTACACAGTAACAGCCATGCTGCACGATGACCAGCTATCAATGACTTAGCAATTCTTAGCAATACAATCATCCAAGACAATTCCAAAGGACTCATGATGAAAAATGCTATCCACTTCAGAGAAAAAAACTGATAGAATCTGAACACATACTGATTTTCACTTCCTGTAGTTTTTCATGTGTTTTTTCCACCTTTGGGTCTATGTTTTTTTTTTTCTCAACATGACTAATATGGTAAAATGTTTTGCATGATTGAACATATATAACCTATATCAAATTGCTTACTGTTTCAGGGAGGGGGGAAGGGAGGAAGGGAAAAAACTGGGACTCAAATTTTAAAAAATGAATGTTAAAGATTATCTTTACATATAATTGGAGGAAAATAAAATAGTATTTAATAAAAGAGAAAATATGAGAAGGTCAGTAAGCACATGAATTGTTAAGTAAGACATTGGAGAGACCTCATAGAAGAGGGTTTGAAGCTCTTTTACCAAGAGCTTTACTCACTTTTCTGGGACTTCATTAAAGACCAGTCTCTGAAGTTTTGAGGACTGTGATTTAACCTCCAGGAGAAGGGAAAATTATTTCTTTGTGGGTATGTCCATGTTTTTGTAATTAGCTCCTTCTTCAAGCTTCTTCTAAATAGGTTTCCACTGCATCATTGGACTGTAGATTTGGAGTTTGAAGGAAACTACTCCAAAAGGTCTTAATCTGGAATCTGTGAACTCTTTTTTCCCAAGAAAGTACATTTTGATAACTTTATTTCAATATGAATGACTTTCTTTGCAATGCTGTGTATTTCATTTATATGCTTAAAAACATCATTCTGAGAAGGGATCCATAGATTTCTCCAAACTGCTAAAGGAGTCCATGCAAAACAAAAAATTAAGAACCTTTGATTTAGTCTAATCTCCTCATTTTAGAGATAAATAAACCTAGAGAGGTTAACTAACTCTCTCAGAGTTACATAGCTGGTATGTGACAGAGTTATGGTCTGAACTCGGCTCCTCAGATTACAAATCTAGCATTCGTTTATATATTGTTCTCCAAGGAAAAGATGAGCCTCACGTAATTCCAAGGAAAAACCCGCCAGGAAATGCAGAGACCCCAACATCAGATAACTAGATTCTTCCTAGGAGTGTACATAAAGTGGCAATTCTTTTATCAAGTGAAAATTTTTAAAATAGAATAAGAGAGGTCGTTGGAATAGGACCTGGCCAATGATTTCATTGATACTGGAGATCTTCTGAAGAAGCTCTCGACCAGTTCAAATCAGTGCCTACTCTACAATTTATTGTCTTAAAGACCAAAGTTGCCTAGATTAGAACACGGAGGTTAAGTGAATCACTCAGAATTGTGCAGCTAGTATATATGAGAAGCAGGACATAAAGAAGAAACCAGACTACAGGGGGACCAAACTGGCAGCTTGGGAAAGATCCCATCTGAGGCTGAGAATTTCTCTCTTTCTCAAGGTTTTCTTTGTGGTAATCCTACCATAAAGCAAAATCATTTTCTTCAATCCTTCCAGAACCTGTGGGACCTGGTTGGGAGTGGGGGTGGGGGTGGAGGATATGGAGCTCTCCTCTAGGTGAAAATGATCAGGAGAACTAGTGGTATGTGATGAAGCTGAGTGCTCCACAAAATAGAGTGTTAAAAACATGTTTCTTTTTATTTTCTTTGTATAATAAATGATGTGGCCTCAGTATGGATTGCCTGTGTAATAGAAAATACAGAGTGTCAGAATGAAAGTAGTTTTCTTGATAAGGATTTACATTAGAGGGGGGCAGAGCCAAGATGGTGGAGTAGAAAGATGCACATACTCGAGCTCTTCCCCCAGAGCCCATAAGATACCTGTAAAGAAAGACTCTCAACAAATTCTAGAGCAGCAAAAGCCACAAAAATGATGGAGTGGAGGAGATTTCCAGCCCAGGGTCACCTGGAAGAATGATGGGAAAGGTCTGTTGCACCGGGATGTGGAGTGGAGCCTAGCCCAGCCTTGCCAGTGCAGGGAGGAGGACATGAGCAGGCCTCAGGGGCAGAATCCCCAGGAGCAGTGGCAGTTCACAGATCCCTCAACCCACAGGCACCAAAAGCAGCTTCAAAGGTCAGTGAGAGAGCTTTTTCACCTCTGTGACAAGGGAGCAGGGTTCTCCCCCAGCCTTGGCTCCAGGCAGTGGCAGCGGTTGTGGCAACAACAGCAGCAGCAGCAGTAGCAGCAGCAGGTCATACCTACAGTGGCCAGGCAGGCAGCCGTAGGCCTCCATTGTTGGATAAAGCCCCTGGAGGAATTGAGCTGCTGATCTGAACCTCAGTCACAAGCCAGGCCAGGGAGTAAACTCCTCTCCCTTGATTGTACCAACTTGGAGGAACTGAGAACTTACAGGCTCCCAGAATATACCCTACTCTTGACAAAGGACCCAAAAGTCAAGTAACTGGTTGGGAAAATGCCCAAAAAAGGGAAAAAATAAGACTATAAAAGGTTACTTTTTTGGTGAACAGCTATTCTCTCCCATCCTTTCAGATAAGGAAGAACAATGTTTACCATCAGGGGATGACATAAAAGTCAAGGTTTTTGCACCCAAAACCTCCAAAATAAATATGCAATGGTCCCAGGCCATGGAAGAGCTCAAAAATGACTTTGAAAATCACATAAGAGAGGTGGAGGAAAAATTGGGAAGAGAAATGAGAGCAATGCAAGAAAATCCTGAAAACTGAGTCAACATCTTGCTAAAGGAGACCCCAAAAAATGCTGAAGAAAATAACAGCTTTAAAAATAGGCTAACTCAATTGGTAAAAGATGTCCAAAAAGCCAATGAGGAGAAGAAAGCTTTAAAAAGCAGAATTAGCCAAATGAAAAAGGTTCAAAAGCTTACTGAAGAAAATAGTTCTTTAAAAATTAGAATGGAACAGATGGAAGCTAATGACTTTATAAGAAACCAAGAAATTACAAATTACATTAGAACCATATGGAAAATTTTCAACTATTTTGCCATAATTTGGAGGGGTATTTAGTTTTTATATATTTAGAGCAATATTGAATTAGGGCTAGTACTTGCTGTACCATTAGGGAAGTCATAAGAGGCTCCAGTGATGAGATGGAGAGTAGGCTAAGAATTTGTAGGATGAAAGTGTCTCTTATAAGGGCATTTTCAAGATCTTTGAGGAACAGACCCATGTTTATAAGAATAAGAGCTGTTTCCCAATTGATAAATGATCAAACAATGTGCAAATAAACAGTTCTCAATGGGATGAAACCAAACTGTCAATAGCCATATTAGGAAATGCTTAAAATAGCTAATAATGAGAGAAATGCAAATTAAAGCAGTTATGAGATTATACCTCATGCCCAAAAGACTGGCAAAGTTGGCAAAAAAGGGAAAATAACAAATGTTGGAGGGACTGTTGGAAGACAGTCACAGTAATTCACAGTGGAGCTGTGAATTGGTCCAGTCATTCTGGAAAGCAATTTGAAACCATGCCCCCAAATTTGCTAAATTGTACATAATATTTGGCACAGAAATACCAGTCCCTAAAGAGATCAGAGCAAAGGGAAAAGGATCAATGTGTAAAAAAATAGAAGCTCTTTTTGTGGTAGCAAAGAACTGGAACTGAGTTGTCCATCAGCTGAGTAATAGATGAATGGTTTATGGTATAGGACTATAATGTGTTATATGAAATTGTGAGAGTAATTATTTTGGAGAAATCTGGGAAGACTTGTATCAACTGATGGAATGAGAAGTGAGCAAATTCAGAAGAAGCATTTATATAATTACAATAGCATTCTAAAGACAACTTTGAAAGACTTAAGAACTCTGGTGAGTTCAGCTATCAACCAGGATTCCAGAAGACTGATGACATACTATGTTACCCACCTCCTAACAGAGAGGCGATGGACTCAAGGGTGAGGAAGATGTTTATTTTTTGCACGTGGCCAATGAGGGAAGATGTTTTACTTCACTATTATGATTATTTGTCATAAATGTTTTTCCTTTTTTTCTTTCTTGCTTTTCTTTCTCCCTTCCACCAATATCTTTTTATAAAAAAAATTTTAATTGAAGAAAAATAAAATTTAAGAGTTTGTAGGTCTAGTGCCCTCTGCTGGTAAGTGGGAATATTGCAGCATGAAAGCTGAAATGAAGCCATGAGACTTGCTCTGAGAGAAACCACTTGGCTGGTGACTGGAGTATAATGCCATTTGGCAGACAAATTATGTATTATTCTCACTAGCTGGCTAATTAATGAATAGCATGAAATCCTGTTCTCTGTAGGCCTGCAGAAAACAGGATGAGTTGGGTGTGCATGCTGCCATTGGAAAGGTTGCATCTTGTGTCATCTGGGACACCTACCAAGTACACACACAGCCCGCCTGGCTGTCCATCAGTGTACCATCAGTGAGGTACCAAGCAAGACAACTCAAGGGAAGGTGTCCAGGGCACTGGCAAAGAGACTATGGAACTTCAACAGGGAGCATGTGTAGCGTCTGGCACAGAGTCAGTGCTTAATAAATTCATTCCCTCCTTCCTTTTTCCCTCTCCTCTTCCTTCTCTTCCTCAGTCTGTTTCTTTCTCTTTTTGTCAATCTTGCGCTCTCTCTCTCTCTCTCTGTTTTTCTCTGTCTCTGTCTGTGTCTGCCTTTCAGTCTCTGTGTCTGTTGTTCTCTGTGTCTGTCTCTCTCTGTTTCTGTCTCTTTGTTTGTCTTTCTCTCTTTCTGTTTTTGTCTCTGTCTCTGTGTCTGTCTCTGTCTCTCTGTCTTCCTCTGCCTCTCCATCTCTGTGTCTGTCTTTGCCTGTGTGCCTGTCTCTCTCCATCTCCTCCTGGATCCCATATGGACAATGGTAGCTCACTGCTCAGGCTCCAGAATGGGAGGGAGCTTGGTTAGGGCTGGTCATGGACTTGAATCTCAGGTTCAGTCACACCCAGAGATGATTTAGCTCTGTCTCAGTCTATTGTTTTTTCCCCCTCTATCCTCAAATTACCTTGAGTTTGCCTCTCTATAGCACCTGAAACCAAGGCAAGCTTCTTAAGGCAACACTTTTATTTTTTAATTGAACCTGAAGAGAATTGCACATTTCAATAGTTTTGGAGATCCTTTAATTCTATGTTGGGGTTTTGGTTTTTTTGAGTGAATAAATTTCACTCTGGATCTTCTGAAGTTATTTCCTGCTCATTTTCCTGTCACCCTTCCTCTTACTGTCCCTTACTCTACGGCCCATAGTGAGGGGCTTTGTAGTCTGCTTGCGTATGGTAGCAGGTGGAGCAGGAGCACTCCTGGGGTCTCTGATGGGACCTGACCTGGCCTTGCTGGGAGCTTAGGTCAGGAAAGGGCCCACAGAGAGCATCCATGGAAGAAAGTGGGCTGGCCTTTGGATCTATAGTGACCTGAGCAGTGAGGGTTTTGTGTAAGAAGGCTTTTGTCTTCTGCTAGACATAGCTGGTCAGTCACTAAGCATTTATGAAGTGCCTGCTATGCACCAGGCATTGGGCTAAACTCTGGGAATACAAAGAAAGGCAAAAGACTGTGCTTACTCTTGAGGAGCGCATGGGCTAACGGGGGAGACAACATGCCAACAACTGTGTACAAACGCGACATATCCAGGATAAATTGGAAATAATCAATAGAAGAAAGATGATAGAATTAAGTGAGAGGCTTCTTGTAGGAGATGGGATTTTAGCTGAGATGTAAAGAAACAGGAGGTGGAGATGAAAAAGGTAAAAGTTCCAGGCATGGGGGTGGGGGTGAGGAGCTGCCAGATGGCCAGTGTCATTGAATTTCAGGGTACAGGTCAGGGAGTAAGGTGTAAGCAGATTGGAAAAGTTGGAAAAGGCTAAATTGTGAAGCTTTGCATTCAAGCAAGATTTTCTATTTGATCTTGAAGGTAATAGGGAGCCAACGCAGCTGATTGGATATGAGGGCAGGGGCATAGGGGTCATTTGGTCAGGCCTCTGTGACAGTCAACATGAAATGGATGAAGACCCAGCAAAGGAGACTAAGAAAGAACTATCAGACAGGTAGCATGAGAACCAGGATAGAGCAGTGTTATGGAAACCCAGAAAGGAAAGAATATCAGGGATTAAGTAGATGGTGACCCATAGTGTCAAAGGCTGTAGAGGGTTAAGGAGAGAGTGAGAAGAGAGGAAATGGAAGCATTGATTGTAGATGGTCTCCTTAAGGAATTTAGCCTAGAAAAGGAAGAAGGAGATGGGCAATAACTAGTGAGAATGGGTGTATCAAAGGAGGGTTTTTTGAGGATGGGGGAGACATGGGCATGTTTATAGAGAGTAGGGGAGAAGTCAGTAGACAGAGAGAGCTTGAAAATAAGTGAGAGACATGATGAAAAATACTATCCATATCAGAGAAAAAACTGATGGGGTCTGAAAGCATTCTATTTTCACTGTCCTCATTTTTTCATGTTTTTCCCCTTTATTTCTTCTTCCACAACATGACTAATATGGAAATATGTTTTACATGATTGCACACATATAACTTATACCAAGTTGCTTACTATTTTAGAGGGGGGATGAGGAAGAATGGAGGGGGAAGATTTGGAACCTAAAAAAAAAAATTTAAATTAATGTAAACAATTGTCTTTACATGTAACTGGAAGAAAATACTATTTTAAAAAAAGAAAATAAGTGAAAGAGTGGAAATGGTAGAGGGGGCAAATTACTGAAGAGGATGGGTTGGAATGGGGTCTTAGAATCACAGTTTCAGAGATGAGGTCTATCCAAACTAGATGAAAAACAACTCCCTTTAGTGACCTCTGCCAGTAACCTGATTGACTTGCTCCAGATTCTTTCCCATCCCAGCACAAATCCATCAAGACCCTACCAGAAGTCCATTTTATCCTGAGGATGTGAGAGATGACTCCTCTTCTCTGTCCATTTGCTGTAACGGTGGAGTTCCTTGCAAAATAGAAATAACATTAGCACCCCATCTCTATCTCCTTCAGAGGTCTCCTCTGCAAAGCTTAGCTGGAGGAAGGCCACATCAAGATAAACTGCTCTGGGAATTTCAGCATTGGGCTTTCCAGTCTCAGTGACATAATTCCCCTATGGGTGAGGCTGCAGCTGCAGGCTGTGAGAACTCATTCACCACTTTTAGGGCTGTGTCCTGGGATATACTAGTCTCTTTTTTTGCAGCTAAATGGAGTCTATTGAAGGGTGTGACTACCCTCAATTGCTGTCCTTGGGGGATGTCCAGGTTAGTTGTTCAATCTGAGTCTGGTATGAGGTTCGGGTTTCATATTCTACCCTGCCTAATCACATGAAATATAATTGTTAATCAACATTCATCCCCTTCATCAAGACTTGGAAAGGTGGCAAGGCTATCTCCTTCCCAGCTTCCTCAGTCCACACCAGAGACCATACCCTAGAGAAACTTCCTCCTTGGGGTCCCACCCTCCTGATAGGTGACTGCTTCACTAGGACCATTACCTCCCAAAAGTTTCCACCTCAGTATTAGTCTGCTTCATTTCACACCTTCCTCTTTGGTCTCCTTCCTCCACCGCCTCCTCAACAGCTGTTTCAGTTCTAGTACATACCCTGTCCTCTCTCCTCTTCCAGTTCTAGACTGTGAACTGTGATCAGATCAACTCTGCCACTGTTCCTGGATGGAATGTGTCAACCTGCTCTCTTTTGCCCTACACCCATTTGCTTTACTTTTTTTGGACCAAAGTGACCCTCTTGGCCACCTGTCACCTATGTCTGTTGAATTCTCCATTAGAATATAGATTTCTTGAAGGCAGGGATTGTCTTTACTTTCCTGTTTGTTCCACCAATATTTAACCCTGTACTTGGAACGTACTAAGTGCTTAATAAACACTTTTTATGTAATCAGTTCAGTTTTCTGGGTGGGAGGAGGAAGAGAAGGATGAAGGCTCATAACAGAATGGGGAGTTAATTAAGCACAAGGAACCAGTACGTGGAGTCAAAGGGGGTAGAATAACTGGCAATAGATTTCATGAAGAGCAAGGGAGGGGAGAAACAGAAAATTTGGGTAGGCTTAGTTTTCTTATTGGATGAATTTATAGAATAAATAATTCTGGTCAAGAATGCTACAGGTAGCATCCCTAGGCAGGTCCTGCTGGACTCAGGAGGTGGTGAAAGGAAGAGGTTCCCCAAAGTTTCATTTATAAAGTTCATGTAGGGTGGTGTCACCCATGGAATCCCAGCTCTTTCCCTCTGCCTGTCTCTCTTGGTGCTAGATTAAAGTGACTAGTATCTATTCAGAAGACCTGCAGAGAAGGCCTCTTGTGGCCAAGTGTTCGAGATGTTAGGGAGGCAAACAGGTTTTCCCCCTTTCTTTCAACCAGACCCAGAGTGAGTAAATGGGTGTGCTTGAATGTCTGAATCACTGGCAGACATGTAAGACCTCCCATGGATTTTGCTCTCCTACTTTAGACAAAGATGGAATTCATAGACTGAGAGCTCCTTAATCATTTCTGTCACCTCCCCTCTGTTTCATAATTTCTTTACATTTCAATTTATTATCTCCTTTCCTCCTCTCTAAATCCTCTTTCTGTACTCTTGCTCCAGTTCCTTCATGCACTTTACCAAGAACCCCCTTCTCTCCAGTATCTTCCACTTTCCTGTCTCCACTCACTTTTTCCTATTTGCCTGCAAACCTGCATGGGTTTCCCCTCCCTAAAGCAACCACACAAACTCACCAAAAACCCTTCCTTCAATCCTGCTAACCTCCATAGGGCTTTGGCTACCCTCTTCTTCCTTTCTTTGCCAGACTATTCATCACTCTTACTACTTCCTTTTTCCCATAGAGATGTGAGGAGGCACAAAATATAGTGCTAAAAATACAAGAAAAGTGAAATTCTCTCTTTAATATTAACTAAGCTATGAGAAGATTAAAGTATTCAACAGGAGGGTCAGATTTGTTCTTATGCCAAGTGTCACTGATGCCCAAGCAGGTCCTTGCTGGGGTTGAGTCAAAGAAAGGTCCCTTGGGTACAGATCTGGGTTGATGGTATTTTCTAGATAGTGAGCTAGAAAGGGGACCTTCTGGTAGATCCAAAGAAAATCCATGTCAAAGTGACATTGCCTCAGATCTCTAAGGTGAGAGTTCCAGAAGTCTAACCCTTCCAACCTCTTAGCAAAGTTGATGGTAGGCAAAATCGCAAAGTGGGCAGTATTTGTCTTTGACACCTTATCAACATCCCTCTTTTCTCTTTAAAACTTAAAATGAAAGCTTTATTGATTTTTTTGCATTATATACATTTCCAGATTATTCAGTAAAAACAAATAATAGTGACCTCATCTGAAAGAGCCTGCAACATTTCACCTGTGTAGCCACCCTTCCCGCCTCTCTATTAAAAATAAATATCAAGAATCTGTTTCTTTTCTCTCTTGCCCTCCACCCCATTGGAGAAAAAAAGGGAAAAACAATTCATTGTAACAAACATGTATCAAGCAAAATAAAGTTCATCAAAGGTGGTACATAAAAGTATCTGCATTCCACTCTGTTCCTAAACCTGCCAGGTTTCATCAGTGTTCCCCTAAAAGCACAAATGGTCCTTGCAATGATCATAGTTCTTACAGCTCTCAAAGATTTCGAGTTGCTTGTTTCTGGAGTACTGCTGTCATTGTATAACTTGTCCTCCTGCTTCTGCTCATTTCATTCTTTATCCATTTATGAAAGTCCTTAAAGCGACTCATTTTTATAATATCGGTGCTATCATATAAATTGTTCTGCTTCTGTTTATTTCACTCTTTTAGTTCATCGAAGTCTTCCTATGCCTTGAACCATGTGTTTCCTCATTTCTCTACCCACTGTGCACAACGCTCCCCTACTACACAATACTCACTACTCTGCACAGTAGCATGACATCATGTTCATGTACTACAATGTCTTTAGTCATTCTTCCATTACTGGACATCTTTTTAGTTTCTGTTGGGTTTTTGGTTTTTTTTTTACCACCACCAAGGAGCTACTAGAAATACTTTTGTACATAAAACACTTTGTCCTCTTTCTTTTATCTTTTTTTGGGCATTAGGGCTAACTGGCCAAAGGGCATGTGCTGTTTAGTAACTTTTATCTTTTTTATAATATCAAATTGTTTCCTAGAATGATTATACCCATCCATAGCTCCAACAATAATGCACCAATGTGCTTGTTTTCCACATCCCTTCCAACATTTGCCATTTTCTTTTCTGCTCTGGTGGATGTGAAGTGGAATCTCAGAGTTATTTTAATTTGAATTTCTCTAACTAATAGTGATTGGGAACTTAGGGTTTCTTCCCTTGAGAACTTTCTGTTCATATCCTCAGAACATTTATCAGTTGTGAAATGACCCTTTTTCTTATTCATTTGAATTGGTTCCTTATATATGTTGGAGAGGAGATCTTTATCAGACCCAATCCACATACTGTTCTGCCTCCCATTCCTAGAGGTTCTTACTCTCAAAGGACTGTTAAATCAGGTATTAGTTCACAAGGACAGCTAGATGGCCAGCTGGATAGAGCACAGGGCCTGAGGTCAGGAAGACCTGAGTTCAAATGAGGTCTCAGACACTAATTAACTGTGTGACCCTGGGAAAGTCACTTAACCCTCTTTGCCTCAGTTTCCTCATCTGTAAAATGATTTGGAGAGGGAAATAGAAAACCAGTCTAGCATCTTTGCCATGAAAACCCCAAATGGAGTCACAAAGAATGTGATTGAATGACAAAAATTAGCTGATAAGGTTCGATGCCTCAATATCTCACTGGGGCCACTGGATGACTCAGTGGATAGAGAGCTGGGCCTAGAGTTAAGAATAATTCAAATGTGGTCTCAGGTACTCACTAGCAATGTGACCTTGACCCACTGACCTCTGTTTGCTTCAGTTTCCTCAACTGTAAAACAGAGATAATAATAATACCTTATGAACCCTCGTTGTAAAGATCCAGGGTCCTTGTGAAGCACTTACCGCAGTGCCTGACACACACTGGGTACTCTGCGCTTCTTCCCTCCCTCCCTCCCTCCCTCCCTTCCTCTCTTCCTTCTTCCCTCCCTCCCTTCCTTCCTTCTTTTTCCTTCCTTCCTTCCTTCCTTCCTTCCTTCCTTCCTTCCTTCCTTCCTTCCTTCCTCCCTTCTTTCCTTCCTTCCTCCCTCCCTCCCTTCCTCCCTCCCTCCCTTCCTTCCTTCCTAATATTTCTATTTTAATAAGTTAATTTTGAAGACTGGAAAAACTCCAAGGCTTTGGGCCATAACTATGAATTTTTTCACTGAGTTAAAACAGTTGGTACAGAACAGTTCAACCATGGATAGAGCGATACTAAGAGAGATGGTCTGGCCTTCACCTGTGTGGCAGTTATGGGGAGGAGAGGCATCCAGGAGAAGGGTACCATGACAACAGGACCCTGGGTGGTGACAGGACTAGTGGAGGACCACAAGGCTAAGAGTGGGGATGGTAATTGTCAAAGGGAATAAGTCATTCTTCTTCCTTCTCCCCATAACAGCATCCCGGGGCAAGCATCCCTTTACCAGCTCTGTCAAGATCCAAAGGAACTGAGTTATATCAGTAGAGTTACAAATGGCAGGGTTGATTTGACTGGGCAAGAGGCCTTGACGATGGAAACGTCTCCTCAGGTTGCAGCCTGCTCATGAAGTGACCCAAGCGCCTCATGCTCAATTAAATAAAGATGTTCAGAAGGAAGACCAAGTTCATTCCAAATAGCTTCAAGGGGAATCAGTAAGAAAGAGGCAGACTTTGAGGTACCCAGGATTTTATGAGGCTTTATAAGTAATAATTTAACATTTGTTAATGAGCAATTAGTAGTCTATTAAACCCCTGAGATAGTCTGTGTACAGATGAGATAATGACATGATCTCTCAAGTCTACATTCTGATTTGTCCTTTCCAAGAAACCTAGAAACCAGAACTGGAGAGGGCGTTGACCAGCTGCTGTCTTGTGGAGACACTTTTCTTCTTCCAAATGGAAGCAATGATGGTGGGAGAACATGAATGGGACATGGAATTCTGGGTACCAGTCTGCTGTCTAGTCCCTCCTCCATCGTGATTGCAGTTTCTAAATCCATAACTGTCCTGGCTGGCTTCAGCGCAGAGAAGGCAAGCCAGACAACAGCCTCCTACTCCTCCTCCTCCCCTTCCCCCATTCCCCAACAGCTCAGTTCAAATAACCAGGTAGCCATGGTGGCCTAGGAAAGGAGAATAACTCCAACCAAGGCTTTCACTTGTCCTCCTGGGGCACTGTAGAGTCATCCCTAACTTTGACCTACAGAAGACCTGCTCTTCCTCTTCTTGTGGGGCCTCAGGTAGGTGAAGTAAGCCCGTGGGTCACTACAAGAGACAAGGGTTTCATGTGGAACAGACCACCAGTGTAGTGCTGTGGAATGTGCTCTCATGTAGAAAGATGGGGGGCAAAGAGAGGAGCGAGGGAGAAAGCTTAGAATTCAAATTAAAAAATAAAAGAATGTTAAAAATTGTATTTCCATGAATTGGGAAAAATAAAAGATTATTTAAAAAAAGAAACAGTGCTCAACTTTGAATCAGAAGACCACTTGGATTCTATGCAACTTTGGATAACGTTGTTTAACCTCTATGGGCCTGTTTTCTCATCTGCTTAAAAAAAGGGGGTACAGGGGATGGGGCTTGAACTTAGTACCATGAAAAGAAGCACTAAGGTCAGAAGCTATTGTGTCTCTCTCTTCATGACCCCATTTGGGGTTTTCTTGGCAAAGATACTGGGGTGATTTGCCATTTCCTTCTTTAGTTCAATTTACAGTTGAAGAAACTGAGACCACCAGACTTACCTAGGGTCACACAGCTAGTAAGTACCTGAGATTGGATTTGAATTTAGTTTCTCCTGACTCCAGGACCAGTGCTCTATACACTGTACCACTTATCTGCCCACCTGAGTTCAAATCCCACCTCCATTATTTGGTACCTTGGACAACCACTTCATTTCCCCTTAGTTTTCTTATCTGTAAAAATGACGGCTTGGATTAGTTATCCTTTGAAAGCCTTTCTGGTTCTTGCTTTATGTGCCTATGATTCTAATGACCCTATGATCTCTACAATCCTGTCTGGTTCTAAAATTTGATATCCTCTCTATGTCAGAACCTAAGAGGGTATCCAGGCTCCTCTAAGGTAGAGGACTTGGGCTGTGACTGAGAGATCTATGGTCCTGAGATAATTATGGGAGGTGCTGGCAGCGATTCAGAGCTCATCCAGGTGCTGGTGGACGAGGTCTCTGGTACTACAGGGCATGAGCTTGAAGGCAAAAAAATGCCAGGGCTTGTAGAGAGTTTATCTCCATTAAGGGCCAGAGTAGAACAAAGACAGGAAGGAGGTGCTGAAAATGAGCCTGAGGCTGGGGTGAGGAGGAAGCATGCAGGTGTGGCAAAGTGGATCGACCCACCAAGCAGCACACCCTGACCTGGCAACTTGGATCCAGCTTGTTCTAGCTGTGTCAGCTGAACCTGCTCCACTGAGCCCTGGTCTGCAAAGGACAGACCTAGGACATCCAGCTGGACCCCAGGCATCTCTGGCCTGAAGGCTTTATTGTGGAACCAAGGGAGCTGGAGTCTGAGTCACGTGTTCAGCACTGGTTTGAAGCCAACTTTTCTTGGTTCAAATCATTTATTTCATTGGTAGATGAGTCCACTAATCCACCAGTCAGGCATTCAATCACTGACCGATTGATTTCATCGGGAGAGGACACTAGCCGCATCAATGCATGCCAATTACAACCTTAGAGATTTCCTTGGGGAACTGAGAGGTTAAGTTATTTGTCCAGAATCACATAGATTCTATGTGTGAGAGTCAGGGCCTTCGTGAGACCAGAGCTGCCTGTCTACTGCGGTTAAGATTCCTCATTATCCCTACAATTGACTTGGACTTAACAGGGACTTGTACAGAAGTGAAGCACTTCAGGTCCACCCTGACAGTGAAATCAGATTATCTCTGGGGTAGATAGAAATCCTATCTACCCCAAGACCGTTTATCCTGCAGCTTTTTGCCCTCTAACAAGGTGGCAGAACCTATCCTGTTGGCAGTTAGAGTCATAAGGTCACAGATTTAGAGTAGGAAGGAAGGGATCCCAGAGTCCTAGAGTCCAAATCCCTCAGTTAAAGATGAAGAAATAGAGACTGAGAGGGTTTGAGTGACTTGCTCAGGACCACATAGCTAGTAAGTATCTGAGATGAGAAGCAGCATCTTCTTTACTACAAGTTCAGTGCCCTTTCCACCACAGCAGGGCTGCTTCATGAATAGGAAGAATGTATTGGCCAGATGCCATGATTTGTGTTCTAAATAGTTATAATTTTCATTGTTTGAAAGCAGCATTTGTTAAGTATCTACTATATTCCAGAGGGGCAGCTAGGTGGTGCAATGCATAGAGCACCAGTGCAGGAGTCAGGAGGACCTGAGTTCAAATCTCACCTCAGACACTTGACACTCACTAGCAATGTGACCTTGGGCAAGTCACTTAACCCCAATTGCCTCATCCTGGGTCATCTCCAATCATCCTGATGAATATCAGGTCACTGGATTCAGATGGCTCTGGAGGAGAAGTGAGGCTGGTGACCTGCACAGCCCTCCCTCACTCAAAACAAAGTCAAGGGCAAGTCATGTCATTATTTCTCTGATGACATGGTCTTCTTTGGCAATGAAGGACGAACACACATACACTATATTCCAGGGACTATGCTAAGTGCTTTAAAATATTATCACATTTGATCCTATATCAACCATAGGAAGTAGGTACTATTATTTATCCGCACTTAACAACTAAGGAAATTAAGGCAGATAGCAGTTAAGTGACTTACCCAGGGTCATACAGCTACTTCATGTCTGAAGGTGTATTTGAGCTCAGATCTTTCAGACTCCAGGTCCAGGATTGTATTTACTGTACTACCTAGCTCCCTGGGACAGAGAAGTGTGACAAGAGTTCAGGAATTGGAGTTAGAAGACCTGGATTCAAGTTCTAACTCTGCTCATTATTAGCTGTGTGACCATGAACAAATCAAGCAACCCCCTGGGAACCTCAATTTCTTTGTCTGTAAATATGAGCAGGTGGGATTACATGACCTCTGTGATTCGTTGGAGCCCTAAACATATGATATAGTTTGAGGCATCAGAAGTTTAAAAAGAAACAACCCAACCTATCCAACCAACAGCAATAAAAACCTTTTCAACAAAATTGAATCATTGAACCAAATGATAAACACAGGTACATTCGCCATCCACTGATACCAATTTAACCAATTTAGCAATAAAAACAATCCTGACATGCTTTTGGCCTTTGTGCCCTTAATAAATAATAACACATTAATTTAGTACCTTAAGGTTTACAGAACTCTGTAATAAATGAGGGAAGAAAGGCACACCTGTCGGGGAATTCTGTTCAGTAGCAAGACATTACGGGAATCTACCCAGCAAGCTTTTTTGGATTAACCGGTCCTACTTTCTTTCCAATGACTGATGGTTAAGCCTTCCCAGGTGGACTCTGTTTCCCTTGTAGCTGCCTGAGCAAGCTTTGACTGAGCACAATGTTGAGGAAAATGATTCACACTGAAAAATAGTTCATCCAAAGTATAAAATGGTGAAGAGACTGATCCAAGTGTGATGCCTCAAAAACCAAACCTGGTTTAATTATTTCATTAACTCAAACCAGCCATGATTTCAATAGTATATGTACCCATCTACCCATAGGAGACAACCTTCCAGATTTGATGTAGTCCTCAAATATTACCTGGTGGCTGATCTACTGGTGCTGAGCTACTTTGCATTTAGCTAAGTTAGATCTTGCATGCCAGACACCTTGACCATCTCCAGATCCAAACTTGAAGACTTTCCGGCTTGATGAGACCTGACAATGTTTGTATTCAGCACAGTACTGGAAAACTTAAGGTCACCTCAAGGCCCTGATGAAGCATTGAAGGCTTCTAATTGTGTATCCTGTTTGATCATCATGGGAGAGGCAAAGCAGACCTTTCAGCAAGAGCTAGAAGCGAGGGAAATGTTCGGTTTTGTGTTTTCGTCAAAGTGTGATTTATTTAGCATTATGAAAACTAGAGAGATATTGACTGACTCAAATAGCCACTCAGAAAGAAACTGCCTTCCAGGAGAGGGCTGCGGAGGGAAGATATACAAAAAGTAGATATTTTTACATCATGCAAATGTGGAGACTAGAAATATGCAAAATGCCATTCTTTCCCCCTTTCCCTCCTCAACTTTTCTTCCTGTCTGAGTTGGGCAACTTCTGCACCTGGTGTATTGGGGAGGTGTGGGTGGTGGAGAAGAGAAGTCCTTTTAGTAGGTAGAGAAAATAAAAGGAAGGAACTGTTCTTTTCATGGTTCTTCACATGCCACATTCCAGCTCTCATTTCCCATCTCCATGACTATGCACAGGTTATTAAAAATGCCTGGAATGCATTTCCTCCTCAGTTCTGTCTCCTAGAATCCTTTTCTTCTTTCAAGATTTAGCTTAAGAACTGCTTTCTACATAAAAACTACCTTTTACAGGAAGACTTCCTGAATTTCCCCACATGTTAGT
Organism: Notamacropus eugenii; assembly: GCF_028372415.1. NCBI lineage: Eukaryota > Metazoa > Chordata > Mammalia > Diprotodontia > Macropodidae > Notamacropus > Notamacropus eugenii. Next base: position 150,805,476 of record NC_092877.1, on the reverse strand, counting down.
GCCCTCTCCTCCTAACCACTTTGAATTTAACTACTTTATTTTTTAAACTATAATAATAGGTAGTATTTATACAGCATTTTAAAGTGTGCAAAGTACTTCAAATACGTTGTCTCCTCTGATCCTCACAACAACCTTGGGAGGTAGGCATTATTGCTATCTTCATTTTACAGATGAGGAAACTGAGGCATCTATCACGAAGGGACTTGATATAATCAGTCAGTCAATAAACATTTATTAAACACCTACTAAATGCCAACATTGTGCTTACCACTGGCGATATAAAGAACGTCAGAAATGCCTGCACTTGAGGAGTTCATAATCTAATGGAGGAAACGGTATGCAAATAACCATGTACAAATCAGCTAGAGACAGGATAGGGAGGAAATAATCAATAAAGGGAAGGAAGTAGAATGAACAGGGATTGGGAAAGTCTTCTTGTAGGAAGTGGAATTGTAGCTGGGATTCGAAGAGGGTGAGGAGAGAGGGCATTCTGTCATAGAGGGACAGCCAGTAAAAATGCCCAGAGTCAGTGCAATGTTATTTTTAAGCAGAAGTATTCAGAGGACTTCACTATCTGTAACAGGGTTTTTAACTTGAAATCCATTCTTCACCATCCATAAACCAAGAAGTTCTTGAATAGATTTCATGAAGTCTGTGAATTTTTAAAAAAAATATAATTTGATAACTTTATTTCCATATAATTGGTTTCTTTTGTAATACTATACATGTTACTTTATATATTTAAAACTATTATTCTGTGAAAGGATCCATAGGCTTCATCAGACTATCAGAGGGGTCCATGACACACAAAAAGTGTGTCCTCACCTGCAGAGAACCTCTCTTCCATTCAGAATTAGCATCAAATATTTTGTATACAGTAATAAACATTGTCGGTGTAGATGCACCTATTTCTCTATTTTATTCCCTGTTTAATAAAATAACCAGAAGGTTATTGAGTAAGCCTGTCTCTGAGAGAAATGATTATTTCTCTTTTGTATTAATAAGTAATTAGTGTATCGAAACCAAGGTTTTCCCTGTTTTCTACTTCCTCCTCCAGAAATCAGCCAGTGTGGGAAATCTCTCTTAAAGACTTACTCAGACTAAAGATCTAATCAAACATAGTAAAAGAAATTCTAAGTTTAAGCTAATGGGTGCATTCCTGCTCATTGTGTTTACTCAGGCAGGTCTGGGAAAATGTGGATCCTCCCTTCTGTCAGACAAATGATGTGGAAATGATAAGTCTCTTATAACCCAGCTCTTATTGTAATATTCATTCTCTCACTAATTGTTAACCAATTAGAGTTGATTGCCACCCTTAGGAACACCTACTCTTCCAAGAGCATGCAAACTGTGAGTCCGTAGCCATGAGGGGTCTTTGGTCTAAGAGAGAGGGCCAAATGATCTCCTTTTTTTAATAATCCTGCTAACTTTATTTAATAAAATGATTAAATTACCCAGAAACTATGTCTCTCAAACTTTTTAAATGCCACGTCTATATTGTTACATTTGTCAAGGAATTTTGTATGATCTCAAAATATGAATGAACCTTGTGGGAGGAATGCCTTTAAATCAACATATTGTTCTATCACATCAAATACATCGCAGTCACCACTGAGCTAAGCACAGTGGGAATATTCTCTGTACTTTTCCTTCAGCTGTGTAATTGCAAAGCTGTGATCAATGGTAAAAATCATTTGTAAAAGCCTGCCTCTTCCCTTCCCACATTTTTATCAAGGACTTCCTTAAGACACACTGACAAAGGAATAAATGCAGAGTGACCTCAACAAATATGTTGTAGGGGATACACATCTGAGTAAGATGTAGTTCCTGCCTGCAAGAAGCTTACAATTTAGTAGAGAGGTTAATATGAGATCACAAGTAATTCTAATACTGGGTTGGATGTGATTAGCCCCAAGAGACTGGAAAGAGCCTTCCAACATTTGAGCTAGGGCTTGCTGTTGTTTTCGTTTGAACTTTGTTCTCCATGAGGACCAGTGATGTCAGGAGGGTGATGTCTTGACTTGGAAGTGAATTGGATTTAAGTGAGGCAGAACTGTGTAGCCACTAGCCTCACTGTCTGCTCCAGAGCCATGTAGGTCCAGTGGCAAGATATAGATCAGGACGATAGGAGATGGCCCCAGATGCCATGGGAGACCTTGGCCTTTTTAAGCTAAGGTCTTTCTTGGGTCTCTATTTGTCCGAGGCAACACCCATTTAGTGATTTAAGGCTAGATATGAAGTGAAGCAAAAGATGGCCTAGTTTACCTACTCAAAAAAAAAAAAAAAATCAAGTGGGAGAGGATGACCCTCAGGCTTTCTGGACAGAACCGAAACAAGTGCTATTTATACCCACAGTGAACCATCAAAACCGAAACAATGAGCTAGTGAAGCTTGGGCTGGGACCTATCAGTAAGAGCTGGAGAGATTTGGGTTTAAAGGCATAGTCAGATAGCTCCATTTGAATCTTAATGGGTCTTATCAAAGCCTGATTTTTCAGAGTTCTTTTTCAGGAAATCATAAATGAAACTGCCTTAAAGTACAGGTAAAGAGATGCAGGGGGAAGGCATTTCGAGTAAAAGGAACTACATGAGAAAATGCCCAGAGGTGAGAAAATTAAGAAGCATATTAGGTCAAATGTGAGAAGATCTTAAATGTTAGTATAAGGAGGATATTGGTCCACTCAGAGTGATGAAGTGTACTATCAGGAGATAAGGAGTTAATCTCATTTCTAAAGGTACAGAGAGAGAGTAGAGTGGAGAGTTTGCTCTCATCTGTCTTGTAGTATAGTTAGGAAGTTATATTAACTGTAGAAAACACTTGCCCCCAGTTTACCTTGGTCCAAGTTATTCTAGGCTCAGTCCAGGGCAAGGTTTCTTTTTTTCTTTTTTTTTTTTGTAATGTTTAACAATCACTGCCATACAATTGCGATTTTATCCCTCCCCACCTACTCCCCACTACCCCCCTCCCTCCCCACGACTGCATACAATTCTGTATAGATTCTACATATACTTTCCTATTGAGTATATTTTCACTATAGTCATGCTATGTAGTCAGACTAAGATAAATGAAAGAAATCGTATAACAAATCAGAACATGATACACAAACACATACACATACACAAACATGATCTGCTACAATATGTGAGTGACTTCCATATTTCTCTCTCTGAGTGTGGCAGGCATTTTGCCTTGAGATCCTCCATTGGGATTTTTTTTTTTTTTGGTAAGAAGTTCTTGTGTTGTTACAAAAATCTAAGTCTACCAGAAAAAACTCTCACACACTGTGGTTGTTGCTGTGCATAAAGTTCTCCTGGTTCTGCTCCTTTCACTCAGCATCAGGTCATATAAGTCCTTCCAGGCCTCTCTGAAGTCTTCTTGTTCATCATTTCTTATGGCACAATAGTACTCCATTACATTCATATACCATAATTTATTCAGCCATTCCCCAATTGATGGACATCCCCTTGACTTCCAGTTTTTGGCAACTACATAGAGTGCTGCTATAAATATTTTTGTACATGTGGGACCCTTTCCCATTTTTATGATCTCTTGGGGATATAGTCCTAGTAGCGATATTGCTGGGTCAAAGGGTATGCACATTTTTGTAGCCCTTTGGGCATAGTTCCAAATTGCTCTCCAGAATGGCAGGGCAAGGTTTCTTAACCTAGAGTTCCCCAACTAGGTTTTTTTTTTTTTAAATTAATTTGTTTTCAGTTTTCAACAATACTTGCATAGGTCTTAAATTTTCTCCCCTTCCCTCTCCACTCCCTCCCCAAGATGGCATGCAATCTTTATATGGGCTCTATACATACATTCTTATTAAACATATTTTCACATTAGTCATGTTGCATAGAAGAATTAAAATGAATGAGAGAAACCATGAGAAAAACCAAAACAAAACAAAACATAACACAAAAGAAAATAGTCTGCTTCATTCTGCATTCTGCTTCCATAGTTCTTTTTCTGGACGTGGATGGCATTTTGCCTCGAGTCCTTTGGGAAGTTTTAGGTCCTTGCATTGCTGTGAAGGGCTAAGTCTATCAGAAACAGTCCTCACACCCTGTGGCTGTTACTGTGTATAATGTTCTTCTGGTTCTGCTCATTTCACTCAGCATCAGTTCATATAAGTCTTCATGAACTAGTGTAATAAAAAAAAATTTGATAACTCCATTTCATTATAACTGGTTTCATTTATAATCCTATGAATTTAAAAAACTTTATTCTGAGAGGTGGTTGACTTGCTTCATTGAAATTCCAAAGGATCTTATGACAACAAAAGATCTAGAACTCCTGGTTTAAATCATTAATATGTGAAAGAATCATTGTCATACAGTATTTCATAATTCTATTATAAATTCAGCTCAGATCTCAGCCCTACTCCCAAACTCTGGGGAAATCTCCAAATATGGCTCTTTTTTCATTTCCCCATTAAAATTTTTATCTCCATTTCTTTTGAATAACCCCAAAAGAAAACATGCTCACACTACAGTTTAGGTATATTTATGGCAGGAAATAGAAAAATAGTATAGAACATAGTATTGAGATTTCTAAATCACACTTTCTTGCTAAACAAAAATCATCAGCATTCATAAGCCCAATAACCATTGCTGAGCAAAATGATGGTTCAAACGTTTGCTTTTTTTGAGCCGACTTCCAGGGTAACCTAGTCTGGACTCCTCCCAAAGATACCAGTGTTATATAACGGAAAGTATTGGCAAAGGAGAACCGTTGTTCACTCCAGCCACAGATCCCCAATACCAACCACAGTAATAGATAGGAAAAAGGAGACAATCTCAGTGGTAGCAATGGTGGTCTTCTCCCTAACTTTTGTGGGTAGAGATGACAATTATTCCCTAATTTATTATTACCTATTATTACCTAATTATTACCTAATTACCTAATGACCAATTTACCAGATGAACTCTGGATTCCCTGGAGGTTTTTAGAACGTTTGCTACAAGCACATCAGCCCAGCTTCTTACTTTGACTGCTCTTAGTCAAGTCTTACTTATCTCCCCAGGGCCCAAAACAATTCAGCTCTGACATCCTAAAAGCCTGAAAATGAGATGGTGGGTCTGTTACCTTACAAGATGGTGCCATTTCAGGGCATATCATGTGACTGCCAGTCCTTGCTGTGTTTTGCTGGTTCTATGCCACTTTCCCCATCCCAGAACATCTTTAGTAGCCCTGTGATGAGTGGTCTGTTCAGTCTTTATAAAAGTCCATTATATATAAATGTCTACCTATATGTCTGTATAAACATCTTCTCACAGCAACATTTTATGACATCCTGCCACTTTTTTTCTGGGAACTTCCTCTCTGCTCTCTGGGTTGATTCTTAGGGTTCATAGTTTGAGCAGAAACCAGAGAAAGGCAAAGCAACATTTTGCCAATCAGGGTGAGTGCTACTACTGACTGACAAGTCAATAGGTAAATGTAGAGCCTTAAAGAATTAATAATAAGGTTTTTGAATAGGGAAGTAACCTTGCCTTTTAGGAAGATTAATTTGGCAGCAGGTTTGGCCACTTTTTTGGCTAACCCCAGGTCATGACAATAATTTAGTTAAAAGCAGTTTACAAACTTCCCTTTTCACTGAATATACTTCTTTTCTCAAGTAAGTCAGCATAAATCAGGCAACATCAGGGCAAAGAAAAGGACATTTACTTAAGACAGAATGTAAGATAAATAACTAGGGGTGAAATCAGGAAGCAAGCATTCACACTGCCTTTTCCCCAGATTACTCCCTCCCAAGCCTCCAATGTTGAGAGGCTGTGAGACCACAAGTTTTCACTCCCCATGACACTTGTTAGCAAGGTATTGCTGGCTAGATAATTATAAAGTGCTTTGCAAATCTTAAAGCGATATTTAAATGCTTGCTATTGTAATCTTTAGCTCAGAGGGTCAGTTACATGGGACTCTTTTCCTTACTGGTGCGGAATGATTTCTTAATGCCTTGTGTCTTTGTGAGGAATAGGGCAGAGGGGGTGAAAGCTGGAGAGAGGAGAGATGCAGGTGCTTCTGGCTTCCTGCTTGGAGAGAGATGTGATTCTAGCCTCTAAGACTCTGGAAAGAAGCTCACATGTAGAAGAGCTGTTAGTCTCTATCATGTCCCTATTCTCAGTTCAGTACACTAAAGAATTTGGGTAATCTCTCCTTGTGTGAGATCTGGGACTGACTCTCTCTCTCTCTCTCTCTCTCTCTCTCTCTCTCTCTCTCTCTCTCTCTCTCTCTGTCTGTCTCTCTGTCTCCCTTTCTGTTGAGATGAGTTATATTACTTCCAAAGAGAGAGCTCAATCTGTATTGCCTGTTATATATTCTCCTATGTATACTTTCTCTAATTTCTGTTTTTCTATTTACTTAAATGAATAGGTTTCTTTGCTTGTGGAACTGATATTTGGTGGGGAGTCATACCTTGGATATATAGCTTGGACCTTCCTTTCCCATTAAGGAATAGTGATCTGTAGTGTAGCTGAAATCTAAAATTACTTTTCCCTAGACTAACAATATTTAGGGGAGCAGACAGATAGAATTCTAGCCACCCCTCCTCTCCACTCCTGTCTCTCTCTGGCCCCAATCTCCTGTTTTCCCTCCAGAAAAGAATCAAAGTCTTCCTTGGAACAGAAGGGAAGGAGGAAAGGCTAAAAAAATAAAAATCTATTCTTACCTCCTTGTAGGCCACATCTAGACAGACCTATGTAGGTAGACATAATCTATGTGGGCAAAAGTGAAACAACATCCCGCCCCATCCCATCCCACCTGCACCATCTCTCACATAATTATTGCTACTATTATTGTGCTATAAAAAATGATCAGCAGGATGATTTCAAAAAACCTGGAAAATCTTATATGAGCTGATACAAAGTGAAGTGTGCAGAACCAGGAGAATATTGTACACAGTAACAGCAATATTATAAGATGAACAAGGGTGAATGATTTGGCTCTTCTCAGCAACACAATGATCCAAGACAATCCCAAAGGATGCATGATGAAAAATGCTATCTGTCTCCAGAGAAAGAGTGGATGGTGTCTGAATACAGACAGAAGCATATTATTTTTCACTTTCTTTCCTTATTTTATTTTTTTTGTTTGAGTTTTCTTCCACAAAATGACTAGTTTGGAAATATATTTTACAGATTATACATGTATCAGATTGTTTACGATTCCAGGGAGGGGAGGGAAGGAAAAATAGAATTTGCAACTCAAAACTTTAAAAAATGGATGCTAAAATAGTTTTCTCATGTAATTGGGCGAAAATAAAATATTGTTTTAAAAGTTATTGTCATTGTTAGAGGGGGTATTAGAACTCGACCATCAGAGGAACATGAAGCCTGGAGTCTGAAAAGCAGAGTTTTGCCTCCTGACACTGAAAAGAGACTCTCAGTGCCCTGACAAAGTTAGCAAATCCCTCTCACGGGAGAGGGCAGATATTGCTCCCAGCTTTCCTTCTCTCTCCCCACGGTACACACATGGAAGGACAGTTCACACCTCCAACCCTGTAGACACAATGATATTTTCCAGTGTAAGATGATATAAGACTTCCTCTGAACCTGTTGCCCACAGTCTCCATGGGGAAAGTCTCCCAGCTTCCATGACATGCTGCTCAGCCAGACGTAAAACCTCCACAAAACACTGCTATGCTATGGTCTCCTGTGTATACTACTCCATCAAATCCTTGTGTTCGATACTGCCTCCCTACACCCTGCTCTCCCAGACTAGTGGGCTGATGTTTCTGGCTCAGCTAAAACCCTAAGTTATCTCTTCAAGGATCAAGGGGGTGCTACCAAGTTCTTTCAGTTTAGAAAGTCTACTTTGTCTTAGCTCTTTAAGAAAAGGCAGAAGGTCTTGCTCTCCTCTGCCTAGCGAGAGAGATTCTCAGGCCTGAGCACCAAGGTCTTTAGAATAAAAATCAGGGCCCTCCCAACAGAGGCATCTTAATCTTCTCTTTGGACAACTCTTGCTGGTTCAGTGATTTGGGTCCCTTTCTCAGACATCTCACTCCAACTTATCGTGATCATTTCATATGCTTCCCAGTTTTAAGTAGGTAGCTCATAGTTATTTGCCAAATAATTATCAAATAGGTCTGAGGTTTGAAGCTCTAGTTTTCAAATCCTAGGTCTTTTTGGTTTTCACATGAGGGTGAGTGGGGAGGGAAAAGGCCATTTCTTTATTCTACTCCAGGGGAGTTTCTCCAGACTTTCTCTGCACTATAATAGAGAAACCACTTTACCTGGAACTTCACTCCATCCTCCACTTCACACATTGGAAGTACCACCTGTATCCCCCTCCCTGAATCTCCATTTGAAGGAGGACTTACCAGGCCAGTCAAGTCTCATTCCTCTCCAGACTTTCTCTACCAATGCACCCTTGCTGGGTACCTTCATCTCTTTCCACTCCCCTTTTTATTCTACTTCCTTTTATTTGTTGTCTGTTATCTTTATTATATAAGCTCCTTGAGGGTATGGACTTTCTTTTTTTTCTGCTTGAATTCATATCCCCACCAGCACTTAGCACAGTGTAGGACACAAATTTAACACTTAATCAAAGTTTGTTGACTTAAGGATAAAAGGATAAGCCCTAGGGGGCAAGGCCATTGTCTTTGCTACCCCTTTAATGGCATTCTTGGTCTTTTCATATGTTGATAAAGCCATCCAAAAGCCTCAGATGGCTTTGAGGTGTGCACTTTTACATATAGCCTTGTAAAAAAAGCAAAGCCACTATACACCATTATAATGTATAGTGAAAACAATATTTATTCCCTTTTCTCTTCTCTCCTCTGGTCTCCTCTGATTCAGAGGGCAGATGGCTTCACACAGTGCCCGGCGCATAGTAAGTGCTTAATAAAAATATATTGTATTGGGAGTGCAGCTTCAATGGGCTGACCCATGTTGTTTGAATGCCCAACATATGTTTCCTCAAAGACTATTTTATGGAGAACTCAAACAAGGAAGATGCTCACAGGGAGGTCAAAAGAAGTGAGTTAAGGACCCTCTCAAGGTGTCTCTGAAGAACTTTGGAATGGATTTGTGACATGGGAAACACCGACAAAGAACTACTCAGCGTGGCATGCCTACATCAGAGAAGGTGCTGTGGTCTATGAATGAAGCAGAATTGCAGTAGCTCAATTGCAGTTGCTTAAAAGAAACATGAACTGCGCAAATTTAGAGACGTCTCTACTCTGAATGTTTGTATGTACTATCTGTGCCCCATCTGTAGTACAGCCTTTTGAGCTCATATTGATCTGATCAGCCACTGGACACGACTCCAACGTGGTGATATCATTTTGGTCCCCTTCAAGAATGAAGGACAACAACCAACCAACCAACCAATTGGATCGGAGGTGATGTATAATCTTCTTTTGGTAGAAGTGTGTGAGTGTGTGATTGTGTGTGTGTGTGTGTGTGTGTGTGTGTGTGTGTGTGTGTGTGTGTGAGAGAGAGAGAGAGAGAGAGAGAGAGAGAGAGAGAGAGAGAGAGAGAGAGAGAGAGAGAGAGAGAGAGAGAGAGAGAGAGAGACTGGGGAGGGAAACTTAAGGGTACAGAATATTACATCTGTTCTCAAACTTGGTCACTGTATTGATTGGTTTTGCTTGACTATTTTTCTTTGTTACAAAGGTAGGTTCTTTGTGTATAGGGCAGTGGGAAATGAAAAATTATTTTCTATTAAAAAATAGCAAAAGACACCAACAAAATCCCCCAAACCAAATATGAATTTACTTAGTATGTCACATCTACTTGGAATAGAGGCACTGAGGTCAGGGGAAAACTATTATCTTAAAACAAATATGAAATCCTAGAAAAGACCAACCATGGAAAAAGCATTAACTCAAGAAAACATGAATGAATCTACTCTCTATTGATTCCATCCCTTATATATTTATTTTTCGTTCATTCAGAGCGAGTTATACTTTGGCTCCAGGGGTGGGAGGGAGAGGTACCTGACCATCTGTTCCATAGAAAGATGTTTAACCTAGTAACAAAGAGACCAAATACAGACAGCTCTCTTGTGGGAGAAAGAGTGCTAGGGTTGCAGTCAGAAAACTGGGTTTCATATTTCAGCACTGACATTTACTGCCTGTGTCACCTCTGGCGGGTCATTAAAGCTTCTGAGCCTCAGTTTCCTTCTCTGTAAAATAAGGCAATTGGTCTAGAAGATGATCTCTAAATTATCTTCCAGCTCTGGTTCCTTTTATATGGGCATCGTTAGAACAGTGTGATGTTAATAAGTGATAGAGGACTTAGATTCAGCTCCACCACTTACTAACTGTGTAGCACTGGCTAAGACATTTAACATACCCAAATGAGATAAAACGTGAAAGTGTCTTGGAAAGGCTAAGGTGTTATACAAAGGCATTTTTATTATTCCTTCGTTTTTAAGTAGGATCAGATTTAAACGATTTCTAGATGATGAGAAATTACTTCATTTTTATAGGTCACTAGAGAAAGATTCCGTAGCTTCCCCGGTCCCCCAACCTGTCCACATGTTTAATAACCTTCAGGTCATTCTCCCTTCTGTATAACCTTTGAATTAGGATTTAAGACTTCTAGGTAAAGTATAAAAGGGGATTATGGACTTGAAAGGACTCATAGGAAGCATTACCTAAATGCAAGGCAATGCTGTTAGCTCCCTTTTCCCAGTTCTCAGTGAAGATGGTTAACAGCTGGTCACCACCCTAGGTATGCAAACCCTTCATCTACTTGAAGACTGTTATTAAGTTGTCTTTCTTACTTCCTTTTATTCAAGATTGAATAAGCCTACTTTCACCTTTCCTCAAAGGCCTTATTGTCAAGTCCTTTAGTCATTTCTGTGGCTTTCCTCTGAACCCTTCCCAAACTGCAGCATAATCATTGGTTGCATGATGCTTCTTTTAAATCCTGGTGCCCATTTCTGGACACAGTACCCTAAAAAGGGTCCAGCTGGTAATGGGTCTTGGGAAGATTACTTCACTGTACATTATAGCATACATCAATAATGTATCCTAGTTTGCTATTCCCTTTCTAAGCAAAAGCAGTAGATTGCTGATTTAAGGCTGGACCATTCTGAGGCATCTATCTTTACTTTTTTTAAAAAAATTCTTTTCTTTTTAAATTTTCAGTTTCAAATTCTCTCCTTCCTTTCTATCACTCCCTTAGCTACTGAAAAGACAAGCAAAACAGTATTCATCATACATGTGAAATCATGTAAAACATGTTTCCATGTTAGCCATATTGCAAAAAAAAAAGGCCAAAAAAATTAAGAAATCAACAAAGTTATACTTCAGGTTGCACTTAATCAGTTCTCTTTTTGGAGGTGGACAGAATTTTTTCATTATGAGTCCTTTGTAATTGTCTCAGATTGCTGTACTGATCACAGTAACCAAGTCTTTCTCAGTTGTTCATTATTAACACACTTCTATTGTGCACAGTGATCTCCTGGTTCATCCTACTTCCCTTTGCATAAGTTTTTATCTGAAATCACCCCCCCCTCCCCTCCTCAATCATCTTGTATAGATAGCACAATGGTACTCCATCACGATCATATGCCACAACTTATTCAGCCATTCCGCACTTGATGAGCATCCCCTTAATTTCTCATTCTTTACTACCACAAAAATGCTGCCTTAAATGTTTTTGTATATGTAGGTCCTTTTCCTTTTTCTTTCACCTCTTTGAGGTGCAGATCTAGTAGTGGTATTGCTGGGTAAAAGGGTGAAGACAGTTTTATAGCCCTTTGGGCATAGTTCCAAATTGTTCTCCATAATGGTTGGACTAGTTCATAACTCCACCAATGGTATCTCATTTTCCCCCAACTTATCTAGCATTTGTCATTTTGCATAGGTGTGAGTTGTTTTAATTTGCATTTCTCTAATCAATAGTGATTTGGAGCATTTTTCATATGACTATAGATAGCTTTGATTTCTTTTTTCTGAAAGCTACCTGTTCGTATCCTTTGATCGTTTGTCAATTGGTGAATGGTTCTTATTTTCATAAATTTGATTCAGTTTCCAATTTATTTAACAGAGAAACTAGCAATATATTTTTTTGTTATTACTTCCTTGTCTATGGTGCCTTTTTCTATTCAGCTCTGGTCTTTTCATCAGGAATGATTAAAAGTCCTCTATTTAATTGAATATTCATTTTTTCCCCTGAAGGATTATGCTATTTTGCTGGGTAGGCTATACTTGGTTGTAATCCTAGCTGCTTTGTCTTCCAGAATATCCCTTTCCATCCCATGCTCTCTGATACTTTAAAGTAGAAGCTGCTAAATTTTATGTTATCCTAACTGTGGCTCCACAGTTATTTGAATTGTTTCTTTTGGATGCTTACAGTGATTTCTCCTTGTCCTGGTAGCTCTGATATTTGTGCTTTCCTGGTATTCCTCTTTCAATTTCTATTTTACCCTCTAGATCAAAGTTATTGGAGCAATTTTCCTTCATAACTTCTTGAAACATGATATCTAGGCTCTTTTTTTAAAATCATAGCTTTCAGGTGGTCCAGTGAATCTAAAATGATCTCTCTTTGATCTCTTTTCCAAGTCTGTTGTTTTTCTAATTAGATACTTTACATTTTCTTCTATTTTTCATTCTTTTGACTTTGTTTTATTGTTTCTTGATGTCTCATGGAGTCATTAGCTTCCACTTGCCCAATTCTAATTTTTAAGGAATTGTTTGTATCTTTCTTTATTCAAACATGGTCATAGCTCCTCTTATATCTTTTATATTCTTGTTTGCTTGTTTCCTCTGGTGTACTAGCTTGTATTTGTCCTTAATTATCATTTTGTTTGTTTCTGAGCAGTCAGTAAGCATTAATGAAGCATTTACTTCTGAGAATTCAGATATAATCTGGACAAAAGATAGTTCCTCCCTTTAGGAGATTACATTTGAAAAAGAGGAAGACAACACATAAAAGAAAACATAAAAGCTAGGGGTGTGTGGGGGAAAAAAAGGTGTTGGAGAGGGGACTGGAGATGTGTGCACTGGATGGGGAGAAGATCACAGAGAAAGTATGAAAGGAATGGAGATATGGCTGACCTGGGAGTCCTTCTTAACATGAAGGTCTGAGAGGACACAGTCAATCAGAGGGAGAGGCTGTTTCCAGTGAGAGAAGTATGAGGGTAAACTGAATTTCCAGTGTGGAGGAGTTTCTGTGGCATGATAGAGAAGATCTGGAGAGGAAGTAGCACATGCTGGAGTGGAATAAAGACCATTCTACAGAGATTTTTAAACCTTTTGCATTTCTCCTAAAGAAGAGAAAGTCAGAAAGCCAAACTACTCTTTTCCAAAAAGATTTCCTTTATCTCATAGGAAATCAAAGTAAATAATGAAATGCCTGTTTTAGTGATGACTTTTAATACATTAGGATTTTTGACCCATTAAACTTTTGTGATCAAGGGAAATCAACTAGAAAATATTTCTTTAATTTCCTTTATATAAGACCTCAAATGCTTTTCTGCCCTCAGGAAACTAACAATCTACTGGGGTGGGGGGTGGCAGGGAAAGATGTGAAGCATATAAACAGATACATATTTGATCTTTTGGGGAGGAAGATGGCACTAATAAGTTGGGGATGGAGAAAGCAAAAATTCCTTGTCTGATGTGGCACACAAGCTGCACATTGAAGGAAGTGATAGATTTTAGGTAAAAGAGGTAAAAAAAAGGGTGAATTCTTGTCGTATGGGAATGTAAAAAGCTATGAACTATGCAAAAGCTTGAAGATTAGAGATGGAATGCTAAGTTCAAGGCAGAGTAATTAGGTCAGTTTGGCTGGAACAGAGATTACGTGAAGGGTAGCAATATGCAAAAAAATTAAAGATTCTTAGTGGAAGATTTTATAAATACCAAACTGAGAAATTTTCATCTTATCTTAGAGATGATAGGGAGCCATCAAAGCTTGAATGAGGGAATCAGAGTTGTTATTTAGGTAGCACAAGAGTGTATCTAAGCTAGTATGTGCTTTGAAGAGGTGATAATACTGATTTAAATATAACCCAAAGCAGCTGTAACTAGACACACAAATAAAAGTGTCTGTCTTCTATTTCTGTTCCTGTGAATATGTAGTTGTAGTAACAAACATATTAGGGTTTGTGGCAGAGCATGACTCCTTGTATGTACTTAAATGGCATTGAAAAAATAATCTGTCAGTTACTATTTGTAACTGATTTTTCACATTCCTTTTTCTAAATATATCAAAGTAGCCAGTCCTCCCAGAAGATCTCACAAAGACAAAACCAGCATGTTCAAGACCCATAAGAAAAATGGTGAAACCCCATGTTAGTTTTGTTTGCTTGGGTTCTTTCTTTTAAGAAAAAACTTAGGTGTTTTACTTAGAGCTTGGTCAGACATCAAAGACACCAAAGCCATCCACTGCATTCTGAGTCATCATCGATTGTCTTGACTGTCTTGACTTGTGTCCTGCCATTGGACTTCAGTGACTGTGGAAGAGAGAAAGTGAGGTTGAGGACTTGGTGCAGCTCTGCCTTACTTAAATCCAATTCACTGGCAAGTCAAGATATCACCTGTGATGTCCTTGGTCCTCTTTGAAAGTGAGGGATGGACAATGACATTTCTTCCCCAAAGTGGAATGACCAAATAGAATTTTACCCAAATTCTAAAGATGTCCCCATTTGATTGTGGATAAGTGATGAAAGGTGGCCAAAGAACCACCCCCAAAGAGAAACCCCCCGCCCCCATTGGAAACTTCCTGCATAAATTTTTTTGTTTATTGTTTTACTATAATGAACTTGGCAAACATAAATGAACATTTTCATTTACAAAGAAAAACAGAGAAAGAGGATTATATATATATGTATATGTATATAAAATCATGAAGCTCTATAATCTATAGGTTGGGTCTTTAGAAGCGTGTGTATATGCATCTATGGTAATTTCAATATTGACCTGCTTCTTTGTCATTTTCTGAATTTCCTTCTCTCTTGTGTACATTTAAAATGGTGTTTCATTGAAATTCTTTGTTTTCTTTCTTTTTCTTTTTTGCATTATTACCCCCTTGTCTCCCCCTTAATTCTCCCTCCATTTTAGAGAAACCTTCTTTGGAACAAGTAACCATGTGAAGCAAAACAAATCTATACATGGAATCTAGAAATATAGGTCTTATTCTATACTTCTAGTCCATCCCCCCAAGAGGTGGGAAGCATATTTCATCGTCAGTGTCATTGGTCACTGCATTGATCAGAGTTAAGTTTTTCATGTTTTTTTTTTGTTTTTTACAATATTGTACTCACTTTTAAAATTGTTCTCCTGTTCTACTCACTTCACTGTGTGTCAGTCCATACAAGTCTTCCCTGGATATCCTTCTACTTCTACCAGTCAGGGATTAATCAATCAGTCAACAAGCATTCTGTTGTCTGCTGGTCCCTACACCTGGCCTCTTCCTGACTGCTGGTAGAGGATAGGAAGAAATTCCATTCCATTTTACTTTCTCCGCCAGTCCCATAGCCTGGATTGTCCTGTCTGTCTGTCAGGAGAGAAATGCTATTGGTGCACCCTCCCCTGGTCTCCTGGCCTGGCCTCGGTTTGACTTGACTCAAGGAAAGGAGAGAATGCTGTTCCACCTTCTCCCCACACTGGTCCCCTCACCTGGGCTGCCTAACACTCTTAAATTATTTCACCCTGAGGCCAAATCTCTGGGGCTGTTGAAACTGTGAGAACTCACTCAAAGATAAACACATTCCCAACTGGCCATGCCCTCCCTATCCCAATGATCTGAATCTCCTACTGTCCTTATTCCATCTCCCACTGTCCACACTCTTATTTTCATGTCTCTTCAATCATCATATTCCCATCTCACCACATCCCATCGTAAAGCTACCCACTCCTTCAATTGTGCTCCCTAGAACGCTTCCTTTGTCCCACTGAGATCTGGTTACCTCCAGAAGACACAGCCTTTCTGGCTACCCTTTCTAACACTGGTTTACTTTTTCCTCATTTCCCCATTGCCACTTCCAAGTTCACTATTACAGTCACTCAGTAACCTCTCCTCTATTTAATCTTTATCTTATACCCAATCAAAATTCAAGAAGTTGTTGTCTACCTACCACCTGTCGCAGAGTCTGTATTCCTCAACTCTTCCCTCATGCTAAGGAGATTCAATAAATTAGAATCTGTCACTCATCTTGTCCTGCCAAGCCTTAGCTTTGGATGACTCCCATTCTTCATTGCCATTATCCCTACACGGATGCTGCTGAATGAAGCTGGAATTCATGAAACCATGCTTATTGGATCCACTACAAATTTGTTACATACTCTCAACTGGTCTTCTCTGTAGCAAGGTAATGCTTTCATGCCTCTCTAATTAACTCCCTATCTAACTTGTTACTGCAGTTTTTCCAAATCTTTTTCCCCCTCCCCAAACCTCTCATAGCCACCCTCCTTCCACCCTCTCAGATGTAAACGTTGCCTCATATTTCACTGAAAAGTAAAGCCATGCCTCTAGGGCTCCATCTTCTCCTTCCTTCTCCTTCATATTACTTAGATATCTTCCCTCACTGTCTTCTCCTTCACCCCTGTCTCACATGAAGAAGTAATCTCTCTGCACTGAAAGTGACACCCTTCCATCTTGTATTCTCCAGAAAATTGTCTCCTCTCTATCATCCCTGCACTTCCACTGGCCTTCAATCTCTCCCTGCCTACTGGCTACTTCCCTTACTCCCTATAAACATGCCAGGCACTGGCCAGGCCTGTACAAAATACAGAGAATACAAATGCAAAGAATGGAAGAGTCCCTATTCTCAAGAGGCATAGATTCTAAAGGGGGAGACAATTCCATCTCTTACAGATATGAGAAATGTTATAAAGGTAGAAATGTCAACGGATTGGTTAGGTGCAGTGAGTTCAGAAAATCCAGGACAGTGCTGAGATCACCAAACTGAGAGAAGAGGGCCATGTGAAAAAGGAGGAGGCTGGGGGAAAGGGAAGATGACTAATTCGGTTTTGAAAAGGTTGAGTTTAAATTCAAATTTAAGATTTATGAAAGTGAATGTTGAAAATGAAAAGTAAATTAATAAATTAAAAAAAAGAAAATGTTGAATTGGTGGTATCTCTAGAATGTCTAGTTTGAAAGATCCTTAAAACAATCCTATGAATCTGATAAATACCACAGTCTATTGTTGGGACTAGAGAGGACTTTATAACAGAATTAGAATGGCCAGTCAATGCTGAAAACAATGGACCCTTTTATTTAGTATTTTTGAGGAAAACCATATTAATTTAACTGGAGACACAGAAGGAAATGAGAGAGAGAGAATAAGGAAAGGAGACTGGGGCTATCCAATAAGTCCCCTAAACTGGAGCCAGGATTGATATTTCCAAATTAAGGGAGCCCTACTCTCTCAAAAGGGTCTGGAATTATTATCTCCAAAGCAAATCAGAATAGAGAAGGGACAATGAACAAATATAATTAGAGATATTGACCAAGAGCCTTAGACCAAATGGGCCAGGGCAGAAAGAGGAGAGTCTGGGATGGAGGTCATAATGGTCTATCGTGAAGCTGTATGCCTTAGGACAGATGAAGAAACCCCATCATCAGGATGGGACTTATAGATCAGAACTGCTCATAGATTTTTATAAGACTTTACTTAAGTGGATCTGATTAGTTCCTTACCTTTGAGGTCATGGGTAATTATAAATCAATCTGTTATAAAATAAGAAATTTCTAGCCTAGAATGTTCTGTATGTAGAAGTTTTCAGAGATGAGGGATCAGGGCAGGGTTCTAGACGAGGGTAAAAGCAGAAGGATGTGAAGATCAAAGAAATACCAGATATGACTGGGGACTCCAATTGAGACTCCAATAGGGTCTGTGGAAGAAAGACTAGGTCAGAAAAACCAGAGATTATTCTAGACTACCAAGACAAGACACAGAATTATCATTCCAATTTTTTTATAGATGAGGAAACAGATAGCTTCACAGAGGCTAAGTTGTTAGTTCAGGCTGGATTGTAATAGCATCCATCTGCTAGGATTGTTATGAGGATCAAATGAGGTATATATATTTATATACCCATACATATATTTATATATCAAATATATTATAAATGATTATATATAAATATATTATAAAATATGTATATTTACATAATATAATCTGCAAATAATATATTTGCAGATAACACACATGCATATACACACATGTGTGTACACATGCATATGCACATGTGTATGCATGTACACACATGTAGATACATATATGTATAGATGTTATATATAATATAATCTGCAAAGAGGTATTTATATAATAGAATCTGTAAATAATATATTTGCAATTAATATATATAATATAAATGTGTATTTATATAAAAACACATACATAAATATATACATGCATATATAGTTGTTGTGAGGATCAAATGAAGTTTATATTTATATAACAAAAACTTATATATATGTTTATATATCAAATGCATGGTTATATATAAATGCACATATAAAATATATATATTTACATACTATAATCTGCAAATATACTTATATAATATAATCTACAAATAATATATTTGCAGACAACACACATATGTATATACACATGTGTATGTATGTATGCACGTGTATATACATAAATGTATATATGTTGTATAAAATATAATCTGCAAATATGTATTTATATAACATACTCTGCAAAAATATATTTGCAGTTAGCATATATAATATAAATATGTATTTATATAAAAACACATACATATATACTCACATATATACGTATAGTTGTGAGGATCAAATGAGGTATTATATATATATGTATATATGTTTGTATGTGCTATGTAAATGTTGTTGTTATTACTATTATCATCAGACACTACAATTTCCCTAGTCCTGGACACTATGCCTCTCTTACTGTAGACTAAGATTACATTAGCATATTAGGCTGTCATATCAGAGCATAGATATATATTAGATTTTCAGCCTCTTAAAATCCAAGAATATTTCTCAAATGAACTGCCATTTGGACATATCTTTTCTATTTTTTTTACTTGCAAAGTGAGGTGTTTTTTTTTTAAACTCAACTGTATAACCAATTTTATCTTATAAGATTTAGTTCCAAGTTCTAACCTCTGGAGATACTTTAGGATTCTGCTTCTGCAGCCTAACTTGTTATTAATTCCTCCTACTTTTGTGTCATTAGCAAAAGTTAGACTTCTCATAATTGCGCTAGAAAATGACCATTTTTTTCTTGCAAAGGCTGAAAAGAAGCAAAATTGTTTCAATGTTACAAGAAAATCCAAGCTCATCTGAAAAGATAAGAAATCTGAAAAGGAATTCCAATACGAGAAAGTTATGAAACAACAGCAGAGAAAGACACATGAAAACACTATTGGAACTGCTATAGAAATAAAGCAAAAATCAAATACATAACAGACACACTCAAGGAATGTAATAAAAACTAATCACCATCAATGTCAACAAATGAGAAGTTTAAGGGGAAAAGGTCAAAATTCAACAAAATGTGAAATAACCTAAAGAATCTGAAAAGATCACACCTAAGTAAAACCTGATAGCAGGATTAATGGAAAAAACAGAATGGAAGATGATGCAGTTGAAATGGGAAAACAAGTCCCCCAAACATCTTAACTATAATAAGATTTGCAAGTAATGCAGGTAAAAGTTATGGGTTTGGAAGACAGAGCAAGGATTGGAGGAATCTCAGAGTTATTGGTAACCCAGAAAATACTAAAGAATTAGATAATCCATTGCTATATTACAGGAAATTATGCAAGAAAAATGTCCAGAACTATTAAAAAAACAAGCAAAATTGTGCAAATAGAAACAATCCTTAGTAAGAGAAACCCATACCTAACTCCTTGGTGAAAATGAGGACTTCAGGACTGAAGAAAGGGCAAATGTAGTCTTGATTTTCTCAAAGAAAGAAGAGAACAGATCATGAAAATTATAGGCTGATAAACTTGACTGGAAATTCTAGAATGGATCATTAAAGAAATGGTTAGTGATGGGAACACAGAGAAAAGGAACGGGTGATTATGGAGAGCCAGCATGACTTCATCGAGAAAAGGTCATGCCACACTAATCTTATTATTTTTATATGTTATTATTATTATATTATATTATTTTATATTTATACTATTTATATCTTTTATGTCAGAATTACCAAACTAATGTGATCAGAGAAATGCCGTTGATATAGTTAATCTAGATTTTTAAGCAAAGCATTTGTTAAAATATCTCATACTATTCTTATGGAAAATATCTCATATAATTCTTATGTCTTTGAGACCCTATACCTAAAGCAATGGATTAAATGATAATCAAATTAGGTTCAAAACTGGTTGAATGACTATATCAGTACTATAGTTAAGAGTCCAATATCAATTTTGTGGGAGGTTTTTGATATAGTGCTACAAGGATCTGTGCCTGGCTCTGTGCTATTTAATATTTTGTATCAATAATTAAGCAGGCATGGCAAGTTCATCCAATTTGCAGAGAACATAAATCTGGGAAGCATGAATGGCACAGCAGATATTAGGGTCTCAAAAGATCCTGACAGGGCATTGGGCAGAATCTAAGGAGATGAATAGGGATAAATGTGAAGTCTTACACTTGGATTTAAAAATTCAACTTCATGAGTATAGGATCTGGGAAGAATTATTGGAGAGCAGATTACCTGAAAAAGATCTGGGGGGGGGGGGCGGTCCTAGGAGACTGAAATCTCAGTATGAGATTGACATGGCAGCCAAAAAAGTTGATGGGATCCTTGGGGTGCATTAAGAAAGTAAAAACTTCCAGGAATAAGGAGGTAGCCTTGTAGTCAGCTCTGGTTGGACCCTGTCTATAGTATTGTCAGTCAGTCACCAAACATTTATTAATCACCTTAAGAGTCTTGTGAGCTTGTTTTGGTCTACTCAGCCATAGCTTGACTCCAATACAATGATGTCATTTCAGTCCTCTTCAAAAATAAAAGACAACAACCAATTAAGCACCTACTGTGTGCTAGGCATTGTACAAAGTGCTATGAGGACAAAGGTAAAAGACAGTCCCTGATCTTAAAGAGCTAATGCAGGAGACAACATGCAAAGAACTGTGTACAAACAAGATACAGTCAAATATAGACTATATAGCACGGTGGTGTGTGTGTGTGTGTGTGTGTGTGTGTGTGTGTGTGTGTGTGTATGTGTGTGTGTGTGTGTGTGTGTGTGTGTGTGTGTGTGTGTGTACTTGGTATTACCCATGCATGCACGCGCTTGTCTCCCTCTTTGGGATCTCAGCTCCTTGAAAGTAATGATTTTTCCATTTAGCTCTGTCCTTGGCACAAAGGAGGTAGGCACTTACTAAATGCTCATGACTAATTAGGGACAAATTGAGATGCTGTGTGTCTGAACATCATGGAGCGCTATTATTTCAAAATGGGGGAGAAACACTTGCAAACTCTAAAGGAGTCTATGGATGTTGGGCATGGTCATATGTAGTCAGTCTGCTCAGGTTCTCTTACTGTGCAGTGTTTAACATCTGAATAGCTGAAGTTGGGTGGCTGTGAGGCAGAGGATGTCATGGGGGAAGGGTTCAGGACAGGTGGTGATCCCAAGGGCGCAATCTTTAGAAGAAACTGTCTTCTCTTCTGTCGAATATAAACTTCTAGAGCCTATGGACTGTCTCACTTTTGTCTTTGTGACCCTACACCTAGGACAACTCCTGTGTTGGAGTAGATGCTTAATAACTTACTGACCATTCTTTGTTCTAAGTACTTTGCTAATTACTGGGGGGAAAAGGCCAAAGGCAGCCCCAGATCTCAAGGATCTCAGGGTAATGGAGGCGACAATGTACAAAAGACTATGCACAAACAGGATAAATTGGAGATAACAAAAGGAAGGCACTTTTTAAGGGGAATCAGGACAGGCTTCTTGCAGAAGGTAGGATTTTAGCTGAGACTTGAAGGATGCCAAGGAACCAAGGGGTGGAGGGGAGGAGGCAGAGAGTTCCAGAAATAGGGGATAACCAGTGAAATGCCCAGAGTTGGCAGAGGGAGTGTTTTGTGTGAGGAAGACCAAGGAGGTCAGTGTCACTGTAAAGGAGGGAGGGTGAAGTTGTGAAGGGCTTTGCATGTCTAATGTGTGTTCTTTATATTTGATCCTGGATGTAATAAGGAGCCCCTGGAGTTGATTGAATAAGGGCATGACATAGTGAGACCTGTACTTTAGAAAGCTCAATTTGGTAGTTGAGTGGAGATTGGACTGGAATTCAGAGAGACTTGAGGCAGGAGATGAATCAGCAGACTCCGGCAATAGTCTAAGTGTGAAGGAATGAGAACCTGCATCCATGTGGTGGCAAGATCAAAGGAAAGAAATAGGCTTAAATGAGAGATGTTATAAAAAACCAACAGGAGTTAGCAACAGATTGGATGTGGGGGATGAGAGAGGGAGGAACCAAAGGTAACCTCCAGGTTGAGAGTATGGATGACTGGGAAGATGGTGGTATTCTGAACAGTAGAAGGAGAATTAAGAAAAAATGAGGGTTTGGGGGAAAAGATAATGATTTTAATTTTGGACATGTGGAGTTGAAGTTGTCCACTGGACATCCAGTTTAATATGTCCAATAGGCATTTTGTGATGCTCAGTAAAACAATTCCAAAGGACTAATGATGGAAAATGACACCCACATCTAGAGAAAGATGTATGGAGTCAGAATGCAAAAAAAGCAGACTATTTTCTTTTTTGTTTCATTTTTTTTCTTTCTCATGGTTTCTCCCATTCATTATAATTCTTCTATGAAACATGACTAATGTGAAAATGTGTTTAATGGAAATGCATGTGTAGAGCCTATATCAGTTAACATGGTATCTTGGGGAGTAAGGAAGGGAGAAAGGGAGAGAAAATTTAAAACTTATGGAAATCAATGTTGAAAACTAAAAATAAATTAATAAATTGGAAAAAAAATGATTGGAAGTCTGGAAAGAGGTTAGGGCTGGCTAAGCAGATTTGGGAATCATCAGCATAGAGATGATAAATCCATTGGAGCTGATGAGATCATGAAGAAGGAAGAAAAATATTATAGAGGGAGCAGAGAAGAGGGCCTAGGACAAAGGTCTGTGGGACTCCTACAGTTGTGACCTGGATAATGAGACAACAAAAAAGAGTGAGGAAGGGTCAGATGCATAGCAGGAGAGCCAGGATAGAGTAGTGTTCAGTTCTGGACATCACCATTTAAGAAGGGCTTTGATGAGCTGGTGAGCATCCAGAGGGTCCAGAGGATAACAACCAGGGAAGAGAAGGGCCTAGAGTTCATGTTAAATGACAGTAACTTAAAGGAACTAGGGAATTTATTCTGGAGAGAAGTCTCAGGGGGGACATGATAGCTATGTTCATTTGGAGGGTTGTCATGAGGAAGAACAATTAGAATTATTCTGTTTGTCCCCAGAGGGCAGGACTGGCCAGGAACAATGGGTTGAAGTTCCAAAGAGGCAGATTTAGTTTTTATGTTGGTAACAGAACTGCAAAGACAATGGCAACAATAATAACAACAAACAAACAAAATTTTGGACAATTAGAAATCTACAAGAGTGGAATGGGCTGACTCAATAGGTGATGAGTTCCTTCTCTCCCTAGAGGTTATCATGAAGAGGCTGGATGAGTATTTGTTGTATATGCTATAGTTAGGGTTCCTTTCCAGCATGAGGGTGGAGGGGACTAGATGGCCACCGAGGTCCCAAATAACTATAAATTCTGTGATTTGAATCATCATCAAATTTCAAGACTACAATGACAAAAATATCTTTCAAGCAACCAGAAGGAATCACTTAAAAAAAATTGATCAATACTCACAAGGTTTTTCTAAAATGACAACAATAAACCAAAACAACAATTAAAAATTGAATTAGAATATGATAAATATGTAACTAAAAAGTATGGACTGCAACCCAGAATCAATTTCCCGGCAAATGTAAGCATTCTAATTTGAAAATAGGAGATCATAGGTTTAGGGCTTTAAGGGACCTTTGAAATCATCTATTATAGAATAAAAATCCACCTATTTTTGCAGATGAGGAAATTAAACTCAGAGAGGTTAAGTGACTTTCCCCTGATCATGTAGTCAGTAAATGGTAGAGCCAGAATTTGAACCCAAGACCTGTAACTCTAAGCCTGTAGCCTTACCTTGTATGACTATACGTCTCCTCTTCACTAAGTGTAAACGTATACCAAATTTACCCTGGGCCACTCTTTTCCATTCTTCTTTCTCTCCTTTACCCACTTCTCTCTGTCTCTCTCCTCTCTCAGTCTCTGTCTCTGTCTGTCTCTCTGTCTCACTCTCTCTGTCTCTCTGTTGCATAAATTCATTGGTCACCTCCCTGAAGATGAGTCCCAGATTTATATATCCAGCCTAGTCTCTGTCAAACTTTAATCCCACATCAGACACTGCCTTTGGTAGATAGAGCTACCCCACAAATGTCCCTTAGACATCTCAGACTCAACCTGTCTAAAATGAAATCATGAGATCATAGTTCTACAGATGGAAGATTCTTCAAAGACCATCTAATCCATCACCCTCTTTTTACAAATTATGAAATTGCTGGCTAAGCAGGATGATACTAAGGAAAAGGCCTAATCTTTTCCATCTCAAAAGGCAGTAAAAGCCACCTGCTGCCCCTGGCCCCATGGTTGAGGGTTGTGAGAATTCTGGTGTGTTAACCCTTCTGCCCCAGTCTCTGATGTGGTTTATTGACTTCCTGGAACGTGATTGGAGCCACTTGGATGAGGTGCTTGCCCAATCACCTGGTCTGCTATTACTGATCTATTCTGCCATAGGCTGCCATTGCTTTGTCCACACTGTTCAATCCTTTGCAACCTTGAGGCAATGTGACTCTCAGTCCATGACACTTTTTATTCGTAGTAAAACAAAAGTTATTTAATAAAAATATGGATTAAAATTAAATAGCAACAGGCATAAAATAGCTCAGACTGCATAGAGACACCATCTCCTCCCCAGGATTGAAGTTGCCTCAGGAGGTGGAGAGCAGTGTATAGCTTAGCTTCCTTTTATACATTTTTCTCTCCAGATTTTTATCATTGAAATGTAATTTTCATTTTACTTTTTCCAGTTGATGAGCATTTATTTTATCTTCCTCCCTCCTCTCTTTCCCACTGGAAAAAAAAAGAAAAAAAGAAAAAGAAACCTGTTGCAACAAATATGGATAGTCAAGCAAAACAAACCCCAATTGTTGTAGGGTTGTTCAGTCATTCAGTTGTGTCAGATTCTTTAAGACCCCATGGACTTGTCCACAAGATTTTCTTGGCAAAGATACTAGAGTGATTTGCCATTTCCTTCTTTAGTGTGTCTCTATTTTACGGATGAAGATTTGAGGCAAATAGGAGTTAAATTACTTGACCAGGATCACATAGCTAGTTAGTGTCTGAGTCTGGATTTAAACTTAGATCTTCCTGGCTCCAGGTCAGGTGCTTTATCCACTGAATCATCTAGCTGCCTTAAATTCCAGTGTACATGTCCACAAATATATGATTTATTCTGAGACTTTCACCACTCTGGACCCTTGACACATGTTTGGCTGGTCCTGGAATAGTAGCAGTATCCTTTAGGCGGAGGAAGAAGCAGAAAAGCCAGAGCATCAGGACCTTTACATTGTAGTTCTTTATCATGGGGAGGAGCTGTTGTGATGTGGGCAACTATTCTCTTCAAGGACATTCCTGCTTTGGGTCCAGCCACTGCTATTTTTATTTTTTTTCTTTTGTTTTTGGGTGGATTTCCTCACTCCCAGGTTTGCAGCTTCCAGCCCTCTCAGAGCATCATGATCACCGCCATTGATTGTTTGCTAGTCTGTGTTCTTGAAGATGAAAACAGCATCTTCAAAAGCACACTGCATTTCCTAAACATTCCTCCTTTTGGGCGACAGCCCGGGTAGGCAACTGTGCAGCTACTCCTCTCCGTGCTTCCGAGCTTGAAACTCTGAGTCGAGAATGTCATTAATCCCTAAGGTTTTCTCATTCTCTGTGGCTGTGGAGGAGGCACTAACTCCCTCCCATGAGCAGATCAGGATTGAATCTGAGAACAGGCGGTCATTTCACTAAATTAATGGCTAGTAAAAGTGGAACAAATAGCCCAGTCTCTCCGTGAGTTTCACTGCAGCAGAGAGATCACTAAGGTGCTATAATTTTCCAATCAATAGTAGTCATTTTCTTCACTTTAAGATAAGCTTAATCACATTAAGGGCCTTCTAGAGCATGCGGTCAGAAGAAATGACTTTGCTGCATAGGATTTCCCAGTTGACTTGGTTCATTTTGCCGATTTCTAATTGATTTATTGTTGCTGCGTCGTGAAGCATTTGATACCAGCAGTCATCGGACTACCGGTGGCTCATGATTGGAATTGTCTGCCCAGCGCCTGGCTGTGCTGATAATGGAGAAACAGAAGGAATCCCCAATCCATGTTCTAGTCCCCTGGGTAAGAAACTTCACTGGGGAGTGAAACTTGGTTTTTCCATTTGAGAAAATAGGATAACAATGTTCAACCGTTTAGAAAAATCCAGAAAGATGATAAGTTGTTTGATCTTTTCTCTCGCATAAAAATTTTCTCATTGTGGAAATGTAGAAAAAGAAAGCAATTATTGGTAATTAAATACAGAGCTGATGGGTGTTGGAGCAAGAAGTCTAATGTCAGTAAACCCTCTACTCGGGGAGGTTTTGACAGTTTTTACCTTGAATATCTTTTTTTCCAAACATCTATTCTATTACTTGACTATTTATCATTTGCTGTTTTTTTTTAAATTGCCATGTTATACAAAAATGTATTTAATCAAGGAGTAGTGTTGGATTTGACTATCAGATCAAAGCATTAACATGCATGTTGTAAATCCATTAGCAAACTGTTCATTCCATGACTTACCAACCTATTTCTTGGTGATGAGCACTGTGATAAACAGTAACGAAAGCAGAAGTGAGCTAAGAAAAGCAAATAGATGTGACTAGAATCAAAGAATAACAGGCACAGCTCTGATTTGCACCACGCAGAGTTCTAGAAAATGCTGACTGTCAACATGTAATCTAGAATGAATTTGATGAGTATTTATTCATCAACTACTCTGTGCCAGGCATCGTGTTAAGTGCTGGGATATAGACAAAAGTTATTTGCCCATGGGTAGTTTCTATTCTTAGGGGTAAGCGGGAACCAACATGTATATAAATAATTAAATATAAAATAAATGTGAAGTAATTTCAAGTGGAAATTGGGGGAGAATGGAACACTAAGAACTGGAACATCAGGAAGGACTCCTTATAAAAGGGGATACCTGAGCTGGACCTTGGAGGGAGCTAGGGACTCTAAGAGGTGGATAGAAGGGAGAGCCCTTCAGGCACGAGAGAAAATGCCGTTGAAAGGGCATGGAGGCTGGAGGGGAAATGTCATTTATGGAGAAGAGGAAGTCAGCCCGTTGGACAGGTATGTAGTTGGAAGGTAGAGTGAAAAGGATTGAGGGTTAGGATGGTACATGTGAAGACCGCTCAGTCTTTCTCTTCTTTCTCTGTCTGCCTGTTTCTCACGATAAACATTGCTGAGAGAATGTGTTGATAGATCTTAAAACTGAAGGAACTTTAGTAAAAATGAAGAAACTGAAAATTCTACCTTCACTTTCCCAGTCCTTGCCTCTACCTCCTGCCCCAAACTCAGATAAGTGCCTAGGGAATATAACTCCAGCTTCAAAGCCCATTTGATGAGGGTGATCTAATATTGGTGATTGATGACCCTCACCTGCATGTAGGCAGGGCAGAGCTGGTGAGTCCCTTCCAGGTTCTTTGAGTTCTTCTGCATGCTTCTAGCTTTCAGCTTTGAGAGAGAAGATGGATGATTCCAACTTCACTTAGGAGGCTGAAGGAAAAGACTCTGGGAAGAAGTCAGCATGAGAAGAGCTGGCTGTCTGCATTATGTCCCTACTCCTAGCTTGTTATGCTAGAGACTTTGGGGAAATTCCCCTTGGATGAGATCTGGGGTTCTTTCCCTTGGTTAGCTCAGTTACTTCACTGCCAGTGGGAGAGTCTTTTTACTGTATTGTCTAGTATATATTCTCCTATGTACACCTTTTCTGATTTCTGTTTTGCTACTGAATTGGATGAATTGGTTTCTTTGATAACTACTATTTGTGTTCGTTGCGGAACTGCTATTTGGTGGGAAGGGGTCAAGGCTTGGATATAAAGTTTCCTCCTCCTAAATTAATGAAACAATGATCAGACATTAGCTTGAACTTGAAAATCACATCCTTTAGATTGATAATATTTAAGGAAGTAGAAAGATAGAAGTCTATTTGGAAGGCAGTGGGACTAATCTCTGGCCCCAATTTACTTTGATCAAGTCATTTTTTCAGTTGTGTCTGACTCTCTGTGACCCCATTTTGGGTTTTCTTGGCAGATATACTGGAGTAGTTTGCCATTTCCTTGTCTAGCTCATTTTACAGATGAGGAAACTGAGACAAGTAGCATTAAATGACTTGCCCAGGGTCACACAGCTGGTAAGTGTCTGAGACCAGATTTGAACTCAGGGAGATGAGTGTTCAAGCCTGGTACTCTATCCACTGAGCCATCTAGCTGCCCTCCTGCATTTTACTACTTAACTCCTATTAAAGTCTACTTTGGAAAAAAGTGGAGGGAGAAGAGGCTAGAGATGTCTATTCTGCCTTGCTTTGAGCCACACAATGGCATTCCCATTCTATATATGGCGACAACCCCTGCCACATAGGTTAAATTGATTGGGGTTTACAACTCAGTCCCATTTGGAGGTTGAGAGGGTTTGAAGAGTTTGAGAAATATACACTCAGCAACGATGAAAAAAAGGAGGGCTCTGAATTCTTCCCCTCCCATTCCTCCCCTCCATGGATTTTTGAGGTAATGTTTTCCTCTCAAGGAAAAAAAAACATCAGTGTAATCCAGAGGACCTTTTCTGTGGTGTACTCTCTGGAGAGGTACCCAAGGGCCACCAACATATGTGAGCCTCATAAGACTATAAATACAGAACTGGAAGAAACTTTAGAGGCCATCCAGTCTAGCTTCTTCATTTCACAGATGGAAAAATTGAGTCTGAGGGCTGTTAATTCACTTGTCCAAGGCCACACAGGCTGATGCAGTGGAGAGAGTGAGGGACTTGGAGTCAGAAAGACTCATTGTCCTGAATTCAAATATGACCTCAGACACTTATGAGCCATATGACCCTGAAAGTCACTTAGCCCTCTTTGCCTCAGTTTCCTCATCTGTAAAAGGAAGCAGGAAGGAAATAGCAAACCACTCCAATAACGCTGTCAAGGAAACTTCAATGGGGTCACAAAGAGAAGACATGATTGAAATGACTGAACAACACACTTCACTGGAGGAGAGCAATGTTGCAAGCTTCTTTTGTTGGTTTTTTTTTTTTTTAACATTGCTAATGTTCCACATGTGTGCTTCCTATTTATGCTTTTGGTGAAGGGTGGGTTGAAGAATCCTGGGACCCCAGCCCTGGGGATGGCTGAGGTCAAGAAGGTGGCATGAGCTTGGTTTAGGGTACCTGGGACTGACCTCTGTAACCCTGACACCAAAGTCTAAGGAGGAGTGTAGAGGAGAAACCTTTCAGGGAAACCTTTCAGGGGAGAGCTGTTCTGACTGAATCCCTGCTGCTTGAATAGCAAGCTGCTCTTTTGCAATCCTTTGCTGGTCTGACAGGCTCCTACAGAATTACATCACTTCCTAAAAACCCTCAAACACATCTCCTTTAGAAAGTGAGCACTGACAAAAAAGCAGCAGGAAACAGGAAACGTTCATGCTTCTGTGAGGTTGGAATCCAGACAGCATCATGCCTGAGAGGGGCCAAGGTAACTTGAGGACTCCCGGCTTCCTCCTCATCTTCTCCCTGCTTCTGGGGAAGCTCTTGGGTAAGTTACCTGCTGTCTTATGAGTGTTGTCGTTGACGGGGCGAGGGAGCCAAGCTGGGTGCCCAAGGCTACAGAACTCTCCTGGGAGGGAGGGCGGACAACACCCAAGCCACTGGCTTGTCTGCTGGTCTCCCTCTCTCCCTCGCTCCCCTCTGCGGTCTGATTGTGCTCTGCTCTGGCAGGGTATCTGACCCTCCTGGCACAATTTCCACTTGAAATAGCTGGGCCCCTATAATTTACCCAGACTTAATGGGCACATTAAGAAGCCTGTAAACCCTGGAGAAACTCAGGGGAGGGAGTGGGGCAGCAGCTGAAATACACAAGCAGCAAGTGAACTTTTGAGGCGGGCTGAGATCCCACCATGAGAAAGATGTGGTTTGTAAGATGTGGTCTAAGGAGTGAACCAAGCAGAAGACGGCCGTCTGTGCAGACTTATCAATAGGGAGGTGATTGGTGCGGGACAAGGGGATGGAATCCACACTGAAAGGAAGGTGCTTTCTATTTCCTTGTCTGGAAACTTTTTAGAGAGGTTCATTTGCACCCCTCTCTTAATAAATGTTTGTTGGATTTTTTATAATGGCAGGAATTGTATTTACATTGAGGATTTTCTCACAAAAGTTAGCATATAGATAATTTAGGCTAGCATTTTCCATCTCCTTTCCTTCCTTCTCTCTGTCTCTGTCTCTCTCTGTCTCTATCTATCTCTCTATCTCTGTCTCTCTGCCTCTGTCTCTGTCTCTTTCTCCCCCCTCTCTCCATCTCCCTTTCTTCCTCTCTCTAGATAAATACATAGATATATAATATATGGATATATGAATGTATTTGTGCATATGTGTAGTTGCTAAAGGTTTTCACCCACCATTGAGGAATGTTTATTTATAAAAACAAAAAGCTTTCTCTGTGGCAAAAAGGTTCTAGGAAGACCAGACTATCACATTTCAACATTCCACGTAAAGCATAGCAACTGATTTGTGTCCTTCACAGTTACCATGGGAAGCAGGATTGATCACAATTGCCTTCCTCTGTAGACTGTATTTGCTGCACCCGCCCTTGGGTAAATAAACACAAATCTCCTTTTGGTTATTGACTGTGGGTACTGCCAGCATCTGACCCAGGGCAGCCTATGTGTGGAAAGAAGCGTTCTTAACCTGTAGGGATCCTAGGATTTCACAACTCGCAGTTTGTTGCTGGGAAAGAGTTCTGGGTCTGGAGTCAGAGAATCTGAATTCAGCTCCTAACTGTGTGGCTTTGTGTAGATTACTTAACCTCTTTGGGCTTTAGCTGCCTCACCTGTAAAATAGAAGGAGTTGGCTTGGATGATCCCGGAGTTTCCTTGGAGCTCTAAATCTATAATCTCATTCAAACTTCACATTTTACAGATGAAGGAAAAGGCTCAGTGAGAGGAATTGATTTGTATAGGTAGTAAGATTCTTGATTCCTCCAGGGTTCATGACACTACACACCTATCACATGTCTTTTTTAGATACATGGGGTCAGGAATCTCTGCCCTAAGAATTACTATAGTAAATTTTCAATTATGACAGAGAGGGATAACTTATTATTCCATCTGTAGAGATCCTTGTGTCTTTTTCTTCCATTGGCTGCCCTACTTTGGGGCATGTCTCAGCTCATTAACAACTCTACCAGAGGGTGATAAAGACAAGAAGAGGAATTGAGATTTAGACCAGCTATCCCATTGGTTCCTCCATAGCAATACTATTATTATAATGGTTTGTGAGGTGAGCAATTGCAATGAGTTTGAGGGAATCATCTGTGGATTTTATTCCTTAAATCAAAGAGTGATGGAAGGGAAGTTACAAAACATCTGGTCTACCCTTTTAATTTTGCAGATGAGGTAAGTGAGGCCCCACAGGGACTGGTGACTTAGTGTGGGATCTGAAGAGTGGTCTCTGAGTCCAGAAGGCCAAGTCTCTCACTGCATCCGGGGCCATCCCCAGTTGTCCTGATCTATATCTTGCTACTGGACCTAGATGGCTCCAGAGGAGGCAGTGAGGCTGGTGACTTTGCACTTGAATCCAATTCACTTGCAAATCATGTCATCACCATCTTGATATCATGGTCCTCTTTGAAAATGAAGGACAAACAAAAACAATCCTTCTCTACACTAACAGTAACATTTCGACACAAAAACTTCTACTAAGATTTCTCTAACCCATTGACTTCCTGAACCAAAGACCAATGCCTTTCTGGACCAGAATAGGAAGTATAGAATACTGAGCTGCATGAAATGTGGTACTTGGAATCATGAAGTCTTGGGTTTAGATCCCAGGTCTGACACTTGGTAGCTGTGTAACCATGGACAAGTCACCTAAGTCCTTTGAGCCTTGGGCTATACTAATATCTTCCAAGTTATGGAGGCATGTGACCTGCATCACATACTCTATTTTTTCTAATATTTTAATTTTTTCCAATTACATGTAAAAATAATTTTTAACATTCATTTAAAAATTTTTTTGAGTTCCAAATTCTCTCCCTCTTTTCCTCCCCTCCCCCTCCCTGAGATGACAAGCAATTTGATGTAGGCTATACACGTACAGTCATGCAAAACATATTTCTATATGAGTCATGTTGTGAAAGAAAAAACAGACCAAAAAACTGCTCAAGAAAAATAAAGTGAAAAAGTGTGCTTCAATCTACATTCAGACTCCATCAGTTGTTTCTCTAGAGATGGATAGTGTTTTTCTTCAGAAGTCCTTCAGAATTATCTTGGATCATTGTATTACTAAGAATAGCTAAGTCATTCACAGCTGATCACTGTTAGAATATCGCTGTTACTGTGCACAATGTTCTCCTGGTTCTGCTCACTTCACTTTGTATCAATTCATGTAATCAGGTTTTTCGATAATCATCCTGCTCATCATTCCTTTTAAATCAGACACTTTGGAGATATATTAGGTCACAACCTTATCCCTTGTTAATTTATGTACTTTGTCAACTTGATATATGTTTAGGAATCCAGCATGCAATAGTATTTTTTCTTTTTTCTTTATTATTGTTATTTTGTTTTCAGTGTTCTGCAATCGCTTCCATATAACTTAGATTTTTTTCCCCTCCCTCTCCCTCCCTTCCTGAGACAGCATACAATTTTATATAGATTCTAAACATACATTCCTATTAAACACATTTTCACCTTAGTCATGTTGCATAGAAGACTTAAAATGAATGGGAGAAACCATAAAACAAACCAAAACATAATACAAAAGAAAATGATCTGCTACAACCTGTGATTGAATTCCATAGTTCTTTCTCTGGATGTGGAAGGCATTTTGCCTTAAGAGACCATTGGGAATTTTTTAAGTCCTTGCTTTGCAATGAAGTTCTAAATCTACCAGAAAAAATCCTCGCACACTGTGGTTGTTGCTGTGTACAAAGTTCTCCTGGTTCTGCTCCTTTCACTCAACATCAGTTCGTATAAGTCTTTCCAGGTCTCTCTGAAGTCTATCTGTTCATCATTTCTTATAGCACAATAGTATTCCATTGCATTCATATACCACAATTTATTCAGCCAATTGATGGGTATCACCTCAATTTCCAATTCTTTGCCACCACAAAAAGCATTGCTATAAATATTTTTGTACATAGAAGTACTTTCCCTTTTTAAAAAAATAATCTTTTGGGGGTACAGACATAGTAGTGGTATTGCTGGGTCAAAGAGTATGTACAGTTTGATTGCCTTTTGGGTATAGTTCCAAATTGCTCTCCAGAATGGTTGGATCAGTTTGCAACTCCACCAACAGTGCATTAGTGTCTCAATTTTCCCACATTCCCTCCAACATTTGTCATTTTTCTTTTCTGTCATATTAGGCAATATGATAAGTATGTGGTGATACCTCAGAATCATTTTTATTTGTATTTCACTAATCAATAGTGATTTAGAGCATTTTTTCATATGACCATAGATAGCTTTGATTTCTTCTCCTGAAAGTGCCTGTTCATATCCTTTGACTGTTTATTAATTGCAGAATGGCTTCTTATTTTTATAAATTTGTCCTAATTCTCTCTATATTTGAAAAAATGAGGCCTTTATCAGAGAAACTTGGTGTAAAATTTTCCATCTAGTTTTGCAGAATTCTGGTTTTTAATTTATTCTGCTATCTGCTTCTTTTTTATTGGTGAGCTCATCTCATTCACATTCATAGTTATGATTACTAACTCTGTATTTCCCTCCATCCTATTTTTTCTCTTGTTTATCCTTCTCTCTCTTTTCATGCTGCCCCTTTTCAAAAATGTTTTGCTTTTGACCACCTCCCCCCTCTCTTCTATCAGTCTTCACTTCCCTTGCTCCTCCCACTTTGCTTATCTCCTTCCCCTCCCTGTAGGTTAAGATAGATTTCTGTACCCAACTGAATGTGTATCTTTGAATCAATTCTGATGATAGTAAGTTTCAAACATTGCTTACCCCTTAATTTTATTTTTTAAAGATATCATACCATCATAATCAACTCACACCCATGCTCTCTGTCTATGTATACTCTTTTTAACTGTCCTAATAATGACAAAATTGATTGGAGTTACAAGTATCACCTTCCTATGTAGTCAAATTTTCTATTCAGCTCTAGTCTTTTCATCAGGAATGCTTGAAAATCCTCTATTTCATTCAATGCTCACTTTTTCCTCTGAAAGATTATATTCAGTTTTGCTGGATAGGTGAATCTTGGTTGTAATTCTAGCTTCCTTCCTTCTGGATTATGATATTCCAAGCTCTCTGATCCTTTAACAAAGAAGCTTCCAAATTGTGTAATTTTAACTGGGGCTCCATGATATTTGAATTGTTTCTGGCTGCTTGCAATATTTTCTCCTTGACCTGGGAGTTCTGTAATTTGGTTATCATATTCCTGAGAGTTTTCATTTTGGGATCTCTTTCATGAGGTGATTAGTGAATTCTTGTGATTTCTATTTTACTCTCTGTATTCTAGGATATCAGTGCAGTTTTCCTTGATAATTTCCTAAAATATTATGGCTAGGCTCTTTTTCTGATCACAGTTTTCATATAAGTCCAATAATTCTTAAATTATCTCTCCTGGATCTATTTTCCAGATCAGTTGTTTTTCCAAAGAGGTATTTCACATTTTCTTCTTTTATTCATTTTTAAAAATTTGTTTTATTGCTTCCTGACATCTCATGGAGTCATTAGCTTTCACTTGAATTCTAATTTTTAAGGAATTATTTTCTTCAGTGAGCTTTTGTAACTCCTTTTTTTTTTTTAAATTTGACCAACTCTACTTTTTAAGGTATTCTTCTCTTCAGTGAATTTTTGTGCCTGTTTTCATCATTTTGGCTTATTCTATTTTTTATGGTGATTATTTTTTTTTATTTAACTTTTAACATTTATTTTCACAAAATTTTGGGTTACAAATTTTCTCCCCTTTTATCCCCTCCCCCCCCAAACCCAAGCATTCTAATTGCCCCTGTGACCAATCTGCTCTCTCTTCTATCCTCCCTCTCTGCCCTTGTCTCCATCTTCTCTTTTGTCCTGTAGGGCCAGATAGCTTTCTTTACCCCTTAACCTGTATTTCTTATTTCCTAGTGGTAAGAACATTACAGTTGATCCTAACACTTTGAGTTCCAACTTCTTTAGCTCCCTCCCTCTCCACCCCTTCCCTTTGGAAGACAAGCAATTCAATATAGGCCAAATCTGTGTAGTTTTGCAAATGATTTCCATACTAGTTGTGTTGTATAGGACTAACAATATTTCCCTCCATCCTATCCTGTCCCCCATTACTTCTATTCTCTTATGATCCTTTCCCTCCCCATGAGTGTCGACCTCGGATTGCATTCTCCTCCCCATGCCCTCCCCTCTATCCTCCCCCCCACCCTGCTTGTGCCCTTGTCCCCCACTCTCCTGTATTGTGAGATAGGTTTTCCTATCAAAATGAGTGTGCATTTTATTCTTTCCTTTAGTGGAATGTGATGAGAGTAGACCTCATGTTTTTCTCTTGCCTCCCCTCTTTATCCCTCCACTAATAAGTCTTTTGCTTGCCTCTTTTATGAGAGATAATTTGCCCCATTCAATTTCTCCCTTTCTCCTCCCAATATTTCTCTCTCACTGCTTGATTTCATTTTTTTTTTAAGATATGATCCCATCCTTTTCAATTCACTCTGTGCACTCTGTCTCTATGTATGTGTGCGTGTGTGCATGTGTGTGTGTGTACTCCCACCCAGTACCCAGATACTGAAATGTTTCAAGAGTTACAAATATTGTCTTTCCATGTAGGAATGTAAACAGTTCAACTTTAGTAAGTCCCTTATGACTTCTCTTTGCTGTTCACCTTTTCATGCTTCTCTTCATTCTTGTGTTTGAAAGTCAAATTTTCTTTTCAGCTCTGGTCTTTGCATCAAGAAAATTTGAAAATCCTCTATTTCATTGAAAGACCATTTTTTCTCCTGAAGTATTATACTCAGTTTTGCTGGGTAGGTGATTCTTGGTTTTAGTCCTAGTTCCTTTGACTTCTGGAATATCCTATTCCATTCCCTTTGATCCCTTAATGTAGAGGGTGCTAGATCTTGTGTTATCCTGATTGTATTTCCACAATACTTGAATGGTTTCTTTCTAGCTGCTTGCAATGTTTTCTCTTTCACCTGGGAATTCTGGAATTTGGCCACAATGTTCCTAGGAGTTTCTCTTTTTGGATCTCTTTCGTGCAGTGTTCTGTGGATTCCTTGAATATTTATTTTGCCCTCTGGTTCTAGAATCTCAGGGCAGTTTTCCTTGATAATTTCATGGAAGATGATGTCTAGGCTCTTCTTTTGATCATGGTTTTCAGGTAGTCCCAGAATTTTTACATTGTCTCTCCTGAATCTATTTTCCAGGTCAGTTGTTTTTCCAATGAGATATTTCACATTATCTTCCATTTTTCCAATCTTCTCGCTATGTTCTGTGATATCTGTCTTTCTCACAAAGTCCTTAGCGTCCATCTGTGCCATTCTAGTTTTGAAAGAACTATTTTCTTCAGTGAGCTTTTGAAT
The DNA here is from genome assembly GCF_028372415.1 of Notamacropus eugenii. Classification (NCBI taxonomy): domain Eukaryota; kingdom Metazoa; phylum Chordata; class Mammalia; order Diprotodontia; family Macropodidae; genus Notamacropus; species Notamacropus eugenii. Next base: position 150,768,654 of record NC_092877.1, on the reverse strand, counting down.
CTCCTTTTCCATTTGGCTAATTCTGCTTTTGAAAGCATTCTTCTCCTCATTGGCTTTTTGAACCTCTTCTGCCAATTGAGTTAGGCTAGTTTTCAAGGTGTTAATTTCTTCAACATTTTTTTGGTTCTCCTTTAGCAGGGAGCTGATCTGCTTTTCATGCTTCTCTTTCATCCCTCTCATTTCTCTTCCCAGTTTTTCCTCCACCTCTCTAACTTGATTTTCAAAATTCTTTTTGAGCTCTTCCATGGCCTGAGCCCATTGGGTGGGCTGGGACACAGAATCCTTGATTTCTGTGTCTTTGCCTGATGGTAAGCATTGTTCTTCCTCATCAGAAAGGAAGGGAGGAAATGTCTGTTCTCCAAGAAAGTAGCCTTCAATAGTTTTATTTCTTTTCCCTTTTCTGGGCATTCTCCCCAGCCAGTGACTTGACCTCTGAATATTCTCCTCACACCCACCTGGCCTCCTGATCCTCCCAGCCAGCGTTTGGGGACTGAGATTCAAATGCTGCTTCCCGCCTTAGGGCTTTTGGCAGGGGCAGGGCTGCTATTCAGTGTGAGAATTAAGTTCAGGTGGTCAGGTCGGGGCAGGGCAGCCTCTCAGGCTCAGTTCCCTCAGGGGGTTTATGTACAGACCTTCCATAATGGATCCAGGCTCCCGCCTGCTTGGGGAGCCCCTGTCTGCAGCCGCCTCTCAGCTTCTATCTCCCGGGGGGGCCCGAGCCATGGGGGCATCCCACTCCCCTCTCGACCCGCCAAAGAGACTCTCTCACCAACCCCCGTCACCTGTGGGTGGAGGGGCTTGTGCGGCTGCTGGAGATCCTGTCCCTGAAGCCTGCTCGGATCTGTACCTCTCGGAGCCGTGGCCGCCGCAGGTCTGGGCTGGGCTCCGCGTCTGCAGCGTGACGGACCTTTTGCTAGACGTTTGCAGGTCCCTCTGTGGGTGGAGGGACCCGCGTGGCCGCTGGAGATCCCGTCCCCGTAGCCCACTCGGATCTTTTCCTCACGATGTCGCGGCCGCTGCAGGGCTGTCCTCTGCTTCCAGCCCTGGTGCCCAGTCCGCAGCGCGAAGGACCCCCTGCGAGAGGTTTGCAGGTCTCTCCGGAACAGAAATCTCCCTCGCTCCAATATTCCGTGGCCTCTGGGTGCAGAATTTACCGTGAGTTGGTCCCCTCTAGCCGTTCTGTGGGTTGTGGGTTCGGAGCTATGTGTATGTGCGTCTTTCTACTCCGCCATCTTGGCTCCGCCTGGTGATTATTTTTTTAAGGAAATTTCTTTAGTATATTTTTTGGTCCTTCTTTACCAAGATGTTGAGTTTTTTCATGATTTTCTTGCCATCACTCTCATTTCTTTTCCCAACATATCTTATTTGATTTTTAAACTCCTTATTTAGCTCTTCTGGAAATTCATTTTAGACCCAAGACCAATTCACAATTTTTCTTTGCAGGTAGCTGTTTTGATGCTATTGTCTTCTTCTGAGCCTGTGTTTTGGTCTTTCTGTCACCATAGTAACTTTCTACTGTCAAGTTCTTCTTTTGTTGTTTGCTCAATTTTCTAGCCTATTTCTTGCCTTTGAACTTTATGTTAAAGTTGGGCTCTGCTCCCAGCATGGAGGGGATACTGTTCCAAGTCTCATTTTTTTCATGCCACTGTTTTCAGAGCTACTTCTGGGGGTTTGTAAGTTTTAAATTCTTCCAAGATGGTATGATCTAAAGGAATATGTGGTCACTGCCTCCTCTAGGAGCCACCACTGCCACCACTACCACTGAAGATTCACTCACCCCCAAGGCCTGCTGCCGGCTTGCCAGGGCACAACCTGAGTTGGACTGGGGCTCCACTCTCACCCCAGTGAGACAGACCTTTGCTACTGACCTCCCAAGTTATCTTGGGCTGGATAATTTTTTTCACCCCATTCTTTTGTTGCTTCTGCCACTCTAGAAATAATTTTGAGATGTTATTTTAAAATTGTTTGGAGGGGAATTTGGGAGAGTTTAGATGAGTCCCTGCCACCTTAGCTCTGTCATTCTTGTGCATCATCTATTCTTGGCATATTGTCTTTTGGTACCATCCTGACCCCTATAAAAGAACCCCACATCTATATATTTGCCAATACTTGATTTCTTTTAATGATCCTTTGAGAAATTCTAGAGATGCCCAATCTGCTTACTTAGATGACTTTCTCACTGTAGTCTCATGTCAGCATTATTATGTGGAACATAAGGCTGATAACCAAAGATCTTGTGAGTATCCTGAAAGCTGTGGGTTTTGCTGTCCTACTTTGGTGAGTTTGACACTTCTGTGCCTGGATGTTGTCACCCTCAAAACCAGGAGTTCTTAACTTAGGGCTCATGAAATTGTTTTTTAAAAAATGTTTTGATAACAAATCCTTTGTAATTATGTATTTTATTTTATGAATTTAAAAGCTATGATTTTGAGAATCCACAGGCTTCACTAGATTGTCAAAGGAGTCCATGACACAAATGAGGTTGAGAAGACTGACCTGGAAGCCATTATTTCTTTCTCAGTGACTTTTAACTGGCTTTATTGCACCTAAGATACAGCCAAATCTTTTTCTGCTACTTAATGGAAAATGGTGAATTCCACCCAAAGCTCATAGCTCTCTACTCACAAGCCATGAGCTGGCTGTGTAAATCTGGCTGGGCACTTAGTCACCTAACAGTTCAAAGATTTCCTCCTACAGGTGGACCACACCCTGTCCTGCAGTGTTGGTCCAATTTGAGAAGGAAGGATATACAGCAACAACCACTAACCCAACTCCAGCTATGTGGTACAAGACCTGAGTTCTAATCCTGCCTCAGACATTTATTTATTACATGACCCTGGGCAAGTTACTTAATCTCTCTATGCCTCAATTTACCCATCTGTAAAATTGAGGAGGGAGGTTGAACTCAATGTCCTACAAGGCCTCCTCAAGTTCTAAATCTATGATCCTGTACATCTCTTGCATGGAACATAAGATGAGGAGTTTTGGCCAAGCAGCAGATCATTCTTTGTGAAAAGGATTTCTATAGGATAGAGCTAGCTGCTTCAGGTTTAAGTCTACATGTGGACTGATCACAGGCATACTCATTTGAATTTGGATTGAATAACTGGATTGAATCAGGCACACAGTGCTGATCTCAACAGATTTGTGCCTTCTGGGAAATCAGAGAGTACACTCCCTTTTGGGAATTCTCATGACTGTTAAGGTGCCTTGAAGCTGATTGAAGCCACAACACCAGAACTCCCCTTTTCCTTGGACCCTCTGGAGTCTTCTGAGCCCTCAACCTGCTTACAAAGTTCTGACACTCGACTCGTGGTGACTCATTAGGAAATGCTAGTTTTGATTCATTTTTTTTCCCTTACTTCTTATATCCAAATCCAGGCTAGACCTAGAGAGCCCATTAATTCTAGTGACAGAACTTCTAGACAGAAATTCCCAAGGTGGAGCCAAACCCGGACTGGCCTCTCAAACATGGACTGGCCTCTCATGACAAGGAGTGTGGCTGCTGCTGGTCCCAGTCATGCTCCTGACTTTCAGTTCAAGTCAGCTCCTGGGAATAGATCCTGGCTTAAAGGGAGCTCCCAGATACACCTGTTATCACTAACATATGAATAGGATAGCCTTATTGGTAATAGAAGGATTGGGTTTGGGCAAGGCTGGTGGGGAGATTTGTGATACCTGCTGTGTGAGCGTACTGGGTTATTTAATAGAGAGGGTCTGACAGGTTTAGAAGTGAGCATTCCAGAATACAGGGCTAAGTTTCCTCATGTGTAAAACGTGGGTTTTGATCTAGATAACCATTAAAGTCTTTTCAAGCTCCAAATTCTATAATTTTCTGACACTAAGTGGGACACTACTCAAACCTCTCCCTTTGTACCACAGGTTCCTCTAACATGAAGATTACATGTTAATTTACTTATAAATATTCTACATCTATCATTTTGCACAGTGCTTGCCCATGGTATGAGTTTAATAAATGTTTTTTGTCTAATTCAGACTTTTCTCATGAAAATTGAGGAATTTTTTCTTCCAGTTGTCATTTCATCTCTCTGTAAGCTTCACAATCTAAGCCCAGTCTATTTTCCAGGCTTTCTACACCTTGTTTCCCTGCATTCCAACTGAACTGTCCTACTCGCTGTCCCTCAAGTTCAAAGTCCCATTTCCTGCCACCATTCCTTTGTATAGACTTTACCTGGAATGCACTCCCTCCTCCTTTCCATCTCTTAGAATCCTTAGTTTATTTCAAGGCTTGCTGACCTTGAGTGCCATCTCCCAGGAAACTTTTCCTTATTCTCCTCCTTCTTAGTGATCTCTCCCTCCTCAAATGACCATGTTTAGAGTTAGATAGGAGACATCCGAGTTTATGTAGTCCAATCTCCTCTTTTTACAGAAAAAGAAACATATATATATGTAAAATCTGTTTATATGTTGGATTTCTTCATTGGAATGGAATCTCCTTGAGGGCAGGAATTTTGTTATTTTTCCTTTGTGTTCCTAGTACCTAGTAGAAAGCCTCACACATAGTAGGTGCTTAATAAATGCTTGTTAGATTGAATTGAATCAGATTGTATTCACTTCCAAGAAAATTCAGGTTCGGGGAGAGCATGATGAGGGGGGACATAATGTCCATGGCACCTTAGTCTTTCATGTGACTAGATATCTCAGGGTAGCTGGGTGGTGCAGTAGATAGAGCACCAGTGCAGGAGTCAGGAGTTCAAATCTCACCTCAGACACTTGATGCTCACTAGCTGTGTGACCTTGGGCAAGTCACTTAACCTCAATTGCCTCATCCTGGGTCATCTCCAGTCATCCTGATGAATATCTAGTCACTGGATTCAGATGGTTCTGGAGGAGAAGTGAAGCTGGTGACCTGCACAGCCCTTCCTCACTCAAAACAAAGTCAAGGGCAAGTCATGTCATTATTTCTCTGATGGCATGGTCTTCTTCAGCAATGAAGGACAAACATATATACATATCTCTGCATCATTTGTAGGTCTGACTTAAGGATGTAGGAGAAAGAGCAGAGGACTTGGTCAATCATTTTATTTCTCTGAATGACAATTCTACAAATGTTGATTAAGGGCAGGTTCAGACTATAGATTGTATGGCTCATGGGCCCATGAGGTTTGGCTATAGCTTGTGATTGAGCTTATAATGTAGTAGGAGAATAAAGATACAAATAGAGGTATAGAAGCAGGATGAGATAATGGGGAGAGAGTGTGGAAGTCAGGAATATTTGTGTTCAAGTGTATCTTGATACCTTCTCATACCTTCTCACTGCCCACAGCAACCCTCTAAGACTAAAATTTGTAGAACAAATGTTGATCTTCATTAATCAAAGGGGATTCCTTACCCAAAGTTCCCCAGACCAAATAATAATAGCTTCTCCCACAAAGAAAATGTTAGATAACTATGACACACAGCATTATATGATAATAGAGTTGCAAACCAATATGCTTTAAGGTAGGCTGAGTTTAGATTGTGAAGCTTACAGAGAAATGAAATGACAAACTGGATGACAAAATTTCTAAATTTTCATGAAAAAAGTCTGAAGTAGACCAAAAAAGTTTATTTTTCCTACCCAGAGATTCTCCCTCCCAGAAAATAACAGCCCACCCCTCCCCCAAAGAAAATGGCAGCTATGATATATGGTATTATAAGGTAAATGTATTAGAGAGTTGTAAAGCAATGTGCTTTGTGAGGTCTGAGATGGGCAAGGTTGGTACCTACCAGGAGAACCAAGGAAGCCTTTCTGGAAGAAGTATATTCCATTTGAGTTGGGCATTAAAGGAGAGATAGGAATTCATAGACTGCTTCTGGTTTTAGATCTGCTAATTAATCATTCTTTTAGGAAACTGCTTATTATCAAAAATTGGATTTTTTTAGACTTCCAACTCCTTGGCTATAAAACTATTGTGACTGGAGGGTCATTTTCCATAGCCACCATGTAAAAATAATCCCTCAATGAGTTGGAGAGGAGTATTTGTTTATCGAAATGGATGTTTCTGCCCACCATTAGTCTAGAGCAGGGGTTCTTAACTTGGGGTCCAGACATTTCAAAGAGGGACATAAATTTGGGTGAGAAAAATCATGTCTTTATTTTGAATAACCTCTAACTGGAAGTTAGCATTTCTTTTAATTATGAATTTTTTTAAAAAACATTTTCCTGAGAAGAGGCTTATAGATTTCCCCAGATGGCCAAAGGGGTCTGGATATGACACACTCCAAAAGGTTAAGAAGCCCTGGTCTAGAGACTGTGCTTCTTTTAACACCTGGTTATCACCTGCAACCATCAATTTATTTTTAACGTTCTAAGGAAGTTCAGTCACATGAAGAGCTGATGTTTCAAAAGACCAGAAAATTGTACCTCAGTGCTTTGCATGTCCATTTTTGTCTCTCAAAATATCCTGTGCAGTAGAGAGTACATGTGTTATTTATCTCCTTTTTACACTTAAGACAACCTGGATGCAGAGGAGTAAACTGAATTGCCAAGTTCCCATAACTATTCCTTGAGGCAGAAAAAAAGCTGGAACTCAGATCTTCTGATGGCCTAAGTTCAGGGGTCTTTCTACTATTAACTCTGCTTCACATTGCCCTGTAATAGATTATGTGGGAGAGAACAAAAAATAAGTAGGGAATAAGAGAGAAACGCTACCTTAAGTCATCTGATCAAAATGATCAAACTTCAGGTGGCTTTCAGGCTAACAACAAGTCTGACCAAGAAGGCAATGAAAAGAAAAATCTTAGATTTTTTAAAAAGAAAATGACAAAATCTTTAACTGTAATTTTCACATAGATTAAAGAAATAGTAAAGGTAAATATTTAATATGTCTCCCCAACGTTTTTTTTTTTTTAAAAGGAGGAACTTTCTGTACAAGGACCTAGGATTACACTTGCCATTAAAACACACACACACACACACACACACGCACGCACGCACACACACACAGAGTTTATGGTAGGTGAATGCGATGCAATACTATTGTACCATAAGAAATGGTGAAAGGAATTGTTTTAGAGAGACCTAGAAAGACTTGTATTGACTGATATAAGAGTGAAAGGAGCAGAACCAGGAAAACAAATTATACAATAAGAACGTGATTATAAAAACAAAGACTAATCATGAGTCTGAGAGGACTAGTGACCACTGAAGCATGCTGCCCACATCCTGACGGAGAAGTGATAGACTCAAGGTGTAAGACAGTGTGATCGTTGTTCGTGGGGTTTTGTTTTTCTTTTTTAATGATGGAGAGTGGCGGAGAAAAAATGTTTGGTTCTTGTTGTTGTTCACTGAAAAAAATAAAATTTAACTGATTTTGGTTGCTTTCTGGGATCCCTCCATTGAAATTGTTTTCTGAGCCCCATTGTGGCATGGAGGTGGCTCTAGGTTCTTGAAGGTTGTGCCATGGGAGAGAAAGTTCTGTTGGATCCTGTCTAATCCGAAAAGGTCTCAAACACAACCCTGTATTTATGGACTACGTACTTGATATTCAAGGCCCAGCCCAATTAAGCATTGAGTCTCTTCAACAGATTGGCTGCAGAATGATGACTTTCAAGAAATCATTTGTAGTTTAACCATTGAGAATCTTTCCAAGTTCAATTCCCCCACTCCCTTCCATTTGGTTCCTGTCTTACCCAACATTTACCAAAAATATGTAAGCATAACAGAAAGGGTAAAAAAGTGGTGGAAATTAGCAAGATTTTTCAAATTGGTTATCATTAATTTAATTTTTACCTTATCAAAATTTGGAAGAAAAAAGAGACATCTAGATCAGAGATTCCTCCTTTCTAAACTAAGTGGCACTTGTACATTCATGGTAGAAATAAGGTCGGCAAAGTAATTTATAGTGACTGGCATTTATATACCGCTTTAATACTTGTTGCATGTATTATATAAACTGACACCCCTGTGAGGTAGATATAATTTAATGTTTTTACTTAAATTATTTTCAGGCAACAAAAATCCATTTTTTCCCTCTTTTTGCTACTCCACCAAACAAACAAAATCCCTCTAACAACCACAGTGTTGGCTCTATGCCTTAAATCTGTCACCTCTCTGTGAAGGGACTGGAGCATGCTTTAATAGTGATCGGTCCTCTCCCAGTCATGGGGGGTCATTGTAATGATGAAAGTTCTTACAGCTTTCAATGTTGTTTGTTTATACAAATTTGTTGTTAATGTGGAAATTGCTATGCCTGTTGGACAGATGAGGAAGCAGGCCCAGGGATCAAATGAATTGCTGAGGGTCACCCAATTACTAAATGTATAAGGAAGGATTTGAACTCCAGCTTACCCAGTCCCAGGAAATCCAGGAGACCATACATTATACCACATTGCCTGTCTGGCATTATACCATTATATCTCATAGTTACCACACTGAATTGCCTGTTGTTTTCCTGGGCCAGATCATAATCATTCTGACAGTGCAATGAAGCCAGATATATATATTTTTAAATTTTCATTTATATTACAGTCAAATCATTCTTTTTCTTCTAGAGTAGTTGCTGTTGGCTCCCTCCTTTCTCCTTTTCTCACAGCCCTTGGCTTGTGTCACCAATCATTAATCACTAATCTAGAGTAGTTGGTTTCCCCCCTTACTTTAGAGACTTTTCCTTCTTTCCTCTCCTTTCCTAAAGTTTGAGACGAGTCTTTCACCTGGGGGGAGCAGGTTCACTGTGTTTCACATTGACCTGTAGCTCTTGGCTCTCAGACTCTCTTGTCTGGCTGTTTGGGGCAGGTATTGATCAGAGGGAATTTTGCTGAAGCTGCACTAGAGGGTTTAATCTCCGTCCCTGCTTGGCCACTACTTTGTGACCAGGGGCAAGTACTTATTTTACTAGCAGAAAAGTTGGAAAGGTAATTCCTCATGGGGATGTAAAGGTGAAAAATGGGCAAGGTGGTAGGCACAAAGACTGAAAATAAGGGCTGACTATGATAGATTCCCTTCTACTTAATTTGGGGCTGCAGTTTTAAAACCAGATATTTGTAATGGGAGGGAAGGGGGAACTTAATTTAGTTTAAATGGTTAGTATCATGAGGAATAAGGAAGTTAACTAGTGTGCAAGTCATTTCATTCCTTGGAACCTCAGTTATCTCATGTATAATATGGAGATAGTAATGACTAAACTTCCTGAAGGCAGGGAGCTTGAACAACATGATATTTTGAGGTCCCTAGCTGTATACATCTTCTATTTTATTTTTTGGCAAATAGTATTTTTTTTTCTAACTACACATAAAAATTGTTTTCAATATTCAGTTTAAATAGGATTTTGAGTTTCAATTTTTCTCTCCATCTCTCCCTCCTTTCTTCCCAGCCCTCCCCCCCTCAAGATGGCAAGCAATCGAGTATAGGTTATACATATACAATCATATAGACATATTTCCGCATTAGTCATGTTGTGAAAGAAGAAACAGAACAAAAGGGAAAAGTCACAAAAAAACAAAGAAAAAAGTGAAAATGATATATTTTTATCTGCATTTAGATTCCATAACAGTTTCTCTGGAAGTGGATCATATTTTCCATCATGAGTCCTTTGGAATTATCTGTATTGATCACTGTATTGCTGAGAAGAGCTAAGTCAATCACAGTTGATCATAGCACAATGTTGCTGTTACTATGTATGAGTGTTCTCCTGTTTCTTCTCACTTCACTCAGCATCAGTTCATATATGTCTTTCCAGATTTTTCTGAAATCTTCCTGCTCATCATTTCTTATAGCACAATCGTATTCTATTACATTCATATACCACAACTTGTTCAGCCATTCGCCAGTTGATGCACATCCCCTAGTTTTCCAGCTCCTAGTCACCACTAAAAGAGCTGCTATAAATATTTTTGTATATGTAGATCCTTTTCCCTTTTTATGATCTTTTGGGATACAGCCCTAGAAGTGATATTGCTGGATCAAAGCCTATGCACAGTTTGGTTGCCATTTGGACATGGTTCCAAATTGCTCTCCAGAATGGTTGCATCCATTATAACTACGACAATACATTAATGTCCAAATTTTCCCCACATCTTCTCCGACATTTATCATTTTCCTTTTCTGTCATATTAGCCAATCTGATGGGTTTCAAGTAGTACCTCAAAGTTGTTTTAATTTGAATTTCTCTAATCAATGGTGATTTAGATCATTTTTATATGACTATGGATAGCTTTAATTTCTTCATCTGAAAATTGTCTGTTCATATCCTTTGACAGTTTATCAATTGGGGAATGACTTGGTATATGTCTTTTTAGCAAGGAATCAGAGCATATGTTGCCCACGGAAGGGACCAGGGGCCAGGCTCATCCCTATACATGCTTCATGGGATGGGCCGTATTACAGATAGAAGTTGGTATAGGTTTTAAGAGAGATCATAAAGAGTAGTGAATGTGGACAGACTTTGAAGTCAGGAAGACTCGGACTCAAGTGATTCTTTTGACAGAGACTGTGTCAGTGATGTATTGGTAGAGAGAATTTGCTCACTGGGAGTTCTTTATACTTATGAAATCACAAATCTCAACCAAAAAAAACTTTGAAGACTTTTTATGCAGTTTCCTGTTCAGGAGAGAAGGGAGAATCATTTAAAACAGCCAAGAGAATTGAATTAGGGTGGTATACCCACAGGTTCCCCAGTAGCCTGAAAGAATGAATCCATATTTCCAAATAGAAGCAGAGGGACAACCTTAGCAACTAAAAGAGAGAATGACAGAGCCAGAAAAAGCCTTAGGAACCTTCCAAGGTTTTTGCATGTGTATTTTATAGAGGAAGAAACTGAGTGAGGCCCAGAGAGACTTGATCACTTGCCTGAAGTCATGTGGCTGGTTAGTGGTAAGATAGCATCGAGTTCCAAACCCAATCGCCCAGTTCTGAAGAGAATGCACACTCCAAAATGTGTGTTCCAAGCCTCATTGGTCACTGTTGAATGTATGTTCCCAAATCTCCTGCTGCTGTGCACAAATCTTCATATCTCACTCTAATATTAAAATGGTGGCCTCTTAATGGGTTACAACAAGAGTTGTAAGCAAGCATATGGAGCAGCTTCCCTAAAAACCTCATGGCTAATTGTCCCTTAGGACTGCTTTCCAACCCCTTGTGTGTCCCCAAGGTGGAATGCAGAGAGTAGAACAGATCACCATCGGCATTTTTGTCCATTATTCCCCAGCATCAGTCATGACTCTCTCTGGTTATGTCAAAGCCAATGATTGCATCTAAAATATGCTCTCTGTTTAATTTTCTTATGAATATTTGCTGGGGTAAGCAATCCCTTCATAGGTCTCCAAATATAGCTATCATTATTTGGGTGGTATTAGAAGGCATTTAGCCTTCCTCACATCTGCATAAATGTCTAATATTTTATTATCGTTGCATAATTTGTTCCTTGCATAATTCCTCAAATAAATGAGAATAAAGTGAATATAGGCTGAAGAGGTGGGGTTGTGGGTACTTTCAATTGGGTCAGCCTTGATCTTAAGCTATATTAATTAATGATCTGATTTGATTGCATAGGGAAGATCAAAAACACAGGATTTCAGGGTCATAGGGAAGAATAATTTCTTCCATCAGGGGTAAAAACAGCCCTACACAATGCCTGAAATTCCACCATTAGTGTGTCAAATGGTCTTTTTTTTTTTTTAATTTATTTTCAGTGTTCCAAAATCACTACTAAACAACCTAGATTGGTCTTTTCTTATTCTGAATTATTTTTAAATTCAAGTACTCCCCTGGGAAAGGAAATGCATAAAATAAACAAATGTTTATTGAGGTCTACTAGGTGCAAAGGCTGATCTGGCAGAGATAACTAGGACAATAGATTTATAGCTACAAGCAACTCCATTTTACTGAAGTGAAAGCCAATCCCTGAAAAGTTAAGTGACTTACCCAAAGTCACACAGGTAGTAATGGACATTTGATTTGAATTCAGGTTTTCTGACTTCAAAGCTAGCTCTTTTTCCACTTTACTAGTACTTCTTCTGATACGTAGGACAGAGTTTTGTAACATGTAATTTATAATTGATTAGAGGAGCTAAGACATGGCAACATATAACTATAATTGTACATGAGAGGTATAAGCAAATTGCCATGTGAATTCCAAGGAAGGAAAGATCACTTACTCTAGGAAAGGAAGCTCAGAGGAGGCTTCACAGAAAAGATGTTTTTTGTCCTAGGCCGTGAAGGATGAGATGTAGGCCCATAGAGAAAAGGAAAGAGAACAAGCACTGGGAATAACAACTGCAAAGATATGGAAATGGGAAAACAGAAATAGTATCATTTGACTGGATAATAGCACAGGAAAGGAAGAGGTACAAGGTTTGGATCCCAATGTGAGAAACCTTGAATAAGGCTAAGGACTTGAGATAACCACTCATAGAATTTCAGAAGTGGAAGAAACCATAAGGTCTTCCAACTCATTGGTCATCCAACCCATGCCTGAGCACAAATCCCACAGCCATCTTCTCCAGCCTTCTCAAGTCTTTGCTTGAAGGGGGACCTCAGCCCCTCCTAAGGCAGATTTTTCTTTTGGTAGAGCCTATATTTGTTACTTCTCATGCCCTACCAAACGCTAAGAAAATGTAAGCTCTGGGGGCAACTTTGGCTTTGTTATCTTCAGCACCTAGTACAGCACCTTTAACACAGTAGGAGCTTAATCAATGCTTATGGTGGCACTGGCTCCTAGGGTGAGCTATTGGTGGATAGCCTGGCAAACAGAGAGAAGAGAAGAAAAGGGTTGGGAGAGGGTTCCATTGGATGATGTCATGCTTTTGCCTAGGGTGACTGTCAGTTACTCACTTCCTTCCTTCCACCAGTTCTGCTTTGAGCACAAGTGAGTGGTAGAGATAGAGCTAAACCGCTCCTGATTAAGATCAGATTTGCCTGCTGGCCTTGGAGAGAACTTCCTTCTCTCTGCCTTAGTTGCTTTTTATTGTAGCCAGCTCTGACAGGCTGATGAGAGCTGATGTGTAAGCATGTCAACGTAAACATTTACACCTTGGAAATCAGCAAAAGCTACACATCAGAGCTTAATTTATTGTTTTGTTGCTGGTGTAGACTTAATAAAGTGATAGGGAAAATGTTCATAATGCACAATGAATTTAAAAGCAGGTCCCCTACACATTTGTTGTTGTTTCTGTGGTTTTGTTTTGTTTTGTTTTGTTTTTTACTACTGGTTGTTAAACATTTACCAGCGTATCCCTGTCATATTTATCCACCAGACACAACTGGTATGTGGCCTGACAGAAGTGCCAAACAGTACAGACTGGTGCAAAGAGCAGCTGAGTGGAGCATAGAAGGCCTGGCTTGGGGTACATATTGTCTCATCCAGTTATATAACTGGATGAAATAATTTCACTTTTTTGATCATCACTTTCCTCATTTGTAAATAAGACAACAATCAGTGATAAGCCTACTTTGTGGCCGGTACTTTGCTAGGTCAGGGGATACAAATGACAAAAATGAAATAATTCATGCCTGTAGGGAGCTTACATTAGATTGGGAATGCAACATGTACCCATATAGAAATCTAGAAAACTTATACGAAACAGGTACATGATGGTTTGGGGGCAAGGGTGGGAGGTGACAGCTGAAAGGTAGCTCTTGAGCTAAGCCATGAAAGAAACTGAGAATTGTAAGACTCAGAAGGGAGGAGGGCATATGTTGTAGGATCATGCTGGGGAGAGGGATGGAGGTGGGGGTGGGAAGGATGGGGACAAAAACCTTGTTCAGAATCCAGAGTGTAAAGTCAAATTGGACAATACAGGCAAGATTCCATGTTTAGGAGGTGGACTGGGGGTTGGCTTTCAGCCATCTAGTTCAATTTAATCCACATTAAGGAAGCACTTACTATTTTCAGAGTACTGTCAATCAATCAACAAGCTTACTATGTATGCTCCAAGCACTGTACTAAATGCTGGAGATATAAAGATAAGCAAAACCAGCGCACCTGTTCTCAGGAAGCTCACATTGTAATGGGGGAGACAACATTAAAGAAACCACAGATACACAAGATGTATACAGGATAAATTGAGGATAACCTCAGAATTGAGGCGGAAGGTAGCCAGGGTTTCCAGGAGGCAGATGATAGGAGGGAGAGAATTTGAAACATGGGAGATAGATTGTGAAAAGAAACAGACAAGATATGGACTATTGTGTCTGTTGGAATGAGAAGACCAGTGTCATTGAATTGCAGAGGATGTGGAGAAAAATAAAGTGTAAGGAGACTGGAGAGGTAGGAAGGAACCAGGGTACAAAGGAGTCTTTTTTTCTTCTTTTTTAAAATAATTTGTTTAATTTTAGTTTTAAACATTCACTTGTATAAGCTTTTGAGTTTTAAATTTTCTTTGCCTCCCTCCCTTACCTCTCATGGCATACGTGCAAACTGATAAAGACTCTATGTGTAATACATTCATATTAAACATATTTTCACATTAATTACGTTGGGAGGAAGAATTACAATGAATAGGAGAAACCACAAGAAAGAAAAAAGAAAAGAAAAAAAGAGAGAGCAAATAGTATGTTTTAATCTGCATTCAGACTCCATAGTTCTTTCTCTGAATGTGGACAGCATTTTATGGAGGAGCTTTAAAAGTTAAACAGATTTTCTATGATCCTGGAGGTGATAGGGAGCCACTGGAGTGTAATGAGTGGAGGGCAGGGGTGACATGGGTAGACCTGCTTTTTAGGAAGCTCACTTTGGCATGGATTGGATTGTGGAGTGACTTGAGACAGAGAGATCAATCAGGAGACCCCTGTAGTAGTCCAGCCCTGAGGAAATAAAAACCCTGAATCAGGATGGGCAGCTGTAAGAGGGAAGAAAAGGAGGCCCGTAGGAGGGATTCTCTGAAGGCAGAAATAACAGGACCTCTCCCCATACTGACTGTGTGTGTGTAGGAGGAACCAGAAATTAGGAAGCACAAGTCGTTGGAGGCCAAGGACTTACACCCCAAATGGTGAATGCAAGTGAGGAGTCAAGAATGACATCTACGTAGGGAACCTGGATGTTTGATTGGGAGGAGGGTGGTACCCTCAACAAAAACAGGAAAATTTAGAAGAATGGAGGTTTACAGGGGAAAGAGGATTTTAGGGGAAAGCCCTGTGTTAAGTTGTCCAGTCATTTTTAGTAGTGTCTGACTCTTTGTGACCCCATTTGGGGTTTTCTTGGTAGAGATACTAGAGTGGTTTGCTATTTTCTTCTTCAGCTCACTTTACAGATGAGGAAACTGAGGCAAACAGGGTTAAGTGACTTGTCCAGGGTCAAACAGCTAGGAAGTGTCTGAGGCTGGATTTGAACTCAAGAAATTGAGTCTTCCTGACTCTAGGGCTAGCACCATCCATCGAAACATCTAGCTACCCCCTACATAAAGTAGCTCTCTGTATTAAATTCGACAGGCATTTATTAAGTCCCCACTATGTGCCTGGCATGGTGTTGGATACAGGGGACAGAAAGAAAAAAAGGAAACCATGCCTACCTTGAAGAAGGTTACATTTTACTCTATAATAAGATTTGAATAATATTTTCAACCTCACAGGGCTATTGTGAGGGAAATTTGCAAATCTTTTTAAAAATTATTATTACTTTATTTGCTTTCAGTTTTCGACAATCACTTCCATATGTTTTAAATTTTTCCCCCTCCCTCCAAAAGACAGCATGAAGTCTTGTATGGGTTCTACACAATACTCTTACAAAACACATTTTCACATTAGTCATGTTGCATAGAAGAATTAAAACAAATGGGAGAAACCGTGAGAAAAACCAAAACAAACCAAAACATAACATGAGAAAATAGTCTGCTTCATTCTGCATTCTGATTCCATAGTTTTTTCTCTGGATGTGGATGGCGTTTTGCATCAATAGTCCTTTGGGAATGTTTTAGTCCTTGCATTGCTGAGAAGGGCTGTCTGTCTGAAACAGTCCTTGCACACTGGCTGTTACTGTGTATAATGTTCTTCTGGTTCTGCTCATTTCACTCAGCATCAGTTCCTATAAGTCTTTCCAGGTTTTTCTGAAGTCTAGGGCTTTGCAGATCTTAAAGAACTACAAAATTCTCTGCTAAGATGTAGCTTAGTGCATTGGAAGAGGGGCTGCCTCTGGAGTCCGAGGAGCTAAGTTCAGATCTCACTTAGGCTCTGCTAAACCTTGAACAAATGAATTAACCTCTTTGGACCTCTGTTTCCTTATCTGTAAAACCAGAGGTTCAAGCTAGCCTAACATCCTTAAAGATTTTAGTCAACGATAATGAAATAATAATGATAATTTAGTTCTGCCCGTTCTTTCTCCTGGATGTCCCACAGTCAAATCTCGGAGGATTAACTCCGTGGTGGGATAATATCTGCTTCCAAAGAGTTTCTTTTCTGTAAGGACGGGCCATTTATATCTAGAACACAACAAAGACTATCCACAGGAAGCATCAATAAAAACCAATTAAAATGCTAATTGATTCAATTAATGTCTGAGCACAGATGCAGAGCCTTTTAGAATTGGAAGGAGCTGTTGAGGTCTTCTGGTTCGACGTCTCATGTTCCTCATCTCTAAAATGAGGGCTGGGAACTAGATGACCTTGAAGGTCCCTTGCCAGCTCTCAATATATGACCCAATGTGATCCATGGATCCCTCCATTTTACAGATGAGGAAACTGAGGTCCAGAGCCGCAGAGTAACCAACTCAAAGTCACACAGCAATTTAGGGTGGAACCAGACTGTAGATGAGTGTTCTTTTCATAGTATTGGGAAATACTCAGTGAAGTCACCTTAGCCAGAAAATGCTTTGTCAAAGCAGCTTGTCAGTTGTAAGTCAGGGTGAGAGCATCAAGTGAGGAAATGGAGGAGAAAAGCGGAGTTTTACTCAATGCGTCATAGGAGGGGGCAGAGATGAATAGCAAGCCAGCTCTCAACTTCAAATCGAGTTCTGTTTTCACTATATTATTCCTTAATGAAGATGCTCATCTTGACAAACAACTCTTCTCTTATTTAACTATAATCCTCTTGAATTTTGTCTTATTCCAAAAGGCTGACTAGTCAGATTACTCTGTGTGTGGGGGGGGGGGGGGGGGAAGGGTTCAGTCTTTCTGTACCTATTTTCACTCTGTGGGTTTCTGCTAGGAAACAACACCTGCAAAGCAGAGAAGGTGATTATTTGGGGTGCAGGGTCTTCACCTCCAACTGCTTTCACTTCCTAATTTCTGGTTTCACCTACATTTATCAAGAAGGTTCAGGGAGGAAAAGGAAGGGGAGATGATCTTGTATGATTGTATTTGGGAGTTGAGAAAGGCAAAGGCTGTGTATCTGAGGCAGATTTTTGGTGGATTTCCAATTCTGTCTGTACAATAGGAAACCACCTACTCTCTGGCTTCATGGTTCAGCACGGAGACTCATGCACAAAGGGAAAATTAGCCCTCTTCCTGTGCTGCTGCCACACTATGCTTTCTAAAAAATGGCAGCTAGGTGGTACAGTAGATAGAGCTCTGGGCTTGGAGCCAGAAAGATCTGAGTTCATATTCAGTCTCAGACATTTGCTAGCTTTGTGACCTTGAGCAAGTTACTTAACCTCTGTCTACCTCAGTTTCCTGTAAAGTGAGGATCATAATAGCACCTTGGACTCATAACTTCTGTCTGCCTCAGTTTCTTCAGATGTAAAATGAGGATCATAATAGCACTGCCTCTCAGGGTTGTTGTGAGGATGAAATGAGATAATACTTGTACAAAAAGAGCTTACTACAGTGCCTGGCACATAGTAGGTGCTATATAAATGCTAGCGGTAATGACAATGGTGATAGTGATGAAATTTATGTACCATTAATCACCCTTAGGGTATCTTAGAGGAAGGACTGTTGTTATTGTCCAGGATTTGAACTCAGCATCATTGAGTTAGAGAGAAGGACCTGTCAGTCCATCTAATTCAAGAAGAAACTGAGAACCATAGAGTTAGAACGTAGTCAAGCAGGGATTTGAACCGCCAGTCTTCTATTCTAATACCAGTGCTTTTCTCACTCTGCCTTCCTTCGGACCACTGGCTTAATGGTCCCTTACCTCTCACTTGACCCAGTACGCTTTTGGAAATGGTATATATGTTTCTATGTCTTCTTAGGGTCAAGCTTGGTCATTATAATTACACCATGTTTTGTTTTTATTTTTGTTGCCATTTTAATTTGCATTGTTATATTCAGGTGTGTATTGCTATGTCTACTATTTAGTCATTTCAATTGTGCCTGACTCCTCATATCTCATTTGGGGTTTTGTTGACAAAGATACGAGAGTGGTTTGTTATTTCCTTCTAAGTTCATTTTACAGATGAGGAAACTGAGACAGACAGGGTTAAGTGACTTTCCAAGGGTCACACATCTAGTGAGTGTCTGAGGCCAGATTTGAACTCAGGAAGAAGGGTATTCAGGTCCAGCACTCTATCCACTGTGCCACCCAGCTACCCAAATATGTCTATATGTTTATATGTGGTTGTGTGTACGTAACAATATTTGTATGTTGTTATCCTGGTTCTGCTTCCTTCACATACCTTTTTGTCTTTTTTTTTCAGCCCCATCATTTAACAGGTGAGCACACAGAGATATATGGAGGTAAAGGATCCAAGCCAGGAAGGGGCAGGGCTAGGATTTGAGCCCACATCCTCTAGCTTCAAAGTCAGTCTTGCTTATTGGGGCCAGTGGGCTGCCTCCGACTGTTGGTAGATCTCTGGGGGAGCATCATGGTGACATTAGGTCTTTTTTCCATTAGTCCTTGGTTGCAGATTGGTTACCTGCTCCCTAAGAAGAAATCTTTATTAACTCATTTATTTTGTTAAGAAGCCAAGCCATTTCCACTTATGTGATAAAACTCCAGACCATGAGGTAGGGAAGAAGCCATTCTGTAAGAAACCTCAGCTCCAGTCTTCCTCCTAAAGCCCCTTTCCAGTGTTTCAGAAACCACCTGGGGAGAGGGGTAAGGGGGGAAAGCTGGACTAGGATTTCCCAGGATCACATCCAGATGTATGCAATAGTGAGGGAGGGCACGTGTATTTGCATAAACATTTTTGACAAACATCCATCCACACAGACTTCAGTGGACTTTGCAGTTTATTCTCATATAATTGGGTTTCTTGGGACGGAGACTGAATCTGGGCTTTAAGTGGAGTGCAAGCCACAACTTTTGTCCCCCACCCCCTTTTCTTAAATCAAAATTAAGGGAATTAAGAGAGTAAGTGGTTAATTGTGGGAACTGAATGAACAACAGTGACTCAGTCTTTTGACTCAGTTCTGGAGCTAGCTCAGTTCCCTTTCTATTCAATTATAGGTTTAGTTCAAATTTTACCTTTTTTGTTTTACATTGTAGATATATTCTATAGATATATTTCTACAACTATAGAAATACAAATATGTGTATATGTATATATATATATGTATGTGTGTGTGTATGTATATATAATATGGGCAGTTAGGGGGTGTATGTGTGTATGTGTGTGTGTGTGTGTGTGTGTGTGTGTTTGTATAATATGGGCAGTTAGGGAGTGTAGTGGATAGAGTGCCGGGCCTGGCATCAGAAAGACCAGAGCTCAAATATGACCCCAGACACTAGCTGTGTGACCTTGAGCAAGTCACTTAACCTCTGCCTACATAAAGCTGGAGAAGGTAATGGCGAATCACTCCAGTATCTTTCCAAGAAAACCCCATGAATAGTATCATGAACAGTATTAATATACTAAAAAGACATGACATTGGAAGATGAGCTCCTCATGTCAGAAGCGCCTGGGATGCTATGGTCCCTGGGGCCACAAAGAGTAGGACACGACTGCACAGCAACAATATAGAATATAAATGGCTCAGTGAATAGTGTTGAGCCTGGAGTCAGGACTATCTTGTTCAAATCCAGCCTCAGATACTTACTAGCTGTGTGACCCTGGGCAAGTCACTTAACCTCTGTTTGCCTCAATCCACTGGAAAAGGAAATGGCAAACCATTCTAGTATCATTACCAAGAAAACCCCATGAACAGGATTGGTGGAGTATGGTCCATGGGGTCACAGAGTCAGGCACAATTGAACAACATGGAATACATATGTCCATGTGCATGTGTTTGTATTTTTTTGTATTTTTCTACTGTATTATTCCTTTGTATTCTCAGCGTTTAGTATAGTGCCAGTCATAGTAGGCATTTTATAAATGTTTATTGACTGACTATATTAAATATAAAAAATTAAATTGTTATAAAAATATTTTTAAAAATTCGCAGCTCCCCAGCCCTACTCCCAATTAAATACATGTCTTCTAGGACTCCATGGTTTTTCTTCATTAAGGGATGGTAATTGAACAAGATGATGATGCACTTGACTTACAACCCCCCTCTGGGGTAAAGAGCTTTGCAACAGCAGGTTGGAAGCGTAATTGCCAGGGCCGAGGTTCTTATGGGGCTGTAACTAGCATTTTGAGAGCCTAAGGCAAAGCAGTCACTGGGGGAGACACCTTAGGACACTGACTCGTGGTGGGGGAGACGCAGACTTAAGAACGTGAAGAATAGTCAGATTTCCTCTACCATTAAAAAACCATTCCCTCAAACGATTGTCTTATATCTCCCCTCCCTTTTACAGCAAAATTCAAGGGATTTATATATATATATGTATATTTATTGCCTCCACTGCATCTCCTCTCGTACTCTTCTCAGTCCCTTGCACACTGGTTTCCAACCCTTTTAAAACTATTCCCTCCAAAGTTACCAATGATCTCTTAACTACCAAAGTTACCAATGATATCTTCTTGTTCAATTGTTGTCATGTTCGACTCTTTGTGACCCCATGGACCACAGCCACGCCCTTCTATCCTCCACTATCTCCTCAAATTCTGTTGAATTCATATTCGTTATTTCCATGACACCATCTATCCATCTCATCCTTTGCTGTCCCTTTTTCCTTTGCTTTCAATCTTCCCCGTCATCAGGGTCTTTTCTAAAGAATCCCATCTTCTCATTAGGTGCCCAAAGTATTTAAGCTTCAGCTTCATTATTTGACTTCCCAGTAAATATTCTAAATTAATTTAAATATTGACTGATCTTATCAAATGGTCTCCAGCACCACAATTTGAAAGTGTTGATTCTGCCTTGTTGCCCTTTCCTTATAGTCTGATTCTCACACACACTGCTATTGGAAAAACCACAACTTTGACTATATGGACCTTTGTTGGCAAGGTTTTTGGTATGTTGTCCAGATTTGCCATAGCTTTTTTCCAAGGACCAAGTGTCTTTTAATTTCATGACTGCAATTGCTGTCTGCAGTGATCTTTGAGCCTAAGAATATAAAAACTGATGGTGCTTCTGTTTCTTCTCCCTCTGTTTGCCCGGAAGTGATGGGACCAGTTGCTAAGATTTTATCTTCAAGCCAGTTTTTACACTCTCTTCTTTCATCCCTCTCTAGAGACTTCTTAATTCCTTTTCACTTTCTGCCATCAGATTTAACTACTCAATCCAGTGGCTTTTCCTTAATCCTTGTCCTTCTTGACCTTTCTGCATTTGGTAACATTATTAACCCTTTCCTTCTCCCAGATACATTCTCCCTTGTCAGTTTCTCTGATATTGCCCTCTCTTTGTTCTTTTTCTGGTTGTCTGACCATTCCTTGACATCCTTCCCAACCTAATCATCCATGTGCCACTCTCTAACCACAGGCATCGTCCAAGTCCCTGACTTGACCCCCTTCTTTCTCTGCATTGTCTCTTGGATTCTTTTATCATCTCTTTGTAAATGACTCCCAAATCCCCTGGGTTCTAGTACTGCATCATCAACTTCTAGTCTCAAGTTGGAGGTCCCATAGGAAGAAAGCAAGGAGATAAACATTTATTAAGCACCACCTATGTGCCAGGTACTGTGCTACCCATTTCACAAATAGTGTCACATTTGATCCCCCCAAGAACCCTGGAAAGTCCCTGTGGTACAGATGAGGAAACTGAGGTGGACAGGTTAAGTGACTTACCTAGAATCACACAGCTAGTCAGTATCTGAGGCTGAATTTGAACTCATTTTCCTGATTCTAGGTCCAGAACTCTATCCACTGTCCATAGGTATCTCAAACTCAGCATGCACTAAATAGAATTGATTATTTTTCTTCTTAAACCTACCTTATCTCCAGACATGCCTGTTTCTACTGAGGGTGCTACCATCCTTCCCGCCACACAGTAAACTCAGAATCATTCCCAGTTCTTCTCTATCCCTCACCACTCTGCATCCAGTCAGTTGTTAAATATTGTCAATCTTGCCTCTACCTCATCTCTTACGTCCACCACCTTCTTTACACTCACACCCTGAGGGTAAAACTCAGGTTCTCTTGTCTGACTATTGAAGTGGCTTCTTAATTGGAATCCCAGTTTCCAGTCTTCCCCTTTTCCAATCCATCTTCCAAACTTTCAAAGTAATCTTCCTAAATCACAATTCTGACCATGCTCAAGAGTCTTCAATGGCTCCTGCTGGCATTTAGGAAAAAATGCAAAGCATTTAAAGTCCTCCTTATCCTGAGTCCAGCCTTGTTTCCAGATATATCATATTATCTCTAATACATTCTAGCCAAGCTGTCCTATTTTCTCTCTCCCAAGCTCAACATCCCTTCTCTTACCTCTGTACCTCTAACACATTGTTTTCCATGCTTGAGATACACTCCTTCCCTATCTTCACCTTTTAGAATCTTTACTTTCTTTCAAGGCTCAGCTCCTACAGCAAGTCTTTTGTTAAGTCCTTGTATCAGTACTATCTTCCTCCCCAAATTATCTTGTCTTTATTTGTTTATATATTATCACTACCCCAACACCAAGAATATAAACTCCTTGAAGACAGGAACTCTTTTTCATTTTATCTTTATATCCCCAGGACCTACAATAATCCTTTGTACATGGTAGGTGTTTAATAAATACTCAGACATTTGAATTAAAAATGAGGAAACCGAGGGCAAGGAAAGTTACTAACTTGCCTAACATCACATAAGGAATAAGAGGCATGGTCAGGATTTGAACCCAAGTCTTTGGCTCTTCCCATCAGACCATACAACCTTCACTAAATTGACTATAGGCTGCAGTAAGTAGGAGAGAGACCAGAGGCTCAGTGAAGGTTGGAGTATGTCCTGGATGTGTGAATTTCATGCCCTGGTCCTGGGAAGGAAATATAAGCAGAATTCACTGGTGGCCATCAATCACTAATGGAAGAACAGACCTATACATCACAGCATTATTGCTCCTTAAAAAACACCCAGTGCATCACAAACATTTTATGTGTAAATATATGAGACACAGCATAATGAAATTACCTTAAGTCAAAGTGACTTGTAACCATAGAATGAAGTCATCACCTAGCTGCTTAGCCTGAGGTCAGACCTCTAGAAGAAAGAGACAAAGGGATAAGGCAAAACACGTTCTTGTATTATACAAAAGGAAGGGACATCAGTGGACTGCAAATGCAGATGTGTTACTCGATGAATCTGACAGAAACGGACAGACACACAACCTCTTTCACCAGGCACATAGTAGGCACTAAGTACTTCTTTGCTGCTGTGGGCAACATTGTGCGATGATCAACTACATATATATATATAATATATATGAATAATATAACTATTAACTATAATAGACGATAATAGCTCTTCTCAGCAATGCAATGATCCAAAACAATACCAAAAAACTCTTGATAAAGAAATGCTAACCACACCCAAAGAAAGAACTAAGGAGTCTGAATGCAGATCAAAGAATACAATTCTGTCCCCCCCACCACCACTTTTTTTGTTTCTCGTGGCTTTTCCCTTTCGTTCTGATTCTTCTTTCACAACATGATTAATGTGGAAAGATGTTTGGCATGATGGTACATGTATGACCTATATTAGATTGCTTTCTGTCTTGGGGAGGGGGGGATGGAGGGAGAAAAATTTGGAACTCAAAATTTTACAAAAAAAGAATGTTGGAAACTACCTTCACATGTGATTGGAAAAAAATAAAATACTATCTTTATTTTTCAAAAAGAGTTGCTGTGGTTGCAAAGGACTAAAAATAAAATAGATGTCCATTGACTGAGGAGTGGCTAATTTTACATGAATGCAATGGAATGTTACCATGCTATAAGCCATAGCAAGTATGTTGGATACAGAGAAGCATCAAAAGACTTACATAAACTAATGCAAAGTGAAGTAAGTAGAGCCAAGAGTATACATAATGACTACAGCATGTAAATGGAAAAAACAACAGCCACAAAACAATCGAAAATGAAAGCTGCAAAATTTTGAAGAATAATCCTGGTCCCAGAGAAGAGATATAAGAAGACATCTCCCACTAATCCTTTGCAGAGGAGGGAGGTGGTGGTCCACAGGTGTGCACACTGTATATGTTGCCATATTTTTTAATATATTGATCAGTTTTGCTGATTTTTGTTCTCATCATTTTAAAAATAATTTCTTTGTTATAAGAGATGGTTTTTGGAGCTGAAGGAGAAACGGGTAAATATTTGCAATATAAAAACAAAATATATCAATACGTTTTTAAAAAGAGTTGAAATAACTGAAAAATGTATTCACCTACAAGCCAACCTGTAGATCTATCTCTCTAAACTTAACTAGGTTTGTCTTTAGACTATATATATGTATGCGTGTGTGTGTGTGTGTGTGTGTGTGTGTGTGTATGTATGTATTCTATTACTGAACCTGGAAGCAAAGCCTTTTCACCTTGGTAGAACCTGCTGGAGCTTAGATCACTTCACTGGCATAGACTTTGAGAACCCAGGATTACTTCTAAACCAGGAAGAAGCATTGGAGGAGGACTTGGCTGAAAGAAGGGTTTATCTATATAACCAACATAACCAGATTCTCTGGATAATTTTAACTCAAATTAGGGTAATTAGTTGATATGCAGGTGTGAAAAAAGAGAATGCAAACCTGGCAATTCTGTATCCAATTTGACAATAGGATTGATAGCAGTAAGATCTAAGCCAACTCCCATTTTCTAGATGAGGAAGCTGAAAGCAAGAGAGCTTAAGTGTTATAATACACAATTAAGCTGCAGAGCCAGGATTTGATGGCTTTAGAGAGATATAACTTGATCTTCAGGGTAACAGGACACTTTCCACAGCCCAATTTTCTGCAGCACTGCCACATTCAAAGTCTTAGAAGCTGACTGAGTTCACCATCTATTAGACATGGCTTTGCTGACCAGATTTCATTCTTGGGACTATAGAGTCCAAGGAGACCATGCACCCTGTAATAATAATAATTAACATGTATGAGCCAAGCATTGTGCTAAAAACTTTACAATTATTATTTTATTTGATCCTCACAACAACTTTGAGAGATAGGTACCATTATTACTCTCATTTTACAGATGAGGAAACTGAGGCAAACAGGGTCTAAGTGACATGTCCAGGGTTGCACAGCTAATTTAGGTCTGAGGCCAGATTTGAATTGTACAGCTGAATGAAATTTTCTCAAGTTGATTCCCACTGAATTATGGACACCAGTTTACCCCTGGTTGAAAAGAACCGTTTCAGTTCTTCTTCAGTTTATCACAAAGGTATGGAAAGCTGGGTGAATACAGTATGAGCCCTGGAATCAGGAGGACCTGAATTCAAATCCAATCTTAGACACTTACCAGTTGTGTGACCTAAGCAAGTCACTTAACACTGTTTGCCTCAGTTTCCTTATCTGTAAAAAGGAACTGGCAAACCACTACAGTATCATTACTCCCCCCTCCCCCAAAAGACAACCAAAAACCCAAGTGGGGTCACAACTGAAACAGCTTAACATCAGCAACAAGGAAAGATGAATCAACTGGCAAAAAAGATTTTTTCTTTATGGGTTTTTGGGCATTTGCCCAGCCCCCAGTTTATTGCTGGTAAGCAGATCTACCCTGTCTCAGATGCTCATTTACATGGTCATTTAAAATCAAATACCTGGATTCTGGGAAAGGGGTAGTTTTCCTCCATGTTTTTCATAGCGAAAAGTTTCTAAATATTTTGTTAAATTAACATAATGTAACTGAAGCTGCTTCTTGGTTCCTATGAAGCTGTCCCAAGAGAATTTCATGTGGTATGCATCTTGTTTTTATTAAATACCCAGGGGGATTGCAATCAGATAAACTCAGTCTAGCAGACAGAATCCCACAAATTTTAAGTCACTGGTTTCAGAGATGGAAATCAACACATACAGCTCCATTTTAATTCATTCTCTATCATCAATTCCCAGTCCTTCAGAATTTGGATCCTTTATAACCGTTTATTCAATTTCACAATACATCCTTCCTGCTCCACTTCTCTAAATGTTGTATGACATATGTTAATGTCATCACAGAATTTAAATTACTTGGTTTAAGAGAATTTCATGACACTCCTTGAAATAGATTCACAAAACTCAGAGCTAGAAGAGACCTTGGAGGTCATGGAAGTCTAGCCCAAATCTGCACAGGAAATGATTAAAGACAGCCTGCAGTATTTCTAAACTAGGGCTGAGAACTGCTGTATTAAATCAACAAAGCTTCTCAATGATTTTAATTTAAATGTGTCTAAAGTATCTATTTGCTCGATCTCTCTGTCTCTCGTTGTCTCTTTCTGTCTCTCTCATTCTCTGTCTCTGCCTCCCTCTTCTCTCTGTCTGTCTCCCTCCCTCCCTCTTCCTTTCTCTTTCTGTCTCTCCTCTCTGTTTTTTCTGTCTGTTTGTCTCTACTCTTTCTCTCTTTTGTCCGTCTGTTCTCTCTCTCCCCACTCCTCTTCCCTCACCCTCTCTCCCTCTCTGTCTGTCTCTCTCCCCTCTCTGTCTCTGCCTCTCCTGTCTCTCTCTCTCTCTGTGGGTCTCATTGTCTATCTCTATCTCTGTGTGTGTGTTTCTATCTGTATGTCTGTCTCTCCCTTTATTCTGTATACTCAAATCTGCTATTAATGCTCCTTATATGTTAAATCAATTTGAGGTAGAAATGATTAGTAATTTCAATGGTAGGGAATTCCTAATGAGGAAACTTCCTCTACCAGTGAGACTCAGCACCATCTCTGCAATTTAAAAATCTTAGAGAGTAATTTGGGGCATCGAGTTTAGTGACTTGCCCAAGGTCACAGCCCATATGTGTCAGGAAAGACTCAACTCAGATCTTCCTGTTTCACAGTCTGTCAGCTGTCTGTCTCTCATGACATGCTCTCTCTCATGTTTTAAGTCAATGTTCAATCAATGTGCTGATAATGAGAATAAAGACTGTTGCCATCTTAAAATGATTTAAGATTTACAAAGCATTTTGTATATATTAACTTATTTGATCCTCAACAAATTTGTGTTATAAATCATTATTTTTCAGATGACATATCTGTGCGTACATATATATTACATATACATATGTATATACATATATATGTATATGTAATTGTTCTCAGAACCAAATGCGGAAGGGGGAAGTGCAACAGAAGAAAATGCTGTTGTACAGAAAATGAAGCCCCTCCCCCCAGGGAGCTGAGAAGCCAGAAGCTTGATTCATTCAGCCATGATCCCTGGTAGTCCAGTTTGGCAGCGGCTGCTATAGCTATGCAGGAGAGACAAGCAGGAAAAAACTATAGCAAAAAAAACCCAAAAAACCCATAAAGATAAGCCCAAAGTTTTTTAAAGGCTTGACCATAAAAGGTTAAGAATGCAACTGGTCAAAAAAAAAAGCACTGCTCACTCACCTACCTGGGAGAATGAAGAGGTTTGCAGTTGGAAAGCTGGGGTATCTTGAACTTGAGAAGTGTTTGGTAGTTAGGAGGTCAATAACCCTTACATGAACAACTAACTAGGGGCATCATCCTAAATTAAAATCAGGAGGCAGAGGAAATGGTTCCCAAAAGCTAGGGTGAGGTACCTAGAGAGACCTAAGCCCCTAGACCAGGAAGCTGCATTCCAAGAAGATATTAAACCGTAGGGTATTAGGTGGCTAAAGCAAATGACTAATGACTTCTACCCAAGACTCAGTGGAAAGACCAGACTGGTGACTGTCCTTAAAGGAGGCTGCGTCTTATTAGTTGTGTGCCCTTGGAAAAATCAGCTGGGATGGATAACTTCTAAGGTCTTTTTCATTTTTAAATCTATAGTCCTATGTGTGAAAACAAAAAATGTTTTTCTCAAATAAACTGATGTTTTTATTTACAAATGAATGGTCTTTTATTGTTCAAAAGGCTAGAAGCCACTGCTCATGCCACATTGAACTAGAGGGAAAAGCTTTCAGTAGAAGAAGTTTTATCCCTGGGTGTGGATAGGATCACTTAAAAGTAATGAAAAACAACACCTCAGTCCTGTCTGCATGCCAATGTGTATGTGTTTCTACAGGTTTTACTACATATCCAGAATATTCTGGAGATGGGGCACTTATGGTTGAAGAAACAATTCCTCCAGACCCAGTGGAAGGGCACACAGAACTGTCCTCTCCCACAGAACAAGGAGAAACTGATGCCAGCACAGTGGGAAACACCCAAATTCCAGCTACACCTCCTTCAGTTGTGTCAGAGGGGCAGGGCGAGCTGAGCCTGGAGTTTCTGCTGATGGTGGGGGTCCCCCTCATATTACTTCTCCTGCTGTCTTTGCTGGTGGTGTTCTTTGTAAGACACAACAAAAGAAGAAAATCCAAGCCAGGTAAGTATTTAGTGTTTTCACAATGGACAATTACTTCAAATGTTAAGATTATAGTAATAAAGAAGTTGTTTTGTTCTTCCATGCAGTGCCTTCGAGTCAAGGATCTCAAAGCGCTTTACAGTCATGTGAGTAGTATTATCACGGCCATTTACATTTGGGGATGTGGGAGATGTGGGGTACATGGCTTTGTACCCAATTGAAATCAATATTTACTAAAAACCTATGAAGTGCAATGCAGTGTCATTCTAGGCAAGGAAGATACAAAAAGACAGACACAAAACAATCCCTACAATCAAGGTCTTTATGGGAGGAGAGGGGTGTTGGAAATATAGCATAGACACAGGTAAATAAAAGGCAGTTTGGGGAGGGAGAGAGCACTGGCAACAGGTGAGAGTCAGGCAATTGTTGTTCAGTGACGTCTGACTCTTTGTGACCTTATTCGGTGTTTTCTTGGCAAAGATGCTAGAATGGTTTGCCATTTCCTTCTCCAGCTCATTTTACAGATGAGGAAACTGAGGCAAATAGGGTTAAGTGACTTGCCCAGGGTCACACAGTAAGTATCGGGGGCCATATTTGAACTCTGAAAGATGAGTCTTCCTGACTCCAGGCCTGGCACTCTTTCCACTGAGCCACCTAGTTGCCCTAGGTGGTTTGGAAATACTAGTCGTAAATGTAACACCTTAGGACTCACTAATGTTTCCCCCACTGTGGGCTACTCCCAGGTCCATAGCTCTCAAGGGCATCATTATCCATCTCAGTTCAAAACCAAGGAACCACCATTTCTATTCAATCTCCCTGTCAGAGCCAGAATTACACATAATGGTGGACAAAGAACATTTACTTGAACAGAGTCCAAGGCAGATCATAAGTAGTGTTTGAGATCTGGAGTCAGAAGATCTGGGTTCAAACTGTGCCATAGCTACATATTACCTTTGTGATATTGGCCTCTGTTCCTCAGTAATAAAACGAGGGGACTGGACTAGATGACTTGTAAAGTTCCTTCAGACTAGAGATCTAAGATCCTCTGAATCAGTCAGCAAACCCTCTCAGCACTGATTTCCCAAGGAACTGGAGGCTATGAATCCACCCCACCCCCAGACACTCTCTCCTATCTTCAGCACAAAGGGAGTGAAATGGGCAATTTCTCTCATGCATGGGTTTGTTACAGAGATGAATGACTGTGAAAAGCTCCTCTGAATAACCTCTCTCTTATCTCTCCTCCCATCGCTGGCTTCTCAGCATGGCGCTGCAGACTACAGAAAGTGGAAGGTTTTTAGAGACTTGCCAACTAGGCAAACACTGAAACCTTGATGGGCTAAAGGCAGTACATCTGAGCCTGGTGACTGATTATTGTAGAGAGCCTTGTTGCTTCTTTCTGAAATGGCAAGGAGAAAAGTGGGGAAAAGCCTTCTACGCACAAATCCAATTTTCTTCTCCCTTCCTCCGTCTTAGACTGGAACAAGATTCTAGAAAGCCTTGAAGGCCAGAATCAGAATCGGAGAGGGGAGAGATTAGAATGAAAATGTAATTAAGAGTTTTTTCATCTAGGGCAAAACCAGTTTGGAGTAGGGTTGGATCAACAGCATAAAAGGATATTCTGTTTTAAGGTGCAGTTAACCCAAGAAAGAGTAACATGGTTTTCATCCCCACTGCAGGTGGGAAGAAAAGGTGTGGTGGTCTAGGGGTGGTTACCTAGCAATACCAGCTAGCCAAGGACAATGAGGCTAGTGGTGGGAATTATCCTCAACGCAGGGAGGAAGTATGCCTTCCTGGTGGTTAGGACCCTGGTTAAAAGGACCCTTCTCTCCATGCTGGTTACAGTTCTAAACCACAATAAGAAGACCACTTGCAAAACTATTATGATAGTCTAAACAAGAAGAAATAGTACCCCGAATTAGAATGAGTGCAGTGGAAATGGAGAAAAGAAGTTGGATTTAGGGGGAAAAAAGATTTTCCAGTGAAGGAAGAATGAACAGGACTGTGCAACTTGCATCATGTATCTACCACCAGTGATATACTGAAGCCACCTCAGACCAGCCTAGGAGAGCTGATTGTTAAATTTTCAGTATTAGAATTTACACTCAGGAAATCAGAAAATATTGCCAATCAGGGCTTGATTTATCATTCTGTTGATTGTCCAGATTTAAGAAAGTGATGATCAATAATGCAGATCAAAATTAAAAGTGTGTGTCATGCCTAAAATTTTTTGGGGGAGAGCTGGTTGCTAAAGATTTACCAGCACATTTCTACTTATCAATAAATTAAACTTTCCTTGAACCTATGTAAAATGTATAGCCAGTACCATCTCTCTAAGTAATGATTTTCATAAGTTTATTACCACTGTATGTTCTGAGAAAGGCAGCTAGGCAGCACAGTGGACAGAGCACTGGGCTTGAAGGCCCGAAGACTCCTCTTCCTGAGTTCAAATCTGGCTACCAACACTAGCTGTGTGATCCTGGATAAATCACTAAGCCCTGTTTGCGTTAGTTTCCTCATCTATAAAAAGAACTGGAGAAGGAGCAAACCACTCCCATATCTTTGCTAAGAAAATCTCAAATGGGGTCATGAAGAGTTGGACATAATTGAACAACATAACAATATTCTGAGAAGATTTGAGTATCCCCAGTACACCCCATGATCTGGGGAACACACTCATGTTCATCTGACACAATACTTTTCATGGTTTTACAACTTCAGTCACATCTCTCCTTTCTACACCAAAAGGCCATATTTAAAAAGAAAAAAAAGCATACAAAGACTCTTCCAATTTCTGTGATCATTTTGGTTGATTTTCTTTGGAACTTTTGTACTTTAAAGCACTTTCCCCCTTACATTTAGAGATGGGAAGTATTTAAATTCAGCAAACAGTAAGCCCTCAAGCAAACCACTAGGCAAAATTAGGAAACCTTAAAAAGTTAGGAATCTTAAAGATCATCTAGTTCAACCCCCTTCATATGCCCATTTTAGAAAAGAGAAAACTGGGGCCCAAAGAAGCAATTAGCTCTAGGATGCTTTGTTGTGTTCATCCTCCGTTGCCAAAGAAGACCATGCCATCAGAGAAATAATGACATGACTTGCCCTTGACTTTGTTTTGAGTGAGAGAGGGCTGTGCAGGTCACCAGCCTCACTTCTCCTCCAGAGCTGTCTGAATCCAGTGACCAGATATTCATCAGGATGACTGTAGACCTCCCAGGATGCACTGGGAGACCTTATCCTTTTAGGATACGGCCTTTTCAGGTATTCCCTTAAAGTGTGGTAATGCACATTCAGTGAATAGGCCTTTTAAAAAACTAGTCAGGGGGATGGTCCCTTTAATAGAAAAAAAAAATGAATATATAGATAAATCATGCTGGGAGGGACAGGAGCCTCAGGGTTGTTGTTTGGAGGAGAAACTGTTACTATTGACATTCACTGATCCAGGAGGGTCCCAAAAAAGCCATTGATTGGAGGTTGGGCAGGGACCCATTTTGTTCAATCCATGGGCCTCAGAGTGCACTGGGTCTAAGGTTTTAGGGGAGACAAGAAAGAAGGGAAGAAAGGAAGGAAGGAAGGAAGGAAGGAAGGAAGGAAGGAAGGAAGGAAGGAAGGAAGGAAGGAAGGAAGGAAGGAAGGAAAAAAGAAAGAAAGAAAGAAAGAAAGAAAGAAAGAAAGAAAGAAAGAAAGAAAGAAAGAAGAAAGGAAGAAAGAAAGAAAAAGAAAGAAAGAAAGAAAGAAAGAAAGGAAGGAAGGAAGAAAGAAAGGAAGGAAAAAAGAAAAAGAAATCTCGCCTACAGTAAACCGAAGGTTCACTGGGCAGCCTCTGGCCACCCAAATTTACCTTCCTTTGGAGAGAAGAAGGAAGGGGAGAGGGAGACAGAAGGGAGAGGATGAGCTGAGTTACCCAGTAGCTGGGTCCCCATTCAGGCTATTGCATCTACTCACAGGTTGTGTTTGTCCTTTGTTGCCAAAGAAGAGCACACCATCAGAGAAATGATGACAGGACTTGCACTTGACTTTGTTTTGAGTGAGGGAGGGCTGTGCAGGTCACCAGCCTCACTTCTCCTCCAGAGCCATCTGGATCCAGTGACCAGATTAGTTAAGGAAAGGACAACCATGAGAATTCTGATCTTCTGACTTATGAACTACTGGTCTTTCTACTACATCATGCTCTTTTTAACCTCTTACTCTTAGATTGACATTCAGTAACTCAGGTATAGGAATATTGTGGTCTTATACAAGAGTAAGGCAATATTTTCATTCATTTATGTTAATTCATTTAACAAATAACAAAAAAGCAGCTCTAAGATTAATGCCGTACTTTGCTCACCACACCTCTATATTGTATGTAGTGTAAATAGAATGGTGCATTTTACAGATGCAGAAACTGAGACTCGGAGAGATCAGTTGACTTCCCAAAGGTCACATGGCTAGAAATATTTACTGAGTCTACTTGGAGCATAGCGCTGATCTTGAGGCTGTGAGCATAATTTTATTTCCACTGCCTTCTTAATGAGACCAGCCAAGCTGTTGGCTAAGTGACTGGCTGGCAATCTGATAAAGTAATTCTATCTGAGTATTGATGACCAATTAACGACTAGGTAACTTTTGCATGTTGAAAGGGACTTCCTAGTTCCTGAATCAAAGTATCACAAGAATTTGATGCACCACAGCAGACCTGGACGGGGATGATTTAAGGCAGACATGGGCTTTTGGCACCTCTCACATGCTACCCCATGGACAGCTGCCTGTTCGGCCCCCAACCTAATCTGCAGCATCGGCCAGCTCTTTTTGTGTACCCAACTCTGACTGGTGATAAGCTCACTCACTGCTTCACCAAGGCTGGCCCTAGTTCTCTCTCCTCCTGCCTGGACATTCTGTTTGTTTGGGTCATGTTTACGATCTGATGGAAAATGGAAATTTCATAACCTGTAAACTCTGTGGAAGATGAAGATTCTTAATTTAGGGATGAGAAAACTTCATGTGTCTCAGTCACTTTTAGTCTTAATGACTCTCAGTGACCCCATTCTGGAGTTTTCTTGGCAAAGACACTGGAGTGGTTTGCCATTTCCTTCTCCTATTCATTTTACAGATGAGAAAACTGAGGCAAGTAGGATTAAGTGACTTGCCTGCTAGAATCACAGAGTTAGTAAGTGTCTGAGGCCAGATTTGAATTCAGTAAGATGAGCCTTCTACCTTCAGTTCTAGCACTTCATCCACTAAGCCACTTAACCAATAGTTTAAAAAAAAATTTCTGGTTTTTTATTTTAGTCCTATTTGTTGGAGGCCAACTCTTGACTGTTCTTTTATAGCAGATCATTCAGTCCAGCTAACATTTGTAAAGGACCTACTATGTACAAAACACTGTGTTAGATACTGGATGTACAGAAACACAACGAAAGACAATATCTGTCCTGAAGAATTCTTTAAGTATTTTCTACTGGGAGATACACAAGGTGAATAGGAAAGTATGGACATGAAAATTGGAGGAGAAAAAAAAGCATTAATGGTTATTAGACTGAGGAAAACTTCCTGTAGGAGATAGTACATTTTTGGAGTTTTAAAGGAAGGTAGGGACTTTGGGAGGCATAGGTTGAGGAGGGAGTATGTTCCAACCATGGGGTAACAGTCTATGCAAAGGCATGGAGGTGGTAAATAGCAAGTAAGCCTGTTTGGAAACTAGGGTGCATGAAAGGAAGAAACATGAAATAAACTAGGAAATGAAGTTAAAGAGCCAGACTGTAAAAAGCTTTAAATGCAAAGCTGAGAACTTTGTATTTCATCCTAAAGGCAATATGAACCTGGTGGTGATAAGGTTCATATAGAGTTGCGGTTCAAAGACTCAGGTCAACTCCAAGCCAGCTGGAAAGATTTATTGTAGTTTTGAGGTTTCATGCTCTGGCAAGTGACTAAGTCCTTAGAGGAATATAGCCACTTCAGTAAAGAAAAACCTCAGTTTTCTCATCTGAGTGTTGACCTAAACGACCCAGAAATCTATGATCCATTGACACTTGGCTCCCATTTTGACTTCTGAGCACACTCAAAAATCCCAACTGAGTGTAAAAAGGAAATGAATGGGGAGACAGGTGTCCTAGGGAAAGACTTCTTGTATCAACTACCATCAGTGAGATGAAGCAGAAAGAATCCAGTTTGGGATCAGAGGATTCCCATGCTAGTGCATTGGATCCGAATCCTGTTTCTGGCAACAAGACAAAGCAATAGACATTTATCAAATGCCTATGTTAGGCACTGGGGATATAAATATAAGCAAAAGGAAAGATAGTCTTTGACCTCAAGGAATTTATATTCTAATGGGGGTAAGACAATACTTTAAAGGGAGGTGAAAAGCAAGAGGGAAGGGGAAGAAAAGATTCCTGGAAAGGCATAGTGTTAAACAGAGAAAGTCAGAAGTTGAGTCAGGAGGAGAACAAAGTTTGGCCAGTTTAGACCTCTCCTCCAAAGTGGAGATCATGGGAGCAACTCATTAATGACAGAAGGGAGCTCATATGGCAGAAAGGTATTCCAGGGTAAGGTTCTGAGGTAAGTTCCAGGCTAAGATGGCAGCTGAGGCATGGTGTCAAAGTCTGGAAAGTCAGAAGCTGAGTCAGGAAGAGAATGAAAGTGTCACCCTTGGGTTCTTCCTCAAAGTGGAGGCTCTGGGAAAAACCCATCAATAGGGCTGGCACAGAAGAGGATGTTCCAGGCTGAGGGGGCCCCAAGCTGTAAGGGAAGTTCCTATGTGAAATGACAACTGAGGCACTGTGTCCAAGTCTAGAAAGTCAGAAGTTGAGTCAAGAGAAGCTGTCACTTGCCAGTTGAGTGCTCTTGGGCAAATCTTTCCCACCTCTGGGTGGGTTTCATCAGATGTAGAATACATGGGTTGGACTAGAGCAGAGGTTCTTAAACCCCCCTTTTTTGCAATGAACCCCTTTGTCATTCTGATCAAGTGCCTATGGACCCCTTCTCAGGATAATATTTTCAAATGCATAAAAGACATAGGATTGCAAAGAAAACCAATTATATTGAAATAAAGTTATCAAAATATTTTTAAAGCAAGTTCATGAACCTCAGGTTAAAATCCCTTGGATACCATGATTCCTTAAGATTCTTCCAGCTCTAAATCCTAAATAGGAGTCAAACAATGACAGTTAGAGACACTGGAGGCTGTGAAATGAGAGGTCAGATCAGGGAAGGCTGCAGGGACTCAAATGAGCCATCAGAATCAATAAGGTTGAGAGGGGTCAGCTTGACCTAAAGGACAGAGAAGAGGGAGTAGGAGACTATATAAAGAGAGGTGGGCCAGGTAGACTGGTCTAGAAACCTAGAAAATAGAGGACAAGCAATTGATCATTTTCCTTGCTTACTTCTTCTCCCTTCCCACTCATATCTTCCATGCTTCCCTGTTACCATGGTGTCCAGGGCAAGGATAGGCAGTCCACATTAGGCTTTCTGTCCTAATTAATGCCAATTGCACTCACTTCATGTGGGTTTCCTCTGGAGCATGTCATTAATGGGTTTTTAAAACTTACTTATGCAAAGCCAGCTCCCAGGTGCCATGGGAGCCTGTGGGAGAATAGGACATTAAAAGATAAACTGACATCCTAGTCATGAAGTCACAGATGACGATGCTTCATGCTCTCTGGGGAGGTGCCTGAGGGTTATCATGCAGGGACATGAATTGTGAAAACAGGGGGATCCTCATGGCTTTGAGGGGGCCCAACTGCCACAACGATGATTCCCTCTAAAGATACACTTCCTCTGTAAGGGGATATGTAGAAGGAGGGATAAGGCAATATAAATGGAAGGGCAGGTAGATGGTGCAATAGATAGAGAGCTGGGTCTAGAGTCAGGAAGACCTGAATTCAAATCTTACCCCCTCATTTATTAGCTCTATGATCCTGGGCAAGTCTTTTAATCTCTGTCTGCCTCAGTTTCCTTGACTGTAAAATGTGGATAATAATAGCACTTGCGTCCCAGGGTTGTTGTGAGGATAAAATGAGATAACAACTATAAAATGTTTAGCATAGTGCCTGGTGTTTTAAATGCTCGCTATTCTTAAATTTAGGTGGTATAGATGGGGTGCTGGATTGATTGAGGAAGATCTGAGTTTGACTCCAGCTTCAGACACTTGGTAGCTACGTAATTCTGGACAAGTCATTGAACTTCTCTGAACCTCAGTTTCTGCATCTGTAAAATGAGGATAATGCACCCATCTCACAGGGCTGTTATGAGCATCAGTTTGAAGACTTTCAAACAGTGCTATTGTGATCTGGAAGGAACCATGACCCCAAATCACTAAGCTCTGCCTCAGCTGTACCCCAAAGGGATCACAGAGGAAAAGAGCCTATAACTGGAAACAGGATGGGGGAGGGGAGTGTTTTCTTCTTGGCAGTTGGAAGGAGGAATGCTTCAGGCTTGCTATTAACCAAACTGTGCTGTGGGAACAGAATGATGAATATTATTGTGCTGTGAGAAATGACAGAATGACCCACATGAGCAGAACCAGGAGAACAACGTACACGGTAACAACGACATTATAGAGAGAAGTGACTGTGAAAGGTCTGAGAACTCCAGTCACTGCCAATGATCGCAGACCCAGAAGACTGAAGATGAAACATGCCCTGCAAGGGCATGAGCCCTACCTGGAGGGATGCATTTATGGGCATCACCAATGTGGGAATGTGTTTGGCGGGACTATGAATGCTTACGATGAGGGCATTACTTTGGGGTTATTTTTGTTGTTCAGTTGGGGGCGGGTTAATAGAAAGAACGGATTATAAATGCATGTAAAAATAAGTAAATTTTTAAAAGAAAAACACCATAGAAATATGATTATTGTTGTTATAGTTATAGTTTGCACAGCAATCATTTAAGAGTCACCCCCAGGAAAAATACACCTTCCATGTCCACATAGGCTCCCTGAGAATCCAGCACCTGCAGGAAGCTGGGATAACTGTATTCTGCTGAAGAAGGAAATTCCCCTCAGCTCTGCGAAAGCAATCAGACATTCGTGCCAACGAACAGAAAATTGGGTACCAGATTTTCTTGGATTAGAGATGCCATTCGAACCTGCCAGCTCACAGGAAATTATGACAACAGCTCATGACTGCCAGGAACACAGCTCCAGGTGCCTGCTGGCTGTTTCCCCCACTTGTGACCTGCATTCGTCTGCAGGCAATGAGCAAAGAACAGCCTACAATTGCTAGAGATCACCGACATTTGGCTCTATGCAGTGAATCCCTGTGCTTGGTGCTTTTGCAGCTGAACAGTTTTCAGATGATAAAATGCCAATCGTGCACCTTGGCTGTCTGAAATCCTTCAATCAATAAGCATTTTTAAGTGCCTACTATGTACCAAGCACTGTTAGGTGCTGAGGATACAACCACCAAGAAAGGAATTCCCAACCAGTTTATATTGCAGTGGTAGGCAGTGTTTCTTGTGGTCTGCTGGAGTTCACTTAGCATTTCAAGCTGCTGTATTGGAGCTGCCCCATCATGCTTTCAGGATCAGGAAAGGTTGTACCTTCCTCCAATGAACATCTACTATATGCTAGACACTGTCCTAGGTGCTGGGAACACAAAGACAAGATGCTGAGCCTGATCTACATTATAATCATTCTGCAAACCAGTGTGTTGTCTAAATCCCACTCTAGAATACAGGATATAAACTTCTTTAGAGGAGTGACGGTCTTCTTTTATCTTTGTAGCCCCAGTGCTTGCAATTACAGGTAGTTAATAAGTACTGACAGAGATGTAGTGGGAAGAGGGCTAGCCTTGGGGGTCAGGAGAACTCAGACATATACAGGCTTAGTTACTCTGAGCAAGTCCCTTTAATCTTGAAGTGACTCCAGGCTACTCCCTAGGACAGCAAATTAATGAGAAGGGATTGATTTGCATTAGTAGTGGAAGTCTCTCACCAGGAGTTCATTATAATGAAATTACAAGTCTGATTTAAAAAAAAAAAATGGGAATAGAGGAAGAACTCGACCTTGAGACTCTTGCTGGGTGGGACAGGATAAACTAAGAAGATATGGAATCCATGTGGACAAATCACTGTAAAGAACCACCAAAGCTGGGAGTGAGTCATTATGGAGAATGCTCTGCCTCCAGGTGCTCCGTGATTTACTCTGGGTGTGAGAGCAGAAACATTTTGCCTGTTCTCCAGGATTGGGATCTGGCATGTGGAGAAGAGCTGTCCAAAAGCCATATGGAGCCTTACAACTCACACTGCTGAACTAGTGCATCATTCAGAAGGGATGTCAGGGAGAGTGGCCGGGGGAAGCCTCTTCTTCAGCTGACTTATGATGTGTCTGAGAGCAACTTTCCTGGATGTCTGCAAACAGAGGGCTCTCACTAAATTACCTACAAGGTCTCTTCTTGCTCTTCTTGAAGGTGGTTCTGATGTCTCCTATGTAGCTTCACCTTCTTTCTGACTGATATCCCTCACACACTCCATAGCCATGCGCAGGATTTCTACCCATCCTTTAGCATGGTTCAATGGGAAGTGCTCTGGATTTGGGGACAGAGGACCTGGATTTTAATTGTAGCTCATAGTGAGCACCCTGTGTGAACGTGGACAAGTCACTTAATCACGCTGGGTCTTAAAAAACACCTAAGCCAAAAAAGCATGCATAAACACATACACATGCACATACATATACACATTATTGAATCATATATGTGTACATATATACACATGTGTACATATGTGTATGTGCGTGTGTATATATACATATATATTTATATCATGTAAAAGGCTCCCATCTCCCAAGTTTGGGGTCACTTTTTTTCTTTCTTTAAATGAATTAGCTTTCCTCAAGGCCCAACTAAAACCTCATCTTATACAAGAAGCATTTCCTAAACCCTCTGTTATTTCCTATTTATTCTCAATATGGCTTGCTACATATATATTTATTTGCATGTTATCTCCCTGATTAGATTATTATAAGCTCCTTGAGGACAGGGACTGTCTTCTGCCTTTCTTTGTATCCCCAGTGTCTAGCACATAGTAGGTATATACCTACCGTCTGTCTGGGTCTGCCTCCAACCTGTATTTTTGAAGTTGAGCTTTTGCACTGAGCTGTAAGTCTTACTAAAGCAGAGCCTCAGGAGCCATCCAATCCAATCCTCTCAGCTTTACAGATGAGAGAACTGAGGCCCAGGGAAGTAAGTGTGTGTGACTCACCTCAGGTCAGGTGTGTGTTCATCCTTTGTTGCCAAAGAAAACCATGTCATCAGAGAAATGATGACATGACTTGCACTTGACTTTGTTTTGAGTGAGGGAGGGTTGTACAGGTCACCAGCCTCACTTCTCCTCCAGAGCCATCTGAATTCATCAGGATGACTGGAGATGACCCAGGATGAGGCAATTGGGGTTAAGTGACTTGCCCAAGGTCACACAGCTAGTGAATGTCAAGTGTCTGAGGTGAGATTTGAACTCAGGTCCTCCTGACTCCTGCACTGGTGCTCTATCCACTACACCACCAAACTGCCCACCTAACTTGCTCAGGAAGTGTCTGAGCTGAGATTTGAAAGCAGTCTTCTGACTCCAGAGACAGTCTCTTATTCTTAATAGGCATATTCTAATTGATTAAATTTCATTCTATTAGGTTTATTCCAATGTCTTGATATTTTTTGGATCCAGACTCTGTCATCCAATATATTAATAGTAGTAACAATAACGACTGACATTTATATAATGTTTTAAGGATTGCGAAGTGCTTTATATATGTTATCTTTTCTAATCCTCATAATAACCATGTGTAATCATCTGTGTATCATCTGATTAGTGGATATGTGCTACTGATACCTATGTACCTTCCACCAAGTCATTGCTTACACCTCTCTAAAAATAACTCATTTTTTCTATAGCACTTTAAGGTTTGCAAAGCATTTCCCTCCCAACAACCATGTGCATTAAGTGTTGCAAGTGTATAAATCCCCCCTTTTCACAGGTGATGAAACTGAGGCAAGCTCAGGGAGATTATTGGGGGCAGAAGTCAAAAAGACAGTCTCAACTCCAAATCCATTATCCTTGTTGCTTAAGAGGGAAGGTCCCATGTCTTTCCTAAATATCGTTGTCTCCTCAAGTTTTAGTCAATCAGTTTCTAGCCCAGTGTCCTGCCCTCAATAAAGGCTAAATAAATATTTGTTGAATTGGGTTGAATTTCTTCCCATTGGACTTCTCTCGATACTCTTGACCCTCATTGAAGGTCTTTATCAGGGGCATTGTAAGGTCATCCTTTTTTTTTCTTTTAGTTATAAGTTAGATTTAGGCAGTCTCTGAAATCCCTTAAAATCAGGAATGAGCTGGCGCCAGCTCAAACCTGCCAATTGTGAGTCCCAATTGCTAAATATTCAGTCTGAATTTTTACATCTTGGAAATGGCAATCATTACAAATTAGGGCCTGATTTGTTGTTTTGTTGATTGACTAGACTTAAGAAAGTGTTAATAATGCAGATTCAATTTCAAAGCGCCAATGTGTACATCCCTCCCCTTGATCTTCCTTTCCTCTCCAGCCTGATTGTTAAACGTGTAACACCATGCCCTAGATTTTAATTCTAAAATTCTGTGATTTTATGACTTCCTTTTCTTGGTAACGAGGCTAGTTGGAAGAGTGTGTGAAGGGGTGGGTTAGGGAGCCCCTAATTAAACCAGCTCTGAAGTAGTCAGGCCCCAAAGACTCCTATTTTAGCATTTTTTAGTTGTACTTTACAATGGAATCTGGACGTCTTCAGGACAGGGACTGTGTCAGAACTGTTATTACATTCCTAGCACCCAGCACACTGCAATGAACAGAGTAGGGGCTCCATAAGTCCTTGCTAAATTGAAATGCATCTATTTGACTTAGAGGTCATTACTCATTTTAAAAAAAATTTAGTGATGCTTCCTGTTGTCACATTACAATCATTTTCAAATATATCCTTTCACCTTCTCCCCATGAGCCTTCCCTTGTAACAAAGAAAAATCAACAGATAAGCAAAACCAATCAGCACATCTGCTAAGTATGAGAGTCTATGCAATATTCCAAACTCAAAACCAATCACTTCTGTAGTGAGAGGAAGAAGGTACATTTCTTCTCTAGGGTTAAAATTGATCATTATAGTTACAAGATGTTCAGTTTTGTTTTGTTTATTGTCTTTTTTCCAAAAGAATTTATTTAAGTTCATTTCCTTATTGTTTATGCAGAAGAGTCTGATTTTAGAAAGGGGAGAGTTCTGAGAGGGGGAGAACAAAGTGATAAATAATTGTGAAAATATTTATTTAATTTTTATTTTATTTCAGATGAATTAGGCAGTGAAAACGTCAAAAGGTAAACATTTTCAAGTTCTTAAATCAGTTTCATTGTTGATAGGCACAACTCTGGAGATCCTTAGGATTCTCTTGTTTTCCAGTTTTTCTTTTCTCCTGATTCTCCATGGAAGGGAGGGAAAGTTCCTTTCTCCTGGTGAGAGATTTCTATTTTTTAGCATTATAAATAACCCAAAAGATAGTCCCTAAGTCGTGAGCAAGAAGAAACGTGTTTCTGTCCCTCCAAACCAAATTCTTAGGAAGCTACTGAGAAGGAAGACTCTCATTTGGTCTGATTATTTTTGTCAAATGAACAACCCCTTTATATTTGCTGCTAATGATGCTAGAGGCAAGATAGGTAATAAAAATTCAAAGTCTGGGTGCTATCTCCCAGTCTTGATGCTTTCGTATCTATTTCTCACATATTCGGTAGTCTGATTCTTACTGCACCTTTTTCCCCTACCAATTAATTTTCCCTCTGAAATTAAGGAATAGTGGCAACCCAAAGAGACAATGGCAGAAATATAACCTTCACAAAATAATAGCTGGCATTGGTAGAGAGTTGTAAGGTTTATGAAGTACTTTACGTACATTATTTCATTTGAGCTTCACAACAGCTCTGTGAGGTAGATGCTATTATCATTCCCATTTTACAGATGAAGAAATGGAGGCTGAGAAAAGTTAAACAACATTTCGAGAGTCATACATTCAGTCTAAGGAAGGATTAGAACTCAAGTCTTCTTGACTCCAAGTTCAACCCAGTATCCACAGTGTTGCTCCCCTTTCAAAAAGAAGCTTTTATGGACAAAGTCCAGCCCTCTCCCCCAAGCTCAACCAATCGTTATCTGATTGGACAATCTTCTTGCCCTTTGTCTAATGAAATGTCCACACCACTGGGATGGGAGCAGCAGTGCAACATAATGGTTAGAGGAGTGGTCTTAGAAGGACGTGAGTTCAAATGCTGCCTCTGAGGCATGCTGGTTGTGTGATGGACAAGTGGCTCAGGAAGCTCTAAGACTTTCAGTTCTACTTGAGCTGCTAGCGATATCCGTGGGGAACATTTTCACCCTGATGACATCAGAGGTCTGAACCCTGCAAAAAGGAAATGCTGGGGCTTTTCTGTTTTTTTTTTTTTATTATCTCTATAATAACCCAGACAGTTTCTCCTCGATTTTGTTCTACATTCAATTATGAAACCTGAGAATTGGTTGCAATGGATTTCTGAAATGGAAAAGTTCCATTTTTTTTTCAGAGGAGAGAAAAAGATAGAAGAGGGTAGAGGACAGAAGATGGTTTCTTGATCTCAAGGGATTTTTTCAGAAAGGCTTTGATGAAAAGGGAAGTAAGACTCGGCAGGGCTAAAAACATGAAGAATTACCTTCCTGAAGACAGCCTTCTGGTTGATATCTTAGCGCTGACTACATTTTCCACCTTTGGTCTGACTTTTGGGCCACCCCGTGGTTTTCTCCCTATAGCCCACGTGTTGATACTGCATTCACTCTTTTTTTGAAGGGGGGGAGGGGCTTCAGTGAGAGACTGAGTTTTCTTTCATCCTTAGCCTTGAGTGAAGGTTAATGCCACTGAATGTGGCAGAGTCCCTAGGTTAGCCCTGAAAATCAGATGTTGAAGCATAAATAGTACCAAGTTTCTACAGTACTAAGACCTTGGGGACTCCTGGAGGAAAACTTGGCCTCTTAGACCCTTTATTTTTCTCCTAACCTACCTTTCACTTCCTCCCTTCAGCCCTATTTTTGAAGAAGATACACCCTCCGTCATGGAAATAGAAATGGAAGAGCTCGATAAATGGATGAACAGCATGAACAGAAATGGTATTGGTGACTCCTAATTATATTTTTCAATGAGACTAAGAGGTTTTCCAGATTTACAAAGATGAGTTCTCCTAAAGATAACCAAGATTTTTTTCAGTAGCAGTCTTTCAAGACAGGAGAGAATGTTTCTATTTGGGAACCAAAGCATTAAATGAAATTTAAGATACTAGTCATAATAGCCAATAAAATTATTGTTCTCCACTCTTTAGAGATTTTTTATCCCATTTTAAAACAGATTTCTAATGTCCTTAATAGGACATTAGAGCACATTTAGGGTTAGAATCCTTAGATTCTAACCATTAGATCCATTAGAATCTTTCTGTAAGAGAGATGACATGGTACAGTAGATAGAAA
Organism: Notamacropus eugenii; assembly: GCF_028372415.1. NCBI lineage: Eukaryota > Metazoa > Chordata > Mammalia > Diprotodontia > Macropodidae > Notamacropus > Notamacropus eugenii. Next base: position 150,724,652 of record NC_092877.1, on the reverse strand, counting down.
GTGACCCTTGGAACCAGGAAACCCTGAGTTTGAGTCCAGTTTTTCAAATACATGTGTGACCCATCAGAGTTCTAGACAACTCTTTAAGATTGTAAGTTATGTAAAATGTGCAAACCTGAATTGGTAGAGGAACTTTCCTCATCTGGGAGTTCCTTATACCAAAAAAAAAAAAAATCAATAAGCTATTTTTATCTTCATTCCTTTCTGTTTCTATAGCATTTTATCTTCTGTGGAAGTTATTCTACTACCATTGTGACTACAACAGAAAGCTATCTTCCATCTTTGAACCAGGCTGAGGATCTGTTGGGGACACTGATGTAGTTTGAGTAACGAACACAATATGGAATTCCAATATATTTGGGTGGGGGGAGTGAAAGGAAGGGGAAATGATTTGTTAGAAAACACCAGGTTCGTGTGAGACACTTTTCACTGAAAGGATTCTAAAGAGTCTTACCAAAGCCATGCCTGCAACTTCTAGATCTCCCAAGGGAGACAAAGTCCAAATAGATCACCCAAAGGGTGAGGCTATACTCTCCTGTGCTTATTCTGACATCCCTGAAATGGAGTGACATTGACTAACGATGACCAAAATGTCTTTCACCCTTTCCCAGCTGAATGTGAATGTCTGCCCACAGTCAAAGAAGAGAAGGAATCAAACCACAATCCAAGGTAATTGCAGATAATGAAGGGCTGTGTACATGGGCAGATGTGAAGGTAGAGGTTGTGAAGAGAAAGTAAGGGGAAACTGCACAAAACATACAGGGTAATGTGGTTCAGTAGGAAAAGCCTTTGCTTTGGAGTTAGACGTCTCGAGCTCTGATCTTGCAAATATAACCTGTGGCCCTGGACATGCCATTTATCTTTTATGGGCTTCAGTTCCTCATCTGTCAAAGGAAGAGTTTGGACTAATTGACTTCTGAGGTCTCTTTCAGCTCTAGACCTGTAAGTCAATATCCTAGTAGCCACTTATACATTTTTAAAAAATCAGTATTTATACTTCCCAGACCTTCTAAATAGATACTTAACTGTTGAACTCCAGTTTTATTTTAATAGTTCTAATTATGCTAAACTGTAGCTTGTGTGTATGAGAAGTGGATGTTTTGTACAGAAAACGGATGGCAGAAAGAGTTTCCAAAGGGGTTGAGTATAAACAACAGGGAGAAAAAATGAAGTTTTACATTTAATAATTTAAAAAAAGTCAACACCTGCACAGACTATTTTAGGAGATGGGGGCATTACAAAAATATTTTTATTTCTGCCACTAGGTGGCTCTGCTTACTTGAAAATCTTGTGGCCACCCAAGGTGGGGTATCCCTGAGCTCCCATTGAGTATAACACCCTTTGGTATAGAAAGAGGGTACTTAGATCTGGGAATTTTTAAAGCTGGTTTGTAGACAGGGATTGTCTGGTCAGGGTACGGAGGAGATACTTTACCCAAAGGTGGAATATTTGGAAAAAATTAGAGGAGGTGATCCAGAGGGACCATTCTGCAAGATGGTGCTGAGGTTATAGGAGTCTTTTGGATGAAATATGAAGTCAGGGAACTTAAAGTGCTTTTCTTGACCATTATCTGTGTCTTTTGTTGAGATAGAAAGATCCACACACGTTCCAATCCTTCTGATTACGGTAAATTTCACTTTCCTAACCACAACCCATGCTTGTTATAGTTGCTTTGGGTCATCTCTTGCATTCAGTCACCTTGTCCATGCCCATATATAAAGAGTCCTAACTTACCCAGCTGAGGCCTTGGAGCAAGGCTGGCTTAGTTGGGGGTTTGGAGAGTTAGCCTACCTTGGCCTTGAGCGAATCATTGTATCATTAGCCTTAAATAGGGAAGGTACCTCCCCTCATTTTACAAATTAGGAAACCGAGATCCAGAAAGAAATGACCAAGGTCGCACAGGTGGTAAATGACAGCTATGATGCATCCAGATTTTCTGCTGCCAAAGCTGATGCTCTGATGACTCTACATCTTTCAGGCTACATGCTAATAAACAGCTGCAGCGTCCCAGCCCAGAAGCATGGGAAATGCAGTGTCTTGGTCATATCAATGATTAAAGGGGAGGGAAAGTCAATATTTAAAGCCCTGAAGGCTTCTTTTTTGCTCCACTCCCTTTTCTCCCCTCCAGGAAAGGCTTCCTCGTGTGCTAGCAAACCTAAGACCCTATCAAACCCGTTCCTGCAGGGGTGGGAGGGGGAAATCTGATATCCTCATTTTTTTGTCATGGTGTCAATGAATCGCTTCCTCTGGGGATTTGCTTTGTAAAGGTTATCTCTTAATTGTGGAATGGAAGATTTGCTAAAGGCAGTTCAAACTCTAGGGAGCTAAGGAGAAAGGATTTGTGGGAAAGAGACTGAGAATTTCCATGCCTCAAGAATCGTGTCATGATGTATAGTGACCATAGACTAAACAAGGCAGGATCCTAAAATAGATTTTGTCATTCTTGAACAAATCAGTGATCCATTGTGCTGAAAACAACAGCCCCTCCCTCTGTCAAAATTCCACAATGAATGTAAACAGGCTTTTCATCAAACTAGATTTTTATCCTATTTAACAATAAAATAATAGCCTATTATAAACAGTAGGATTAGTAAGAAAACTTCATCTTCTGAAATTTTAAGAGAGAAACTTGACCTCTCTCGGCCTCCATCTCCTCATCTATAAAAAGCAGGGATCAGATTTAGATGATCTCTAAGAACATTTCCAACTCTTCTTCCCTTGACTATCAATTCTGAAGCCCCAGCTCCAGAAGCATGTCATGTAGGAAGCAGACACAATGCTATCAAGAAGCCCGACTTTCGTCTGTGAGGCTGAAGTGCTAAAGCTCCTTTCCAAATTTCCTTCTCTTAGAGAAGTAATTTACTTGAATGTAGAGCTCAGGCTCATTACCTGTTCAGTGCTAAGTGTGGAGGCTTCCGTGTACAAGGTCCAGTCAAGAGGAATCTTTGTAGAGCATCCTTCCAGACTCTGGCTTTGTGGGATTCCAGATAGCTCCAATGCAACAGTCTGATATTCCCCTGGAGGGTCTGATCTACTTATCTACCGATCTACACTTACAACTGATTATTATATGCAAGACACGGGTGCTAGCATTCTAGGTGATGGTGTTGCAAACAAAACCAAACAACTTAGAAAGAAAAGAAATAGTCCCTTCCTTCCAGGAGAATGCAGCACAAGTAAATGCAAAGCATATATAAAACCAACCCAAAAGGCATTTATTAAGCACCTGTTATATACGAGGACCTTGATATGGTAACTACAGAATTGTCCTCTGAGTATGGAAAATCTGAATTCAAGTCCACTTCTGACACATCCTGGCTGTATGACCCTGGGCCAGTTACTTGACTTCTCAGTGGCCCCGAGCAATTCTCTAAGACTACAAATTACAAGAGAATTAAATCTGGTTGGGGAGAGTTTCTTCCCACGAACTTCTATACAATGAAATCACAGTCTGTCCAAATGAACATGCACAGAGACACTGGGCCTCATATTGGGCATACAGTGACCAAAGGGAAATTAGCTCCTGCCCCCAAATTGCTTATATGCTAACCTGGCCTTGAGTTTGTTGATCAAAAATTTTTATAAGCTTTAGAAATGAGTAACAAATCAAATGAGATGTATATTTATATGTTGGAAATTGGGGGAAAAAAGACTGTTCTGAGAGTTGTTCTTTGTTGGGCAAAAAGTGATAACCTACTTGGACAGTTGCTTCTTACTGACTTATTTCCTTATTACAGTGGTGTCAGACTCAAATAGAAGCTGGATGTTATTAAGCGATATATTCCATAGCCTCATATTGACTTAGAAACCATATATTAATATTATCTATGTTCCATTGTATTTTATTTAGTTAGTTAACTGTTTCTCAATTAGGTTTTAATCTGGTTCTATTGTAGCCTTACAGTTGAAAAACTTCATGTTAAACATTTCTACTTTAACATACTGAAGCCAAAATTCACTAGAAGTAGCCTTTCGCCTCACTCTGCACTCTAAACCCAGTCAGAGCGCCAAGTAAGAGGTGACCTCATGTGGTGTGAAGGGCAAAAAGTTTGGAGGAAGAACTTGGAGTCATACCTGCTGTGCCACTGGCCATAGCTCTGGACCCCTTTGCCCTCAGTTTTCTCATCTGCAAAGTGAGAGGATTAGACTAGACAATATGTGATGATTTTGTCCAGTTCTAAACTCTGTGAATGTATCTTTGTAGATGGGTACAGCTAAGGCGGTACAGTAGATAGAATGCTGAGCCTGGACCTGGGAAGGCTTATCTTCCTGAGTTCAAATTTGACCTCAGACACTTACTACCTGTGTGACCCTGGACAAGTCATTTAGTTCTGTTTTCTTCCATTTCTTCATCTGTAAAATGGACTGAAGGAAACAGCAAACTACTCCAGTATCTTTGACAAGAAAACCCCAAGACAGGAGTCTGTCTAAATGAACATACACAGAGACACTGGATTAGGTGCTGGGCATACAAAGACAAAAGGGAAATTACCTGTCCCCAGATTGTACCTATGCTACCTTGACCTTGAGTTTATTGATTACAATTGTTATAAGTTTTAGAAATGAGTAAAAAATCATTAGGGCTTATGAAGAGTCGGGTGCTACTGAAATGACTAAACAAAAAGAACCTTTGTACAGCAATCATTCCAAACTCTGGCTTTATGGGATTCCAGATAGCTCCAATCCAATTCTATATAATCTAACAAGCATGTATTAAGCCCCTGCTATGTGCAAGACACTACCTAGAAGAATATCAATGTGTTCAAAATACTCAAAACAAAATGTTTCTTCATTTTCTTTAGAATATATGCCATAAAATAAAATTAAAATATTCTTTTTAAAACCATTAAAAAAGAATATATGCCATAAAATCTTGTAAGAAGGAAGGGTGAAAAATGCCCCCAAAGATCATCTTGCATTGAAAATGGCCAAAGCTTGCCATTCAGCAAGGTTGAAGAAATAAAAGTTTATCCTGAATCCTGAGCTAAAGGGTTCAGTAGGAATATCTCAAGAGAAAAAAAGGCTGAGAGTAAAGCTAGCCTGTTCAAGTCCAAATGTCACTGTTAATTAGCTGAAGAAAAAGAGTACCATTTTTCATTGGATGTATGTCAAAATCTCTGATCATCAGTGACTGTCAGAGCTAGAAAAGACCTTTGAGATCAGCTCATCTAGTGCAAAAAATCCTTAGCATTTCTTGTATCACAGACCCTTTTGGCTACTTAGTGAAGCCTATAGACCCCTTCTCAGCATAATGTTTTTAAATAATTGAATTTCAGTTGGAGGTTATTGAAAATAAGGATGTATTTTCTCCCATTCAAAGTCATGGCATCCTCTAAAATCTCTTCACCTAACCCAGGTTAAGAATCCCTGATCTAGCCTGACCCCTTCATTTATAGATGGGTATCCTGAATTTCAGAATACAGAACTCTGTTGTTGAGGACTCAGGAGCCATAAGTAACAGGGCTAGGGTTGAACCTATATCTTCAGCTCCAAATTCAGTGCTCTTTCCATTTGAGACCCCCCTCGTCCTTTCTCCCATGCTTGAGAGAACATTGTTTTCTAGCATTATGATATTCTTTTATACTGATTATCTGTCCTGGGTTACTTGTCAACACAAGTAATTGACATACCACTTTATACCAAATTGACAACTTACCACTTTATACCAAATATATCTGCTCTGGCCTTCCAGGAATAGAAGGTCAGAACTGAATCAAGTTAGAGGAAGCCATACTGAGGAAATTAATAAGTTCCCTAAAAGCTAAATTTCAGGAACTAGAGAAGCAGCCAATTAGTTGGATTTCATTTGTACAACTGTTCCTGAGGTTCAGAAATTCCCATTTAAGGAGAAAATTGAGCATCTGTCCAGTTACCAGTTTCCTGGCAAAGTCCAACTTTGGCAGGTTAGTTCAGCATCAAATATTCTTGAGAAAGGCTATTATGATCAGTTCTAGTCCTGAAAATTGTAAGCCTGCTCCCTCACAGCATCTCCTCTTATACCATTCCATTTGAATTTAAAAGTCAATGCCCTCTCCTTGGATTTACAAGGATTAATATCATAAGAGTTTCTTTTTTCTTCTCTTAGCATATTTGAAAATGAATATAAATAGACAGAGTCTGACTGCCCCAAAGAGCTTTCAGGCTTTATGTTCTTGGTCCAAGCTAAACCAAGCTTGTGAGGTATTGAGGGAAGCTTGGGGCTGCTCTATCTCTGCTCCTCACCCCTAAGGATGTGTCACAAAATATTACTCATCCCAAGAAGTGAGGAATTTGCTGTTCTCCTGGGATAAGATATTCCAAATCTATGGCTATAAGTTCCTCCAAGTTACCTATGTGTCACCTCTGAATGTGGTTCAATTTCAAAACACTCTCTACCCAACTCTGCGCTTCTAATTCATTTTTTGCAAAGTTGTTAGCTTTCCTATAGATATTTTTTGCTTCTGCTTTTTTGAGGCTACAGTGGAAAACATTCTGTACTGGTATTTAGAAAACTTGGATTCAAATCCTGACTATTTTCTATATGACTTATCCTCTGATGACCCCAGTTTTGTCCTTTGTAAAATCAATAGATTGGACTCCACAGCCTCAGAGGTTCCTTGACATTATTTCCCTCAGATGGTTTAGCTACAGGTGAGAACCAGTACCAAAGTTAAGAAGGATTAGCTTTTTACTGGAGGTCATGATCTGGCTTTGTGGAAGTAGTTTTCCCCCAAAAAGTAAGAGACTAAATTGACAGTTTTCTTCTACAAGCCCTCTCCCCCCGTCTTTCCTTACCCTTAATGAATTCTCAGCATGGTACAGTTGCTGCACGGGGAGCCAGAAAGACCAGACTTCTGCTTCTCCCTATGATGCTTGCTAGTTGTGTGGTCCTAAGAAAACCTAGACTTCAGTTTTCTCATCTATAAAATGGGGCTAATGGTATCTGTAGCACTGTCTTACGTGGTTGTTATGAGAATCAATCAAGCAGCATTAATGAGAGCCTATTATACTCTGGCTTTGTGCTGAGAACTGAATGATCATGCATGTAAAATATCATACCTGTAAAGATATGATCAAAGAGATCATGTATGCAAGTCACTTTAAGTTTTGCATGTCAATGTGAGCTATTATTGAATTCCAAAATTCTTCCCAGATGCTAGGGAACTCTTCAGAACTCTTCAGAAAATCAGGAAAAAAAGCAATTAGAATTCGAACCTTGGTGGGAAGCCTGCTTCCTTTCCCTCCTGGTAAAAGGAGAAAGAACAACCTGTGGTAGTTACTTTACCTCCAGAGCAAACTCAAGACCTCCATCTAGTCTAACCCAGAGTTTCTTAATTTTAGTGCATTACTTACTAAGGAACTCCTACCAATGCTTGTCTCTCTCCGTTGTCAGGAAGTTGTCTGGACTTCTGCTGCACATTCAAAATCAATCAACATCTATTAAGCATTTATTGTGCGCAGGGAGCACCTCTGGGAATTATGGGACATGGATAACGTTAAACATTATCTAAGATATGGTCCTTTATTCTTAAGGATCATAGGATCAAGTCAGGTCAGTAGGCTTTTTTTAACTGTGTGCCTAAGGATTGGGGATACAAAGAAAAGAAAGGAAAAATCAGTCCCTTTTCTTTAAGGAGCTCACATTCTAATGGGGGAGACAATAAACAGACAATTATGTGAAGAACAAGGTAGACAGACAGATAGCTAGACAGATGGATAGATAGATGGGTAAATAAGCAGACAGGTAGAAAGACCAGACAGACAAAACAGACAGACAGACAAACAGATAGTCATAAATAGATAGATAGATAGAGAGCAGATTAATAGATAATGTGTGTGTGATAAATTGGAAATAATCTTAGAGATAAAGAAGATGCTAGCAAGGGTTTTTGAAGAAGGTGGGTTTTAGCTGAGTCTTGGAGGAATCCAGAACAAGGAAATAAGAAAGGAGGGCATTCCAGGAGTAGGGGACAGCAATGTCAGAATATAAGGTTTTCTCTGTGAGGAACATCACGAGGCCAGCTCACTGGATCAAAGGGAAGTGCAAGAAGATGGGAAAAGGTGTGAAGGACTTTCAAAGTCTAACAGATGATTTTATATTTGATGATGGAGATAAGAGGGAGCCACTGAAGTTTATTGAGTAGAAGAGTGATGTAGTCAGACTTACCACTTTAAAGAGATCAATTTGGCAGCTGAGTAGGAGATGACCTGCAGTTGGGGAGACATTTGAGGCAGAGAGACTAATTAGAATACAATTTTCATAGTTGGGGTGAGTGGTGATAAGTGTAGCAGCTGCACAAGAACAGAGAACAGGATATGTGAGAGGAGTTAAAAAGACAGAAATGACAGTACTTAGAACTGCTTGGTCATGCGCATTGAGTGAGTGAGTGAGTAAGAGTAAGGAGTCAAGAATGACTTGTAGGTTGCAAGCTATAATAGTAATGCACAAAACTGCATTACATAGCCACAAAACAGTGGATTAAGATCATTTCTTATTTCTGTTTTAAGTAGAAAGAGAGTGCAGCTGTTCATAGGATCATACACTTAGAGCTGGGAGGGGGAGGAGTTCAGAGGTCATCTAGTATGACCCCCTCATTTTACAGATTAGAAAATGGAGACCCAGAAAGAGCAAATTACTTGCTCCAGCTTAGCTAGCCAGGTATAAAGCCAACATTTGAACTGAGATTGACTACAAATCCATCAGACTTTCCACAGCACCCTTCTGCCTCCAATACTCCTCATTTAACTTACGTCAGCTAGATAGCAAAGTAGGTTGAGCTCTGTCCCTGGAGTCAGGAAGACCTAAATTCAAATGCGACCTCAGACACAACTAACTGTATGATCCTGGGCAAGTCACTTAACCCTGTTTGCCTCATCTGTACAATGAACCGGAGAAGGAAATGGCAAACCACTCCAAGTATCTTTACCAAGAAAAGCCCAGACAAGGTCACAAAGAGTGGGACATACGTGAAAAGCGACTGAACAGTAACACAGGGATGTTGGACCAAATGAGTTAATAGCAGTAAAGCACTTTGCAAAGCTTCAAGTTCAATGTAAATGTGAGCTGCTGGATTTTACTGCATTAAGCACCAGGAATGCAGATTTAAGAGAAAATCCGTCTGGTCCCATCCATGCATCGTCACAGTTTTTGGAAGGATGACTTTTTTGCTATGTGGTTTACCATTTTCTGCCACTCTTTGCTTCATGTTTTCAAACTCAAGAGCAATATTAAAATGGATGATTTCCCTGCTTCTTGGATAACTCAAGCAGTGGTTATACAGAATCTGCCTAATTTTTTCCTCTCTCATCCCTTCACTCTCTTTTTTTCCTTGCTAAAACAGAATTTGAACTGTGTTTACATTGTACTAAAAAAAAAAAGGGTTGAAAACCAGCTGGTTATTTGGACTGCAAGATGGCAAGCACAAATGGTTAGGTTGATTTTCTTCCTGAATTGGCTGAATCTATTGGTACCTGGAATCAGAAAAAAAAATTTCATTTTAGTGATAGAAGTGAATAGGTTATTTCCTTCTTTTTTTCCACCATTTATATTAGGCCTTTCTTTGCCATGTTCTGGAAGGACAAGTTCTGTATAGTTATCACCAGATCATAGAATTTTAGAGCCCAAATGAACCTTAGAGATCATCTATTCCAACGATCTTGCTTTACAGATAAGGATACTGAGACCCATGAAAGGAAAATGACTTGCCCAATAACAAGAGTTGACCTTTTCATAGTTTGCAAACTGCTTCATAAACATTATTCTCTTTGACTCCTGAAATTATCCTGGGGGAGGCAGGTAGTAGACATTAGAGACCCATTTTATAGACGAAACTGAGGTCAGAGGGATAGTGATGTATCCATTTCACATAGCTGGTGTCAGTGGCAGGACTGGAATTCAGGTCTCCATGGTTCTGAGTCCAGCATCCTACAAGTTCATCATATCATTTGGACTCCCTTAAATACAGACACATATGTACACATGTGCATACATAGACATACATGCAGATATAGGTATACACGTACACATAAACACACCTATGCCCATATGTGTGCGCATGTGTGCATGTGCATACATACTGGCATGTACACACATGTAAGCACACATGCACGTGCATGCATCATATGACCATGTCTGAGCACATGCGTGCACGATATGTTTGCACATGCATGCATGTGCACATGTATGTGTGAACACATATAGGTACAGGTACATGCTACAACCTGTAGGTATCCGCACAATGCACATATGTGCATACGCATATACATATACACATATGTACACATACAGTACATGTGCACACACATATATGTATATCTGCACATACACATGTATGTAGATATATACTTATATATTCATGTGTATACAAATATATACCCATGTCTATACACACATACACATACTTACTTGTGCTCACATATACACATAGTTATACACACATGCAATGCATGCACATGTATACATGCCTGCACATGCACACATATATTCATACATGTATATACACATAAATGCCTGTATATATACACATGAGTGCATATACACATATACAAATATGTGTATGCACATATATACATATGTATATATACAATTCACATAGATATATGCCTATGTATATATACACTGGTTTGCACATATATGCAAATATATGTGCCCATATATACACATGTATACACATGCATGGATACATACATACACATATGCATGCACAATGTACCTATATGTCTTGCATATACACACATATTTACACATTTATGTGCACACAATACATAGATACATACATATGTAAAGGAGAGAGAGTGCTGTAATGTAAAATAAAAGGCATTATTAGAATGAATTTTTTTTAGGGAAAAAAAGAAATAATGTCCTTTGCCTAGCTGACCCCTAAGGTCCCTCCCATTTCCAACATTGTGTTAGTGACTCCACTTATTCTAACTTCAGTACAGTCTTTTGGATTGAAGTATTTCCCATTCTTAACTGTTCATGTTGCCCACACATTGAAAAAGTATTTGTGAATACCAAAGCCCAGATTTTTGGCTCAGACTCCATGATGGTGCTGGGGGTGGATGGGGGAAACAGAAAGATTTGGAAACGCTCCCCCAAGTTTGCCTTGGGCTGGCCCCATATCAGTTTGCTTTGGCGCTCTGAATGGGAGGCTCCGAGGTTGCCAAAGCTGATGCTGGCTGGGGATTATTTGACCAGTTCACTCAGGTGATAAATAGCAACCCAGAAACCAAGGAACACACCTAAGTAAATAGAAGGAGTGGAGTGTGAGAAAGTGCCTCCAGGCTCAGCTCTGGAACCAGCCAACAACCTAATATTACTGATTCATCAATAGCCCTGTACTGCACCACCCCCAATCTCCATCACTCTCCTGGTGAAACGTGCATTTGAGCGTTAATAGACACTAGAAATGTCCTTGTCTCCCATGATTAAAGAGACTCTGTGTCCAAGCTGAGATTGTGCATGAGGTGGTATTGCCCTTTACGTTGGCCTACTCCCATTGATTTGGAATAATGTGCATCGTTAGCGATAGCCATCCTGTTCCTTAATACCCTAAACCCATGGATTCTCGGTAGTGGAGACTGGCCCATATTTTGCCAACTTTTATATTCTAATAACAAAACATTGTCAAGCCCTGGCACTTAGGTGCCTGGCTTTAGAAAAGATGCTTGTGAATGCATTGGCTATGTGAAGAAAAAGCAGTTTGGGTTTGAACTTCTTACTTATTTTCTTCTTATGATTCTGAAAGTCAGATAGAAAGCAAGATTGAAGAAAAACCATTCAATCAGTCAATTGATTGTATTTATCAAGTATTTCCTGGGTGTTAGACATTGTGCTAAGCTTTAGGGATACAAATAAAAAACACAGAAAAACCAGTCCCCAACCTCTAAGAGCTTATATTCTAATGGGACACACATGTATGTATGTATTCTTGTATGTAAATAAATATTTGTGTGTACACACATATACATATATGTATGTATGTGTATATGTGTATATATGTATGTACATACATACATACACACATATATTTGTATACAAGGTAGCCCAGCAGAGAAAGTCACAAGCAGCTGGGGAGGAGGTTGTGTGGGAAAGATTCTAAAGCCCTATATCTGGCAAACATGACCTTGGGAGGTAACTTTCCCTCTCTGGGGCTGACCTTCCTGAACTTCACGTTGCCTTCAGCCCCAGGTCTATGATCCTAGATCTCTTCCTGTCATAATCCTATGTAACACCTGGTGCCCCCTGAACCCAGGACTTCTTTTTGAAGACACCACATCTCATGGTGCCCTCTCCAAGGATGACTACTCTGACATCATGCAACATAGAGGGACGTGGAGAAGAGATGATCTGCCCCTTGCTCCCCATTTTCACATTAGAGACCTTCCCATTACCATCCTCACCACCTCTCCTCCCTTAAGGTTCATTCCATCCTATCCAGATTCTTGTTCCTGTCATCCAGGGCCCCCCAGGTCACTCTCCCTTCTTGACCATTAAGTTCTGTCCCCCAGCTTACCAACTTCTCCATCCCAATACCTCCTTACTTTGAGTAGCCTGGCTTCTCTTCCTGCACTCTGTCTGTGTGCTTTCCTCTCCCCACCTCCACCCTTGGAAACTGGATATTCCTCAGGTGCCAGAATTCCTGTCTACAGCTGTAATTAGTGGCCCTCGTTTCATCAGTTGGAAGAACTCCCCAAGACAGCTTTCCAGGACAGGCAGCTGGAGGTGCAAACCCCATTGCAGAAAAACTGCTGAAAGAGGAATTAGAAAAAAGGAAAGCAAATTCAAAGTAAACAACACAACGGACATTATCAGTCAATAACAGCACAGTGGAAGAGGGGAAAGATGTTCATTCCTATTTGCTCCCACTGAGAGAGGGATTCAGAGCTGAAAGGGTTCTGTGTGGCAGGCAATAGCCACCTTTAAATCATTTGTGGATATGCTCAAAACAGGTTTTTGAAAACATGCCAGGAACTCCAACACTAAAGGGAAAACAGCATATGGAATTTTTTAAAGGATAATTTGGCATATATTCATTAAAAATTGGGCTAGATTTGATTAAAATTGAAAAAAAACTTCCATCTGGATGTCTCAGCATCAAAGCTAGAGAAGGAGGTGAGCTGGAGTAAGGGAAGTGGTCACCTTTGGGTTCTACTACAGATTTCGTCCTTAGCTAGTAAAAGATAGCCAAAGAAACCTTTGCTTCTAGGTCTGTTTTGGAGAGAAGGCCCAAGTTTGAGTTCCCTTTCTGCCACTGATAACTTACATGATCAAGGGTAAGCCATTTCTTTCTGAGCCTCGGTTTCCCCAACTATAAAACAGAGATAAAAATGCTAGTCCTACCCTCCCTTCTTGTGAGGTTTAAATAAAATCAGGTATGTGAAACCCCTTTGTATGTGATAAAGCCATTCAGAAATGTATTTGTCATGTAATCTCAACTGAGCCCTCAAAGAAGCAAGGCAATCCTTACATCTTCCTAATTGCTTCACTATTTCACTCACCACAATCTTCTATCTCTCTTCTATGATCAAACTACACAACCTACTTGCAGTTTCCAAACATGGTGCTTCATCTCCCTACTCCATGCTTTTTTTTACTGTCTATGTTTAGAATGCACTCCATCGTTATTGCCACCTGCTGGCTTCCCTAGTTTCCACCAAAACTCAGATCAAATACCACTCTTTGCAGATCTTTCTTAGTCATCCCTCAGTTGCTAATGTCTTCCCCTCTGGCTTGCCTTTCATCTACTCTGTATATGTCTTGATTGTGAATAGCTAATTATTTGTTCTCTCCCCCATTGGGATGTGAGCTCTTAGAAAGCAGCAAACATGTTTTTGCTTTTCTTTGTATCTCCAGTGTATAGCACAGTGTGTGGAGCTTGGTGAACGCTTAACAACTGCTTGTTGACTGACTGGTGGTTAATTGAATTTGGTAGTGTCAGTAAGTGGTGTTATTGGTGTCAATGAAAATTATAATCCCAAATGAGATATTGACCTTCCTCTAGTTTCCTCCATTGCACAAGGGTCAGATCTAGCTCACCTACTCTGCTTGTTTTTACAGTGATGTTGAATCCTGAAGGTGAACAGTGCCCATGTTTTTCCAAGAGGAGCAGCCCACAAGGGAGTCTGCAAAGCCTGCCAATGGAGGATGAAGTGGCTAAGAATTTAATTAATTTCAAATAACTATAGATGCAAGAACCTTTCCTCTTCCTTGCTGCACCTACTTTTCATAATGCTGATGACATCACCTGGACCTGGAGGGATATACAAAGGCATACATGATGAAAACAAGCTCTGGCTTTAGTCCACAAATCTCTCCAGTACTGGACCTCACAGCCTGTGGTTGTCCTTTCCTCTTCCTCAACCTCCCACTGATTGTGGCAATGACTCTACCTCACTGTGCTCACCTGCGGGAAATCTTTGCTACCTTTCTTAATTCTTCATGGGCTAGAATCCATTCCTTGGATCTCTCTACGTATCAATGAGTTCCTTTGGGGAACCTCATTGCCTCACTTGTTTTGCATGTGTCTGTAGACCATATGTCTGATGATAGATAAGACATCGGTCAATAGGTCACTTGTATCATGGAACTGACTCCACCCCAATTCACAGTTTTAATTTAAGACATAATCTCAGTGAGGACTGATACATCTGTTTCTATTTAACAAGTAACCCACAACGCTACCGAAGTGCTTGGTGATTTGTAACCTATCATCACCAGATCTAGCCAAGTTCCCTTAAACACCAGATCTACTCAGATTCCCTTACAGAGTCCTTGAGGATTCAGGAAGGGGCTTGTAATGTCCACACTTCCTTTCAAGCTGAGCTTTCCTTTGAAGCAGAAATCACCTCCAACTTTAGTCAGTTCCTTCCCCTAACTCAAGCAGATCCTTAAGACATTGCTCACTCTTGGTGTTTATATTGATGGAGAAGAGGAGTAGGAGAGAATGAATGAACTTGTCCCCTATAACAAGCAAAGAGGATAAAATACTGAGGGTTAATTTTATTTCTCAGAAAGAGGAGAGAGGGAGTCAGGAAGGAAAAAAGAAAAAGAAAGGAAGAAAGAAAAAAAAAGAAAGGAGGAAGGAAGGAAGGAAGAACTGATCAATTTTGACCTCTAAGGCAGTCATATAACCTGCTGATCTTCTAGAACAATTTATTTGAGGCAAGTCATGATGAATGATAGTTTTATGTATTTTGCCATCCATATACCTCCTGAGGGGCTAGTGGGCTGGTGAAACATTCTTGTGGGCTGCTGGAGTTCTAGGGCTTGTTTGTAAGGCTGCCTGAAGGTACGAGGCAGCTGCCCCCTTTTCATTGCCCGCACAAGTATCTGCATTCCTAACTATGCTGAAAACTTGAAGGCAGAGTTCCAACCCCATGGTGTCTTATCTGTTTGCATGCCGGGAGGTTAATAATCCTTTTCTCTCTCTGCTCAACAGGGGATATGTTTCTAGTGTAATTGTTTTCTCCTCTCTTGAAGCCAAATCCCCAAGTCCAGGTCTGTATTTTTTTTTTCTTCCTGACCGCTCAACCAGGTCCAATTTATTCAGTCTGCTTTACAGAGAATCTTATGGACAACAGCTGCAAAAGCATTCAAAAACCCTGTCTTGGATTTTGGAAGGCTTTTTTTTTTTCTTAGTAAGGGTAGAAACTCCTAAGGATAGGAACTAGACCTGTGATTTCATTGGCATAAGAAACTCCTAGAGGAAACCCTCCACCAATGCAGGGGTGTACCTTCTCCACTACTTACTGTCTTATAGAATTGCCTAGATCACTAAGAGATTAAGTGATTTGCCCACGGTCACACTGTCAATACTGAAAGCACATCACTTTTTCTTAAAAGTGACAAAGAGTATATTGTGTCATTTCAGACTTGGAAGGAAAGCAAGTCTGGATGTTCTCCCAACAACTTCAGAAAAATTCTTTTTCTACTTGGTCCATTTGCAATATTCCCAGATCACTGGTGGCCTCAGTCTCCCCTGGTGTTCTAAACCACACAGCTGTCCTTCAGTTTTCCCCAATTCTCAGACTCTTCTGTTCTCTTTCATTCCCTCTATAGACTGAGAAATTCCAAGATGTCAGTTCATTGCCATAAGGTTCTAAATGGGACATGCTGTCTGTGATTGGATTTAGGAACCAACACCTGCCTTCAGTCCAATTTAAGAAGAGAGTAAGAGGCACAAAAGCTGCTCAGGAACAGGGACCAAAGGCATATTATCTGAGATTTCCATTTGGTTTTGAAAGTCAAAGGATCATGGATCTGGAAAAGGAAGGGATTTATGAAGCCATCTAACCTGACCTCTTCTTACTATCACCAGGGAAACTGAAGCCCAGGAGGCTGCTTGCCCAAGGGCAGACAGATAATAGTCATCCAAGGTGGGATTTGGACCAGAAGCAGGGCTCTCTCTGCAGTCTGGAGAGAATTCATTCAAAAGCATTTTCACTTAGTGATACTTATATTTCCTTTTCTTTACATTCCATATCCACATCATAGAATTACAGAACTGAAAGCAAAGGTCTGTGATCAGACCACCTCCTATTTAGTAAGCCAAGCAAGTTCTTTAGAGGCCACATCATTTGGTGGAACTCCCAGCTGGAGGGGATTTCTAGAGATGGGGCTGGAGGAAATCATCATTAATGGAATTAATAGATGGTTATCACTTTTCACTTTTTATCCCCCCAGAGAAAAAACACTCTGGGTCACCACTTGCTCAGCCATTTTCAATTGTATCCAACTTTTTGTGACCCCACAGGGTTTTTTTGGAAAAGATCCTGGTGCGGTTTGCCATTTCCTTCTCCTGCTCATTTTACAGATGAGGAAACTGAAACAAACAGGGTTAAGTGACTTGCCTAGGGTCATAGTGCCTGAGACTGGATTTGAATTCAGGAAGTAAAGTCTTTCTGATTACAAGTTCAAATTCAGTTAGCTATCCACTGCACAACTTAGCTGTCCCTGTATGACTAGGCAAGTATCCAAATTCTTTCTTTAGTAGTTCAACCTGTTACAATACTCAAGAAACCATCTGGTCCAGACCTCTTGCCTCTAGGGAGAAGAATGCTAAAGTCATACAAGACAGGAGGTATTTATAAAGATCTCTTGGGATAAATTTTTCTAACCTCCCCTGGAGACTCAGTGTTTAATCAGCCTTGTAATAAGGAAGTTCATGCCTAGGTTGAACCAAACCTCATCTTGCTGCAATGCAGGAATCTTTCTGTTTCACAAGATCACAGATTTAGAACTTGGGGTGGAGGAGAGACCTCAGAGGCCATCTGGCCCAACTCTTTCATTTCACAAATATCCAGGGCCACATAGCCAGTAAGTGTCTAAAGCATGATTTGGACTCAGGTCTTCTTGGTTCTAAGTCTAGTACTCTCACCATTTGATCACCTTGCTGCCTCTGTAGATATAAGGATAACTACAGGACAGTCTTCTTTAAATTCTTGAGGGCAGCTATTCAATAAGTCCTTCTTTTCACTAGGCTAAACATCTCTAATTTATTTAGTCTTTTCCAAAAGCAACATTTTCCCTCAAAATGTTTTTTTGTGGCTTTTTAATTTGCTGTCTCTAGTTTCTCCACAACCTTCTTCTTGAAAATGAAGACAACAAATAAATATTTGACCAATACTAAGTATAGCAGATTGTTAATAATCATAATAGCTAGCATTTTATAGTTCTTTAGGGTTTGCGCACCACTTTATATCTATTGTTTGATTCTCACAACGACAAATGTTGGTACTTTATTATTCCCATTTTATAGATGAAAAAACTAAATTTGAGAAAGGTCAAGTGACTTAACAAGGGTCACACTGCTAGTAAGTATCTAAGACAGGATTTAAATTTAGCTCTTCTTGACTGTCTCTATCTACTGTGTCATCTAGTTGCCTAATCACTTTCTGGCTCTCATCTTACTTACATCAACATGACAGAAATCTGTACATTACATCAGTGTGGGTATGCCCATCACCAATGCAATCATCAATCCTTTAACACCTTAGTAGAATGTCTGCATGAGTTACTGTGGTAAAAAATATTCACTACTTGGTGGTGACCTCCTCTGGACTTCTTGAGCTGATCCTCAGAAGACAGATGCACAGTCTGTTGTTGGATCTATGCTCAAAGACTTTTCCATTGTGATAGGATATACCATAGTTTGCCCATAGCCTGCCTAGGCTTTGAGAACTCAGTCACCTTCATGCAGTGGCATGAAGCACCAAAGGAGGCCTATAATGGGGGCTTTCACCTTCTGATAGCAGACTTAGCAAAATACAAAATAAAGGGATTATCTCTTGGTACTTGGTAGAAAGACATTGACAAGATGCAGAGTTAACAAAGACTGGTGATCAGGCCATATCAAAAGGGGCTAAAGGTTATGGGGATCTTTTGCCTGGAGAAAACAAGGACATGGATAAGCTATAGAGGTTAACCATAGAACAACCAGGATGGAGAAGGGTTTTGAGTTCATACCGTAGGAGGGGATGTTTACCTCTGATGCTTTCCACCTGTGTGGCCCTGGACCTTTAATATTGAGACTTAACTTCTTGGCTACAAAATGAACTGATTGGAGTAGGCAGCCTCTGAGGTCCCCTCTAACTCTAGTTCAGAAAGGAGCTCTTTATCCAAGATTTATGGACTTCCTGGGGTCCCATGGATAGATAAAAGTGCCCCCATGAACTTAGATGGGAAATCATTATCCATTTATTTTTAACATAATTGGTCTCCTTTGCAATCCTATGCATTTTGTCTTGTACATTTAAAAGACATTATCTGGAGAAAGGGTCCGTAGACTTCCCCAGACTTCCCAAAAGGTCCAGGATACAAAGCATTGCTTTAGATCTATGAACTAGGAATATTTAGTCTAAAGGGGAGAAGATTTAATGAAGACTTGATTATTGTGTTTGAAGGGATGACATATGGGAGGAAAACATGAATTTTTTTCTGCTTGGATCCAAAGGTTAGAACTAGGAATGAAGAATGGAAGTTGAATGAAAAATGGAAACTCTAAAGTACCACATTTAGAGTTAATATAACTGTAAAGACTCCTCAGTCATTGGAGTGACTCCAGAGTGGGATGGGCTGCCTCAGGATGCAATAGCCCCCTTCACCAGAGGCTGAGAAGGAAAGATTGGATGACCACCTGTGGGGGGGGGCAGTTAAAGAGGCATTGGTTGGACTGGCTGCCCTCTGGACGCCCTTCCAATGCTGTCCTCTTGTTATTCTGGCATTCATTTTGAAACTTTTATTCAGGGAGGGAGGAGATGTATATGGATTTAATAGTAAATTAAATTCTCTCAGGGAAATTTCTCACTTCCAGAGATGCCAACACAGATCCTCATGTTTGCTGGGTGGAAGGGAGTGCAAAGCAGCTTGGACATTAGGGCTGTTTCTTCATGGTCCTCAACCAACCAACCATATGGAGTGAGAATGGGGAAGAAGAAGGCACATTGTCCTTTCCTGGCCCATCATTTGAATTTTCCAGTTAGGCCTTGGGTGAAGGGGCATTTCTGGAATTTGTCCTATCTCATTTTTCTGAGAGGCACATTCCATAAGAGAGCCAGGGGCTCACATAAAACAGAACCTTTTCTCAGCTCTAAAGATGGCCTGGACCCTTTACTCTCATGTTCTTATAAGATATCAACATGAGACTTAAGGAAACATTGTGATCTTAAATCTCTGTGAAAGTACACCATTAAGGATACTGTAGGAAGTTTAATTGATAGATGGAGAGTATGATTTATAAACAAAAGAGAAGAATATGACTCCTTAGACACAAGTACACTGGATTATTTATAAAGGCTCTCAGGTCTCTAGTTTTTTTTTTTAATTTTTTTTTTATTTCTTTAAGTAACCTATTGGATCTGCACATAAAGCAGCTTGTTTTCTATGGCATGTCTGCACATAATGTGCTTCATTTTCCTATTGAGAAAACCACTTCAGGAGAGGCCTTGTGTTGTCAACTGAGGTGAAATTGCTAGAACGGCAACATTGGGAACAGATATGAAAATTCAGCATGTTTTATAAATACCAGCCTGCGGAAAGACTAGGAATCACATAATCCTGGAATGGAAAAAAAAAAGAAACAAACAAACAAACAAAAACTTGGTATAATAAGAATAATTGTCTTCTTTAGTGGCTAGTGATATTATATATGCTCAACAAATCTTGAATCTTATTTAAAATCAGATGAAGGATGATCTTAGGGGGATGGAGACTTTCTGTACAGTTCAACCTTACAAACAGTGGAAAATCTCATATATTAGCTCAGTGAGCCAATCAAACATGAAATTGATCATCTGGAGGAAAAGGTTAAAATCCTGCTATTATGATAATTCAGTCTATTTCAACCTCACATTGGGGATGCCATTCAACATGACTACTGATTACTGTCTTGAAAACTATTGACAATTTTCAGCACTAACTGGACAATATGGGGGTTCTTGCCTTATAATGTACCTGTAAAGAATGTATGTGTATATAGATAATTGTGTTTCTTTTTTCATTTTCATCTTGTTTTCCAGCTTCCCAACTGTATGCCAGATTGCTGTATGTTATAAAGCAGACTGACCTTAGCTGTTTATTTGATTAAGAGTAGCTGAGCACTAGTAGGTTAGGAATTGCCAGTTGCAGAGCAAGGAAGGATCCTTGGCCTTCTCCAATCAGATGAAAGCACTTTGAAAGCAGGGACTGTTGTTCATTTCTGCCAGTGCAGTGCCTTGTACATAGTAGGTATTGAATAAATTCTTGTTGAACTGAGTTTTTACATCTCAGATTGAGAAGCAAAACTGATTGCGGAGGAAGGAAGCCTTGGTCCCCCAGTTTCTTTGTTGTTACTGAATGGAGCTCTTTAGATTGGAAAGAGAAATGAAACACCAGGCAACAAGCAAAGCCATTTACTAAACCTCAGAGAGGGGGTAAAGGATGCTTACATCTCAAAGAGAACCCCCTTTGCTTTCTGGAAGAGTTTTGACTTCACAATTACATTCAGGTGATACATAAATACAGATAGAGAAGCAATGCCCAAGAGACATAAGAAAAATTTTCTTGTCAGAAAGAAGAAATCATAGCTGAGAGATGGGCTAGACTGGAAAGCAAATGGAATTTGGCAAACTTGTCACTGTCCTCATGTTGTTACCTGTCCTAAGTAATACATGTGTTTTTTTTTTAATTGAGGGATGACATTGTATTGTCTGAAGAATCTTTATTTTTCAAGTTTGTAATAAAAACGGAAAAGCCTCATATTGGAATTAAGTCAGTTTTTTTTGTTTGTTTTCAACCAACTCCTGCCTCAGTTCTCACACTACCCAGTGCAAACCAGGATGATTCCTTGGCTCCCAAAGGGTTCTTAGTACTCATCATGGGTATTTGGGGGAAGGGGGTCATGACAAACAAGGAAATAACAAGTAACAGTATATTCTTGTTCACAAGCCCTTTAGAGGTGGTGGGTGTCCTTTCACCAGAGGTCCAAGAGGAAAGATTGGGAGATCACTTGTAGGGGATATTGTAGAAAGGATTCTTGCTCAAGTATAGGTTGAAGTAGATGGCCCCTAAAGTCCCTTCAGAATGCCTGGAACTCATGCTAAGTTGGTGGGGGTAAAAAGGGTATAGGAAGGCGTAGGCAGTAAGGCTTGCTTGAGTTACTTATTATAGAAAAGCCTAGAGTTTGAAATGTGAGGATCTGGGTTTAAATTCTGCTTCTTCCTCTTATTATGTATGAATTTGGCAACTTACTGCCTTTTTGTGGGATTGTTTCCTCACCTGTGGAATGTGGAAACTGGACTATGTGAGCTAAGAAGTACATTGATGAACTACAGAATATCCAGGGTAGAGCAACTAGACTGATAAAAGACCTTGACTCCATGCCATATAAGAGGCTTTCAAAGGTGATGTTCAATTTGGAGTACAGAAGATTCAGGGCAAACCTGAGAGCCATCTTTAAGCATTGCAAGGGCTGTCCCATGCTGTCATGGATGTCTCACTCTTTCTGTTTGGCCACAGATTTGATAACTAGAAAATAACTGGAAGCTACAAAAAGGAAGATGTAGGCTTGATGCAGGAAAAACTAAAGCTAGTAGAATGATAGAAATGTGAGATAGGAGATGAAATATTCTCTGTCAATAGTGTGTTTCAAGCAAAGAGGCTGGATGACGAGTCATGGAGGCTATTGTCTTGTGGATCCTTTCTCAGGTACATATTGGATTACAGGGCCACTGAGGTCCCATACAACTATGAAGTTCTGAGATTTTATGGACTCTAAGGTTCCTTCTAACAACAGAGACTATGATCCTATGATTCTTAATATCATTGCCCTCTCTACTGAGATTGACCTAAGAATGTCTGCTGAAGGGTAACTATGTGTAGAGAATTGTTGTTGTTCAGTCACGTCCCTCTCTCCATTTGGGGTTTTCTTGACAAAGATACTGAAGTGGTTTGCCATTTTCTTCTCAAGGTCACTTTACAGATGAGGAAACTGAGGCAAACTGGCTTAAGTGACTTGCCCAGGGTCACACAACTAGTAATTCTCTCAGGCCACATTTGAACTCTGTGCCACCTAGTTGCCCACAGAGTAACTTGTCCCAATTCAAAGGTCAGAGGATTATAAGGGAAATGAACCAATAAGATTGTTACAGTCCCCACTGGGAATCTGTCTGCTCCCAGGTTCTATCAGGTTGTAGGGAACCTGCAGCCTCAAGGGCACATGTGGCCCTCTAGGTCCTCAAGTGCAGCCCTTTGACTGAATCTGAACTTCATAGAACAAATCCCTTTAATAAAAGGATTTGTTCTATAAAACTTGGAGTCCATCAAAAGGTCACACTCAAGGACCTTGAGTCCAAGTTTTATAGAACAAATCCTTTTATTAGAGGAATTTGTTCTGTGAAGTTTGGATTCAGTCAAAGAGCTGCACTTAAGGACCTAGAGGGCCACATGAAGCCTCAAGGCTGCAGGTTCTCCACCCCTGCTCTAGGTTATTGTCTCTTCTACTCCCCACAGAGTACCAAAAGAAGAGATATATGAGGGTGCTGGTCAAAAAGTCAGCTGTTGGGTTGTAGATAATGATGTCATAACACTGGTTAGCATTTCATCCTCAACTGTGTCTCTACCAGCAAATTTTCTAAAGCTATAACACTGTCCTCAGAGACAGGCAGGAAGGGTTCATAGAGGAAGGAAGCACAACCACAAATTGAAGTAACAGGACCCACCCTGCTGGGTGGACCCTTTAAGATATAGATTGGTCAACCCAGAGTGAAGCAGCTGAGGCACACCCTGCACCTCCTTAGTTTCAAGGACGCAGATTCTAACTGTGAAACCCAACCTCCTGGCAGCCAAACCAGTGGCTGGCTCCAACCCTGGCCTTGGCTTTCCCCTGTCCAGTTGGTCATTCTGCTTTGTTCTTTTCTCGCCTGTGAACTTGCCTCAGCTGGCCAGTTGGGACTCAGCCAAGCCACTTGTATTTTCCCAGTTTTGACACCTGTTCATGGGATCATGGAATCCTAGAATTGAAGCTAGAAGGGATCTTAGAGTTATCTGATCTAACCCTTTTACTTTACAGATATACAGATAGTTTATGGAAACTGTGGTCCAGAGAAGTCAGATGACCCAAGGGCACACATAGGAAGTGTCCCTGGGCTTTTCTAGTCTCCCAAGGGATTCCTTGTCTCTGACACTTGTTGTTTGATTACCTAGTAGCTCCAGTGCCACTTATCCATGGTTCCTCAATTCTCCATTACTTCTGGTTCTCTTTTATGGATCCTCCCTCTAACCCCAGTTTATTTTTCTTATTTTTCATTCTTATTTTCAATTCCAAATTCTTTCCCTTCCTCCAGACCTTCCCCACTCACTGACAAGGCAAGAAATAAGATACCCATTGTACTCCAACCCCAGTTTATATAACTGTCTGACTCAACCAGTCCCTAGTCCTGGCTCCACCTGCAGCTACTGATTCTAACTCCTCTGACTGACTCACTTCTGACTCAGTCAATTAAACTAATATTTGTCAAGTACCTACTATGTGCCAAACATAGGTGTTATAGGTGTTATAGGCCCTCAGGTAATGGGTGGATTGGCCAGTAAGGGTTTAGTGTTTAGAGTAGGCTCGGATTTGTCCTTCCTGAGGGATTATACCTGTATTCCCTGCCTGATTCCAAACCACATGGAATTTTGGAAGCTTGTTTCCAGCTATGGGTGATCAAGGGCCTGTTACTGTATTCCTCTCATTACACAAAGAAACACATCTTACCTAATGTTTTACTTGGGGAAGGTGGATACAACATATACTTGAATAAATCAATACAATGTATATAGAAACCCTGCTGTAGGCTGAACTGAACAGAACAGGATACAGAAACTCTTCTCCAGAGTTAGAGGCGAGAGGGGGCTGAGTGTGGACTTCTGGAGGAAGAAAAAAATGAGCCTAAAAATTAATAGACAAGAAGGAGAGCTTGAGAGAGAATGTAAGTTCCTCCAGGGTGGGGGCTGTTTCATATTTACGCTCCCAGTGCCAGCAATTTGTCTGGCACATAGTAGGCTTGTTGACTGATTGATCTCTAGGGGTGGCTTAGGCAGCCTCGAGAGTAGAGGAATGTTCCAATAAAGAATGAGTTTGCACTCAGCAAAGCAGCCTTGTTGTATATCAAGCCCAGATGGCTCTGGAGGAGAAAGTGAGGCTGGTGACTTTGCACAGTCCTCTCTCACTTACATCCAGTTCCCTCACACTTATGTCCAATTCCACCTACCTGACGTCATGGTCCTCTTTGAGAATGAAGTACAACCAGCAATGGTAATTACATTAGATTGCCATCTTTATAGTGACTTTTTCAGGAAGGCTTTTTGCCAGTGGCTACTGATGGATTTTTAAGACAGAGTTAATGTGCCTTCCTGTTCATGCATCAACCCTGCCCCAATCCAAATGGACTCTAGCGTCTCCCTGAGTCTTTACATTTTCCTCTTTATTATATGTCACCACCACCACCACCCTCCTCCAACCTGCACAAATACAATCCCCAAAAATGTTCTCTCTTTGCATCTACGTATTCTTCTAACTCTTGATTATTTAGTCTTATCCACAGGATAAAAGTTTCAAATAAGTAGGTAGGGCCTGGAGATGGGTTATGGCAATATTCTAAGTTTCCAGCCTAATAGGTCTTTTAAAATATTTTTACTAGGCTAAGCACATTTCCATGCACTTCTACACTATGGAGTGTAATGGAGGCAATTTTCTCTAGTTATCTTACAGTCTTATCCTTGGTTCTACAGAAAGAGTACTGGATTTGGAGCCCAAGAAGCTCACTTTAAATTCTGACTCTACCATTTACACTACCTGCGTGACCTTTGGCAACTCTCCTAACTTCTCTTGACCTCAGTTTCTCCAGTGGTAAAAGGAAGGGATTGGACTCAATCTGAGGCCCCTTTCATCTCTAAATCTGTGATCCTATGTGTAACACATATGGCTGATCTCCTGCCTTCCAACTTTTGTGACTGGTCAGTCATTTCAGTCATATCTGACTCTTCATGATCTCATTTGGGAGTTTCTTGGCAAAGGTACTGGAATGGTTTACCATATCCTTCTCCAGCTCATGGTACAGATGAGGAAACTGAGGCAGACAAGGTTAAGTGACTTGGCCAGGGTCACATAGCTAATAAGTGTCTGAGGTCACATTTGAACTCAGGGGGAAGGGTCTTCCTAACTCCTAGTGTTCTATCTACTATGCCACCTACCTGCCCTTATGTGCTAACAAGTGTGATGGAAATATACTATATGCATGTTTACTATGTAGAATATATATGCTATAAATGGAAATTCATTTTCAATGTATTCAACCAAACTTTATTCATCAATATGTGCAAATAATACTCCCACTCTAAAAACAAAGCACCAAGCTGAGTCTCAGAGGCGCTGATCACCTTTTTTCATACCAAACTGACTAGGAAGTTTTCTCTCTGACTAACTAGAGGTCATATATGACTCCAGGGTAGTCATTTGGCAAGTCTCCCTCAATCAACACAATTATTCAAACAGAGGGGCTGCCCAAGTCTCAAGTGACCAAGGAGCCAATCCTGGGACTAGGAGGATGACTAGGGTCTCTAGTTGAATTCTTATAGTTCTAACTATGGGTGTTCCTAAGTTGTTTACCTCATAATTTGTTTGGCAGCTTATTACATTAACTATTGATAAAGTTGTTTATAATATTTTTCTATTGCTGATCTATCAGATCATCCACATATGCATATCAGTTGTTTGAGAAGATACACATTGTTTGCTGTACTCTTGTTATATAAGATTTTATTCTTTTATTAAAAAATGGCTTACTCAAAAAGACTTGATCACCAAATGGAAGCTTAAAACAAAATGCAGTCAGTTATGCTAAATTGGCAAGTAAGTGGCACAGTGAACAGAGACTTTGAGTCAGAAAGACTCATATTCTGTGAGTTCAAATCTGGCCTCAGACACATATTAGCTGTGTGACCCTGGGCAAGTCACTTAATCCTGTTTGTCTCAGTTTCCTCATCTGTAAAGTGAACTAGAGAAGCAAATGGCAAACCACTCCAGTGTCTTTGCCAAGAGAGCCCCAAATGAGGTAAAAATAAAAGAGTCAGATATAACCGAAACAAATGAACAACTTGGTAAGTTGATAAATATTCCTACTATTTTATTAAGGTTATAAAATATATTCTCACTATACTATGATCCTTCCAGAACACTCATTGGTCTGACCTACATTTAACTAGTTTGCTCACATAAGGTTAGCCCTACAAGCAGAATAAGTCAGCAGCCTCTTCCTTTAACAGACTAAGACTTCCATAGTAGAGATAGCCTTAGAAAAAAGGAAAGAGGGAGAAGACTCACAAAAAAGGGAGGGCCTTTTGTTATTCATCCTGTAATTGCCTGGTTCCTATAGGTATATGCACTACCCCAACCCTAACAAAGTCAAGGTAAGTAGCATTTCCACAATTATGTCTAAAAGAAGTACACAAGCCCAAGGTATGTTAGCAGATGACTCTCCAGCTGAGGAGTCCCATGGTAAGACACAGAGAGCTTCCACAGAAGGAAAGGCACCAGGATCCCAAGAACTGATGTTGGTAGCTTAGTAGCAGGGAACCCTCACCATTCTCCCTCTTGCACTACCTTTTACCATACTGCCACAGGATGAAGTCAACCAGGTTTGGCCAACACTCACAACTTATTGCTTGAAATTCAGTCATTTTTCAGTCATGTCCCACTCTTTGTGGCCCCATTTGGAATTCTATTGGCAAAGATACTAGAGTGATTTTTGGCATTTCCTTCTCCAGTTCATTTTACAGATGAGGAAACTGAGGCAAACAGGGTTAAGTGATGTACACAGCTGTCTGAGGTCAGATTTGAAGTCACAAAGACTGCTCTATCCACTGTGCTATCTAGCTGTCCTGTTGTTTGGGAGCTCTTCCTTAAATAGTTTCCTCTTAGATTTTGCCCAGGTGGCCAAGGATCACCAGGTAATTCTTCCTTAAGCAGTTCCAGTGGACTGCCTTCTAGATCTGACTCCAACGTCCCTAATTCTGGGTCTCCTGCTGTTCTTCTCTAATATGGACACATGACATAGTTTCTTTTTTTTTTTTTAAAAATCATAGGATCACAATATAATCAGAATTACTAGATACAATGGACCTTGGAAGGCTCCAGTTCAATCTCATTTTACAAATGTGGAAACTAGTTGAAAAGTAACATGACTGACGCATGGTGACATGACTAATAAGAGACAGAGTCACTATTCAAGCTCAGGTCTTCTTATTCCAGATTCAGCGCTCTTTCCTTACCCCCTCCTCTACATCAGTCTCCTGTTCACCATATTTATTTTGAGTTCTGAAGACTTTGACTCTTTCAAAATGTAAGGAGCCCTGAAAAGAATAACAGCTAATATGCATGCATGTTATGGATATCTAGCCAAAAGCAACATAGCAGAGGCAGGAAGGCTTCTCTGAGAAAGAGTAAGGTCTTATTAGGAAAGATAAGATGGTTCTAATAACAATGACTACTTCTGCTACTTTACAGTTCTGTTGAGACTGATTCTGTGTCAGTGCCTGCCATTATAACACTGGTATATCAGGGCACTGATTTATCTGTTTATCTGTCCATTTACCAAAGGACACTCAGGGTTGTTCCTGAAGTAGCATTAATCAATTCATTGCTGAGTCTCACAAGGGAAAAGTGAAGAATTGAGTGTTGTTGAATATTGATTTCAAAAGAAAAATGTTAAAACATATGTGCTTCTTCTTAGTAAAGTGGTGGTAGGCTGAAGGTACAAAATGTTGCACACATGAAGAACTAATAGGAATAGTGTTTATTTTATGTATGCTCAGATGGTTTTCTTTTAAGGAGGCCACCTCAGGATCTGGTTGGGCCAAAGGACTAGGGGAAGCAAAAGTCCAATCTATAGAGAGATAGTTGGTGTTCCTGAGGTCTGGTAGAATTCCTATTGCCCTTCAGAACGTCATTTTGATCCAGGATTGCTGCCCTGCTGAATGAAGACCTAGAAAGGAGCAGCATCTTTTTTTAAAAATGTAATTATATCTATTTAAGTTCTTTATAAGTCAAATTTTCTGAAGGTAATTTACGATCCATGAGAATTTCACTACATTTCAGTTCTGAGCATGGATCATGGAATTGGCCTGAACACAATGCCTGGCTCAGAGCACATATTCAGTTGCAGTCACTGTGACAATTTGTTTTGTTGTATAGTTTTTCTTTGTTGTGAAAGGTTAGGATAGGGGATATTATAGTGAAGTAGTGGCAGTTGTATAAAAACAAAAGGTATCAATAAAACATTTTTTGAAAGGGCTGAGGTTAGCACAAAAGAAAAACTAGCTATATTCAATGTAGGCTCAAAGTTTCATATTCAACCCCCTTTTCCTATTCTCCTAGGTACATACCAAGACCTATTCTATTGGATCATTGTCATTCGGGGGGGGGGGGAGGAGGGAATCAATTTGAAAAATAAAAGGGGTTGAGGTTCTTAGGCCACTTGTGGACATAGCTACATAATTCTGGAGTCAAAATTTGAACCCAGATCTTCTGACTCCAACCTTTCCTTTGAAATAAGTTTCTGTATAGGCATCCATAGGACCAGATGTCTATGTGGAAATTTGTGTAGGGGTGTGATCTGATGCTAGTACTCTAGTAATTCAGGATTGATGATGGGATTAAATGAGGCAAGTCAGTCAATTCCACAAACATTTATTAAGCACTTACTGTGTGCCAGATACTGTGCTAAGTGCTGGTCATACAAATACAAGCAGAAAGAAGGAGGCCAACACATAAAAGGAAACTGAAAAAGGAGAGGTAAGTAGGGGGAATATCTGCAGGGGGAATGGTAGAAAAATTCCAGAGTTCTGAGTACATGGCTCACCTAGGAGTCCTCCTAAAAACAAAGGTTCTGAGAGGAACCTACCAATCAAAGGTACTTCCAGAGTTCGAATGAATTTCCAAGATGAAGAGGTTGGAATGAAGACACCTGTAAGTCACAGAGCAGTTAACAAAAGGAGATGTCTACCTAGTTCTAAAATAGCAAAGATATGTAGAGTTGTAATCATATCAACAGAGCAGCCCTAACAGCAAGGCAGGACTGATTCACAGTCTTTAGCCATCTACCAAATTGGAGGGTTGGAATGCTATCTAACTGGGATTTGTGTTGACAGACCTCATGTTAACCTACACATGGGAAGGAAAGTCTTTTTTTTTTATTAATTAATTTGTTTGTTTTCAGTTTTCAATAATCACTTCCACAAGTTTTATTTATTTATTTTGAAAATTATTTTATTTGTTTTCAGTTTTCTACAATCACTTCCATGTATCTTAGATTTTTTCCTCTTTCTCCTTCTCCTTCCCCACTCCCTTCCCAAGATGGCTTATCTTATATGGGTTCTACATATACATTCTTATTAAACACATTTTCACATTAGTTATGTTGCATCAAAGAATTAAAATGAATGGAAGAAACCAAGAGAAAAAACAAAACAAAACATAGCACAAGAGAAAATAGTCTGTTCATTCTACATTCCGATTCTAGAGTTCTTTCTCTGTATTGTAGATGGCACTTTACATCAAGAGTCCTTTGGGAATATTTTAGGTCCTTGCATTGTTTTGCAGGGCGAAGTCTATCATAAAAAGTCCTAGCACCAGTGGTTGTTATTATGTATAATGTCCCCTGGTTCTGCTCATTTCACTTAGTATCAGTAAATATAGGTCTTTTGAGGTTTTTCTGAAGTCTGATTGTTCATCATTTCTTATGGCATAATAGTATTCCATTACACTCATGCACCACAACTTGTTCAGTCATTCCCCAATTGATGAACATTCACTCAATTTCCAGTTCTTGGCCACCAGAAAAAGAGCTGCTATAAATATTTTTGTACATGTGGTACCTTTTCCCATTTTTATGATCTCTTTGGGATACGGCCCTAGAAGTGATACTGCTGGGTCAAAGGATATGCACATTTTTATAGCCCTTTGGGTATAGTTCCAAATTGCTCTCCAGAATGGAGATCAACCCACAGCTCCACCAAGAATGAATTAGTGTTCCAACTCTCTCACATCTTCTCCAACGTTTATCATTTTCCTGTTTTTCATGTTAGCCAATCTGATAGGTGTGATGTGGTACCTCAGAGTTGTTTTGATTTGCATCTCTCTAATCAATAGTGATTTAGAGCATTTTTTCATGTGACCATAGATAGCTTTGATTTCTTCCTCTGAAAACAGCCTGTTCATTTTCTTTGACCATTTATCAATTGGGGAATGACATATTCTTACAAATTTGACTCAGTTCTCTCTATATTTTAGAAATAAGGCCTTTGTCACAGACTCTAGTTGTAAAAATTTTTCCCCAGTTTTCTGCTTCCCTCCTAATCTTGTATGCATTGGCTTTGTTTGTGCAAAAACTTTTCAATTTAATGTAATCAAAATTATTCATTTTGCATTTTGTGTTGTTCTCTATCTCTTGTTTGGTCATGTTTCTCCATTCTCCATAAATCTGACAAATAAACTATCCTTTGCTCCCCTAATTTGTTTATAGTATCAATCTTTACACCTAGATCATGTATCCATTTGGACTTTATTGTTATGTATGGTGTCAGGCAGTTGGCCTATGCCCAGTTTCTGCCACAATATTATCCAGTTTTCCCAGCAGTTTTTGTAAAACAGTGAGTTCTCATCCCAGAAGAAGGGGTCCTTGGGTTTATGAAATAGTAGACTGCTATATTCATTGTCTGCTATGTCTTGTGCACCCAACCTATTCCACTAATCTACTCTATTTCTTAGCCAGTACTAAGTGACTTTGATGATTATGGGTTTATAATGCAATTTGAGATCTAGTATGGCTAGGTCACCTTCCGTAGCATTTTAATTCCCTTGATATTGGGGAGTTACATCTTAAACCTTGCCCCACTCAGGGTAATCAAGTCTTGATTATGTCAGCATCTTCTAACTCATGTTGGAAAAGGGAGAATGAGGGACCCCTGGTAAATATGGTCCTGTTACAATATATATAGTGTGAACATTACCATTATCCCATTTCCCAGGGGAAGGAAAAGAGCCAATTTTGCCATTTGATCCCCTAAGGGGGAAGGACCAATAGTAATGTTGGTCCCAGGGTATGCTGGTACCTCCAGGCATATAAGGTCCAAGATCCCCTATGAGTGTATGATAAATATAGCATTAACTTGTCAACCTCTTTCTCCCTTACATTCCCCAGCTTGTCCTCATACACTCTTTCATAATTATTTAAATACAGGTATTTGAAATCCTTGGTAGAACTTAAAAGGTGAGATTAAGGCTAGATTTGTGGTCTATTTCCTGCTCTTTATCTTTTAAAAAAAAGCCCCAATTGTAGAAATTTAATATGAGTGTCTAAGGTACAAAAGCATTAAATTACTGATTTAAACATTCAGAAGTCAGTAAACACTATTCTCATAAAAATATTAATTCACCCTCATTGAGCAACTACTGGATATCTCATTCTGACTAGCACTGCACTCTTATTTACTGTTGTATGATATGGAGATAAATAGCACATTACTGTAATGAAAACTGCAGCCCCTGTGGACAGGAAGTGGGATCCACTTTTCTTTCTTTTTAAAAGACTGAACAACTTTTTTTTTTTTTAAGAGTCAGGACTTCCCCATAGCCTTTCTTTCCTGTCAAGTATTTTTTTTTTAAGTGAGAAAGATGGAGAAATAGCATTTACCTATTTATTGATAACTGGAGTTTCAGGGTTCGAAGGCACCTTCCAAGCTCTTCTCTGGACAGATGAGGAATGATGCCCAATGGGAGTGAAGAGAAGTTACTTGCCCAAGGTGTCACAGTGAGTTGGTAGTAAAGCTAGGATCTGATTCCATTGTAAGTGTCAGACTATTACAGAAACTTATTGATTAAAAAATTGCAATTTACTGATAAACTGTCAAAAATCCTTGTGTATTTCAAGAAAGGCTCTGTGCTATAAAAGAAGGAGCCCTGGAATAGGACCCTGGAGATGCTCAGGAGATTAGTGTCATGGTGCCAACTCTGCCCCCAGTGAGCAAGTCTAGGGTGTGATCTCAGATAAATCACTGCCTTCGTGGACCTCAGTTTTCCATTTGAAAAATAAGGGAGGTATCTTAGCAAAGAAGCCAAGCCCTAGAAACAGATAATTGGTCATCCATGAACCATTGGGCATCCACTGGCATGACCAATATGTGGATTTGTTTTACTTGACTATGCTTATTTGTTACAAGGGAGGATTTCTATTTAAGGCAATGGAGTCAGTGGGTGAATTAGTGGATTAGTGGGGGATGATGGAAAGAGAGAGAGAGAGAAGAGAGGGGGAGAAAGAGGGAGACAGAAAGGAGGAGCAATAGGAGAAGGAGGAGGAAGAGGAGAAGGAGGAGGAGAGAAAAAGAGAGGAAGTGAGATTAAGTAAAACTTTTTTTAAAGCAAAGAAAACAAAAGAAATTCATCAGGGGGCAAAAATAAGTCAGTCTTGTTACTACTATGTTAAATTTAATGGACAATTTAAAAACTCAATACAACAGAATTTCATCATTTCATATACTATCCTTTTTCGTTCTTTTTTGCATATTAACATTCATGATTATTAAGTTCACAATTTCATTAAATTTATAAAGTTCATAAATGTTAATATGAAGTTCATAATTAAAAATGAAACATGTGCTTACTTGTTTTGGTTAACTATATAATGCTTTGTTAAAACAGAGGGTTTCTAAGGTCAGGGAACACCGAGCAATATAAAGATACCAATCAAAATAAAGCCATACATAAACTTTTTTTTTAAAAAAGAACTCCCATTTATTTGCATACATTATTGCATTTGATCCTCAGTTACCCACTGAGGTAGAGGCTATTATTATACTCATTTATAGTTGAGGAAACCGAGGCTCAGAGAGAACTTAGGATCACAGATTTAGGGCTGGTTGGGATCTCACAGTCTATCTAATTCAACCCCCTCCTTTATATAGATGAGCAAATTGAGGCTTAGAGAGATAGGTGACCTGCCCAGTGTAACATGGCTAGGAAGAGTAACATACAGAATTTGAATCCAGGTCTTCCAAATTCCAAACCCAGCAGATGCTGCTCTATCAGGAAGATTGGGCTGGATGGGCAGTAAGGTCATTTTCATGCCTGAAGTTCTCATTTAATCTCTGAATAACCAGTTCTCAGGACCCTTTCTCATAGGAGTTCAATATTCACTTCCCTGAAAATAAAAAACCTAAACAATAAAACACTTAACTAGCCAGAACTGAGTTATTCATTGACCTCCCCTTTTCCTGAGTTTCCAGAGCTTTGCTTTTTCTATAACACCCTTTGACCCTCCACTGGACACTTTTGTGGTGTTTTCTGTTTCCTGTGTTTTTGTTTTTCTTCTAAAGTGCAAAGAATGAGTTTCGTCCCTTTGGCTTCTCTTCTCCACTTCTAGCTTAGTATTGGAGCACATCTTAGGCTTGACAAATGCTTACTGGACTGTTAAAAATGAGTGAATCAGGATTAGAATTTGGGACCTGTCCTTTGATCGGTTCTCTTCTAGCTGCCTCTAGGGATCATGTCTTCTGAGGATCAATTGAAGGAACTGGTGCTGCTTATCCTTGAGAAGATTTGGGTGTTGGGGGCCTTAGTAGCTTCCTTCATAAGTATTTGAAGGATTGTCATCTGGGAGAGGTATTATATGTGTTTGCTTAACACAGCCAGAAACATTGAATGGATGTCATGAAGAAACAAACATAGGCTTGGTGTAGGGGAGAAGCTACTGCACATCATAGGTTTAGGGCTGGAATGAAATGCAGCTATCATCTAATTCAATGCTGCTGTTGAGAGTCACACAGACTCAGAATCAGCATTTGAACTCAGGTCTTCTGAATCCAAATCTGGTATTCATTCCACTGTACCACTCCCAAACTGGAATAAACTGGCAAGGACATACAAGGGTCTTCCTCCCTGGAGGTCTTCAAGCAGAAGTTTGAGGATCACTTTGGTGATTTTCTTGCTTAGGACTCCATAAGTGATAAGCTCTTTTCTGGCTTTGAAATCCCATAATTCCATGTAGCCCTCTGACGTGCTTTTTCACAGTCCTGTTTTCCCTGGTGAAAGTGGAGTATATGGGAAGAAGGCTACACTGGCTCTTGCTCTGAAAGAGCCAACAAGGGAGAGCTCGGTGAACCTGGGTGATGGAGCCAGCTTCTATAGGATCCTGAAAATCAATTGTTAAATTTTTAGTGTGAGCATTTACACCTTTGGAAACCAACAATTCTAAAAATCAGAGCTTGATTTACTGTTTTGTTGATTGTCTAGACTTAAGAAAGTGATTGAGAAAGTCTCCAAATAATGCAGATTAAGCTCAAGAGTATGTGTTCATCACCTAGAATGGTTGTCTGGGAGGGTGAGAGAGAGGGATACTTGAGAGAACTATGGTGATGTAAGAAACAGAAAATAGCAATAAAACTTATTTTAAAAGAATTTTGTGGGGGGTAGCCAACCATCTTAACTAGTTTAGCTAGTTTTTGACTAGTTTAACTAGTTAAACATTTACCAGCACACCACTAGTCTGAATTCACCCCTCAGTGGTTAGCTCATTCCATACTCTCGTACTTATCCTATAGCAATGATTCTGACCCCTTGGCTTCTGATATACAAACTCTTTTCAGAAACCCAAATGGCCACTCCCTTACTTCCACCTACCGGAAAACCCCTCCCCCCCTTTTTCCACCATGCACTACTCCTTTCATCATACTGTCTGGAATTGTTTGCACTATAATTAACCAAATCCTTTCATCTCAAATTCTTCCTTTCTTATCCTTTGCTCTTCTGACCTTCACCAGGACCTGACTCCCTCCTGGTGATGATGGTCCCATCACTATCCTTCTTCTTATATCCCATCACTCACTGGTTATGGTGAGGAAATCAGAATATTCATTGTTCTCCATTGCCACTTCCAGACTTTGTCTCTACTACCTTCACTAAGCAACTTCTCCTTTGAAGTTCATGCAATCCTAATTTATCATTCAAATCCAGATGCTGGTAGTTTTAACCTTACAAGACACCCTGCTTCTTAATGAGATCAGCCTCTCATTGAGGTCACAATCTTTCTCTCCTTTCTATCTCCAGCTCTCCTACTAGGGATTGTCAATATATGTATTGATATTCCTCCAATATCATAGCTTTCCATTTCCTCACTCTATTCATTTCCCATGATCTACTCTTCTGCTCCACCTTAAGCATACACAGAGACCTCCATATCCATGATCTTTAATTGTCCACAAATGTTCCACTTTTATATTCATCAGATGCTCAGAAGTTCCTTTATCTGATCATAACTTTTTAGCATTCTATCTTTCCCTACGCTTTATGATGGCACAGAGTGAGTGTAAAGGGCAACTGTTTCTATTCTGTTCAGAAACTCTGAGGATCTTCCCCTTCCAGACTGATTCTTTTATGAAGGCAAAGTAGGTCATCTTTTGCCTCAACTCTTACCTACCCTTTAGTTACTGATTGAGCATTGCCTCAGACAAACAGACCTGGAAAAGACCTTAGCTTAAAAAGTCCAGCGTCTCCTACTATATCCAGGGCCATCGCCAGTTGTCTTGACCTATGTTTTGCCACTGGATTCCGGACTCTGGAGGAAGATGATGAGGCTGATGACTTGGTGCATCCTTGCTTCATTTTAAGTCCAATTCACTCTCAAGTCAATACATCACCCTTTGATGTCATTGGTCCTCTTTGAGAATGAAAGAACAATGCCACCCGACCCTTAACTCTGTTCCTCATCTTCAATATAAGCTCCATCCCCTCCACCCTGAGGTCTTCCCCAGGCCACATCCCTATGCTAACTTTGCATGCTGTGGATAAGTTCATTTACCTTGGTAGTGTACTTTCCAGGGATGTACCCATTGATAATGAGATTAACACATGCATTTCCAGAGCTAGCTCACTATTTGGGAGGCTCTGAAGAAAAGGAGAGATGACTACAAAGTAAAGGTCTACAGAGCGATTGTGCTGACTTCATTGTTGTATGCCTGTGAAACCTGGACAGTTTACCAGCGCCATGCCATGAAACTAAATTACTTCCATTTGAATTATCTTAGGAAGATTCTGAAGATCACCTGGCAGGATAAAATACCAGACACTGAGGTCTCTTCTTGAACTACACTGTTAAGCATTCAAACTCTGCTTCAGAGAACAGAACTCCAAAGGGTTGACCACATTGTTCAAAAGCCAAATGTATACATGTGAAAAAGACTATTTTATGGAGAACTCACACAGGGCAAGCATTCACTTGGTGGTCAGAAGAAGCGATACAAGGACATTCTCAAGGTCTCTCTTAAGAACTTTGGAATTGATTATGTGACATGGGAAACACTAGTACAGGACCACTCAGCATGGTGTGCCCACATCAGAGAAGATGCTGTGCTCTATAAGCAAAGCAGAATTGAAACAACTCAAAGGAAACACAGGATGCAAAAATTTAGAGAATCCACCCTGGATGTTCACACAGACTATTCGTGCCTGACTTGTGGTAGAACATTCTGAGCTTGTATGGGTCTGATCAGCTATAGTTGGACACAGTGAAACTTGACTCTAGCATAGTGATGTCATTTTGGTCCTCTTTGAGAATGAAGGACAACAACGACATTCTTCTCATCTTACTGTCACAATCCCTTGGAGAATCAACTCACCCCTGTGCTATCCTCCATCCACGATTCCCTTGCTCCTGTGGCTTGGTACAGATCACAGCTTGCCAAACCCCAGCCCACCATCCATCTCCACTACTATTTATGAATTACTGAATAGCTGGAGGAAATAAAGCAATCCTGGCTGGGTCCATTATACATTTATGTTGCATAATTTCAACTGGTCCTCACTGCATTTAGGTAAATATTCTATTCTTCCCTAATTATTTTGCTAAGTCATCCTTCTAAACCTTTTCATCTCTCTTCAAGCCTTTCATTGCATCCCTCCTCCCACCCTCTCAGCTGGAGACCCCACCTCAGCTTTATTTTACTGAAATAAACCTATGTGACCTACAACAAATCACTTACCCTCAGATTGTGAGGGCCTCCATTTCTTTATCTGTCAGAATGAGGAAGTGGGATTCAGTGACTCTGAAGGTACCTTTCATATTGAAATCTGTGGATGACCCGGTGAAAAGTGCATTGGACCTGAAGTCAGATGAGGTGCCTTTGGATTTCAGCTCTACTGCTTCCTGCGTGATGTTAGGCAAACACTCTGGTCATCAGTATCCTTATCAGTGGAAGGAGGACACTGTACTGGGCAAAATCTCAGCTTTATGTCTGTGATCCACTAGGAGCTTCACAGAGGTGAAGGGATCAGGGGTTTGCTGGTAAATGTTTAGTATCCAACTCTCTGAAAAAAAAATAATATATGTGCCACATGCTTTTAAGTTTAATCTGCATCATTCACTTTTTCTCTATCATTTTGCTAAATCTAAACCAGAGGTGGGGAACCTGCAGCCTTAAGGCCCTAGAGGTCCTCAAGTGAAGCCCTTCGACTGAATCCAAACTTCACCACTTCTTTCTTTTTTATTCTCTACCCTTGGTCTAGGCAATCAACAAAACAATAAATTAAGCCCCAATTTGTAGCATTTACTGATTGATTTTCAAAGTGTAAATGCACACAGTGAAAATTCAAGTTAGGTTCTTGAGAGCTACTTCCCTTATGCTAGCTCCAGCACAACCTGGGTGGGATCCAGGCTCAGCATCTTCCCACTATCTCACACTATCTCTGATGTGAAAATGATGGGAAGGAGGTGAGGGGAGACCTTTACAAAGCCTTGTGTGCTTAAAGATCAGATCTCGGCATTGTGTCTGGAGATAGGGATGGTCTAGTTCTTCCATTGGAATGCCCTTATCTCTTGTTTACAAAGATAGGCCAGGAGTAATGCCTACTTGTTGACATTTGAGTGAAGAACCACAGATAGCATCTGGAGTCAGAAGTTCTGGTTTTCTATTTCCAGCATTGCAACTGAAACCTATAATCTCTGTCAGGGCTCTTGTTTAACTTTCCTCCCAACCTGACTTCCTCACTAGCACTGGCTTATGAGAGTGCCTAGAGGGGTAACCAACTAAATATTTGAAGAGAAATTCTCTGAGAAAAGAGACAAAATACAATCCATTCAGAGCTGTAGGGTGAAAAATCAGACTGGAGCCTGGGACCAGGCTATGCTTGGTAGGCACAGGAAATGGGCAGGGAGTTGGCATCATGGTTAGACCCTAGAGGGAGCGTCAATAATTAGACCTGCATTGCAAAGGTAGCAAGAGTAATTAAAATCTTTTCCCCCTCACAGGAATAAATCCTAGGCTCTCTTCCTTTGAGAATTCTTTATCCTACCCTCCATCCCACCCCCAATCAGTGTGCATTGTTGATTCTTCAGGCAATCCATTTAAAATTGCAAAATGCCTCATGTGTCTAAACTTTGTCCCAAGAGCATGAGAGGAGATGATGGCTTAGATTTCTTGTATTGATGCATCCTTGTCTGGGTAGGAAACAAATGCATATGCATCCATATGGAGTTCAGAGGGAAGGGACAATCCAGCAAAGAAGGGGCTGACTGGCACTTTAGAAATCAATTTCTGCTACTGGTTCATTCCTCTCATTTCTTTCTTTTATTTGCTCCTCCTCCAGGGCTATTCTAAGCAGACTCTGTCTTGTCATTCAAATCATGAGACAGCTTCCTTCCTTGTACCCTTGTTTAGGGATTCTTCTCTGAGGACACCGAGCTGTGCTCAGTACTGCAGGAGAAATGAGGATAGCTTTAAAGAGAAACACATAAAAAATAAATGAGCCATACATAGAAATGAATATTATTACCAAAAGAACCCTCTGCTAATGTCTCATCTCCATGTATATATTAACTTAGCAGCTGAGCTTAGGAGCAACATGGAATTAAACCAATGCATCATTTTTAAAGGAGTTACTCAGTTGATTTACTATTAACTTGATGCAATCCATTGAGAAATGAGTAGTCCTCATCATCGTAACGATGACGAAGCATTCCCCCATGTTCTTTAGTTTGCAGGTTCTCAGATTAAACCAGACCTCTTCTGTATGTGGGGTTCTCTCTTAGAGTTCTCCAAAATAATCCAGATACTCAGGTGGGGACAACTTCTCACACCCAGTAGGAGGAGGACATTTTTTTTCTAATGCTGAAAATAAACATTTGGCAAATTAAAATGTCAACAAATTTGGACTCTTTGAGATCTATTTCAGGGACACTGGTATATTTCCTTAATCATAGCACAGAAAAATCATTTTTTTCTTCATGAAGTCTGCTAATATTTCTGGTATACAGAACAAATAACATGCTTGTTCCTCACCTATGTCTGTTAAATTCTTCTTACTCTAAGACCCCGTTCTTATACCACCTCCACCATGAGGTCTGCCCAGATCCACCCCAAACTGAAAATGATTTCTGTCTCTTCATATTTTCCTAGAGTATTTGCTGGATCAAGGTGATAGGAGAACTTTTCTTTACCTTTGTCATATTCTACTTAGTATGGTGCTTTTTGTTTGTACACATTGTAATCCCCCAGCAGAATATAAATTCCCTAAAAGCAAGGATGGTCTCTTTTTCCTCTTTGAATTCCCATGCTCAATATAGTGCCTTTCACTTACTTTATAAATGTTTGTTGGGTTAAATGGAACACATAAATACCTGAAATTTACTAACACAGTAGCTGAGCCATGTAAACATATGTAATTTTTTTAAGTAAAAGGAAATGTCTTGGGGACAAAAATACCATGTTCACTCTGAGAACTGCATTCCCCAGGGGCCAGTACTTGGGTTCAGAAGGTAATGACACTATCCTCAGAATGAATTCCAATTGGATAGGTGTGCTTTCCATGTGCACTGTTTGGGAAATGGAGAGATATCTCCCAGGGGACAAGAAAAGGACTGAAGTTCAAGGCCACAGAGCTCAAAAGGGAGAAAAGAAGAAAACTGGGGCTATGCCTAGAGACTACCAGAGCTAGGACTCACTTGTCAAAATAGCAGCAGCAGATTTTCTCCCTCCAGAACCCAAGAGGAAGAAACAAGGTTCTCTATAGCGATCTACCCTTCTTGTGGCCAGAGACAGCTCCTTCAGTACAGGAAGATTGGCATCGTGTGTCCCCATGCTGATCATCAGCCATTTCCAGATATGGCAGTCTTAGTGTTTATCAAGTGGACCAGCCTCTAGCATCTTATCCATTCCCTAACCTGAAGCACTGTGCTATGAAGCAAATTCAAGAGAAAGGAAATGATCCTTTGGAGATGTCCATTAACCTCTGTATGAATAAACCACGTGTGGATAAAGCTGACTATATCACTCTCCAATTATGTTGAAGATAGTGTTCATCTGGATTAACAGCCTCTGTCCCTGAAAGGACTAAGGTATGCTAGCCTTAGGAAATGGATGGCAGGAATGCTGGCTTCTTGATTTTATTCCCTATTCTTTATTTTGCATTCTGCTCAAGTAAATGTTCTTTGCTTTAACTACGATGTCACATGTTTTATTATAGTTTAGCTGGAGAGATTTAGTGGAAACACGGATCCATGAACTATGGACTAAGATGGGCAGTCACCCCCATAGACCTGGGGGTAGGCAGCAAGGGGCCAGGTTTGCAGGGTCCCAGAGGAGGCATTCTCTTGCCATTTTTTGCTGGTTCTCAAGGATTTTTCTCTACTTTATGCCTGACAATTTGCAGCAGGGGAGGCTGTGTTCTTTCTCTCCTATGAGATGGGTCTAGAGAGCAGTGAGGCAGATTTTCATGTGTGGCTTGTAGAATCCGGCATCCGTCTCATTGTTTTATACTCCCACTGTCCAGGCTACAAGATGATCTGTCCCCTGTGATTCTGAGAACAATATGCAGAGGATGGTGCCAGGAAGACCCATTATGGTCAGTGATGCTCTCACCATCTGGAATGGTTACAGTTGTCAAGCTCTGAGATGACTCACTGGGCTTTGGACAGCATTTCTCTAATGGCAGCTTTCTAATCAGGAGGGATGAAGCTATTGCTAAGTGCTATGGCTTGAGGAGAATACCCTGCCAGATGAAAAAATATGGGCCTTTTAAAGCCCAAAGAAATGCTTTTCCCATTAACAAAAAAAAAAAAAGCTGCTTCATTTAACATAGTGTACTTGGCACACAATAAGACTTAATAAATGTTTTTCCATTCATTCATTCCTTCAAATTTGATCCCAACTGTAGTAATAATTCTAATTAAAACTACACAGAAATACCAGTACTATTACTACTAGCTAGTATTTCTATTGTGCTTTAAGGTTTACAAATAGGATATCCTCACAACAGCCTTGTGAGGAAAGTGCTACTTTTAATCTCCATTTTACAGATGAGGGAATTGAGGCAGACAAAGGTTAAGTGACTTGTCCAGGGTCACTTAAGGAATAAATATATAAGGCTAGATCTGAACTCAAGTCTTCCTGATTTCAAGTCTAGCACTCTATCCACTATGCCCCTTAACTCATGGAGTAGCTAGAAGAGCACCTTTGGGAGTCAGAAGGCCTGGAATCATCTTTTCTCTGTCACTCCTCTCTCAGCCACTCTGTGGATTGGACCAGAAGCTCACTAAGATTCCTTCCAGCTCTGGATCTTTTGATCCAAGGTTCCTTATATTCCCTCAGAGTAAAGCAGCAAACTGCCAAGCCCCCCACTACTTGTAACAGTTCTAAAATGCTGTCCTCAGTATCTAGGGCCCTTGGAGTTGTTTGCTGGGACAGTGAGTTTGAAATGAGTTATCAGTGTACCTGCCCTGAGTCAAGAAGACCTATACTCAAATCTGGCCTCAGACATATTTGCTAACTGTATGACTCTGGGCAGGTCACTTAACCCCAATCATCTCCAAAAATAGAGAAAGGAAGGAAGGAAGGAAGAGAGAAAGAGAAAGAAAGAAAAAAAGAAAGAGAAACATCAGTGTTCTCTCACCAGATCTTAACTACAGATAGTATCGGTGCACCCTATATATTTGTTTGAGGCTCCTGATGGGTGGGGGAGAGTGGCGGTGAAGGAATGGAGGAGGGCCATCATCCTTGGATTGTGGGAAGATGCCTCCCTTGTTTGTTGTGCTACCTTGAGCAAATTAACTTCATCATCTCACAGATAGGCTTACCCCAACCTCTGTTAGAGAGGGGAGAATTTGTAAAGCATGAAGTTCATGAAATTGGTGTTTTGTTTTGTCTTATTGTTTTGGTAATCATAGCTCAGTATAACTGTTTTTTTCATGATTCTATGCATTTAATTTTATGTATGTTATGCATTTTGATGATATTTATTAACATAGTTATTATTTATATTTTATTAATATCATGGATTAATTTATTGTTCAACTTAAGGGATCTGCCACCTTTATTAGATTGCCAAAGAAATCCATGGCACATAAGAGTTTAAAAAACCCTGCCCCAGAGGTCATACTGTCCAACTACCTTGTTGTATAGACAGGAAAACAGACTCAGAGGAGGTAAGTTTCTTGTCTAAAGTCACACAAACAGTAAGAGATAGAATGGGATTCTCAAACCAGTTCCTCTGATTCCAAATCCAATGAATGCTCTTTTTCCATTCCAATCTGTGTCCTTGAATCTGTTGGCCATGTCCCATTAGGGATGATGGGTTGCTATTAAAACTTTGGCACATCTCCCCTGCTTGGGCTCAGGAAGAGGAGGGCAGCCCACAGCGCGTGAAAGGAGAGCGGGTGACAGATTTTCTCTGGGCATTTAATCACTTGGCATTGGCCCAGCAGAGAGACATTACAACCTCACCCCTTACTTACTGCCTGGTTATCCTTCTCCTCTCTCTGCAGAATTCACATGTAAGCAAGTATTTTATTGGAATTGTGGGTCAGAGTACTGCAAGAGACCTTAGAGATATTTTCATTTTATAGATGAATAAACTCAGGCATAGAGAAATGATGTGACTTGACCAAGGTCACTCTGAAAATAAGGGGCAAGAATTAAAATTTGAACTCACATCCTTTGACTTGAAATTTTTTCACTACCTACTGTAGTTCACTTATGTTTCTTCCCCACTCAGCTGCTCCCTCTTTTTTTTCTTGTTTCTTCCATAGAATCACAAATTTTCAGAGTAGAAAGAGACCTCAGAGGCCTTCTAGTCTACCTGTTACCTGACTGCAATCTTTAACATGGAGTTCTTTTGTGTGAAGACAGATTCTCCAGAAGGGGGAATCCAGGAATACCAGAGACAACCTATTCTATTTTGATCTCACTCTAATAATTGGGACTTCTTCATGACATCAAGTTTACATCTCTCTCCTTGTAATTTCTCCCTATGGCCCTCTTTCCCAACCTTCCTGCCCCCTCTCCATCTCCCTGCTGTGATACTACTTTTAGAGTCTTGTCTGTGCACCTCAGGTACATACAATTTAGTTACATATTATCTCCTCCTTTAGGATATAAGCTCCTTGAGGACAGGGGCTGTCTTGACCTTTCTTTGTCTTCATGCTTAGCATAATGCCTGGAACATTTTGAAAGCTTAATAAATGTTTGTTGCTCAATCAACTTGCCTGATGAGAAGTTCAAGCCCCTGCTGGCTCTAGATATGAAAGCCTTAAACCAGTCCAACATGTCAGGTTAGACAAAGACTGACCATTGATTCAATTAGAAAGCATGTTCAATAGACATGTATGAAACTAATAAGAACAATATTTAGCCAAGGAAGTGAATGAGCAGAACATCTGGATTTCTCAAGGGTTGGGATGGGAAACAGGCACACACTTCCTTGTTTCTGGTTTCATTTACATTTACTCATTGTTAAGTCATTGCCACAGGAAGCAGGCTTGTTTGCTACTGTTTTTACAATGTTTGCCAATTAAAACGAAGAAACTGCGCAAAAGGGAAAAGCTGCCCCATACCCCACCTCCAAACTCCAAAGGCGTTGATCAAAAAAATTAACCACACACAGCTTACTGGGAGGGGCTCTAGGTTCACATGACAGTTTCCCCACCTCTACATAGCCAAAAATCCCTTATGGTTTTGGTGGCCCCGACTTCAGATATGGTCATTTGTGTATGGGCTGGTGTCTATAAACAGTTAACTGACTCTAAGGGCATGACATTTTAATGATTGACTTTTCCACTAGATGAAAAAAAACAAAAGGTGAGCTGATTATATGGGGAGAATGGAGGACACATAATGGAAAGCATTACTCCTGCACATGCATTCTATGTTCCAGACAG
Organism: Notamacropus eugenii; assembly: GCF_028372415.1. Lineage (NCBI taxonomy): Eukaryota > Metazoa > Chordata > Mammalia > Diprotodontia > Macropodidae > Notamacropus > Notamacropus eugenii. The sequence continues at coordinate 150,679,961 of NC_092877.1, read as the reverse complement.
ACAGACTTACATGACATTCTCCATACGTGACTCCTCATCTCTCACCTCCATGTGTTTGTGCAGGCTGTTCCCCATTCCCCTTTCATCTCCACTTCTTCAAACTCTTAGGTCCTTTTGAAGCTTGGCTTAATTACTGTTTTTGAAAGGAAGATTTTCCTGATTGTTCCACTTATAATTTCTCCCCTGCCCACTCCCCATCTCCCATTCTGTATTTATTTGGGAAATGTTTTGTATTGATTTACCTACATACATGTTGCCTCCCTAATCCCTCTTCCACCCACATAAATTTATTAAAGATAGGACTGTTTTCTTTTTTTTTTGCTTTATATTTCTAGCACAGCCCTTGGCACAGAGTAGATATTCAGTGCCCTTTCTGGGCTGTCCACACCCAAAACACACACTCAAAACTTGGGGAACCTTTCTCTAAGGGAGATGCTATTTCCTGTCAGGAGAGGAAGCAGAAGGCAAGGGCCAGATGATTTAGCCATTCTGCTCTCAAAAGAGACAAGGGGTGTGGGGCAATAACTCAATGCAATAAACATTTATTAAATACCTACTATGTGCTAGGCATTGTGCTAAGTGATGGGGATACAAATAAAAAAATAGTCCCTGACTTCAAGGAAGTTATACCCTACAGCAGGAAGACAAAACACAAAGGGAGGCTGGAAAATAGGGGTATGATATTTCCTGGAATCCAAATCAAGTGAAGTTGTTGATGGAGAATTAGCTAGAAAGTTCAGATCCCTGCCCTCTCTAAAGCAGAGTGTTTAATGATCCAATCTCCAGTCCTCCAATCAGAGGGGTGAGAAGGCTGAGGGAGTTAGGGTGCTCTGGATCCAAAGCTGAGTCATAGAATTATGTCAGTCTGCTGAGTCATTAAATTATATCTGTTCTTTTAAATGATGTTAGTCTAGGGGATGTAACTTTCAGGTTCAAGCTAACTTCCGACTGCTGTTTCTTTAATGTGGAAAGCAGAAAGATCCCTAGATTTATTGAATAAACATTTATTGAGATTTATATCCAAGGCTTGACTCCCTTCCCCCCACAATTTCACAATGAACACACATAGGAAGTAGTAAAGAAATCCATTTATCCATGTCCACAGTAAAAGAAAGAAAGAAGGAAAGAAATAAGGAAAGAAGGAAGGAAGGAAAAAATTAAAGAAAGCATACTTGGGGGGAAATATATACTTAACAATGCAGAGTGAAGGAGCTCTCCCACTGGGAGCAAGGCAACCAACTAAGAGAGTCTTTGATCTCACCCAAGGGAAACTGCCCACAGTCCTTCACATAACAATATGAGAATAGGACATGATAGAGGTTGGCAGCTCCTCTAATATCAGCTTCTTCCCAGAGATTTTTCCTTCAGCAATCTGAAGAAGGGTCAGCATCTTTGATCTTCTCTCTTGAAGCTGGAAGCCAGAAGGACCTGAAGCCTGCAGAGGGGAAGAAAAGATGAAGAAAGTCTGAAGAGAACAGGACTCAGCTCTTGACCACTCTCACCAATGTTCTCTACCAGTGAGGAGGCAGTATCATACCAATGGGCTTTGGGACTTGGGTTACATACATGTAGTATATATACAAAAGAGGGACAAGGGAAGGGAGGAAGAAGAGAAAGGGGGAGATAGAGAGAAAGAGAGTAGAGAGAAGGAGAGGTAAAGTGAGAAGATGGAAAGATGGGAAAATGAGAGACAGAGAAGAAGGAGGAGGAAAGCAAGAAGATGGAAAAAAGAGAGAAGGAAAAGGGAAATGAAGTAGAGAGGGAGAGAAAAGGAAAGTGAGACGAGAAATGGAAAGACAGATAAAGAGAAAAGAGAGAGAGGAAAGAGAGAGGGAAGGGGAGAGAGAGAGAAAAATGAAAATGAGAAGATGAAAAGATGGAAAGACAGAGAGATAAAGGGAAAAGAGAAAGAAGGGGAGGGAAAGAACAGAGAAAGGAAAAATGAGAAAATGGAAAGAAAGAGGAAAGAAAGAGAAAAGGAAAGAAAGGGAGAGAAAAGGAAAGTGAGGAGAGAGAGAGAGTGAGAGAGAGAGAGAGAGAGAGAGAGAGAGAGAGAGAGAGAGAGAGAGAGAGTGTTGGACGGGACCACAATCCAGATGATCTCATCTAATCCTGTCATTTTATAGATAATGAAACTGAGGCCCTGAAGGTGAATCAGTTTGGTAAGCAGCAGAGTTGGGATTGGAATCTATGTTTTCTGACTCCAAACCCAGTGATCCCTTTGTGTCTATCAACTAAATTCTCTTCTAGCTGTAAAATTATTGGATTTCATGGTTTACAGAAAAATGCAAAGTCCCTCAAAAGTAATATAGGATAGTGGTTAGAAAACTGGTCTCAAAACTGGGTTCAGGACCTTCCTCTGTCAAATCCTGAATGTGTGACATTGGGCAAGTCACTTAGGTTCTTAGTACTGTAGGCAACTTTCTAAGACTATAAACGGCAGGCAAAGAACTAGGTAACCCAGTGGATAAAGGAATGGGCCTAGAGTCAGGATAGATCTGGGTTCAAACCTGGCCTCCCATACTTATTAGCTGTGTGACCATAGGTAATTCACTTAACCCTGTATTTTCCTCAGTTTCCTCATCTACAGAGTGAGCTGGAGAAGGAAATGACAAAGCACTCCAGTATCTGAGCCAAGAAAACTCCAAATGTGGTCACAGAGTCAGACAGGACTTAACAACAAAACAACAAGTAATTGATCTATGCTGATAGATCTAGCTAGGTGGTACAGTGGATAGAGAATCAGCCCTGAACTCAGGAGGACCTGAGCTCAAATGTGAGTTCAACATGTGACACTAGCTCTGTGACTCTGGGCAAGTCACTTCACCCTGATTGCCTCACAAAAGCCAAATGAAATAAATAGTTGGAAAGTGCCTCCATCCCCAAAAAGATTCATTTGTGGTAGAGGAAGTTTCTCGCGGAGATTTCCTACACCAATGGAGTCGTACGTTTGGAGAAAAGTCGAGGTCCCTGCCTTTTGTTTTCTAAGTTTTGCTTAAGCATGGTCATACATGGTAATGTTCATCCAAGTAGGAAAGCTAAGAGGAAATTCTGGGATGCATCACATAGCAAACATTCCCCATACAGGGAGCATGGGATCTAGAGTATTTTAATCATATGTAAACAGGCATTCATTTACCTGCAGGCTCCCTGTTTAGATGAAGAGAGGAGAAGGATGGATTCGGGAAGGAAGGAGGAGGCAGGCTTGGTGCCTCTAACACAGAAATGGACAGCACACAGTCTGAGAGCAGTTTCCTCTGATAGAATACTGCTAGACGAGGAAACTCTATCTCCATCCAGAAATGATTTCTGCTGGGTGTGCAAATGTCAGGCTGGGGCTTGCCCTCAGAGATGCAGGCTGCATTACCTAACTCGAGCTTTATAACATCAGCACTGCAGGAGTGGGAGCAATCCATCACAACTGCTGATTTTACAAGCTGCTTAAGGAGGGGCTGAAGACTGGAGGCTATGGACAACTTGGGGCTATTATAACCTAGGGTTATTTAAGCCAAGGGAAATACTTTTGTAAAATACGAAAGCCCAGACAGGAGCTGGGAAGGACCTTAGAGACCTTACTATTCAAGCCCCTCATTTTACAGATGAGGAAACTCAGGGTCAGAGGGATAAAGGGATTTATCCAAGATTACACACGTGGTAAGTGGCAGAACTGAGATTTGAACCCAGGTTTCTTGATACAAATTCAGCACTTGCTTGACTATGTCACATGTTAACCTATACTAGGTGATGGGGGGATGGAGTGCTAGGTCTGGAGTCAGGAAGACTCATCTTTGTGAGTCAAATCTAGCCTCAGATACTTACAAGCTGTATGACCCTGGGCAAGTCACTTAACCCTGTTTGCCTCAGTTTCCTCATCTGAAAAATGAACTGAAGAAGGAAATGACAAATTACTCTAGTATCGTTGCCAGGAAAACCCCAAAATGGAGTCATGAAGAGTCCGACACAACTGAAAAATGACCAAATAACAACCTAGTGGGCCTAGAATCAGGAATGCTAGAGTTCCAATATGGCCTTAGATATTCATCACTTTACCCTTGTCTGTCTGTTTCCTCAAGTATAAAGGTGGGGTGATAATAATAGCACCTATCTCCCAGGGTTGTTGTGAGGACCAAATGAGATAATATTTTGTAAAGTGCTACTATGTACTTGGCACATAGTGAGTAGGTACTTAAAAAATGTTTATTTTCTTCCTTCCTAACATGGTTGGAATCATATCTACTAAACGCCCTGCTACGTAAATTAGAGTAGGTTTTTTCCTTAAGAAGTGGATCCAGAGACTTAATTAGTTCAGGGGAACTAAAGCTTGAACTATTGAAGTAGCTTCCTGGTCACTCAAGTATGGAAGACCGGGGCATGAAGAAGCATGGGCATCTTATGCTTCACCCCACTGGCTTCTGACTGGTCAACCACCAACTCCCCTCAAGCAAAGGGAGGCTGAGAAATAGCACCCAGCTGAATCAATGTGTCTTCCCTGGATATCCTTTCCAGGATGTTTTTAAGCCAACTAACTTTTGTTAAGTGTTAGATGACCTGTAGGCATCCCATTAAGTACCAAGCCTGAACTACCTGCCCAGAACAAAACAGCTTGGGACAGTGTATATTGTTTTATACTTGGTGTCAGGAAGACCTGGGTTCAGCTCCCACATCAGATATTTACCAGCTATATGACCCTGGCCAAGTCACCTAAACCTCTCTGAGCCCCAGTTTCCTCTCTGTAAAATGGGGGTAATTTGAATAGCATAGTACCTCAGGGGGTACTCTGTGAGGATCAAATGAGATAAGGTAACTATTTAAAATGCTGTGCAAACTTCAAAGCGCTATATGCATGCTAGCTGGGTTTTAATTCTGCCTGCTTGTCTATATGAGATGTTCAGAGCAATCAGCTCAATTCAATCCTCCTTTTTCTCTACAGCCCCAGCTTCGCCTCTAGTGGATTCCAGCTAAGGGGTCATAACTCATTTTATATGGAAAAGCAGCTTGTACCCTGACAGACTTTGGAGGTGATCCTGATTGACAGCTCCAGTGAGCCAGTCTCAATTGTCCTGAGATCTCCTCCACCTCCAGCAGCAGCAGGGAAACTCCCTGGAGGAGCAAGAAGGCCATGCAGCCCTCACGCCTGCTCAGCACCAGGCCTTTCTGCTGAAACTTCCAAACAGTGACAATAAAGCATAATTATTCCGTGGGGCAGAAATACATGTCCACTACTGGCCCGACATTCAGTCATCTCATAAAGCAGCAGTTGGGAAGAGATTGGAGCCTCCATGGACCTGAGCCACATTCAAAACCTGGCTCTTTTGACCCTTGAACCAAGTATTGCTTGTGATTCTTTGTGCACTTGAATTAGCCCTAGGATCATGGATCTAAAGCTGGCAGAGTTCTCTGATCTTATAGAGGAGGGAAATTAGTCTCAGTGATGGGAAGTGAAGTACAGGTAATAGCAGCATTGCCCAACTCAGGATCCCACTATCATCATAGCTGATATGTATATAATACATATGATAATGTAATAATAATAGCTGATATTTAGATGGCATGTTAGTAATAATCTTTTAGTAATTTTTAGTACTTTTAGTAATAATCAGGAAGCATTTATTAAGCATGTCCTGTGTACCAGGTGCTGTGCCAGGCTCTAGGAATACACAGACAAAGATTCCTTTAAGGCACTCAAGCCTCCATTGGGAGGTATAGATATAAAAATATATAAAGCAGATACACTCCCTTTTTGAGAAGGGAAGCACTCGCTTCTGGGGGGAGTCAAGAAAGGAGCCATGTAAATAATGGAATTTGAGCTTTGAAGGAAATTAGAAATTTTGAGAGGTGGATGGAATGAAGGAGAGTATTCCAGGGATAGAGGACAGCTAGATGGCACAATGGATAGAGTGCTTGGAGTCAGGAAGATGAGTCTTCCCTGAGTTCAAATCTGGCCTCAGAAACTTAGTAGCTGTGTGACCCTGAGCAAGTCACTTAACCTTTTGGCTTCCATTTCTTCATCTGTAAAAGGAGCTTGAGAAGGAAATAGCAAACCATTCCAGTATTTCTGCCAAGTGAACCCCAAATGGGGTTGCAAAGAGTTGGACATGACTGAAACAACTGAACAGCAATGTCAGGAATAGGCCACTCTTTCGTGTAAAGGCATTGAGAGTGAAGATGGAACACTGTGTATGAGAAATAGCAAAAAAAAAAAAAAAAAAAAAAAGGTCAGTTTGGCTGGAATATGGAGAAAGGGAAGGGAGGTGAAATGTATCCAACAAACCTGAGTCATTTGTTTTCAAATTTTTTTGGTCTCGAGACCCCTTTATGCACTTAAAAAATATAAAGGATCCCTAGAGAGCTTTTGTTTATGTGGTCTGTATCTACTGATAGTTACTGTAGTGGAAATTAGAATGTCTTACTATCATTTTCAGAATAGACTTCACCTCACAGATCCCCTGAAAGGGTCTCTGGATCCTCCAGGGGTCCCTAGACAACATTCTGAGAACTATTGCTCTAGGTAATAGCAGTTGGAGTTTATTGAGTAGTGACATAGTCAGCTCTATGCTTTAAGAATATCATGCTGGCATCTCTGTAGAAGGAAGATTGAAGCAGGAAGAGACTTATAGCAAGACCAACTGGTAGGCTAATGAAATAGTTTGGGTGAGAGGTGATGACACCCTAAGCTGGAGTGGTGGCTGCAAGAGTCAGTCAACAAGCATTTATTAAGTACTTACTAGGTGCCAGGCATTGTAGAGAGAAAAGGACAGATAAGAGAAATGAGGAGGAAGTAGAAGGTAGATGCCACAAAACTTGGCAACTGATTGTACATGTGAGGGTGAGCAAGAGAGCAAGGAACCCAGAATGACATCAAGCTTGTGAACTTGGGTATTTAAAGGATGGGGATGTCCTTGACAGAAATAACAGCTGGCTTTGTACAATGGTTTAAGGTGAATTAGGTGCTTAGAGGAAGGGGCATGTGCACTAGCTTTAGAGTCAGAGGATCTGATTTCAAATTCTGCCTTTGAAACTATTTCTGTGACCTTGAGTTGGTCAACACTGGGTGGCTTCAGTTTCCTTATTTAGCTCTAACAGTCATCTTTCCAGCTCTAGATGTAGGATCCTAACTTCATTGACAACATTTTTGTCAGGCAGATACTACAGGTATGACTGAGAGAAATAATGTGACAGCCCAAGTTACATATCTGGAAAGTAGTAGGGCCAGAACCCCAACCAAAGCTTCTGGGCTTTTTATTTCTTTAACCTATTAGATTATTTTTTATTTTTAAAATTTTTTTCAGTTGGACATTTTAAAATTTTATTTATCTTATTCTGGACTTAAATAAAATAAGCATTTCCATAATATAGTAGAACAGAAAAGAAATTTAGCATTGTGGGAAATGGGGAAACTTCACAGAAAGTCTGTAAAAACTGCTTTGAATTAAAATTAAATAAATACATCCGGAAAGGAAAAACCAAACAAATGGGATTTTAATATCAAAGATCTAGAGTTACAAGGGACTTCTGTCTAACCCCCTCATTTTGCAGAGGAGGAAACTGAGGCTCATGGAGGTTAAGTGACTTACCAAAGGTCACATATATAGTAAGCACCAGAGACCCAAACCCTCTAAGTGTACTCACTCTTTCTCCTGAGGAGTTCATTGGCCTAAATATCCCAGGTGAGTTTGGTGGTATTGACTGTCTAGGAAATGCCTGTGTCTACAATGCAACTATTGGTACCATTGGTGGTGTCTAGATAAGGAGACAGAATTTTTACCCCGTTCTCTCCCAGACCCAAATGATTGTCCCTCTGCCCTTTCCTGGGTCCGGACAGAATTCCCAGCAATGGAAATCCATGGGCAAGAAAGAGGATGGAGCTTCTTCATAGAGTAATGCTTTTTCTCCTATTCAGAAGTCACTTTTCCCAAATTTTCCCCAGAGATGTCCCAATCACTGGGTCATAGGAAAAAGGCAGAAAGGAGTCATACTTCTTCATTGTTGGAAGTGTCCATTTTTTCCGGGGAGAAATTAAATGTGAGGATAAATAATTAGGCTAGGTGTTTGAAAGGGAAATGAAGGTAGAACTGATGATGCTGAGTAAAAGACGTCTCCACTAATAAAAACTCAGCACAGATCGCTAAATATAGTGTGTCAATTCACAGTGGACACATGGCGTGGTGCAAAAAGGACTGGCCTTGGCATTGAAAGACCCGCTTTGGAGTCCCAGCTGTGATGCTTCTGACCATAGACAAGCCATCTCTCCTCTCTGAACTTCAGTTTTCTCATCTGAAAGATGGGGGTAATGCACTACCTGCCTCAGAGGGCTGTGAAGAAAAAGCTGTGAAAACCCATGAGCACCACAGAGATGGAGTGTAAGCCGTTACTGTTTGCATTTCTACTTGTATTAGAGGCAAAGATCTGACCCTCAACCTACCTTTGAGGGTGACAGGAGGGCTGCAAAAGGAGGATGTAGGAACTCTATAGACAACATAGAAGGGAAGGTCATCCCTCCCTACAAAGTGTCACTTGACCAAAGGCAGGATCAGTTGTTCTGTTTCAGAGCTGGAAGGGAGCTCAGTGACCACCTACCTAGACCAGCAACCATGGAAAGGGTGCTAGTCTTGGATTCAAAGGACTATGGTCCCAATCCTGTCTTGGATGCTCACTCCCTGTGGGATTTGGAATGCCATTTAAATTCCTTAGATTTTGGTTTCCTTATCTATAAAATGAAGTGGTTGGACTAAATGACCTTTAAAATACTTTCCAGACCTAGCTCTAGAATCCTTTGAATTTGAACCCCCCCAAAATCTCATCAACCAGGGTGGTGCTAGTAAATGTTTAACAATCAGCTCTCTTAAAACTAGGACATACTTTCAAGTTTAATAAAGAGTATTAACATTTTCTCCATCACTTTCTTAAATCTAAGTAGTCAATAATGACAAATGGTAAAAAATAGTCAAATATATCAAATTATCAAAAATAACAAATAATAATAACAGAAAATAACAAGCAATAACAAATAAATTAAGCCTTTATTTGTAACATTTGCCAATTTCCGAGATATAAGTGCTCACGGTGAAAACTTAACAATTGGTTCTCATGAGCCAATATAGCCTACAAAACAAGTGGTCATCCGGTCTTTGCTTGAAGACATCTATTAAGGGAGGAACCTGCCATATTTTGAAGTGATCAGAGTCAAGAAAACTATTCCTTACATCAGGCATCTTTGTAACTCTCACCCTTTGCTCCTAATTCTTCCCTTAAGGACTAAACAAGATGAATCTCTCTTCTACAGGTTGTCCCAGCAAAGACTTGAAGACAGTCTTTATAATCTTCTCTATAGGAGCCACCTGAATTTATCATTTGGTACTTACACTTTCCAAATGAGAAAGAAGCATGTGGCATATATAGTAGAAAACATTCTGGACTTGGGCCAGAAAGTCCCTGATAAGAATTCTGCCTCACACCCTGAGGAGTTAAGTGACTTACTCAAGGTCACACAGTTTTAGAAGCAGGATTTGAAGCCAGGGGAAGAGAAGTCCTTCTATTTAACACAACGAAAAGGAAATTAATCAGGGGACTCATCATTTCAATTAGCTTGTGCAGCCAGAGCCATTTACAAAAACGCTGTTGTTAACTAAGTGTTCATTCATTCTGGCAGATGGCAGGGAGATGGAATCAAAGGGAGCTGTGTAATGTTGAGCAGGTCACTTAACCTCTCTCTTTTTTCTCTTCTCTCTCTCTTTTCCTCCTCCTCCTTCTCCTCCTCTTCTTTCTCCTCCTCCTCCTTCTCTCTTTCCCTCCTTCCCTTTCTTTCTCCCTTCCTCCTTTCTCTCTCTCTCTCTCTCTCTCTCTCTCTCTCTCTCTCTCTCTGTCACTCTTTGGATACTGGAACTTCCTATCTTGCCCAGGCTGGGCGTATAGTAGCCGTTCATTACTGATTGGCACCAAAGCCTTGACCTATTCTGTTTCTAGCCTGGCCTGGTTCACCTTTCTTTAGGCAGCCTGGTACCATGTTGTCTTGGAGACTCAACATATTGATGCTGGACTTAGTTCAGGCCCCAGATTGTGCTACTGAAGCTCAAAGCTACTATGGCCTCAGCTTCTGCCAGTAGCCCATATTATAAGCCAGGGCCAATAGGCCCAACCACCTAATAGTTTAGGACCTCAGTTTCCTCATCCATAAAATGGGAATGATAGTTACCTACGTTATAAAGTTATTGTGAGGAAAATACCTTGCATACCTCCAACTGCTCTTAAAATTGTTTATTTATTTGAACATGACATATAATTGAAGTAATCCATAAATCATCAGGAGAGCCTAAAGGGAGGCAAGTTTGCCCAGGCCTTTGGATGATTTGCTGGGAGATTTCTATGAAAAGGAGTTAAACTCCCACATTAGTCAGTGAAAGGTCAGTTAGTACAAAGGAAAATGTTGCAAACAGGGAATTATTTCTTTATTAACTTCCAAGTGCAGTCTTGTAATTATATGTTATTGTTCGTGTAACTTCATGGGTAATTATTCTGTCTGCCCGGGTTTAAGACTTTGGAAAGGGCCTATCAAGATGCCTCCTGTTGAGAGAAGAGGACAAGACAGATTCTTTTGCAAGGGGGCAATGGATACAAAACAACGGACCTTTGTTGTCTCTCAGAATGTATAGGGAGATCCAGAGAGAGGGAGGTGAGTGCATGCTTTTGGAAACAGATAGCATCAGCTTTTCTGATATGCCAGCACATTTTGTCAGGCCTGGTAATGACACAACCTAGGGAGAGAGAGAGAGAGAGAGAGAGAGAGAGAGAGAGAGAGAGAGAGAGAGAGAGAGAGAGAGAGAGAGCTATAGAGTTTGAAAAAAAGCATACATTCATTCCCTTATTTTCTCCTCATAGGAGCTCTATAAGGTAGGTCCTATGGGTGTGAGACTCCCCTTTTTACAGATGAGAAATCAGAGGCTCAGTGAAGATAGTGACTGGCCTGGCATCATACAGCCCTATGAGGTTGCTCCTGCTGTATGTACTATCCCCACTTTATATGTAAGAAACATGGAGTTCACACAGGTTAAATAACTAACTCAGGATAATGCAACTGTAAGTGCCAGTGACTCTAAGGTCAGCGTTCTACCCACGAACACATGACTCCGGTTGAACATTTTTTTTTTTTTTTTGCCAATATGTGCCTTCTTAGGAGGACTCAAGTGAAGGGTAGGTTTCCCAACACCAGCCCATTATGGAATATTTGTAATGGCTAGGCAGGGCACATGTCTTAAAAGGTGTTTTGCCTCACAGGCACAACTGTCCTATCCCCTAATTTTGAGAGTTCTCTCATGAGCCAGCTTCTGGTCCCAAGAAGTTTATTTTTAAAGCTGTGGCAGCAGCTGCCCTAGTTCTTTGGAGAGAAAGGATTGCTAAGCAGGGAGGGAATAATTACTTTAATTCAATCAGATGCACACAGTCGTTTTTTCCTAATTTAGAGCAGCATTCCCCTTCTGAAACCCTGTTCTGGTACCTTGCTGGGATGCGGAGGTTACACTGATTATGAGAAGCTATACCAGCAGAGAAGCTTGAACAGGTCCTACCAAAATGGAAAAAGGTCTTGTGTTAGACTATGGTACCCACTACCAGAGTTTTGGCTTAGCCAAGTTCAGAGAGGCTCGTAATGAGAAAGCTGAATTTGTGGGGGAAAATATTTTATTGACACTTTTTTTTAACATTCCAGTGACTTCCCTAACCCCTCTGCATACACACATACACACACACACACACACACAGAGGCATGTATAAAACACTATAAAACATGTTGGCAAAACAAAGGAACATACTGGCCATATCTGGTCCTGTATGTCTTATTCTGCACCTACCACCACCTCTCCAACCAAAGGCAAGAGACATATTGTATCATTAAACCTCTGAAGCAACCATTAGATACTTCATGGATCAAAATTGAGATGTCTTTCAGTGTTATTTTCATCTATGTTACTATAAATTATTCTCCTGGTCTTTTATATTTTTCTTGGAGTCAGTTTATACGTCTGACTATAAATCCCTTATATTCATGATTTCTTATGGTACAATAATATGAATAATCTTTTAAAAAGCTACAGGTAATAATGAAGGTCATGTATCAAGTATGACCTACATCCTTAGAAGCCATCTCTTATCCCCCATGAAACTGTGGGCCCTCTAAGTACTGACCTAAGTGTCATATTGTGGGCTCCCAATTGACATGCAGCAGAGCCATGAGAGAGCCATGACTCATGGGAGAACTAAGATGAGAGGAGCCTAGGACTTGGGTCCACCTATTATGTAAAATGAGGAGGTTGTTGACTGGAGAATTGCTGAAAAAATGGAGGTAATCTAGGGCCATGAAAAATGACAGATATGAGGAATTCAGAGAAACACAGTAAGGACTCAGAATCCTATGAAGTAATGCAGAGGAGGAAAGCAGACCCAACAGAACAATGCACACAGTGATCACGACAATGGAAATAATGCTAAGAAAGGCCAGACTCTGCCAAGGGATCCAGTTCCTACAGGGCTCATCAATTTAGAGCCAGAAGAAATCTTAGATGCCATCTAGTACCACTCCCCTACTTTTCAGTTAAAGAAATTGAGTTTAGGGAAAGAGAGTGAGGGGCAGAATTGGAGTTTGCACCCAGGTTCTCAAACCTCAAAGCTTTCCACTGTGCCAGGATGCCTCATCTACTTTCTCCATTTTACAGATAAGTAAACTGAGGCAAAGAGAGGTTGGCTTGTTCAAGGTCACTTAGGTGACCAGAGACAGAATTTAAACCCATAGCCTCTATTCCCCCAAACAGTTCTCTTTCCACAATACCCCACTGGAGTGCAACATACTCCTTTCTCTTAGACAAGAAGTGAGAAATACAAGTGGGAAAAGTGCTACAGATATTGTCAGATGGTGTCACTCACTGTATGGACTGATTTTGCCGATTTTTTTTAATAAGGAAGAGTTCATGGGGAGTGGGATAGAAGTAAAGGGGAAATAACTAAGGTACAAAAACGAAAGCTGAAAATAAAATAAACTGAGGAGGCTGGAACAATGTCAATGTCTCTTCCTACATTTAGATTTTATGATCTCAAGTGCCCAAAAGCAAATTGAAGTCTGGGCATTCTCAGTCATTTAAGCCAAGAAGAATGACCAAGAAGGGGGTCCTACAGAAAACCCCCAGCAGGAGACTTAGAAACTGTCACCCACCCTTCCCCCCCCCCATTTCATTTAAAGGTGTATCTGAGAAGAATAGATTTGCTGGAATCGGTCTTTAACTCTCCTGTGAGATTCAGATGAATTTTCTGGCTAAGCAGAGCAGAAGGTGATAAATACCTTTATGGGAGGCCTTGGCAGGGAAATGAGATGCCCATAAAGCTAATTGGTGAACGTGAGGGTGGAAAGAATTGAGCAAAAGGTGACTATGACTGCATGAACATGCCCTCCTCCTGCAGTTCTGATTTATGGTGATTAATTAATTAAGGATTCTGGAAGGCCATTGTTGGGTGGAGGATGGTCTTTCTTCATTGCCTAAATAGGGATGATGTCAGTTGATAGGATGACAGAGTTGGAACTCTGCAGCCCTCAGGAGGATTCCAAGAGCCTTTTTAGCTGTCTGGAGGCTATGGGCCAATACTCTAAGAACTGAATCCCATTTGAATCATATGGATCCCAGGCTGACATCCTATGCCATCAATATTTTCATTCACTATAAAAGTGCTCTTGCATAAATGGGAATGTGGAGAGGAGGGGTGAGCAGAGGACTATAAAATGATTTTTAAACAGCTTTCTCTGTATCTGCCTCTGTGTCTCTTCCTCTCCCTCCCCACCCCCTTCTCTCTCTCTCTCTCTCTCTCTCTCTCTCTCTCTCTCTCTCTCTCTCTCTCTCTCTCTCTCTCTCTCTTTCTAAACATCAAGCCTGGGATCTTCCAGAAATTTGCTCCATTTCTCTATCCTCTTGAGTATTCATAGAGAAAAATGGAAGTGAAAAACAACCCCCTCCCCCTTACCCAGGTGACAGCTGGGATTTCTTTTGCCCTCTTCTCTCTTCTCTCTCCCAGAAATCAGATGGCATCTTTGCCTCCTCTGTGCCTTTTTTTGTGGTGGCTGTGCCTGGGATACCCTCCCTCCTCATTTCTGCCTCTCAAAATCCTTGATTACTTCAAGGTTTAGCTCAGGCACCAACTTTTACATGAGGTCTTTTCTGATCTGCTAGCTGCTAGTGTCTTCTCCCAAATAATCCCATATCTATTTGAGTATATGTATGTAATTTGCATGCATATGTATTATGTGTGCAAATTATATATACACACAAATATATACATATACACACGTATATACACAAGCACTCAACCCTAGACTGTAAGCTCCTCGAAGAGTAGGAATTGCTTTCACCTTTGTCTTTCTATTTCCAGTGCCTGGTACATGGTAGGTGTTTAATAAATGCTTGTTGATTAATTAGTTGATTGATAGATTGAAGAGTTAGAAAAAATGAGACCTAATCCCATTAGCCAGAAATGGCATACCACCAGACACTCACATTTGGAAGACATCACGGAGACAAATCACTCTGGGCTACACAGACCCTAGATCATCAAATAGTCATTCTTTGGGATGAAGGCATTCTTCCTGTTATAATGAAAATACCACCTGTGGTTCACTCAGGAGTTTCCCTTCTTGTATCCCCCACCAAGATGAAGGGTTTTCACATCTCCCTATGAGTTTGGGCTAGAGATTTATTAAAGTGACTAATCCTTTTTAATATTCCAAGTCCTTTCTTATGTTAACATTTCATCTGTCTTCGATTTCACACACAATTAGATACAGTCTTCTTCTTGTAGCCACACCCTCCAGGGATGAGCCTCTCTGAACTTACTTACCTAGGCTGGTCCTCAGGACATGTATTCTATCAAAAAACCAAGATATCATATTGGGGGATGGAGAGCTTAGTGCAAGGGGAGACTAGAGATGTAACCAGGAAGGAGTTACTCATCCAAGAACGGCCAAACTGAGGAGGATGAGTTTCCTTTCCCTTGACAGGGTCTCCTCTCCTTGGCTTTCTCTGCCAGACCTGTGCATATTTTATGGCAGTCTGCCCCTGCTCCCTCACCTAACCCTGCCCACTACTTTCGGATAGCCCCATTGCTTCAGTACCACTTTCCTAGGGCCTCCTTTCTCCCAA
This sequence comes from Notamacropus eugenii, assembly GCF_028372415.1. Lineage (NCBI taxonomy): Eukaryota > Metazoa > Chordata > Mammalia > Diprotodontia > Macropodidae > Notamacropus > Notamacropus eugenii. The sequence continues at coordinate 150,664,791 of NC_092877.1, read as the reverse complement.
CCCTGTGGTATAAGGTCACTTCTGTAGGAAGGAAACAAGTAGTTCTTAACTTCCTACTATGTGGCTGGCACATAGTGCTGAGCACTTTTACAAATATTATCTCATCCGATTCTCACAAAAACCCTGGGCGACAGATATTATTATTATTCCCATTTTACGGTGGAAGAAACTGAGGCAAACAAAGGTTAAGTAATTTTTCCAGGACCACACAGCCTACATATATTAGCACCAGCACACAAAGCCAGGTCTTCCCAACCCTGAGACCAACTCTTTATCCATTATTCCACACTTCTCTTAGGAATGTAGTGTTGCCATAAGATAGGAAAAATTACAAAATAAATTAGAATAACGGGGTAAATTACATGAAATGATGTAAAATGAAGAACAGAGAACCATGAGAAAAATATACAAAATGACTGATTAATCTAGAGTAAATGAAAGTAATATTAACAGTCATCTGGAGAGATAGCATTATCCAGTAGGTAGAGGTAGAAGACCTAGATTTAAGTGCTTCCCATATTAGCTGTGTGAGTAACTTGATTAACCTCTCAGTGCCTCAAGACAGCTCTCTAAAATTACATTTTAGACAAGTTGCTGATCTGTATAAACAGAGGGATTTTTCATACTGGAAGGTCCTGATGAGGAATTTGCTTTACCCATATAGAATGGTACTTTCTTTGTAACTTATAGTCTTGTCAAGTTACCTGGTGTGTTATTCATTACAATTCACTGCCTCTTTCCATTTTCCATTGCACATCAATATTTCCATACCATTGTAATGAGTCAAACAAAGGCATGTATCCTGATAAAGCCTCTACAAGCTACCAGTAAACCATAATGTACACAGAGTGAAATTTTCAGTGGCAAAGATATACAACTTTCATGCCTTCCCATGGGATTTTGAATCCTTCCTGGTTCTCTTCTGTTTACTCATTTTGTGAGATTCAGTCACAAACTCATAGATAACATGGATGCATGATCCTGCCACCAGGAAAGACTTCACTCTATTTACACTTTCTTATCCTGTCTGGATTTTGTCCATGTTCCTCTCATAAATTCTCAATACTGGGTCTGTCCAACATGTTACATGTTTTGATGGTCTATTGATATCAGTATGACACTCTTGTTGAAGCAAATCTAACTAAGGACCAATTACACCTTTCCTAGGCTTGCACATATTATTCAGACTTAGGAATATTCTCAGTGCTTGACCTCAGGATGGAGAAAACACTCTGTGGGGTAGGCTACGGGGTAGATTGAACTTGAGTCAAGTCCCCTTTGCATGTGATTCTTTCCTAAGAGATTCTGTTTAGTACAAATCAAAACAACTCTAAGACATTATATCATACCTATCAGATTGGCTAACATGACAAAACAGGAAAATAATAAATGTTGGAGAAGATGTGGTAAAATTTAGAACACTAATGGATTGTTGGTGGAGTTGTGAACCAATCCAACCATTCTGAGGAGCAATTTGGAACTATCCCCAAAGTGCTATAAAACTCTACATACCCTTTGACCCAGCAAAGCAGTTGTAGGTCTGTATCCCAAAAAGATCACAAAAAAGGGAAAAGGACCCACATATACAAACATATTTATAGTAGTTCTTTTATGTGGTGTCAAAGAACTGGAAATTGAGGGAATATCCATCAGTTGGGGGATGTAATGGAATACTATTGTGCTGTAAGAAATGATGAGCCAGTAGACTTCAGAAAAACCTGGGAAGACTTATATGAACTGATGCTGAGTGAAATGAGCAGAACAAGGAGAACATTTTACACAGTAGAAGCCACATTGTAAGATGACTGACTTTAATAGACTCAGTTCTTCTCAGAAATGCAAGCATCTAAGTAAGGCAACTCCAAAAGACTCATGATGTAAGATGCCATCCACATCCAGAGAAAGAACTATGGAGTCTGAAAACAGATGGAAGCAGACTATTGGGACTCCTTTTCTTTTGTTGTTTTGCGTTGCTTCTTCTTTCTTGTGGTTCCTCCCATTAGTTCTAATTCTTCTTTAAATCATGACTAATGTGAAAATATGTTGGATGTGAATGCATAAGTAGAGCCTATATCAGATTGCATGCTGTCCTGGGGAGGGGAGAGGAGAGGGAGAAAACTTAAAACTCAAAATCTTATGGAACTGAATGTTGAAAACTAAAAATAAATAAATTAGTTATATTTTAAAAAGAGAGAGAGAGACCCTATTTAAGCCAGAATCCTCCACTTCAAGGGATGGGTCCTACAACTCTAATAGGAATCCCAATCTATCTGGAGCAGACTCCTACTACTGGTTTATGGCATCCCTTGTTCGGAATACTTTCAGGGTAGAGGATTGTGTGGAGCGGTCATGACTGCTTGTAAGCATCGAGAAACTTCTAAGTTCTCTGTAATTCTATATATAATTTTAAAAAGTCTGTGCAAACAGGTCTACTATGAATATGATCTTTATGTTACACTATGGGAATTAATTGAAGCCAGTAGCTCAGACCAGGGTCCTCCTTTTCCAATAACACATTGATGATCCATTTTACATCATTTCTGGTGTAGGGTCATTGTTGATACTATGCTGCAAATGACTTAGTCTCATGATGCATTCCTTTGGATCACATGCAATTTTAATTATTCAAAAACTGGGGCGATTTGCAGCTATATAGAATTACTAGGAATATTTTGTCACTAAAAAGACATGCTTACGTGTCAACAGATGCATTGGAATCATTGTAATTGCTTTATAAATGTGACATTTGATGCCACTAATTAATTATCTAACTACATACTATTGATTCAGAAATTATTCCCACATCACTGACCCCTGTGCTTCCTGTCTATTTGTACATAGTCAATATTGCTTTTTGTAATGCTGATTGGTACTTTCTACATCCAATACCAAGCCACTTTCACCATATTATATTAACATAGGGTTTCTCTATAAGACTTTGACACCTTTTATTTCTTAATCCTGGACTGTATTTTCCATGTTTTTAGACCATCTGCCCCTTTACTATACTTTAAATTAATCATTTACTTTTTTAGTTAAAAAGCCCAAAACCAAACAAACATATATTTATACTTTTATACTTGAAATTAGTTAATAAATGTCCATTAGTGTATCCCTACATAATCTCTTACATTTTCAATTCATTCACCTATGTTTTTAATTAATTTTTTTTCCAATGAAGAGCTACCTTTTCTACTTACTGCTTCCCTTTATACCCCACCCCTCACTTCTCATTGAGAAAACAAGAAAAACAAAATCTTCCTTTACAAAGATGTATGGTCAATTAATGCAAATTCCTGGATCAGCCACATTACCCCTTCCCCCCCCAAAAATGTCTCAATCTGCACATTGAATCTATCACCTCTCTATCAAGAAGTGGGTTGCATATTTCATTATGAGTCCTCTAGAACTGTGGTTTGTGATTGTGTTGATCAGAGCATCTAAGACTTTTAAAGTTGATTATATTTACAGTGTTGCTATTGTATAAGATATTCTCCTGCTTCTGCTCACTTCACCCTGCATCAGTTCACATAAGTCTTCTCAAGTTTCTCTGAAATAATTCCTTTCATTATGCATTACAACACAATAGTATTTCATCACATTCATATACTATAACTTATTCTGCAACTTCTTAATTGATGGACACCCCATCAATTTCTAATTCTTTGCCACTGCAAACAGAACTGATACAAATAACTTTGTGCATATTGGTCCTTTTCATTTTCCTTTTTAATTTGTTTGGGGATAGAGACCTAGCAACGTTCTCACTGGATCAAAGAGTATTTATAGATTAATAACTTTTGCAGCATAGTTTCAAATTGCTTTCCAGACTGGTTTGACCAGTTCATAGTTCTACCAATAGTGCATTAATGTACCTATTTTCCCACAGATCCTCCAGCATTTGTCATTTTCCATTTTTGTTCAACTTTGCTAATCTGATGGGTGACAAAAGGAATCAATAAAACCTATTTTCACAACTCCTATCCAAGTTTCTGCAAAAGACAGTTAACATTTCTCCAAAATGACATTACAGTTGCTTAATAAACTCACTTAATGAACCATTCAGCACAGTGAGATGGAAAGAGAACTGGATTATTAGTCAAAAGGCTTGGGTTGTAGTCTCAACCCTACTATTATATGGATGTCAGAGAAGTTACTTAACCTTTGTCTGCCTCAGTTTCCTTATTTTAAAATGCAAGAGTTAGATACTGATGATGATAGCATTTATATAGAACTGCAAAGTTTTCAAATACTCTCTCATTTTATCCTCATAACTACTCAGGAGATAAATGCTATTATATTATCTTAGTATCTTCATTTTTACAAATGAGGAAACTGAGGCAGGCAAAAGTTAAGCAACTTGTCCAGGATCACACAACTAGTGTCTGAGTCTTCCTGCCTCTAGGGCTAGCACCCCATCCACTGAAAACTGAAGAAGCTATTGAGGAACCATGCAGTCAGCCGGAGCATCATCTCTGTCTCCTCCCCGTCAGAAGCACATCTGTCCATTGAATCCCTCATATACGATAAATGAGCTTTTGCCTTATCTTACTGGGGTCCAGGCTCCACCGCACTTTCTGATCATCTCTACCCTATGTTGTCTTACAAGTTTTTCCCCTTCTCCTTTCCAGCCCCCTGTTATATATTGCCTTTTCCGATTAGAATATATAAGTTCTTTAAGGACAAAGACCAACACTCAACACAGTATGTGGCACTTAGCAAATACTTAACAGGTGCCCTCTCTCTCCCTCCCTCCTTCCATCTCTCTCTCTCTCTCTCTCTCTCTCTCTCTCTCTCTCAAAAAAAAAAAAGGACCCCAGTTTTATGTACCCAGAATATGGTTGATGCTCTTCTTTGGCCTAGACTTGCGATTTCAGTAGTGTGGGGAACTAAGAAGCTCCCTTCCCCTGAGCCAAACAGCCACTCATCTGTAGGTAATATGATTTTGTACAGAGCATGCACCAGAATTCCCCTGGAAACTTCTGGGGTCTCCAAAGTCAAGGTGACTCATCCTTTTGGTCTTTCGTGATGACAAACTTCCTGGCTGCTCCTGACCATCTGGTGGCTCAATACTAGAAAGGACTTGTCATTCTAGGATGACTTGAGGGTGCCTGAGTGGTTCCTTTCTTGTTTCCACCCTTCCCACCTCCTCTGACAGAATCAAGTGGGAAGGGAGAATTATTAACATAAAGAGAGTTTCCTCTTTGCTTTCTTTGGGCTGCAGCTTTCCAAGTGATAACATATCGTTTTAGCAAAGAGTAGAAAAGGAGTATCCTTCTGTACCCCAATATAATGTTGATTCTTTTACTACATGCCAACTAATGGTCTTGTACCAGGTGCCTCTGGCTGTGATTGCCCATTTCACACATGACCTCAAGAGTTTCAAAAGGTACTCAAGGGGTGGCAGCCTTGTGTACAGGACCAGTTGTGGTTGCAGCAGCTGAAGAGGCATCTGCACCAGAAAGAGTGACCCTAGTCAGCAAAGGGGCCAAGTCTGGCCCATTTCACCAACAGGCTTCCAGGGGAATTGATCAATATGAAATGTACAATGGTAAAATGAATAATCTTACAAAATTTTTCATGTTTCTATAAGGCTTAACAACTAGCTTCCCAAAAGACCATTACAGTAGTTACATTAGTTATTGAATTCTGTTCTAATCATTCTATTAAAGTGTGCTACAAATCTCTTGGACTAAGTATTGCTTTCTGTATGTATTAATAATATAGCCCATACCTAATTCATCGTGTAATTTGAGTACTCTTTGTTACTTCCCCCACTTTGGGGAAAACTTAGAACCAAAAAGCAGCATTATACTTAGTTTGGCAGAGTTGAGCCAGGGTTGATGATCCAATGAGTGTGAGAATTGGAAAGTCAACTTCTCCTAATGAGAGGTCAGACTTCCCAATGAAAGAATTTGGCCAAATATGTATAGGACAGGGAGTGACAAGTGTGCCCCAGCCTAGCTCTTTGATGCAACATTTTTTTAAGACAGAAAATGCTCCCCTCTATGTTAGATGCAATTTGTAGGTGGTTGCCTATGGGCACCAAGGGTTAAACTGACAACCCAATGCCATTTAGACAGTATGTGTCAGAGGCAGATAGTAAACTCAGGTCTCTTTGACTTTCAGACCAATATTCTACTCCTATTCATTTACCTTTTGGGCAAAGGTATATGAAGATTTGTAAAACATGTTTGTGAATGCTTCCCACAGTTTTCTATGACACTTTATGCTTCTAAGGCTTCCCTTCAAACTTATGCAAAAGCTGGTAAAAATTTTTAGTGTAGGCATTTCCATTCCCTTGAATGTCTTTTCCTAGACTGTCAACTCATATCTTTCTCCTCCTATTCCTTTGTTTGCCTTCCTCCTTTATATTTCTTTTACATAGTTTTCTGTTCCCTTTGTAGAATAATTCTCATTCACATACTGCTAAGCTTTCCACTTAATGAACTCTCTTCCTGATGTCTTTATATGTGATGTTTTCAGCTTTGCCTCCCCTCCCCTCAACTCCTTTAGCAAAACAAATATATATATACATAAATAAAAATCTCCTGTAATGTTTTGGATTTTTGCTCTTAAAGATACCAGTCCTGTTGAGAATTGACCATAGTCATTGCCAACAAAAACAATACTCAATGTTGGAGGGCAAGTGTGGCACATTAGGCACACTAATGCATTGTTGTTGCTGTGAATTGATACAACCATTGTAGAATGCAATTTAGAATTATTCCAAGTGTACAAGATGTCCATACTCTTTGACCAGAGATCTCACTACAAGGCATATATCTCATGGAGGTCACTGATAAAAAGAAAAGACTCATATACACCAAAATATTAACAGCAGCACTAGGGGTAGCAAGAAACTGGAAACAAAGCAGATTCCTTTTGATTCAGAAATGGCAAAACAAATTGTGGTACACAAATATAATGAAATAGTACTGTGCCATAAGAAACTATCAATGTAGAGAAATATGTAAAGACTTATTTGAAAAGATACAAAATAAAGTAAGTAAAGCCAAGAACACAAAATACATATAAGGTGTGTATAGTTCATATAAGTTGTGTATATCCACATGGATTTTCTAAATATAGTCAAGCGGTGGCAATTATGGATATCTCTGGAGTTTTGCCTATTCCTCATCAGGAACAACTTTGATTCTTTCTCTGAAAGGAGCAAGAGAAGAGGTCCCAATACTCTCTGGTCTGTTCTTCTCTGAGAGGGGAACTAGACTAGAAATATATGTTCTCTCTTTCTCTCTCTCCCTCTGTCTATATATATGTGTGTGTGTGTGTGTGTGTGTGTGTGTGTGTGTATTATATATGAACATACATATAGATAATCAAAATTAGGCATTTATTGGCCTCCTTACTTTTGCTAGTCTAGGGACATGACTATTTTCAGGTTTAAGTGCTTTCTCACTCTCTTTTAAAGGGGAAAAATTAATCCCAAGTTTATACCTGAAGATTTGATTCCATGCCAATTGGTGTTACACAAAATACTAGTACAAACAGTAAATAGATCATAAACACATTTATCTAAGCAGATGGAAAACAGAAACCAGAGAAATGAGGCATGCAGAATATGTCAAACATTACACAGAATGAATAAGCTGTCCTGCTGGGAGTGATATATATATATATAGATATAGATATAGATATATATCTCAGATACATCCCTCCAGAAGCCCTATCTCCCCCAAACAGGAAATGTTCAAAGTCTTTAGGGAGGGAAACTGGGGATCAGGAACATGTTGAGGTAACAGCTCCTCTCCATGTCTCCTACTTTCCAAAGACTTTTAGGTCTCTCCACAGTTTTCTCCCTAAAGAGATTCTGAAGCTGCACATTACTCTCTTGAAACAGAAAAAAAAAACCCAAAAAACCTTTCTTCTCCCTTGTGCAGTCACTGAGGGTTGAGTCAACATTCTCTGCACCAATCCAGACTCAAGGTTCACAGGGAGCAAGCAGGAGGCACTGTAGGGTTGCCCTTCTCCACCCAGCTTGGCTGTCTGTTGGGTTATATCCACAATGACAACAATGTAAATGAAAAGAATAACCACAAAAATCGAAAATGAATGTTGCAAAATTACAATGAACAAACTTGGCCACAAAGAAGAGATATGGGAAGGTAACTTCCCCTCTACTCCTTTGCAGAGGTGGGAGGTCCATGGGTGTGTAATATTCTATGTATTGTTAGATTATTATTATTTAACATGTTCATCAGTTTTGCTGATTTTTTTCTCTTTTAAAAAAATTCTTTGTTATATGTAATAGCTCATTGGGAGGGAGAGTGGCAAGGCAATAATTTACAAACAAAACATAATGATACAAAGTTGGTTTTTTTTTAAGAAAGAAAATACTGCATAAGCAAGCTTTCACTTCCTTTTCTCCTTATTTACCCCCCCCCCCCAGTTCTTACCCCCACCCTCCTGCTATTGTTGGGAAAATGTTTTGTAGGTCAGTTGCTTCTGGTACTTACTAGAATAATATTTCCTCTGACTGAAGTCTGGCACCCCACTATGAAACTGGAATTCCCCCTGGACTGCAGTATTAGCAGTAACTGAGTCTCTGAAGGTCTGGTCAAGATCAATGGAAGCTGTGTTGTCATAGATTCAGAAACTTTGACATCGGGAAAGGACCTTAGAGATCATCTAATGTAGTGGATTTTTACAGACAAAGAAACTGAGGCACAGAAAGGTTAAAGTGATAGACCCAAAGTCATGCACAGTCATTAAGGGAAATACTGGATTTGTATTACAAGATTATAAATTTGGAGCTCTATGCTATTTTTCTTGGTAATCTCACCAACTCCCATGGATTTTTATCATTTTTTGCAAATGATTTTTGGATCTATTTATCTATCCCTAACCTCTGTCTTGGGCAGGAGAGATACCACCTAACTGGTATAGTAGACAGAGGGTCAAGTCTGGGGGCAGCTAAATGGTACAAGAGATATAGGGCCAGATCTGGACTCAGGAAGAACCAAGTTCAAATCTGGCCTCCAACACTGACTAGCTGTGTAATCCTGGACACATCACTTACCCCTGTCAGACTCAGTTTCTTCATCTGTAAAATGAGCTGGAGAAGGAAATGACAAACCACTCCAATATCTTTCACAAGAAAATCCTAAATGGCGTCATGGAGAGTTGGACATGACTGGTTAACAAGCACCTCTTTCCTGACATCCAGTTGCTCTAATTGCTTATTGGACATCTGAATTGGACATGCCCCAGGTTCAATGATGAACATATTATTCTTACTTTTTTAATATAAAAATGAAATACCCATTCAGAAGCCCTTACTCTTTTTGTTTCTGTTTCAGTCAAAGACTCCTCAATTCCTAACACTCTATTGTTTTCTTTTTCCCAGTTGGGACAAGCTGTCAAGTGTCTGTTGCAACCAAAGGCTTTTTTCTTGTTCAGAAAGGCTATGTTCTTATCCAGAAATATCTTAGCATCCTGCTCATTAGACCTTCTCATCTCATCCCTTACAGAGCTAGTAGATTGAGACTGAATGGCAAATGCTTATTCAGATCATTTCTTAAATGTTTTTCAATGTGTCTCTGCACAAGACAACAACTCTGGGAGGTAGGTGCTATTATTATCATTCTTCATTTTACAGATGCAGAAACTGAGGCACAAAAAGTTAAGCAATTTTCCCAAGGTTGCACAGCTAGTTAGTAGGTGTCTGAGGCATAATTTGAACTCAGGTCTTTGGTAACCCAGGAGAATGAATCACAGTCAAGAAACTTATCTTTTGGTCTAGGAGGAAAAGACGGAAATGAAAAACTCAGTATAATCAATAAGGAAAACATTTGCCAACATCCAATTTCAATTTCTTTTCATAATTAATCCCAGAGATGGCTTTTGGATGTACCCCTCCTCAAATTAGGATGCATATATTTTGTACTGCCCAAGCTCAATTTCAACTTCCCAAGAGGAAGAGAAGTCTTTAATTGAATCTTTATAAAAGTTTGTTGGATTGGAGGTGATACTATTTTCAACATGTGGGGTGCCAATGGCTGAACTTTGCAGAGCATATTGTAGAAAAGAAAACATGGCTTATTAAAAGCTACATAAAACCTACAACAAGTAAGTTGAAAAGAGGCAACAAGGCAAAGTTGATAGAAGAGGCTGGCCTTACACTCAGGAAGAAATAGCTTCCTATTCTATCTTTGATACAAGCCAGGTGACTGAGGGCAAAACGCTGAACCTCTCTGTGCCCCATGAGATTCTGTAAAGCAAAAATCAACAAACGCTTCTGAAGGGCCTACTATGTGCCATATATTGTGTCAGGCCCTGGAAGTCAAGCACAAAAATGAAATAATCCCCGCTCTCAAGAAGCATGAATTATCCTGGGGAGACAAACCACTCCAGTATCTTTGTCAAGAAAACCCCCACTGAAATGATTCAACAACATCTGCATAAACATGCCTATGTTGCACCCTTCTTGGAGTTTGTTTCCAACTCGCACTGGCAGGTTGGGGCTTTAGCTGGCCACTACCACAGCCCCTTAGGGTTCCAGGGTTCCTCCAAGGGAGCTATTGCACGTGTTTGAAATGCTATGGCTCCTCAGCCCCCACTGGTGTACCATAATCATCAGCTCAATATCCCTTTAGTCAGCCAGACCCTGCCAAAAGCTATTGCTGTCAGGAGACAGGTGCTGGCTAGTACTAGGAGGCTAATGCGAAGCTCCAAATCTCCCAGCCTCTGAATCTCAAAAGATCCTGCTCTGGTCAGTAAAAGGGAGGGGGAGGTGCACTCTCCTCAAGGGCTTGCTGGACCAGCCTCCATGTCAGAAGGTCAAATGTGCACTCCAAACTAGCATGATAATTTTATACAATCTCTGCAAGGCAAGACCAAGAGCCTCAATCAACCTGAACAGATTTCCTGCTGAGTCCAGCTGAAATTCTTTACATTGAATGATCTTTTATTCATTGGAGATATCTAGACCTTGGTCATGCCTTCGTCACACTTTCACTGAGCTTAACTCAAGGTGTGTCCTCTCCTGATAAAGGGACAGGACTAAGTGGAATAGAGTAATTAATGGATGGACTCTGTTGACCTAGTTAGATAATTATATACAAAATAAAGTCAAGGTTAATATATAGATGAGTTGCCTACTATCTCAGTGAAGCAATTTCCACAACCAGAATTACTTACACTGATAAAATCACAGGTTCAAACAAAACAGAAAGAGGAGGAGGAAGAGAAGGGGGAAAAAATTACCTAAATAGAAGGAAAGCATTGAAAATGAACCCAAATCATGAAATGGATAGATAGAATGCATTTGTGCATAGTATGTCAGAAATTTCTAAAAGTAAGACAACCTGGCAGGATAACCTTTAAAGGAAAAAGCAAAAGAACTTCTGTGGCTCTTGGTCTGAAACAACTGCCTTGGCAGAAACAGAGACAGGGAGGAGATGCCTGACAGAAGACTGTCTACTGTTCCTTGGAGGAAGTGCAGGAATTGTTCCCAGAATGTGAGAAAGGAGGTATGGAAAGATAAGGAAGACAGTGAATAAATCTCTGTAAAGGAGGCAGGATGTCTGGTCCCATGAAATTCCAGAGGCTCAGAAGAGACTCTATTGCCCCCAAGGAATAGAAATCAATGCATGATGCCTGAAGAATATTTTGGTATTGGAGGAGAAGAGGACATAAAAATATTATCCTCCAAATGTTCTCTTTTAGCTGTGTGAACTTGGAGGGCTAAGGCGGCGTGCAGAATGGGAAGAACACTAGATTTAGTTGTACACTTAAGACCCTGCTCAGCTATTGATGAGCTGTGTGACCTTGAGGCAGTTTCCAACTCTTTCTGGAATATAACTTTCTAATATATAGAACAGGGATAATACCTCTCCTACTTTGTTATTCAGTCTGACAGGATGGAGCAACAAGGACATTACATAAGGGTGCATTCCACTTAGACAGCCTTTGCCCTTTGTAGAGGGTGATCTTATCACCATACTTTGTACAAGACTAAGATACTGAGTCAATCCTTTGCATATGAAAAGGCTAGCTGAGACAATGAACTTGTCCCCAGGTCAGAGATTGCCTCTGTACCTTTCCCCAAAACAGTCATTTGTAAGAACCTTAAAGTTTAAAAATAAAGAGAACCCTGAATGCTAGAGTGTTTTGGTGGTTATCGGGCAAATGACCATTGCCTAATTATGGCTTAACCTATAAAGATGGAGATTTGGGACATGTCTTATATGGTCGCTACAAGGTAGGATAAGTTTCTCTCTGAGAGCACCCAGCCCTGAACCAGAAAGAACTTTTGAAAGTGAAGGCTCAACCTCTGTTCTTTTCCTGCCTCATGGTTGAGATACTGAGGGAACAGTACTGGAGAGGCTTCTGCAAATTATAATAAGCTAAGGGCCTTTGCCCTTCCCAGAAATACACAGCATTACTCCACCTGAAGGGTATTGAAGAAAGGAAACGGAAAAAGCATTTATTAAGTACTTCTTATATACCACGCACAAGCTAAATGATATCTGATTTGATCCTTACAACTGTAAAAGGTACATGCTATTATTATCTTTGTTTTACAGTGGAGGAAACTGAAGCAGACAGAAGTTAAGTGATTTGTCCAGGGTCAATCTAGTTAGCAAGTAGCTGAGGTTGGATTTGAACTCAGGATTAGTCCTCTATCTATTGTGCCACCTCACCTTCAGCCACAAAAGAAGTGAAACCCACTATTGTACATGGAAAAACCTAGTGAAGATCTGATAGTTTTTTCAGTCATGTCTGACTCTTCAGGACTCCATTTGTGACATTCTTGGTACAGACACTGGGGTGCTTTGCCATTTCCTTCTCCAGTTCATTTTACAGATGAAGAACTAAGACAAGCAGGGTTAAGTGATTTGCCCAAGGTCATACAGTCAGTAAAGGTCTGAGGGCAGGTTTGAACCCAGAAAGATGAGTCTCCCTGACTTCAGGTCCAGCACTGTATACATCCACAGCACTACCCAACTGCCTAAGAAAGCTCTAGGGAGAAAAAAAATCCTCCCTCCTCAGAAAGAAGAGTGAAGAGTAATTGAGATATCCTCATTTGCTTGCCTATGTAGCCAGTGGTGGAAAGTCCACTTATGACTCCCATTGCAGATTTCTGTTGCTGTTCTGGTCCTGATGCCCAGAATGCCAGTAGTGGTCTCTGCTCTCACTTGAACAGTCTTTTTCCTCTCTTTTTCTCTGCCCATCTCCCTGTGTACCTACCCAAACTTCAGCACCTGCCTCCACATTTCATTCTCTCACCCCAAACCTAACTCAGCAGCTACCACCAATTCTATGCCCTCAGGGAAAGATCTGAGTCCTTGGAACCTTGCAGGAGGAGCTACAATTTATTAAGGAAATTGAGACTCAGTTTCCTCATCCTTGAAATGGGAGTAATAATACTTAAGCTACCTATCTCTTAGACTTGTTGCAAAGTAAATGCTCTTTGTGCACCTCAAAGTGCATTACAAGTGTGATTTATTATTGTTGTTTCTTAATTTTACAGAGTAAACAGGGCTCTGTTTTTGTCAGAAGATCAGGCATGGGCCTGGTCTCAGTCTCTCAGTTATCATAATAATAGTTCACATTCCAGGTACCATGCTATTATGCTAAGTGCTTTATAATTATGGATTGTTATAAATATGTCCCCCAACCCTTAACACCCTCCTCATCTAGAGTAAGGCTCACTCCCAGGCCAATAACGAAACTAAAGTCCAGAGTGAAAGAAGAATCTTGCAAGAAGAAGGCACATTCCCTGCTATGAGATAAGTTCTCACCTTAAACAAAAGCAATGCTTGTGAAATCTGGAAAGCTTTTATTAATTTTGATGTTCATTCCCCCTGAATGAATGGATAGCTCCCAGGGGACTGCCACAATTATTCAGACCAATGCAAGCCTTCTTATACTGTTCCAAATTGGAATCTCTTGCCTCACCTCTCGTTTATTGGCTAGAAGAGACCTCCTGAACACGCTCACTTCATGTTCTCCCCTCTGATAGGCTTTCCCTCTATCAGCTCGTCAAGCCTGTGCACAAGTTACTGACCTTTTACCTGAACAAGCTAGGTCATAACTCTGATTAACTGCTATCACTGAAAGCTAGGAGGAGTTTTAACCTTGTGGAAATAGAATTCTTTCTTTTTGTTTCCCATATCTCACAACTCTGGGAGACAAGTGCAATTATTACTTCCATTTTACAGATTAGGAAACTGAAGCAAATGATGGTGTTTTTGTAAGTGACCTACAAAAGGTCACATAGCAAGTAAGCGTCTGAGGCCGGATTTGAACTTCAGTCCTGTTAAACTGGTGCTGGATCTAATGCACCAACTAGCTGCCTTAAGAATTCCTTATCAGGCTGAGCGAGGGGAGCAGAACCTCATTGTACATATTAACAGCCACATTGTGCAATGACTAACTTTGATAGACTTGGCTCTTCTCAGCAATGCAAGGTTCTAAGGCAACTCCAAAAGGCTCATGATGGAAAAATGCTATCCACATTCAGAGAAAGAAATACAGTCTGAATATAGATCAAAGCATACTGTTTGCACTCTTTATTTTTTGTTTTGTGTTGTTTTTTTTCTTGTGGTCAGTTCCATTGGTTATAATTCTTCTTTACAACACGATTAATGTCAAAATAGATTTAAAATGAATGAATTTGTAGAGTCTATATCAGATGGCACTCCGTCTTGGAGAGGGCAGAGAAGAGGAAAGGGGAGAAAACTTAAAATTCAAAAGAATGTGGAACTGAATGTTGTAAATTAAAAACAAACAAATAAATTCCTTATCAGAATTCTCTGGATATCTGCTCCCCATTTCAACCCAAACCCTTCTCACCTAGCAGAAGATATGACAGTTATAACATGTAAGTGCTTTGCATGGAAGTATACTTTTCCCAATTTTCTGTTTGTGTGTCAAGACTTTAAATCTGTGTCATGATCTTTATTTATTGTTTTCTCTTAATGTGTTTATATGAACAAAATTGCCACAAATCTAATTCTGCTATTTCATTGTTGCTTGGGTGTATAGATAAATTGCAGTGATATCATTGCTTAAGATCTAAAGAAACTTCAAACTAGTTTAACCAAGGGAAGAAATGGCCCAGTATGGCGTGCTCTTTATTCTGGAGTTCCATGCACTAGTCTTCCATTCTGTTCACTTGATCATGATAATATAATGGATTCATTTCAAGATACCAATCCTAATCTTTAGGATTTTCAGTAGACTAGCATTTTAGCACCCTTGAAGTTCTGTGGAAATGTACTCTCTTATTTGATTATTATTTATCCATTTTAAGCCTTTGTTTTCTTATCTATAAAATAGGGATAATGCTACTTATGCAACTTGCCTAACAGTGTTATGAACCCAAAAGCGATTCATGTTCTATTCACTTCCAGTTGACCTTTAAAATTTATATGGCAAGAACTTGAATTCTCCCAAAAGTTTCTTTTTGGACAATTTCAAAAGCCATAATGTGGTGGCAGGTTATTTAAGGATGTTATTTTATTTTTCCTTTCCTTGTAAAAAAATTTTATTTAATTTTTTTTACAATTGTCAAGCATTTTTTTCTTCCCGTTTTCCCTCTTCCCCCCATCTTTACTGGCGAAAAGAACAAAAGAAACAGAAAATACTTGTAGCAATATAGTTAAACAAAATAAATACCTACATTGGACACAGCCAAAACTGTGTATCTAATTCTGCATGAGTTAATAGTCCCTAACTTCTCTTTCTCATCTGTCCTTTGAAATCATGATTGATTATTGTGTTTTTCAGAGTTCTTTAAGTTTTCAGAATGTTGATGTTACAATATAAATTACTCTTCTGGTTCTGTTCACTTCATCCAGCATCAGTTCATGCAAATCTTCCAAGGTTTCTCTAAAATCATCTTCCTTTCTTACAGCTCAGTCGTTTTCCATTACATTCATATGCATAACTTGCTCAACTATTTCCCAATTGATGGACACCATCTTCGTTTCCAGGTTTTTTTTTTACACTCTCTGAAAGTTCAGAAGACCTCTAAACTTCTCCAGGTGTACACATTTCCCAGATGAGAGTAAGGTTCCAACATTACCAGTCCTAAGGCTCCTTACTATGTCACACTTCTTGGGACTCCATTCTCAAGTGCATTTTAAAAGTCAACACTAATCCAGGTGACTAGATGCAGCATAAAAACCCTTGAGTTTGGACATCTTAGAATACCAGCATTGAACCAAAGACTTGAGAAAATCATGGATTTAGAGTGGAAAGAGATCTTTCTGGGGCTTCTTAACCTTTTTGGTGTCATGTCACTGCCTCCAGCGGTCTGGGGAGGCTTAGTGACCCCTTCTCAGAATGTTTTTGAGAGCATAAAATAAAACACATAGGGCTATAAAGGAAACAAATTATATCGAAATAAAAATGTAAATTTTATCATCCAAGTTCACAGATCCCCTGAAATCTATCCACGGAACCCAGGTTAAGACCCTTACTCCAATTACATTCCTCTACTTTATTTATAGATAAGGATACTGAAGCCAATGACAGTGAAGTAACTCCCCCAAGGCAGCACAAGTAGCAGAACTATCTATTCCCAGTCAGTCAGCATCATTGCTTTTTAAGGGTTATGTACAGGTTTTTTCTGACAGTTGCTTTAACAGTTGTGTGATTTCACTTAGGTGGTATTGCCTCATTAACCTCAAATTGAAATTAGAGGTAGTACAGTCCACTCTGGATTACTTCTGGGCTGTTTATTTATTATGTGACTTATCTCAGCCTTTTGTTTCCCTTCCATCTCCCTGTCTTGCCCATTTCATTGATCTCTGCCTTCTCCATCAAAAGATTAATGGGACACAGGCAGAGAAAGGAGGGAGGACCTCTCTTTTCTAAATAGAACTTTGTTTATGGCTTTAGTAAAAGATTTGATGGGTTCAATCATTTGGCATTAGCTTAATTTTTGGTCTATCTGTATATTTCCTTTATAATTATTCTTCCTGTAAAGGGAGCTACAGATACAGTGGCTGGAGGGCTGAGCCTGGAGTCAGAAAGATCTGATTTCAAGTCTGATCTCAGACACTTATTAGCTGTGTGATCCTGGGCAATGCATTTAACCTCTGTCTGCCTCAGTTTCCTCAGTGGTAAAATGGGGATAATAATAAAAGCACTT
Source organism: Notamacropus eugenii (assembly GCF_028372415.1). Classification (NCBI taxonomy): domain Eukaryota; kingdom Metazoa; phylum Chordata; class Mammalia; order Diprotodontia; family Macropodidae; genus Notamacropus; species Notamacropus eugenii. Next base: position 150,647,666 of record NC_092877.1, on the reverse strand, counting down.
GTCTCTTAGGGTTGCTATGGTTGGTTGGTTGTTGTCCTTCATTCTCGAAGAGGACCAAAATGACCTCACAATGATAAAGTCAAGTTTAAATGTGTTAGACCAAAATGAACTTAGAATGCTCTACCACAGTTTGGGCAAAATAGTCCATGTGAATATTTGGATTGGCTAATCTAAGTTTGCGCATCCTGCGTTTTCTTTGAGTTGTTTCGATTCTGCTTCACAGCACCTTCTCTGATGTGTACACGCGATTAGGAGCGGTCCTGTGCCAGTGTCTCCCATGTCACACAATCAGTTCCAAAGTTTTTGAGAGAGACCTTGAGAGTTTCCTTGTATCGCTTCTTCTGACCACCATGTGATTGCCCGCCCCAGGTGAGTTCCCCATAAAATAGTCTTTTTGGCAAGCATACATTTTGCACTTAAATGGCTTGGCCAGCCCATCAGAGTTGCATTCTCTGAAGCAGAGTTTGAATTGTTTGGCAATTTAGTTCAAGTAAGGACTTCAGGGTATGGTACCTTATCCTGCCAGGTGATCTTTAGAATCTTCCTAAGACAATTAAAATGGAAACAATTCAGTTTCCTAGCAAGGCGCTGGTAAACTGTCCAGGTTTCACAGGAATGCAACAATGAGGTCAGTACAACAGCTCTGTAGACCTTCAGTATGGTAGTCAGTCTAATACCTCATCTCTCCCATACTTTCTTTCAGAGCCTCCCAAACACTGAGCTAGCTTTGGCAATGCATGCGTCAATCTCATTGTCAATGTGTATCTCCCTGGAAAGTACACTACCAAGGTAAGTGAACTTATCCACAGCATTGAAAACATTTCCATGTGCTGTAACTGATGGTTCCACATATGAATGGTATGGTGGTGATTGATAGAGCACCTGTATTTTCTTGGTGTTAATTATTAGGCCAAAATTAGCACAGCCAGCAAAGAATCAATCCATACTTTTCTGCATGTCAGCTTGGGAGGCTGCATTGAGTGCACAATCATCTGCAAACAGAAAATCATGCACCAACACTCCCTCCACTTTGGTCGCAGCTTGTGACCTTTTCAAATTGAAGAATTTACCATCAGTGTAGTAGCTGACCTTGATGCCGTGTTCATCTTTATTGAAAGGATTTGACAACACAGTTGAAAATATCACGCTAAAAAGCACAGGAGGAAGCACACAACCTAGTTTTGCTCCATTGATGACTGGGAAGGCACAAGGGCATTTTCCATTATCCTGAACCCAGGCAAACATGCCACCATGAAATTGACATACAATACTGATGAACTTCTCTGGGCAACCAATTTTCACACAATTTCCATAAGCCCTCATGACTGACAGTGTCAAAGGCCTTGGTCAGATCTACAAACGTTGCGTATAGACCTCTGTTCTGCTCCTGGCACTTCTGGAGTTGTTATGATGATCAAATGAAATGAAACTTTAAAGTACTTATCACAGGGCCTGGCACAAAGTAGGTGCTTAATAAATATTTGTTTCCTTCTTTCCTTCCCTATCCCTATTTTCTACTTTCTGAACCAATTCCCCGACCTCCTCAATGCATTCATAATAGATGATTAGCATTTGTTGTTGTGAAAACTGGGGAAACTCCTTCCATTTACCTGAAATCTTACTGCCATTTTAAATCTTGTCTCTCCTTCAAGGTCTAGCTCAAATACTACTTTCTTCATTGGTACAACAGAAAAAGTGCTGGATCTGGAGTAGTAGGAAGGATGCGGATTTAAACCACAGCTCAATGACCTACTACTTGTGTGACTTTACGCAAATCACCTAATTTCTCTGGCTTCCTTTTCTCCCCTATAAAATTCTTGGGGTGAGGGGGAATGGAATAGATGAGACTGAAAATATCTTTTAGGTCTACATCTCTGATCCTGTAACTTTTTTTGACTTCCCAGCTAAAAGAGATCCCTCCCTACTGTGTGGAGGAACACTCAATGCTTTGTTTGTATGTTTTATGGAATTCATACTTTTACTTTGGTATATAATTATTTGCTGTCTCCTTTTTCTTCCAGACTATAAGCTTCTTGAGAGTAGAACTGATGTCTTACTCATCTTTGAATTTGTCCTTCCTAGAGGCTAACCCAATGACTTTCATATGATAGATACTTAATGAATATTTGTTGAATTAAAACTGAATTGGTTCAAATAAAAATGGGTTCCCTTTCCCCTTATTTGTCTTTTTTTTAAAGTACAATCCGATTAGCCAAATAAGTTCATTATTTGAAAAAGCTTTTGTTTTCCTCCTTGAACTATTACCTAACTGAGGTCTCTGTTCAGAAATATTAAGCCTCCTTCTGACTCTGAGTACTTTCTCTATGGAAGCCCTTGTGTTACTGGTTGGACCATGGTACCTTGTTGGAGGAGGTATTTCTATTCTTGAGAAACCAAACAATAAGCTACTGTATACTTGAGCTGCAAAGTTCATTTCTTTATGTTTTCATTAGTTTTATTCATAAGATTCTATTAGAGTCAATTGTTAAGATTCTGGAAAAGTCCCCAACAAGGGACAAAAAGGTCCTTCTATAAAACCAGAGCAGCCCATCCGCTGCCCAGACTTGAAAGGGCTGTAAATTAGTGCAATACATTGCAGAATTTAATGGGTAACCTTTCTGCTGTCTTAGGGGGTTGACTGTGAGTGGTGAGTTCATGTCTGAAATCAGGTCAGCAATATAAGCTCACAACTGTCTCCAGATCAGAATACATTGCTCTAAAAAGCTAGAGTCCCAAATCATTAGTTTCTAACGTGTTTGTAGAGGAAGAACCTTTTAAATCTCAAATGACAGCCTTAGCTTATACTAGTGTGTGTTTTAATAAATATTGGTTATAATATCTAAATTCATTTGAGGAGCTTACCTTTACAACCTGTGCTACTTGTTCCGCCTCGCTCCTTTCTGTCTGTCTATCTCTGTGTTCTCCTTTTTCTCTTCTCTCTTTTTCATCTTCTCTCTTCCTTTTGGCCAGTGCCAAATCTACCCTGGAGATTTCTTTCATTTAAAGTAAACGCAATGCAGATGTACATTTTCCCTAAGACTTTATTGGTTTAAAAACAAAAGACATTAGGTCCTTTTCATTTTCCCTTTGAACCTAAAGGGGATATTTTCCTAAGAATGAACTGATTTTGGTTGATTAATCAAGAAATATAACAAAAATGTATGAGATTTGTGATTCTGTTCCATTCTCTTCCTCCCCTTCTGTGCCCACCTCCTCTTCCTTTTCCATTCCCCTTTCATCTGCTTCCCTATTAGATCATTGCATCAGTACAAAAAAATCATGTCAATCCCATGAGTCCAAATTCACAATATATAGTAAATGATGAGATTGATTTTGTATATTGTGTACTCATAATATTAGTTGCTGATGAAAGACATGCTCCCTGACCTCCAGGAGCTTAGGATCCAAGAGACCTAGAGCTACAAGGGACTTCAGAGATCATCTAATCCAGCCTGTTTATTTTATAGCTCTGGAAATTATTAAGCCCAGAAAGATAAAGGGACTTGTCTAAGGCTAAACAAATATTAAGAGTCAAAGGTAGAATCTGAACCCAGTTCCTCTGACTCCGGAACTACTGTTTTCATTATATTCTGTTGCCTCTCAATATGAGAATTCTATAGCACACATGAGACTGAATCATAAATTCTTATGAATTATAAAAATGTAGATAAAGAATTAGTCATAATAGAGAATCCATGTGATATCAAGAGAACTGAAGAAATGCTTCCCTCTACTCATGAACCCAAATCTCACAGGGTGAGAGGGTATGTGGGAATTGTCATATGAAAGGCTGGAGTTAATTCTCACATCAGTGAAGTTACAGATCCATAGGAGAAATAAAATAAAAGCAAGAATGAAGGTAGAATTCTGAAATGACAACACACTGTACACAAAAATTCTTCCAATAATAATGACAAGTAATATTCCTTATTTTAGCAAAATCTGAAAACAGCAAGGTAAAGATGAGAGAAACAATTGTTACTAAAATTTTTTTTTCAAATAATGGAAGGATGTTTATAATTTAATGCTTTCAGGATCAGTGATTTCGTTGGAAACCCTTCCACTAATGCAAGCCATGTCCCTCCTTTGTAGATGATCTTTGAGAACTGTTCAGGCTGGAAGAATTCATCGCTGTGCAGCCAAACTGATCATGGATATTGAGTGCATTTGAAATTGGATTTTCCTCAGGTTCCTAACATTTTACCATGGTGCTACTGCCACCCATGACCTGGTACTGACACCTATCTCATTCTCAGACTCAAGAATCAAGGATTCCAAAGGTAATATAGAAGCATCTAATTAAAAATTGGTCATCACAGAGCTTTACCAAAAAAAAACAAAAAGCTTAACCATATATAATTGTCTATTATATCTTAAAGAGACTGTTTTTTCATTTCCCTATAGGGAGTTACAAATTATATAATAACTCATAATAAAAGAATCATGTATTTAAATATTTGAGAAAAAGATTGACCTTGTAAACTTTTTGGTGTCCAAATGAAGGTTTTTTTTTGTGAAGCATTTCAAAGTTATATAGCTGCAGAGTTTCAAAATAAGATGTCAATCAAAGCAGTCTTAGAGCACTATCTAACACCCATAAAGCTATAAATAAGGGGAAGGTAGTTAACCTCTGTGGTTTCAGAAAGAGAAGAGCACATAGGGGAGTTGGTGAGGAGGGGGAGGGAAAGGATTGAAAAGGGGGAGGAAAGGAGGCCCCGCTTTGGTGGTAGGAGGGGGTTCTACTGAGGAATGCTTCTATGGAGAGATATGGGGTCCTTGTGTTGGGCATAGCCTGGGGAATTTGAGGCTTACAAAGACTTCTCATACTGTATTGGTTGGGGGGAGTTGGAACTACTGGAGGGAACTGGCACCTGGAGGAGTGGGAGGGCATGGACCCAGGGAGGAGACGTGGAGGTAAGTGGGGGTAGGTGGTATAAGGTACAGAAGGAAGGGTATAGATCAGGGGTAGGTTGTATAAATAGGGACATGGTAGAGGAAGGACCCTGCCATGAAGCAGTGTTCTCTCTGACACCTGCAATACCATGGGGCAAGTTCAACAAAGAAGTGACAGAAACTGCATAGAGAGGGAAGCCTGGAATGATTAAATTGAAAACTTATCACAAAGAATAAAGAGAAAAAAGAGAGGTAAGATAATAACAAGAGTTATGAATCAGATAATAAAGGTCTAGAGTGAACAGAGAAAGAGGGTGGATAATGAAGAGAGTGAGAGACATCCTTTTTGGAAAGGGATACAAAAATGAAAATTTAAAACTAAAGAACAGAATTAGTTGAGGGAGAGGAGAGTGAAAAATTATATTATCAGAAAAAAAGCAGGATTAAAAAGAGGAACTAATAAACTAAACTCCAAGGGAAAGGGAGTAACAAACTAGAGATGGGGGTTAGGGGAAGGGGAAGAGAGCCAGTGGAAACAGAGTCACTTGAAAATGGATTAAAGTAAAGTAACTGAAGGAAGAAAGTACTGTGTTTATAGCGGAAGAGGAGAAAAATTAAAACTTGAAAAAAATTAATATTGGAGACAGATGGAGAAAAAGATAAACATAACTCATTACATTGAATGTGAATGTCATAAAGAAACCAATACAATGAAAAAAGAGCAACAGATTGGATAAGAAAACAAAACCCTACAATCTGTTGCTTATAAGAAATACATTTTAAAAAACAGACATATACAAAATAAAACTGAAGGGATAGAAAAAAACTTATTGGGCATCAAGGCAATCCAAAACAAGTAAGAGCTTCAATCATGCTGTCTGACAAAACCAAAAACAAACATTTAAAAAATAAAAAAATGATAAATAGAAGGAAACCATATTATGCTGAGAGGAACTATAAACAATAAACTATCATCAATACTAAAGGCTCCAAAGACTTTGGCATCCAAATATATAAAGGTCAATAACACCATAGGATAGAATACTTCAATATCCCTCTCCCAGTTCTGGATAAGTCTAACAAAAAAGGTGGGGGCAACAAGGTGGTGCAGTGGAGTGCACCACAGCTGGAGTCAGGAAGACCTGGTTTCAGCTCCAGCCTCAGACACTTACTAGCTGTGTGACCCTGGGCAAGTCATTTAATCTTGTTTGTCTCAGTTTTCTCATCTGTAGAATGAATTGGAGAAGAAATCTTTGCCAAATGTCTTTGCCAAGAAAATCCCAAATGGGATTACAGAGAGTTGGGCACAACTGAAAATGACTGAGCAATAACAACAAAAAGATAAGGAAAAGGGAAAATATATAACTGAACAAAATGCTGAAGAAATTAGAGTTAAAAGACTTATAGTGTCTTCTAAACTAAGATAGCAAAAGAACATACACATTTGTCAGCACTACATGGAAGTTTTGCAAAAATTGATCATGTATTAGGGCACAGAGATATTGCAAACAAATGTAAAAAGGTAGAAGTAGTTAATGTATCTTCTACAGACTCATGGGAATTCACAAGTGTTACAGATTGCAAATATTTTCAGAGTTTTTCAATATAATGGTCAGTTGTCTTGATTTGTGGAATACTATTGTGCTATAAGAAATGATGATCAGGCAGACCAGAAAAACTTGGAAAGACTTATGTGAACTAATGCTGAGTGAAATGAGCAGAACCAGGAGAACATTATACACAATAACAGCCATTGGTACAAGGATTGTTTATGATAGACTTAGCCCTTCACAGCAATGTAAGGACCTAAAACATTCCCAAAGGACTCTTGATGCAAATACCATCCATATAAAAAGAACTCTGGAATCAGAACGCGGAATGAAGTAGATTATTTTCTATTTTGTTATGTTATGTTTAGTTTTGTTTTGGTTTTTCTTATGGTTTCTGCCATTCATTTTAATTCTTCCATGCAACATGACTAACGTGAAAATGTGTTTAATAAGAATATATGTGTAGAACCCATATAAGATTGCATGCCATTTTGGGGAGGGGGGGAGAAGTAGGGGAAGAAAATTTAAAACATATGGAATTGATTGTTGAAAACTGAAAGCAAATAAATTAATAATAAAAAATATTATTTGTTATGTGGAATGGTTCTCTAAGAGAGGAGAGAAGGGGAGAGGAGGTACTTGAGATAACTATAATGCGAGAAACAGGAGATATCACTAAAAAAAATGTTATTTAAAAAAAATGTATCCAGAATAACCGGGTCAGTTTTGCTCTCTTTTGCTGATAAAAGTTGATGAAGGATTCCAGAATGGTATTCTGGACAATATACACAATCTGTTGTATTGTTTCTCCCACTTGTGTCATTTGTAGAAATCCATATAGCTTTCTGCTATTTAAAATCTCCCCTTAACAGAGTTCTAACCAGGTACAGACCTAGTCCATGATTCATAACTTGCTATATTTTGTCAGGCAGCCAACCATGACATTTGACATGGTCCATGCAGCCTCCTTTTGGATGTTGGTTTAGGGGTAAATAAGCAAGCTAAGAAAGCCAGCAAGTCTTTTGGCTTTGCTCCTCAGTTGGTTATTAATTGAGTTTATCTGTACCAGTGAAGATACTTCCTATTACCCTTAAGGAAGGAGTCACTACTGGCAACGTATCAGATATTTTCGCCCTTTGTAGGACAGCTCCAGTTTTGACAACCACTTCAGCGTGGTCTTTTAAACCACCCATGAGATAGGAAATGCTCAAAAAAGGTGTCTTTCAGAATATCTGAATCATCAGGATACAAGAGTTAAAATAATGTAGAAGGAATGTGTTTCATAGCTTCTACAGGGAAAACAGGATTCTTGATGTGATGACAATTTGAAAGTGTCCAGGAAAGATTTCTAAAACAATCACATGCTAATGATGATACAGCTGGAAACACAAGCAGAGCTGGAAAAAGGACTATCATGGCATAATTGATTACCAAGTCCCTGTAGGCTGAACCATCACCTGCATACAGTCTGTTTGGGATGTGGATATGGAGAGAGGCCAATAGAGCAGCAAATGCAAGTAAAGCATCTCTCTGACTGATGATCTGATGTCCCAGAAACAATGTTGCTAAGTGCCCAGATTCATGTTGAATAGAATAACAGTCTGTTTTGCCCAAGAAACCTACCAACTTTGGAATCCCACCAATCTCAGTTATTTGGTCTGTGAGAAGGGGGGCTGTGTCTCTCTAGAGGGGAGTTTGCTGGTGGCTTGGGTTGCCTAAAGTTTATTAGCAATTATGTCTTTGACATTTTCTACAACAGAACAAAGTGCAGATCCCTGGTTATTTCATTTCTCTTGGGGAGGAAAAGTAGCATCATCAGGAAAGATGCTGATATTTTTTCTTTTAAGCAACTAGTCTTCTTAGTTTTCCTGTTCTAGATTCACTTCTAGATTCACCAGGAAACTCATTTTTGGTCTTCTTTCCCTTTGTTCTTGAACCCATTCAAGCAGACAGTTGGTGAATTATCATTGTCATTGCTAAGTGAGGTTGTATTCAATGCAAGGACAAAAAGCAAGATGGGAAAATGCAAAAGGATGCTCAGTCCCAGAGGAGAGTCAGAGGAACTTGGGGTTGTGTCATGAGTAGACCTGAGCAGCCACTATGGCTCAGTCTTGAAATTAGTTTCCTACCCATGCCTTTTCTTCCTGTGACTTCTATCCATACTCTCCTATAGATGCCCCAGAGAGGAGTTTCCAAACACTTGGGAGGCTTTCCTTTTCTTTTGAATTTTCTGCGTGCCAGAATAGCATTTAGGTTATCTATTATCTCACAGGAAGGCAGCTAGGTGACTCAGTGACCTGGAGTCAGGAAGACCTGAGTTCAAATTTGAGCCAGACACTTACTAGCTATGTGACTGTGAGCAAGTCACTTAATCTCTACTTGCCTTAATCTACTGAAGAAGGATTTTTAGTTATTATAAATAGAACTTGTGCTGCCAACAAGGGAGTGAAAGATATCCCAAGAAAATGAACCAGATAAGAGAGACGTTCCCAAAGTATACCAAGGGAAGAGGGATTCTGGGGAAAAGATTATAGAAATGAAGGAGAAACTTCCCTTTTTTTCACTTGTGTTTCTACTAGAGTATTCCCCCCACACCAATGACTGATTCTACTTTGGCACACACAGTGTTGAACTCTCTCTTTTAATATCATGTGTAAAAAAATTTGAAAAAAATGAATACTTATGCACTGTCAATGAAGTTCTGAACTGATCCAACCATTCTGGAGAGCAATTTGGAACTATACCCAAAGGACAACCAAACTGTGCATACCTATTGATCCAATAATACCACTACTAGGTCTGTATTCCAAAGAGATCATAAAAATAGGAAAAGGGACCTACATGTACAAAATATTTATAGCAATTTTTTTGTGGTGGAAAAGAATTGGAAATTGAGGGGATGCTTATCATTTGGGGAATGACTGAACAAGGTGTGCCATATGATCATGTGGGAATACTATTATGCTATAAGAAATGACAAGCAGGATGATTTCAGAAAAATCTGGAAAAACTTATATGTATTGATGCAAAGTGAAATGAGCAGAATGAGGAGAACATTGCACACAGTAATAGCAGCATTATTGCAATCCTTAGCTCCAAATAATTTAGCTCTTCTCAGCAATAGAATGATTCAAGGCAATTCCAAAGGATTCATGATGGAAAATGCTCTACATTCAGAGAAAGAACTGATGTAGTCTGAATGTAGATCAAAGCATACTATTTTCACTTTATTTTTGTGTGTGTGGTTTTTTTCCCCTTTTGGTCTGTTTCTTCTCTCACAACATGACTAATAAGGAAATCTGTTTTACATGACTGCACCTATATAACAGATCAAATTGTTCACCGTTTTAGGGAGGGGGGAAAGAAGGGAGAGAGGGAGAAAATTCAGAACTCAAAATCTTTAAAAAATGAAGGCTAAAATTTCTCTTTACATGTTAATTGGAAAAAATACAATACTATTAATTTTTTAAAAGCCAAGCTTACATTCTAATATTCTTAGTTACAAAAAGCTTTCATTTCATTCACTGATCTAATAATCCTCAGAACAGGTGAGACAGAAGGAGGAGGTGATCATATTAATGGTAATAACAACTAATACTGCTTATACACATTTTAGAAAATTTCCCTCACCACAACCCATGAGAGAGTTCTCCATTCTCTTTTACACACAGAGGAACTGAAGCTGTGATTTAATCATATTCACAGAGTTAGCAAGTATCAGAGCTGAAACTTTAATATACAGATTTTCTGACTCCATAAATATTTGATATCTGATACTCAGATATGAAAGGACTTTGGCTCTTCCTGTATTCCTTTACTAGAAAAACTGAATGATGAGAAAATACCAATCACAGAATTTGCATCCTATATGCAGACAAACCGTATGTCAAATACGTCTAACAAAGCATCAAAAGAAACATTCAATGAATAAGTTATTCTCAGATCCAAATTTCTGGCTATTATATGCTTTACTTTAATATGATTTTATTTAGAGATTCATGAGACTCTATTCTAACTGAGATACAAAGTGGATTATGATATCATGAAGCCCAATTAAACCTCTGATTAACCCACTAAAACAATGATAATCCAAAGACATCCTACTTGTTGCTCAACACTTTTATTGTTATTGAGGTTTTTATTAAAGTTCAAAAGCTGCAAAACCGGTCTGCCATTATTAAAAAACATAACACATTCAAATGCCTGAGAAGAGATAGTGCTTTTCATCCCCAGTGAGAGGATTTGGTCTCTAGTGGAAGCTAAGAATATAGGGAGCTACCTACAGCTTGCATTAATTTTAGACCAATAATTCATAGTCATTTCTGATAGAATTCTTTTTTCTGCTTTCAAGGTAGGGACTGTGTAGTAGAAAAGGGGAGGATGAGTTTAGTTATTGGGGTGGATGATCATTGGTAGGAAAATGTCTTACAAAAGGGAGAACCATCTAAAACAATAGCTTTTCTGTTGTATTTTCTGTTGCATTCTGAAAAAATGCATGTCTTTTTCTGCATTGTAATTCTGTCACCTGTCTGGCAAGGACTGCATAGTATGATTTATTTTCAGACCACTGGACTTGTGCTTTATCATTGCATTGATCAGAGTTCTAAGGTCTCTTGAAGTTATTTTTTTTCTGGATAATGTCATTGTGTAAATTGTTCTTCCATTTCTGTTCTCAATCTGCATTCATTTATAAAGGCTTTCCCAGTTCCCTCTGAAAGCATATGACTCATTATTTCTTATGGAACAATCCACTAATTCCTATACTATCTGTTTAATCATTCTTCAATAGGTGAGCAACCCCTTAGTTTAGAAACATAAATTAAGCATAAATGATCAAAATGGAATTAACCATAATATATGCGAACTAAGAGTGGAGTACCCCAGAAAAATTGATCGACTTTGATACATGTGGCAAGGGTATGAGTGCAGTTTGTGCTACAGAAACATTGTAGAACACTGGGAGAAAAGAGGTTCAACAGCCACCAATCAGGTCCCATGAGACAAGGATAAAGATAACATGAGCCTGAATTTGGCACATATTTATACTTGCTAGGTGGTACTATGAAATTTACACATTAAACTTCTAAATTTAAAAAAATCCACTAAAAAGTCAAATTCCCTTTTTCTGCCAAGACAAATGATTTACTTAAAAACAAAAAAGGTCTACATATTTCTCAAGTCATTAAACTTGTTTCCTTATCTTTAAAATGAGGGAGTTAGAAGTCCTTCCAGCTAACAGTTCTCAAATTTTATGGTCTCACAAACCCTTTATAGTCTTAAAAATTATTGTGGACTCCCCAGAGAGCTTTTGTTCACGTGGGTTATAAGCATTAATATGTACTACATTGGAAATTAAAACATCTTAGTATTATCATGAAAATAATTTTGATTTTACAGACTCCCTGAAAGGGTATTGGACCACACTTTGAGAATCACTGCTATAGATCATAAACTGACAATCAGTTGGAGAACCTCACTAAATAATAATTAACTAATAAATCCTTATTAGTTCATACAATCTTACTGAAATAGGTTTGTTCTAAAGCTTAGAATCTTCTTGTATCATCATTGTGATCCCTGGGAGAAGAGTTCAGCTCCTGTAAATGGACTGGTATTTGCTTTCCCTTCTCATGCTGCAGTTGTGTTTTAGGAGAAATTGTTGTTTCTCCAGTAGCCAAGACCTCTCTAATGAGGTACACAGCACCTTCTGTCATATGACTTTCTGCCTGAATGACTGTTTCCATCGTATATCCAATGGTCAATTCTTTAACTCCAAACAAGGAAGACCCTGGAAAACCCAACAGCTCCTTAACTCTTGTGGGTGAATTTGGTGTCAGTCAGGGGAAGCTACCACTATAGTCTTGGAGAGAATGATACTTTGCAGTCACATAGCACTTGTGTGGTGTGGTGAGAGGTAGCTAGTGTCTGAGAAAGGAGGGAAGTGGTTTCCATGTCTCTATGCCTGGTCTGCACGTATCTCTTAAAGGGTCACTGCACCCACAGCTCTCCATTTTCCAGAGCCCTAGCCCTTGTAGTCCTGCTTTGCATTCTTCACTCAGAAGTATTAGACAAGTAGAAGTAGAATTGGAAAGCATAGAAAAATTTTGTTTTAAAACAAAATACTACACAGCATATACTTACAAATTTCTTTTTTTGCTAAAAGTTTACCTTTCCTCCAATGCTTGTAAAGAGATAAGAAGTTGCCACTTTCCTGACTCTAAATTGTCTAAATATCTAACTTCCAAGATTTCTTCTGCAGGAAGGAATGAGGAGATTGGACAAGATAAGCTGCCAATTTCCTTCCAGGTCTAATGGATACATGATCTTCAATTAGGGAGTGAATTAAGGGGGAGGGTCAAACTCCATTATCAGTAGCTATGCTCCCTGTATGTGACACTATACTGTGTGCTGTATGAGGAAAATCACATACATTTAGTTCCATTATTTCAGACACATGATGTAACGAACTCATCTGACTATATATTTTATGGTCTAAGAGTGGATTCAGCACAGAACATGTTGCCTATATTTTCTCTCATTCTTGTCTGTGTGCTTAGGTCAAAGGGAACAGATTGAGGAATGGGAAGAAGGCCATTGCTCATGTGCACTTGACCATATATTTTAGGCCATTTAAAATGCCTGACATCGCTCTAAAAGTGAGCTAGACAAAGAGGAGCCAATAACTGAACGAATGAAGATAGGTCTGCAAAATTATATTCAAATACAAGGAAGGTCATAACCTAGGGCATTTTTGGAAAATTGTTGTAATGTTGGATGTAACAGAATTTGACCAGTATATTCATAGTCTTTTGTGGGAGACTGAACAGACACTTGGGGATTTTTTTTTGAAACAAGAAGTAGTAAAGATGTGTCATACAGGTGGGCTACACTTAAGCACAAAGAAAACAATCAATCCAGAATGGCAAAAGTGCCATGGCACAAAATCAAGAGGCAGGTAGATGGAATTTGCATTAAATGATGGCATGTCCTCTTGTCAGGGAGGTGTCAGATGGTGGTATGAATCTTGTATCAGATGGTGGAGCTAGTAGAGTCCTATGTAGGGTGGGTGATTTCTCCCGAAGGCTTCTGCATTCCTGAGAATGTCACCAAAGGTCATTCCATCTCTGCTCCTGTGGCCTCCGTGGTCAGCACAGTCTGCTTATGTGGACCTCTGACTCATCTTTCTCCTCTTGTGTCTCAGCCTGCTGATTTGTTTCTTCCTCCACTTGGCTCTCATGGAGCATTGGAAGTAGACAAGATGGTGCTAAAAAGAGCCGTGATTTTTTTTTTTTTAACTCTGGGAACTGTGTTCAATATCAGTAATACAGACTAAATTTCATTGGAAGAAAAAAACTCTAATTAACCCATTATTAAATACTAAGATGATGACATTGCTTACAAAACGGTTAGAGAAATGAACTAAAGAATGTTCTTAATGGTTAAAAATGTCTGGCAAGCTAGAGACAAATAGAAAGGCCTGCTGCTGATCTGATAAGAGATAAAGCTCATTGAAGTTGATCCAAATTAGAATGACTGCTGCACATGAAAAATAACTTTGTATTTTCAATGTAATGATATAAAATGGCAAAGATTTTTTACTGATGTCTGAATAGGAAGTATGGAGGTTCTTAGAAGCAAAGATACTTTGTGGCAAGAAATACAATACAAAAAAGGAGAGGATTTTACAAATTCTCTAAATGTGGATCATGCAGTTATTTCTTTTATGACTCTTTTGGACTTCAAGGAAAATTTCAAAGTCTAGAACTTGTAACCTTAGAACATACACTATATAATAGGTGTGCCAGATCTTCTCTCTCTGTCTCTCTGTCTCTCTCTTTCTGTCTCTCTGTCTCTGTCTCTGTCTCTGTCTCTCTTTCTCTTTGTCTCTTTCTCTCTCTGTGTCTCTCTCTCTGTCTGTCTCTCTCTCTCAATAAAATTCTTAGTCAAGTGCCTATTAAATTATTAATTTTGAATTTAATAGTGTTGTACCCTACTCTATTCAACATAAAAAGAACCTGTATTATTGAGCAAACATGAACTAATCTGTTTTAAAATAAATTATAATTGCATCATGGGGCCATTGCTTGCCATTAGTGGCATCCATTACCTTTGCCCAAACTACCCACTTATTTTTCACTTTCATGTGCCTTTCTTTTTTCTGTTTCAATTTCATTTAATGTTTTCTTGAACTCTCCCAATTGTGCTTGACTGAATCAATTGATATGCACATTTTTCATTGTGCAATTCACTTTAGTTTTTTTTCTCTTTCCCTCCTCATGTTTCCAGACATTTTGCAGTATTCCTCTTTACACACTCTATGTTCCATAGGTCCCCTGAATTTGCCATTCCCTGTACTTATACAAACTGTCCAATGTCTAGTATGCACTCCTGTCTACTCTGTCTCTCAGAATTCTTATTTTCCTTTAATTCAATTCATTGAAAGTATATTAAAAATCTACTATTTGAAAGACATTATGACACAAACACAAAAAATAGAATTGTCCCTACCCTCAATAAGCTTCAGTTTCAAAGGTTCAGCTCAGGTGCTACCTGCCATAAGAAAGCCTTCCCTGATCACTTTTCCATCCCCAAGTCCCTAGTATGAGATCTCTCTTCCTCCTCAAATTACCTCATCTTTCTTTGTCTGTGTACATGTGACTTTCCACAGTAAAATATAAGCTTCCTGAGTGTAGGGGTTATTTTATTTTTGTCTTTGTATTTCCAGTATCTAGGACAGTGCTTTGAAGGTAGAGGGTGATTAACAAATACATGTTGAATTGAATGGATTTCTGTTTCTCAAGCTTTCCTGTTCACAGATTTACTAAAAAACTGCAGCTGTTGTGATTATGAAGTCATGCATTCTACTTAAATAAGACCTATTTCTGAGAAATTCAGTGCTCTTAGAAAATCTAACCAAATTCATTCTTATAATCTCTTTGTACGGGAGAGAGCAGGTGTTGTGGTAATGAGGTCGTTGAGGAAGAGAGTATTTATAAATGCATATAAACTGCTTCCTCTTCTCTGTACTTCAGCAACTGACTGCTTGACAATTCCCCACACATCTTATCATTGTGTCTGTATGAGGAGCCAAATCGTCTCTTGTGACAGGTCTTTCTACCATGGCCTTGACTTTCTCTGTACACCTCTAAAGAAATGTCCTTCTTAATGGGCACTCTTGCTATTTTTCCAATTAAAGTTGCACTTTTAAAAATATTTATTTTCAGTTTTGTAAGGAAATTGAGGTGTGACTATTGTTCAGCAAAAATATTTAAAAGGAAGAAAAAAGTATAGATCATAAGAAACAAACATTGTTTCATAAGAAACAATTATGAACAAAAGTGTGGTTTGCAATTAAAATTTAATTAGCTGAGAATCACAGAACTGGAAGGGACCTCAGGGATTATCTACTCCAGCCCATACCTGAACAAAATAATTTCTACAGCATATCTGACATGCAGTCATCGAGCTTTTACTTGAATGGGGAAGGGAAGTCCCTATCTCTTTCCAGAAGTTCTTCTCTGGAATCTCCATTTGAGGAAGTGCCTAAGCCCACGCTACTCTCCTTCTGACTCTCTGGATTTCTTTATCTTGACGCCGATTTGCTCATTTCCCTACTCTTTTCAGGTCCCTTAGTGCTTTGTTTTGTAAAACACTTTATTTATGTGGACTCATTTGATCCTTGAAAGAACCCTGTGAGGTTCTGTTACTATGCTTATTTTACAGGTGAGATAACTGAGACCCAGAGAAGTTAATGATTTGCTTAGGATCATGGAGCTAACAAGTTACTGAAGTAAAATTAGAACTCAGTTCTTCCTGACTGCAGTTCCTGTGCCCTATCCACCTAGCACCACCTAGCTGCCTCATTGCCTATCTATTTATACATTTATCTTTTTTCTACCTTCCTTCCTTCCTTCCTTCCTTCCTTCCTTCCTTCCTTCCTTCCTTCCTTCCTTCCTTCCTTCCTTCCTTCCTTCCTTCTTTCCCTCCCTCCTTCCTTCCTTTCTTCCTTCCTTTTTTCTTTCCTTTCTATTTTTTTGTTTTTTGTAGCTATGTCTATTCATCTCTGCCTGTCAATCTCCCTCCCCCCCACTTTGTGTCTCTGTGTCTCTGTCTCTTTCTGTCTTTCTTTGTCTCTGTCTCTTTGTCTTTCTCTTATATACCTTAGCTTATTCTATGTTTGGAAAGTTTTAATAGTCCAGAAAACTTTTCTCTTACATAAAGCTTAAATTTACCTCTTAGCCATTTCCATGCCTTTCCTCAAGTTCTGGTTTCTAGGGCAAAGCAGAAAATGTCTAATCCCTCACGAGCTTTCAGATAACTTCAGTCCTCTATCACTTCTCTCTCAAGTCTTCTCTTTTTTAGCTTCAATATTTCTAGTTCCTTCAACCAGTTCTCACAAGACTCAGTCGCAAGGCCCTTGAACCATCCTGCTTCTTCCCCATCTTGGATATACTCCCCCAAATTATTGCTATTCATAAGATGGGGTATCCAGCATGGAACACAAGAATCTATATATGAATATAGCAAAATATAATAGGACTTTCACCTTATTTGTCTTGGATTATGCTTCTCAATGTAGCTTAAGACTGCATTAGTTTTCTTGAGTGCTGTATCATACTGAGTAGACTCCTATCGAGCATATATTCCACTAAAACTGCCAAATCTTTCCCTAAATGAATTTCTGTTTATCAGTGTATATCCCTTCTTATACTATGGAAACTGATTTTTCAAGACCCAGGCATATGACTATTTTTCCCTAATTAATTTCATCATCATATTATATTTAGTCTAATTTGATTGCTAACCAAGGCTTTTGGCTTTGTCATCCTATGTATTGGCTAATTCTCCTACTTTTTGAGTCACCTAAAAATTTTTTAAGCATGTCATCTATGCCTTATTCAGGTTACTATTGAAAATGTTAACAGCATATGGCCAGACAATGATGAGGAGGACATGTATTGCTGGCAAGGGTGATACAGCTTATATAAATGTGTGAGGCCTGCTACTAGAAACCTCCTTCCAAGTTAACATCCCCCCAAACTATAGTGCAAATCTTAAAGGAAAAACCTATGTACTTCTTGCTTCCACTTTTTCATCCCCCACTCAACTGAAACTGTTCTCTTCAAGGTCACCAGTGATCTCTTTCTGCCAAAGTCTTAGTTCTCATCCTTTATGACTTTGCTGCTGCATTGGATACCTTTGGCCATTCTTTCTTTCTGGATATCCACTCCTCCCTGGGTTTTGGTGATAGAATACTGTCTTGCTTCTCCCCTATTTGTCTGCCCAATCTTCAGTCTTCTTTTCAGGACAATCATCCCTGTCCTGCCCCTTATGTGTCATCCTTGGACTTAACCCTGAGCCACCTTCTTTTCTTCATCTATATTTTATCTCAGTGATCTTATTGTCTTTCATGTGGTCAACTATTGTCACTGTACAGATGACTTTCATATCTCTATGCCAAATTCTTTCTAAGCTCCAGGCTTACATTTCTAATTGGATGCCCCATGTTAGTGCCTCTAACTCAACATGTCCAAAACTGGACTCATTACCTTCTCCTCAAACATCTTTATTTCTTTAGAAGGTACCATCATTTTTCCAGTAAGCCAAGTTCACAATCTAGGAGTTATCCTTGACTCTTCCCTCTCACTAATGGCCTAGACCCAATCCATTGCCAAGTCCCATTGGTTTTATCTCTACAACATATCTCTTGTGGGTTCTTTTATCTCTGCTTTTACCACAACCATCTTAGTTGGTCAAAGCTTCCATCACTCAACTATTGGATTGTTGCAGTAGCTTCCTAATCTAAATCTAAACTCTTTTCTAGCTCTAAATCTATCATGCTATTACCGTGTTTGTAAGTGTAGTCTTTACTTCCCTCTCTGGATCAATGAATGGCTGCTCCCATTCTACTGGAGCAAGGTGAACTGGTGTCAGGTTTAGTAACAAGGATCCCTTTTAATAATAACAGCTTTGACTGTTGGCAACCTTTGGCAACAAGATAGTTGCCCACTAATTAGGGAACAGCTAAACAAATTATGGTACATGAATATAGCAGAATGTAGCTGAACCATAAGGGTGTCATATATGAGGGATCAGAGAAGTATGGGAAGACTCATAGGAAATGATTCAAAATGTACTGAGGAGAATCAGGAAAACATTATGCCCATTATAACAATATGAGTAAAGAGAATAATAAAATAAAACTAAATGATGTGTGAATCAAAGAGCATGTTTGGGTCTAGGGAATAGAAGAAAAATGTACCTCCCTTCTTTTGCTGGATCTGTGGGGGACTATGGGTGTGAAATGTTGTATGGGCTGTGAGAGAGGGTCTGTAGTTGTTTGGTTTTGCTTGACTATTTTTTCCCTTTGTTACAAAGAAAGCTTACTGGATAGAGAATGATGGAAATATACATATGTGTGTGTGTGTGTGTGTATGTATATATATAAATGCCTGAGAGAAAAAAAAGGCATCATCAAAACCTTAAGAAGGAATTTAACACAAAAACTAAAATCTGACATTTAGATGTCAAGGTTCACAAAGCACTTTATATCCATGATCTCATGTGATTCTTACAGCATCCCAGTAAGAAAGATACCATAGATATATCCATTTTACAGACAAGAAAACTGAGCCTTGCAGAGGTGAAGTGATTATTAATGTGGTAATATAATTAATACATGTTGGATGTATCAATGTATCAAACTCAGGTTTCTCCTGACTCTAAATCCTAGATTCTGTTCTATAGAGTTTTTCTGAGAAAGGAACATCACCATCTATCATGAGATACAACGGAAAGAAGACTGGAGTGACAGTAAAAAGAATCTGGGTTCGAATCTCAGCATTTGCATTTACTACCTTGTGACCTTTGGTAGCTTTTTCCTCCTTTCTCATCAGCAAATTGAGAGAGCAGGACAAGAGAACAGGTGAAGTCCTCTCTAGCTGCAAATGAATGACATGTTTTATCTTCCTAGTATCCAGGGGACATTCTAAAAAACATAAAGAATACATTTTAAAGTAAGAAACACAGCTTGGTATGGTGGCTGGAAAGCTTGTCTCATTCCATTCTTTGTAACTCGAAGATGAGTCAGGGTCCCATCTTTGATATATACAGGTTGTGTTTCCCTAAACAATTCACTTTTCTCAGTGTCCCAGGTACCTCTCTGAGATTACACTGGATAATCCTCATTATAGAGGGAATTCTCTCACTGAGAAGTTTTCTACACCAATGAAATGACAGAAATCCTAGCATAGCAAAACTTTATAGATGTTAGTTTCCCACTATGCCTTAACTTACACTAAAGGACAATCCAAAGGCAATGAGGTACTTCAGTCTATGTGAAAGCCCAATACTTGCCTTCTCTGTTAAGCTCGATCTACTTTTATGTAGGACTGAGATTTTTGTCCTTGTGTGAGATATTTACTCTTGCGGATCCTGACAAAAATGTCAATCATCCATTCATTTAACACCAAAGATGACATCATCAGATTATAATAAATTCTAGGCAGCATTGATCTGTCACATTTGCAAAGGTGAGTTAAGTGTGAAAGACTGAGCTCATTGATAAATCTTCTAAACACCCAGTCTCTATTTTCTATTTATCATTGATTCTGAAAGGTTATGGGGTTACCTCCTCTTCTTCTCTTTTCTTTTTCCACTTTTCCCCTTTTTTGTTGTTTAAAGTAACCACAAACTCCGATTCAGGGGCATCGATACTGTCAGCAAATTCTTACTGCTAGCTTAATCATTCTGTTCCTTTGTGTTGTAAAGAATAATTTAAAATCTCTATATCTTTCCCCTTTATCTTAACTTACATCTAAAGCTACCTTTTATACAAAGGGCCCCAGTGATTCTTCTTTCCTTAAATATTATGTTTTTTTACCCCATAGATGAGTTTCATCAGATAAAATTGGTCCATGTTTTCAAACTAAATGATCTGCTACTGAAAAACACCTGTGATGAAATGTAAACTCCAGCTTGTCCATTAAATACAATGAAGGTTTTAAGAAGTTCATTCAAACTTTAGATAAAAAACTGGAGGAGATCTTAGAGACAATTTATTCAAGTGCTCTGATTACATACATTACATTTCTTTAGCAGAAATTGAGACCTCAGAGAAGTTATTTGAACAAGGTGACTCAACCCACATCAGGTTGGCTTTAGGATGAAGAAATTTTCCAGGCAAAGGAAATCTCCAAGACTGTCTACTAGACTGCATAGGTACGGTGATTTGCGCTGGCAAAGAGAATGTCCATGTCTGTGATGATGATGATGAGGTCAGTGAATCAAAATGGGAAAGATAAATGTATTCTCTGTTCTTCTAGAATTAGATGATTTTTCAGTGCTTAATAGATGACAGAATCTAAGGCCATCCAAATGGGATCCTGTGAATTTAGAACCTAAGGAATTTCTAATAGATAAAGCACTGTTTCTGTAGACCATCTAGGAAGAGAAAAAAAAGTCACCAAGAATGATTCTTTGCAATGGTGTTTGTCATACTCAAATTTTGCTAGTATTAATGTCTTAATATTCTGCTGAGATACTTTTAGGAAATGTTCACATTACGTAACTAAGCTCGTGATAGTAGTATGATGTAATGTTAAAGAACAGCAAGCTAAGCCAAGTAAGCAAGCATTTATTTAGCACCTAGTTCTTGGGATACAAAGAAATGCAAACCACAATGCACAGGAGAAGACAAGATGCAAACAAGTAAATAAAAAGAAGTCTCAGCTACAGTTCCACGGTATCCAAGAAGACTTTCCCAGTCATCTTTAATGCTAAAGCCTTCTCTCTGAGATACTAGAATTTATTGACTAGGGGTTGGGGCAACCTGGTCAGATTTGTATTTTAGAATCACCTTGAGCATTGAGCAGACAAAGGACTGTAGTGGGGATAGGTCAGAAGCAGGGAGTCTAACCAGCAGACTAGTACAACACTCCAAGCCTGTGGCAATGAAAGCCTGCACTAAGGTGGTGCCAGTATCAGAAAGAGAAAAGGTCACATGAGAGAGTTGTGAAGGTAGAATTAATAGGACTTGGCAGCAGATTGGCTAGGGGGATGGGGTGACAGAGAGTGAGGGGGTCAAGGATGATACCTAGGTTTTGAATCCAAGATACTGGGAAAAGTGTTGCCCTTAGTAGTAATGGGGAAGTTAGGAAGAAGAAAGGTTTGGGGTGGTGGTGGAAAGTAATGAGTTCAGTTTTGGGCACTTTGATTTTATGATATCTATGGCATGTCTAATTGCGATGTCAGCCATCAGGAGATGCAAGACTGGAGGTCCAGGGAGAAGTTAGGACTGGATCAATGGATCATAGAGTCATCTGCATAGAAGTAATAATTGACTCCATGGGAAACGATGAGATCATCAAGTTAAGATAAATAGCATAGAGCAAGAAGCAAAGCAGGCTCAGGACAGAGCCTTGAGGAACACCTGCAGTTAGGGGGCATGGTCTAGAAAAACATCTAGCTAAAGAATCTGAGCAGTGGTTACACAGCTAGGTGGAGCACCAGGAGTACAAAAAAAAAAAAACCCAAAACAACTAGAGAGAAGAAAACATGAAGGAAAAGAGGATGATCGAAAAGCCAACAAGGATGAGGACTGAAGAAAAGGACATTAGATTTGGCAACTAAGAGATCATTGATAGCTTTGGGGAGAGAAGTTTCAGGTGAATGAGGTCAGAAGCCAGACTTTACGGACTTAAGGAAAAATGAGAGCAAGCTGAGAAGTGAGGAAATTTAGATTTTTATCATGGTTCTGCCACAAGGCAATTGTGTGATCTTTCACAAATCATTTTTCTTTGGCTATCAATTTTCTTATCTGCAAAACAAGCTCTCTAAAGTATTTGCTAGCTCTAAAATTCTATGACATGCATTGAAATGGAAATTTTGATCACATGTATGACACTGTCAAAAAGTTCTCTTTGTCTTTTCTATATTCACTCTCTTGGGATTCTCTTCTGCATCTAAAATACAACTATTTACTCCAATATTTTTCCTAACACTCTCTCCTTTCATGGCAGTATGGTCATATTTAGAAAAAAGCAGGGATGGGATTTGGTGACAAATTGGATATAGGGGATGCAGTGAAAGAAGAATCTTTTGGAAGCAAAGTTTCTACCTAATTTCATTTTAGTTGCACCATTTTTGACATCAATTTTAATTATGTCTTAAACCTATCAGAACCTAAAGCAAAATAACCAGACCCTTTGATGAGAGGGAGATATTTACTCTGGAGGAGGCAGCAACATTTTAGAACACTTGGGAACTATCTGCTACTACTACTTGGGAAATAATTGACCTTTTTCCCTAAAAGATTAAAATTATTTCATTTAAGTGAGTGCTTTCTTTCAATTAAATAATTAGGCCATTGTTTTGGTTTTGTCATCTATAAGTTTTCCCAGTGATAAGAAAAGAAATTATTCTAGAAATCTTCACTACATTTGATTATTTTCTTTGTATATTGTTAAATGATTCTTATGTTAGTGAACGAAGACACTTTTCTCTACTTTTTACAAAAGTAGGTGTTATCCTATAATAATGGAATATTTTATTTTGGTCAAGACCAACTATTTATACATTGCTTGGTACGGAATCTGATTTTAAGCATCTTTCTTTCCAATGCTTATGCTCCACTATTGGGAAGTGTGGTTTGTTACAGAGAATTTGATTGGAAGATAGATGCTACAAAAATAGTTTTGTGAGGCATAACCCATCATTAGGGAATTGACATCTATTAATATTCATACTTTATGTTTACATCTGAGGTTCAATAAATGTATCTAGGCAAGATCACAATTCTCTTTCAGAATAAAGAACTATAATATTAATATTAAGACAACACGGAAATGATAACATTTTCAAATTTAGCATAATTTGTGGAGAAAATGAAACTGGCAAATGGTCAAGGTGCTTTATGTCACAGTAGAGTTCAACTAAATTAAAATGTAAAGTAAAACTTAGTGGAACTTGACAAAATTATTAGAACTTATAAATGTGAATCAGGACCATAAATATTTTAGAAAACAAATTAAAATAGAATATACTGAAGTCCTTAGGAGGGGAAAAATGTCCAATGTGATTTTTCCCCAAATTCATGAAGTCCTTTGGAAAATGAAAAAAAAAATCTGTTTCAGGATCTAGCTCAGTAAAGAAACCACACAAAACTTGTTGCAACAATTTCAAGTCACACATGCACGCGCATGCATATACATGCACAGAGCAGGAAAGAGAACTGGCATTTTTGCTGTAATTAAGTAAATTTAAGGGGGGAAATACTTCCATATACTTGAGAAAAATACTCTAAAAATGTTTCTACAATGTACACTGGTCATAATACTTAAAGACAACAATAATTCTGTTTAATTCTTTGGTGGCTCAATAATGCATGGCAGGAGGAGTGAAACAGACATAGTCCAGCCTTTGAATAGCTTTACATCTCAAGAGAGGTAACTATATATTCAAATGTTTATTGTGAAAATAATATCTTGCTATAAATATGATAATGTAGTAATATTATTTGTTTCTAAGAGGATCAGCTCATTTACAATATGCTATTCAAAATAGTGAACCCAGATACTTTCCAAATAGAGACAAATTGGGACCTTTTGGAGAATAGTGTAAAAACAAAGATAAAAGAATTTATGAAATGTTCAGTCATGAAGATTCAATAATAGGTTAATTCTTTCATTTACAAAATAGGAGAATTGGACTCTATTTGGACTCTAAGGTCCCTTCTGGCTTTGACATTCTTAGGTTATGAAAATAATGGAAGGAATGTTATTAACCCAAAATGTGATCATTTGGATTTTTAAGAAAAAAAAATTTTAAGCCACCATGGGCTTGAAAATAGTATTCTAAGGTCCCATTGTTGGGTATAGTTAAAATATTGCTGAGGCAGTTTGCTGTAATTTGGTGAACATATAGGAAACATAATAAGTGTCATGGCAGAGTAGATAGAAGGCCAGTTTTCGAGTCAACAGGCACTGGGTTAAAGTCTTGACTGATAAATATAAGATGAGTATTCTGTCTTCTAACTCACACTTCTGAGCCCCTTGCAGTCTGACTACTCATTACTTAACCAAAACTGCTGTCTAAAGTTAGCATTAGCTCTAACTTGCCAAATGTGATGGCCTCTTCTCAATTCTCATACTTCTTGATTTCTTGGCTGCATGTAACTCTCATCCTGGATTCTCTTTCTTCTCTGGGTTTTCAAATACTGATCTTTCTTGGTTCTACTTTTTGCCTGATCAGCTCTTCTCAATCTATTTTATTGAATTATAATCCAGATTATTTGCCTTAAATATGTATCAACTTCTGAGGCTCTCTCCTGAACCCCCTTCTTTTCTCTCCATTCACTTTCTTTTGATGACCTCATCAGCTCCTGTGAGCTCACAGGATTATTGAATTACAGAATTATCTAGCTGAGAAAGACCTTACTGGCTATCTGTCTAGTTACAATCTCCATACAAAAAGAATCTCTGTTCTAGAATATCCAATGTTTTAGTTTTCATCTCTACACAAATGATTTCCAGATAGTCTTTCTCAATTCCAATCCCATGTTACCAATTACTTATTGAGCATTTTTAACTAGATTTTCTTAGGCAATTTAAATTAAACGTGTGCATCAGAACTCGTCTTGCTCTCTAAACTCACCTTTCTTTCACACTTTCCTATTTCTATTGAGATTATCACCATCCTTCTAGTCATCCAAGTTCATAATCTGGGGGCAATCTCAGAGTCCTCTCTCTCTTCACCCCACATGTCTAATTTATTATTATGGCTTGTTGAATCAATATCCATAGTCTCTCTTGTCAGTCTCTTTCTCTCAATTCACATAGCAACCCTCCACATTTCTGCTCTCATCTCACCTCTCATCTGTGCTTTTGAAGCAGCTTCCTAATTATCCCTTCCATCGCATTTATTTCTCTTCTTAAATACATACTTCACAGGGACGCTAAAGTGATTTTTCTAAAGAACATGTCTATGTCGCTCCAATACTTAATAAATGTCAGTGGCTCCCTATTACTTCTAGGATCAAATCTAAGCTCATCTGTTTGGAAATTAAAGTTCCATAGAATCTGGCTCCAATCTATCTTTCTAGGCTTATTATCTATTACTTTCCTTCATGCACTCTCCAGTCCAGTTTAACTGGAGGGCTTCTTGCTTCTCCCACACACTGTTCTATCTCCTGTCTCCCTGCCTTTACATAGTCTGTCCCCTTTGCTTGAAATATATATCCTCATCTCCCAGAATCCCCAGTTTCATTCAAAGCTTAGTTTAAGTGCCAGAATCATATATTTAGAACTGAAAGGGGCCTTGGAGGCCACTTAGTCCATTACCTCTCATTTTACAGATGATAAAACTAAGGACTAAAGAGGTCAGTTGATTTGTCCGAGGTCAGATAGGTCCAACATTTGATCTCTCAATCCATTTTACTCCTTCTAGTTCTTCCTTCTTTCCTCTTCCTCCCACTTAAAATTACTTTTATTTTGTATATATGTCTAGATGTACAAGCTGACTCCTCTGATATGCTCCCTGAAGGCAGAGATAGTTTCATTTTTGTCTCCCTAATGCCTAGCCCAATGGTTGGTTACAGGTGATTAATAAATGATTGTTGGTTGATTGATAGACTTTGGGCTAGGCACTTCATTTTTCAGTTGCCCAGGCAACTTTCTAAGACTAAAAGTTACCAGAGAGTTGCAAATTTACATCATTGTAGGAATTTCACCTTAGGAGTTTCCTACACTGATTAAATCACGGGTCCAGACTAACATTACACTCCCAAATAAAGACATATTGATATGTATCACTACATAGTTATAGTTATAGATTTATCTGGATACATAAATGAATCATATCCCAAGTATGGAAGAATCCCCTTACAAATATTCCTTGATATATTGAAATCTAATACAGTATGCAGAATTTCACCCACATGGAACTGTTAGGTCAGGGAATAAACTATGTCACCTAAAATATACATTTATGAAATTTTGAATTATTGGTATGTATTATAGTTGAATAATCTCTTTCTAGCTTAGTTTTTCTTCTTCCTAACAAGCTGTCTCACCACATCTCCTTCTATTACCTTTCTTTTCTGGAACCCCATATATCTGGATCTTTTTTCATTTGAAACTTCTAGGCCAGAAACTTCCAGATTCCTAGTTTGGGGGTACCTTTATGCTTGTGACATCAGAGGAGACCCAATCAAACACATCTAAGTGGGACCCCACTCTGCCTACAAACCTTATGAACTATACTGATCCTGGAATTGCCTGAACTGACCCTAATGCATAGATTGAAAATAAACTCGAGATTCCTAGTAAGAGCTTAATGTAATAACTTTCCAGTTCATAGGAGAAGACCCTCTCTTGACCATCATGGTCTCCTCCTTTTTCTCCTCCTAAAGATCATTATTCCTGGGGCAATTTCTTTTGTAATATCCCCTTCTTATCCTCAGTCCCATACTGGAGGTATCAGTCTCAGTCCCATGGTAATACGGATGGGGGTGGGGTGATGATGGTATGGTTATTTTTCCTACCTCCCTCTCTGAGCACCTTTGAGTATCCCCTGTTAAGCTTCCCTTAAATGAGCCAAATAAGTAAAAGGGGTTTATTGCTTTCCACATTGGTGGCTTCATCTAATTCTTCTGCAGAGACTGAACTGCTAAAAACCTCTCTATATTAGAAACAGTAGGAAGTATTCATACCAAATACAGATAAAGTTGAGGATATGTGACTCTTTCTCCATCCCTTCCCCACACTCTTCCTGTCTCATGCCTAGAGGTGGCATGCCAAAGCTGGAGCATTAGGCTGTTAGGCTCGGTGAGAACTCTGTTGCAGTTGGTGCTGCTGCTACAAGGGAGTTCAGAGTCATGTGATTGTGTTCATGCCACTGAGGGAGCTTTTAGCAACATCAAGGAAACAGGAGGGGCCAGAAAAACTGAAAGAGGAAAAACCCAGGCTACATGAGAATCCTTAGGATCCACATGTCTGGTGGATACTGATTACTGAGACAAAAGCATTGTTCTTCCACCATCCCCTCTGTCAGTGCCTTCCCTTGAACCCCACTGCTCTGACAGACAACCATAAGCTCCCACCCACAACCTGTTCCCTCAGCTACTAAGTTTAAGCTTTTGAGGAATTCCAGCAGTTAACATTATCAGAAATGCATCTATCTGAGACATTCCTCTTTTGTTCTTTGGTAAAAGAGTTGGACAATTAGCTAGGTTTGGGGCAGGGGAGAAGGGGACTAGGAGAGAAAAGGTGAAGAAGTTCATTTTGAGAAAGTCTCTCTACAAGCCAAGATTTCCAGTCCTTATTCTTTTGGACTTCACTGTATCATTTGACTCTCTCTGTCTTTCTGTCTCTGTCTCTGTCTGTCTCTGTGTGTGTGTGTGTGCGTGTGTGTGTTCAAATGTTTCAATCATGTCTGACTCTTTGTGACCCCATTTGGGATTTTCTTGGTAAAGATGCTGAAGTGGTTTTCCTTTTCCTTATCCAGCTCATTTTACAGATGAGGAAATTGATGCAAACAGGGTTAAGTGACTTGCTTATGGTCACACAGCTAGTAAGTGTCGGAAGCCAAATTTGAACTCAGGAAGAATTTGAACTCTGGAAGACTCCAGGTCCAGCACTCACTGTACCACGAAGCTGCCCTTTGACCACTCTATCCTTCTATAAAATGGTCTCTCGGTTTTTGTAATGTTACCTTTTCTTCCCGTACACGTTCAACAGAGTCTTCTCAGTTTCCTTTGCTGAATAATCATTTAGGTCTAGGATCAAGGTAGATATATCCTAAGGTTCTATTCCGAGCCATCTTCTCTTCTTTATACCCTCTGACCTCTTGGTGCTCTCATCAGCTCTGTACAGTTCAGTGATCATCTCTGTGTTTAGAGAAGGGGAAGGGGAGAGAGCAAGGGGGAAAAATTTGGAACTCAAAATTTTAAAAAATGAATGTTAAAAATTATCTTTAGATGTAATTGGAAAAAATAAAATAGCATTTTAAAAAATGATCATTTCTGTGCAAATGACTCCCAGATCTAGATATCTTCCTTTAGTTGCCTTCCTGAGCTCAAATCCCTCTTCATCAGTTACTTATTGGATATTTTTCAAAATAATACATTTTATTGATTCTTTTTTCTTTATGCGACATTCATTTCCCGCTTTCCAATCAGATAGCAGTCAATAAGGTGACTGGATCTGAAAATGTACGCAATATTCTTTCCTGGTAGTCTTGCATCACTCTACCATAAGAGAGGAAGTATCTTTCAATTTCTCTTCTTTGGGACATTCATTGATTTTTTTTTTTTTTGGTTACCCTGAGCTCAACTTCCTCTTGGTAATCTTTTCATTTACACTTCTATAGTCATTGTGCATAGTGTTCCTTTTAGATGTCCTGTAGATACCTCAAATTTGTGTGCAAAACAGAACTCATCTTTCTCATCTAATCTACTCCTCCTATTAATGTATATCTTACCAGTCACTCAGTTTCACAACTTGAGTCATTCTTGAATCTTTACTTCTCCTCATTGTCCATCCCAGTCAGTTGCCAAATCTGATGCAAAGTGAATATCTATATATCTGTATCTCTCTCTATTTATACATACACAAATGTGTATGTATATACATATATATTATAAAAATAAAAAAATACTAGGGATTTTTATACATTGAAGAATGAAATAAGCAGAGCCAGGAGAACAATGTACATATTGATAGTGCTGATAACTGAAAGTTATAAGAACTATGAGAAATATACTGACCATTCATGATTCTAGAGGAACAATTATGAAGCATCCTATATATTCCAGAGAGGTGATAGATTCAGGGTTCTAAATAATGTGCATATGTGTGTGTATGTGTGTGTGTGTGTGTGTGTGTGTGTGTGTATGCAAAACACACAGTTTTTTTTGTTGTTGTTCAAACCTTGGGGGAATTTTTTTTTTTTTACTACAGATATTTGTTATAAGAATTTTTTTCGGCAGTGGAGCCAAGATGGCAGAGTAGAAAGACTGACCTGCTCTAGCTCTCCCCCCATAGACCATACCTATAAAAAATGACCCTAAACAAATTCTAGAGCAGCAGAAGCCACAAAGCAACAGAATGAAAGACATTTCCAGCCCAAGACAGCCTGGAAGACTGACAGGAAAGGTCTATCACACCAGGCTTGAAGTAGAGCGCAGGCCATTTTATATGGCACAGGCAGGACTGGAGCAGGCTTCAGGGTGCAGAATCACAGGTAGCAGCTATGGTGGTTCTCAGATTTCTCAACCCACAAATGCCAAAGACAGTTTTAAATGTCAGTAAGAAAGCTCTTTCCCCTTGGTGAGAGGGGCAGGTGGTCTGGCCCCAGACCTGGCCCCAGGGTGGCAGCAGTGTCCACTTTTGGGGTCCTAGGCCTAAAGACCCTGGGGGAATTGAATGGCTGATCTGAGTCTCAGTTCAGAGTGACAGTCCTAGGGTGCAGAGGAGTGCTGGCTTGGTGGAGCTGGTAGTTACTGTGGAGAGGGAATCCTACTCACAGATCCAAGAAAAGAGTTGCTCCTAGACCAGAGCACAGGCCAGGAGAGGAGTTTACTCCTCTCCCTTGATTGTGCCATCTTGTAGGAACTTAGAACTTACAGGTACCTAGAGTATACCCTCCACTTGACAAAGGACTCAAAAGTCAAGTAACTGTCTGGGAAAATGCCCCCAAAGGGGGAAAAATAAGACTACAGAAGGTTACTTTCTTGCCAACAAGGTATTTTCTTCCATCCTTTCAGAAAAAGGAAGAACAAAGTATACCATCAGAGGAAGACATCAAAGTCAAGGATTCTACATCCAAAACCTCCAAAAAAAAATATGCAGTGCTCTCAGGCCAAGACTGTGAAAATCAAGTAAGAGAGGTGGAGAAAAATTGGGAAGACAAATGAGAGCAATGAAAGAAAATCATGAAAAGTGAGTCAATAGCTTGCTAAAGGAGACCCCAAAAAATGTTGAAGAAAATAACACCTTTAAAATTAAACTAACCGAAATAGCAAAAGAAGTTCAAAAAGTCAATGAGAAGGAAGCTTTAAAAAGCAGAATTGACCAAATGGAAAAGAAGGTTCAAAAGCTCACTGAAGAAAATAGTTTTTTAAAAATTAGAATGGAGCACATGGAAGCTAATGGCCAAGAAATTACAGAAACCAAGAAATTACAAAACAAAGCCAAAAGAATGAAAAAATAGAAGACAATGTGAAATATCTCATTGGAAAAACAACTGACTCAGAAAATAGATCAAGGAGAGGTAATTTAAAAGTTATTGGTCTGCTTGAAAACCATGATCAAAAAAAGAGCCCAGACATCATCTTCCACAAAATTATTGAGGAAAACTGCCCTGATATTCTAGAACCAGAGGGTAAAATAGAAATGGAAAGAATTCACTGATCACCTCCTGAAAGTGATTCCAAAAGGAAAACTACTAGGAATATTGTAGTCAAATTCCAGAGTTCCCAAGTCAAGGAGAAAATATTACAAGCAGCCAGAAAGAAACAATTCAAATATGGCAGAAATACAACAAGAATAAGGCAGGACTTAGAAGTTTCTATATTAAGGGATCGAAGGGCTTGGAATATGATATTCCAGAGGTCAAAGGACATAGGATTAAAACCAAGAATCACCTACTCAACAAAACTGAGTATAACACTTCAGGGGAAAAAATGGAATTTCAATGAAATAGAGGACTTCCAAGCATTCTTGTTGAAAAGACCAGAGCTGAATAGAAAGTTTGACTTTCAAATACAAGGATCAAGAAAAACACGAAAATATAAACAGGCAAGAGAAGCCTTAAAGAACTCATTAAAGTTGAACTGTTTACATTCCTATATAGAAAGATGCTATTTGTAACTCATGAGACCTTTTCAAGTATTAGGGCAGTTAGAGGGAATATATATACATACATATATGTAGGTGTGTATGGGTATGTATGTAAGTGTATATTATATATATATGTAGGTATGTATATGTATATGGGTGTATGTATATATACATATGTGCATATATATGTGTATATATGTATGTAAGTGTATATATACACATAGAGGGCACAGGGTGAGCTGAATATGAAGGGAAAATACCTAAAAAAATAAAATTTGCTGTTGAATGGGATGTACTAGAAGTAAGAGAAAGGGAGAGGTAGAATGGAGCAAATCATCTCACATAAAAGAGGGAAGAAAGCTTTTACAATGAAGGAGAAGAGGGGAGAGATGAAAGGAAATAATTGAGCCTTATTCTCATGGGATTTGGCTTAAGGAGCGAATAACACACACTCAATTGGATATGGAAATCTATTTTACCCTACAGGAAGGCAAGGGGGAAGGGGATAGGAGAGGGAAGAAAATAGAAGGGACAGCAAATTGGGGAAAGGGATAATCAGAAGCAAACACTATTGTGGGAGGACAGGTCAAGGGAGAGAATGAAATAAACAAATGACAGAATAGGACAGAGGGAAATGAGGTAAGTCTTTTACAGCATAACTATTATGGAAATGCTTTGCATTGTTACACATGTATGACTTATATTGAATTGTTAGTTTTCTCAATGAGGGTGAGTGGGGAGGGAGGAAGAGAATATGAAACTCAAAGCTTTAAGAATGAATGTTAAAAACTGTTTTAGCATGCAACTGGAAATTAAGCTATACAGGCAATGGAGTATAGAAATCTATTTTGCCCTATAGGAAAATAGAAGGGAAGGGAGATGGAAAAAGAGTGGGTAATAGGAGGGAGGACGGACTGGAGGAAGGGGTGGATGGGCTGCATGCTGTCCCGGGGTGGGGGGAGGGGTGAGATGGGGAGAAAATTTTGAATTCAAATTCTTGTGGAAGTGAATATTAAGAACTGAAAAGTAAATTTATATATATATATATATATATATATATATATATATATATATATATATATATATATATATATATATATATATATATATATATATATACAGAGAGAGAGAGAGAGAGAGAGAATTTTTTCTTTTTTCCCTTTCTCTTTTCTTTTTCTTTTTTTCAGTGAGTTGTGGGGTAGCAGATATTTCTATTAATTAAAATTATAAGGTAGGGAGAGTGTTAGAGATGTGAAATGTTGCATGAACTTTGAGCTGAGTTCACTGTCTTATTAGTTTTATTTAGCTGTTGTACTTTGTTACAAAAGACCTCTTGTGAAATGGGAATAATGATTAAATGTTGTTGTTTGTCCTTTGTTTTGGAAGAGGACCAGTGACATCATAGGGTGATGTCTTGACTCTCCAGTGAATTGGATTTAAGTGAGGTAGGGTGACACAAAGTCATCAGTCTCACTCTCTCTCTTCCAGAGTCATCAAAGTCCAGTGCAGGACAAAAGTCAAGATGACTGGTGATAGCCTAAGATGCAGTGGATGACCTTGCTGTCTTCAGTTTCTGACTATGCTCTAAGTGCTCCACAATGCCCTAACCCTAACCCTAAATGAGCTCTGATTCTAACCCTAAATGCACTCTAACCTTCACAGCTGTTGGAAAAACTGCTGTCATCTACCCATTCCACCAGAAGTCTTCATATACTTGGGGTAGACATCTTTGAACAGATTTGAGGCCCATTGGTTACCCTCAATCTAGTTTAATCTGCCTGCTGAGAGGGCTTTTTTTTCCTGCCAGAATGTGGCTGATGCTACAGGTATGAGCTGGGTGCCAGGTAGACACCAAAGATGGATGAGCAACTTAGAAATGGCTTGGCAAGTCCTCACATCAGAGGTGCTAGTCCTCCCTGAACACCCCACACACCTTAGTAGATGTATGTAATATAAAAAGAAATGCATTGGTACAACCGAAAATGATTCTAATATCTGTCACCTTCTCTCTGTTCACACAATCACTCCCTCCCCAGCTCAGGCCCTCCTCACTCATCCCCTGGACTATGGTAATAGCTTACTAACTGGTCTTCCCAACTCAAGTCTCCTCCTGGAATGCTCCATCTGCCAAACAACTGCCCAAGTGACATTTCTAAAGCACATCTCTAAAAAAGTTACCCTCCTACTCAAAAACTCTGATGGCTCCCAGTTACCTTTAGGATGAAATACAAGATCCTCTGTTCAGCATTTAAAGCCCTTCACAATCTGGTTCTAATTTACCTTTGTAATTAGTCAATCATCTAACAAGTATTTATTGTATCTACTAATGTCAAGTACTGTAGCAAACTCTAGATGAAAAGAAAATATTCTCTGCCCTCAAGAACTTATACTATAATTGTTCGACAATATGAACATATATAGCTTATTACAAAACCAACAGAAACAGAAACAAGATGACCTTGGAGAAGATGGAGTCAGTCAACCAGTATTCACTGAGTTTTTACTATGTACACACTGTGCATTAAGGATCCAAAAACAAACGTGAAACAGTTTCTTACATTCCAAAGGGGGCAATAAATACGTGACTAAACAAATATATACATAATACAGGGTGTTACAAAAGTCTTTGTCCCAAAAGTGCAATTTTGAGCTATTGAAGCTTTACAATGCACTAATAATTTTGGGACATCCTGTAACTACAAAATGAATATCAGGTGGTTTTTGGATGCAGTAAACTACTCGCAAGGAAGGCACAATAGGATGGGGGTGTGGATCAGTACAGGCTTCATGTAGAATGCAGCACAGGAGCTGAAGTTTGAAGGAAACTAGGGATTCCAAGTAGTGGAAGAGAAGGTTGAATGCACTCCAGGCAAGGGAAGATAGAGAGTTGGTATAAGATGTTGCAGAAAGAATGATAAATAAGACTTGGCCATGAGATTTGGCATCTAAGAGATCACTGATAATTTTAGAAAGAGGGAAGTTTCAATTGAATAATAAAGTCAGAAGCCAGATGGAAGATAGTTTAGAAAAATGGGGGGAGAGCTATAGGATAATAACTAGTATGTGAAGTAGGATATAGGTAGAATAATTTTTCTCCTTCTTTATCACCAAGGCAATATTCACAGCACTGAGGGCAACTATGAATATGCTAGCATAGTACAGAATACAAGTACAACAGACTCTCAATATACAGGGCAGAAGAAAAACATTTATTTAGATACCAGAAAAGCCAAATCCCAACACCAGAAAGCCAAATCTGTCATAGTAACCAAGAAGTCAATACACATTATCACTGCAGGGGATGTAGTCATTCCCAAGCCTTCCCTCCCCCCTTTACCTCCCTGGGGTCTTTCCACAAACAAATGCACACAAGACTAACTATGTCTGCCTCTCTTTCTTCCACCCTAATTGCTCTCACCAACCTTCTCCCAGTGCTGTTCCACCGTTCCTATTCCACCCATTCAGCAAGTTCCTTCTACCACATGTGATTTAGGCTTCCATATGATTTAAGCAGATCATATGGGCCTATTGATGAAAGATCTTCCCATTTAAATTACCATTATACCTTCTGATCTACTCCTCTGTTTTCTTGGTTAAGTATGAAGTATGACCATCATCTGAAAGAGACTTGGGGAGAGGTTTGAAATAGCTGTGGTGGTGTCAAACTCAAATAAAAATGGGTCCACTACATTATATATAATATCCCCATGTGTACATTTTGACTTAGAAAATCACCTTTAATATTATCTCTGTTCTATTGTATTTTTACATATTTTGCTAGCTATTTCCCAATCACATTTTAATCTGGTTAAGGCCACACTCAGTAAGGTGTGTTGCTGGCCACAATGACATTAGGAGGGATAAAAAGGATTTCTTCATTCAATGAGGGACCACTTGAGAACATAAAATTGCAATGGACTCAGTCATCAGTTTCATGACTTTCTTCAGCTCCATTCAGCACAAGAGTAGAAGCAAGAGAGGTAGATGGTGAGAACCGTCTAGGGTTAGGATTTGGCAAGTTGTGGGATGCAAGAGGAAAG
Source organism: Notamacropus eugenii (assembly GCF_028372415.1). Taxonomy (NCBI): domain Eukaryota; kingdom Metazoa; phylum Chordata; class Mammalia; order Diprotodontia; family Macropodidae; genus Notamacropus; species Notamacropus eugenii. Next base: position 150,612,347 of record NC_092877.1, on the reverse strand, counting down.
GGGCTAAGGAATTTGAGAGTAAAAGATAGTATAGAGTTGACTGGTTTACTAAGGGGTAGAGATTGAGAAAGGAAGAGAGTGTAGCCTGAGTAGGAGTAAGGGCCAAGACTAGAGGTCTCTTTGAGGCTAAAGAGTAAGTAGAATAAGGTAGGAGAGATTGAATGATAGGAGATTATGACTGAATAAAGAATTTTTAGAATTTTTCATCCTGTAAGTGGTACTCTTGCGGGTTGTGATTGGATCAATATTGACTAGGCTTCCTCCCAGTTTCCCTGTCCAATATGGGTTAGGAAAAGGCGACAAAACTAGAACTTGATTGTCCCAGGGTAAGGCAAAGTTCGAGCTCCTGCATTGTGGGGTTAAGAAAGTAAATGATGAAAAAAAAGGAAGTAATTGATGGCCCCGTCCATGGGGATGCTCATAAAACTGTACAGAAAAATTCACCAGGGCTGTAGAGGTCCTTAAGTCCCACTCAAGCCTAAAGCTCTTTCAAAAGCCTCTATATCATACAGATCATCCAGAGAAGGTTACAGATGGAAGATCATGGAGGGAAGGGGCTCTTGAGATAGTATTTGTAAAGTGCTTAGCACAGTGCATGGTATATAGTAGGTGCTTACTAAATGATTGTTCCCTCCCTCTCCTTTGGGAATCAGTATCTATGCAAGCTCTTTCAGCAACCTTTATGTAGTACAGTTATAGTGAGTAAAACCCTTGGAATTGCTTGAACCATCCTATGTAGCTAACACCAAAAAATAATGGGGCTCTGGTGTGTGTGTGTGTGTGTGTGTGTGTAAAATATTTCTTCTTTATTGGTGCAGATGAAGAAAGCTGGAGTACTCCATATACCAAGACTGTATCTCACATGAAAAAGCCATGTGATACTTGGCAGCTTATGAGAGACTTCAGGAAGCTGAATAAAATCATCATGTCTATCACTACTGTTGTTACCGATCTGACTGTGATCTCTCATAGAGCCCAGCCCCAGAGAGAGTGGTAAGGTTTATTTATTTAATTCCTTCCCTCTATTCCTGTAGCTAAGTCTTATTAGAAGTTGGCTTTCACCTGGGAAGGAATTTAGGATACTTTCACTGTCTTTCCCCATGATTATCTAAACTTTCCCTCACATTGCCACATTATGGGGGCTAGAGACCTGTAAGGTCTTTCTTCTTGGGGATGTTGGTATACATCATTACAGTGATGACATAATATTGCCTGGGGCAGATGATGCCATAGTGGCAGAGACCCTAGATTGTTTGGGACATATGAAGGAGAAGGGGTGGGAAATGAAATCTAAGAAAATCTAGAATCCAACCTCCTCAGTCAAATATTGGGGAATAAATACACTGGGTGGGAAAATCTAGAGGTTTCTGGGTAAAGTCCAGAATGAACTACTGACACTTGCTCTTCCACAATCTAAGAAGGAGGCCCAAAGTCTTATTAGATTTCAAGTTTTGGAGAATCCCCATTCCCCATCTGGAAATCCTGATGGGCTCCACTTACTGTCACCTATAAGTTCATCTCTTTCAAACAGGACACAGAACAATATAGCCCTGGAATAAAGCTTTGGAATATCTAGAACAGGCTGTTCGGTAGTCTCGTCTTTCAGGTTCTTATGATCCTGCAAAGCCCATATTTCTGGTCTCTGTACAGAAACAGCAGGCTGAGTAGAGCCTTTGGCAGGTGCAAAGGGTGGCCAGGGCAGCTAAATGGTACAGTGGTTAGAGCACAGAACTTGGAGTCAGGAAGACCTGAGTTCAAATTTGGCCTCAGATACTTACTAGCTATGTGTACTTATTAGCCTGGGCAAGGCACTTAATCCTGTTCACCTCAATTTCCTCATCTATCAAATGGGCTGGAGAGGGAAATGACAAACCTCTCCAGTATCTTTGCCAAGAAAACCCCACGAAGTCAGACATGACTGAAATGACTCAATAATGACATTAACAAAGGGGTTGCAAGAAAAAGCAACTATGGGGCTTCTGAAGATATCAGTTCTCCAAAGGAGTGACTCACATTATAAAAGCAGTTAAAACCAGTTACTGAACCCTACTTGCTACTGAACAGATGATGCAGGATGATACAATTACTCTTTATCCATAGTTGCCTCTTGAGTTATGTGATGCAAAATGGTCCTCCTAACAAGATGGGAAGGGCACAGGAGGCTTCTGTTGCTAAATGGCAATGGTACATTAAAAATTATGTTTGCCTGAGTGCTTCCAATTAGTGCCCTTCATGAACAGGTGGCCACTAAGCCAGAGGCTAAAGCCTCCAGTCCAGGCCCTGGAACCTTGCCTCTTCTACTAGCTCAATGAGACCTCACCTACACAGATCTAAGGCTTCCTGAGGAATGCTGCTTTTGCCTGGCTTACCAATAGCTCCATCTGCTATTTTTTTAAAGAAAGCACATGCAACTGGACTTTAGTAGCCTGTAAGTTAGTAACAGATGATACTCTAGGTTAATCATGGTCTCAGCAGGCTGAGCTGCAAGCTGCACGACTGGCATGCAAGAGCCTTGAGGGATGAGGCAGATCTTTGTTTACACTACAGGGCTGGCTAAGTAGGGCTGGGGTCTGGAGAGAACAAGACTAGAAAACAAAGGCTAGTCTCCATGGGGTTAAGACCAATGTAGAAATTTTTGCTGGTGCCTTCCCTTGAATTCAGTTGTTGGTGAGACATGTCAGCACCCATCAAAGACACTGTACACGAAACAAGCAGATTGATTTCATTACAAGAACTTTGACCAAACAAGCAGGTTGCCTTTATTACAAGAGTCTGAGGAATGGGTACATTGCCAACATGGACACTAGGGAGGTTATGTCTTATGCTGGATATACAATCATGTGATTCTCATAGGGACAAAGTAGCTGTTTTTGACTTACTGGTCTCTTTGTGCCTGGTGAAGCACTCACATAAACTATGTGTCCCTAATTTGTTTTCAGTTATGAAAATGGTACTTTAATCTCAAGACAAAGAGGTTTGCTCTTGCTAATTAAGAGCTGCATCATCATGCATCTGACCACCTGGCTCAGGTGTCCAAGCTCCCAGAAGCCATATCTGTGACAAATCAATGCCGCTCTAGGAAGGGAAAGGGCTCTGATCCTCTGGTTTTTAGGAAGCAGTCTCCAGGAAGGCTTTCAGGATGACCCTCTCCAAACCTTCTTTATTCCTTCTTCAGTAGTCTAGATCCTTGCCCTTTTAGAAGGCCCTGGAGAAATAGCTCAGGTTCACCTCAGTTGGCAGGCTTCCTTTATTCTGGAATGGTTTGGGTGACTCCTTTCTGGACAATTTTAAAAACAGTAAACTAGATAAAAGTAGTATTCCTCAGAAACCCTCAGCTCCTTATAGGTAAAGTCTCACTGAGCTAGCAGAAGAGGTAGGGTTCCAGAAGAAGTCTTAGTCTCTGGATCAGTTGTCAACTATTTGTGAAAGGCACTAACACCATAAGGCCAAAAGGGTGATGCTGCTTTCTAAGCTTAACAATCAAGGAGTGCCTTGTTTTCGAATAGCATGGGAGAGGAGAAAAATTTTATATAACTATGGTAAATGGAAGAAAGGGGATCTCTTAACTAGCTTGGGGGTAATTTAGCCCCTGCATAGGGATGAGAGTCTTCATTTAGTCCCTCTCCTTAGAAGTAGAGGTCTCTAGGGGGTCAAAGAGCTATCATTCACCTAAGGAACCTCTCAGGTGAGCTAGGGAATTCCATGTGCAATAACAGGCAGTATTGGAAGAGCCTCAACATCACCTTAGATCCCCCAACAGGTTGTATGCAGAGACTTACAATCTCTTGGCCAATTTATTAGATGACTCCGATTGATGCTGAAACTGTGACTATGCTCGAGGTATTATTTGTGCTGTGTCCCAGATATTCCTGGTACTGCTCTGACTCATCATCACCAACCTGCATTAGCCTTTGTGAATTTCAAGGACTAGGAATCTCCTACCATATGGACCAAATCATTGAGATGATTCAGTCCTTTCTAATGGAGAGGAAAAGTTTTAGGATTTCTGGCATCTGATCTCCACCTTCCTACCCTCCCCTGGTGATTCTTCAAAGGGCATTTTTTTTTGACTCTTAGAAAGTCATACCCATGCCAAGAGGATTGTTGAGTAAAAGCTCTAAAAGTACTTACATAGCAAAAGATCACCTAGATCTTTAGGACCTTGGTATCATGGGGCTGGTAGATGACAGGACTATTAGGGACAAATGTTCTACTCTATCCCACCCTCCACCTAAATCCTAGGTTAGGAAAAGGCAACAAAATCAGGACTAGATTGGCACAGGGCTGACATAAGTCTCAGACTTGCTTTCTCTCATTCAACTAACTGGTGACCTCTGGCTGTTAACCTCAGGTCATAAAAGGACCCGGATAGATATGCTTTTAGGAGATCAATATGCCACAGGAATTAAGGAAACCGATCAACTGGGAGATTAGTAGACTGTACAAGGGAACAGCAGTATCCTCACTATACCTTACACTTCTCCAAGCACTTTTATCAAAGCAAACTAGTCCTCTTGCTATTCCTCAAATACACCATTTTTTGCCCTGTGCTTCACCCATGCCTAGAATCCCCATCTCCCTTCAAAGTTCACCTTAAATGCCACCTCCTTCACAAGTTCTTTCTTGATTTCCCCAGCTTCTAGTGCTTCCACTTAAATTATATTTAAATGATACTTTTCAGTGTACATGTTGCTTCAAGGATAACAGGATCACAGACTAAGAGCAAGAAAGGCCCTCAGAGGTTGTCTAGTCCAATCCCCTCCTTTTACAGGTGAAGAAATGGGTTCAGTGAGGTTAAGTGACTTGTGCAGGGTCACAGACCTAATGTGTGGGATGGAATTTGAGCTCAGGTCTTCCTCACTCCAAGCCTGCTGGGATATTCACCAAACCACAAAGTCCCCACCCCTTAGATTACAGGTGAGGCATCTGAGGCCTAGAGAAGGCAAAATGACTTGGTCAAAGCACATGGATACTGATGACAGAACATGGGTTGTCTGATCACCACATCACTTTTTAAAAAAATTTTTATTGATATAATTTGTTCTTACATTGACTAATTTCTTCTAGTACTTTTCTCCTTTCAAAGGGGTCAATCCATATAACAAAGACTATTTTTTAAAGTAAAAAAAAAAAAGAATGAAGAGGGAAAAAAACTTAACAAATCTGAAGAGCAACAGATTTTGGGGTTGTTTTCTTATTCAGTTTGAATTTTTGTTTTATTTGATTATTTAATCCATTCATATGTAGTTATGAGTTAGTTTTCTATTTTATTCTTATCTTTAATATGGCTTTCTTTTTCTGAACTGGGATTTTTAAAAAATGCATCCTCTTTAAAGATATTGTTTCTTAAGTTATTTTTCTTAAAAGAAACCCTGTTTCTATAGGTTCTCTTTTCCTCACCCTTAAATTCCTCCCTCCATTCCAAGTGATAAATCGTCAAAGGATATAAACAGGCAATTTTCAGAAGAAATCAAAGCTATCAATAGTCAGTTGAAAACATGCTCTAAATCACTGATCAAAGAAACGAAAATTAAGACAATTCTGAGGTACCACCTTACACTTATCAGATTGGTTAATGTGACAGAAAAAGACAAGACAGATGCTGGAGAGGACGTGTAAACACAGGGGCACTAATGCATTGTGGGTGTTTTGAACTGGTCCAGCCACTCTGGAGAACAATTTAGAACTATGGCCAAAAGGCATGCTCCTTGACCCAGCAGTACCACTAACTAGGCCTGTATCCCAAAGAGATTAAAGAAAAAGGAAAAGGACCCATAGAAAAATATTTAGAGCAGCTCTTTTTGTGGTGGCAAAGAATTGGAAATTTAGGGGATGCCTATTAATTATTGAATGGCTGAACAAGTTGTGGTATACGATTGTGATGGAATAAGAAATAACGAGCAGGATGGTTTCAGAAAAACCCGGGAAGACATAAGCAAACAGATAAAAAGTGAAGTGAGCAAAATTAGCAAAATGTTATATGAAGAAACAGCAATACTGTAACGATGGTCAACTGGTTGGTTGGCTGTTGTCCTTTGTTCTCGAAAAGGACTAAAATGACATCACCATGAGAAACTCCAGGGTCAGTGTGTCTGACTGAGGTTGACTGATGGTCAACTATAGAAGACTTAACTACTCAGATCAATACAATGACCCAAAGGAATTCCAAAGGACTCATGATGAAAAATTCTATTTACTTCCAGAGACAGAACTGATAAACTTAGTACAGATGGAAGAATATATTTTTTCATTTTTGTTATTTTTTGCCCCCATCACCTCCTAATACAGAAATATTTTGAGTGATTGCACAGGTATAATGGGTTATCATATTGCTTGTCTTTTCAGTGGGTGGGGAAGAATCTGGAAGTCAAAATATAAAAAAAAGGAATGAAATAAATAAATAATATTCTTTCATTCTCCCTACACCCTCTGTTTATCATCCTTTCCCCTAGTTTTTAGTTAATTCCTTTATCATTCTTCCTTTTACATAATTTAATTCTTTTTTCTTTCTCCATTAGTTGATTAAAATACTCCCTTCCTCTTCTCTCCTTTAACTTACTTTGTTAGTTTTTAAATATTTTGTGTCTTTTTCTAAAAAGGGATTTCTTTATCTTCATCAATTCTCTTTTCTGTCTATTCTAAAATTTTATTCATGGTCTTTACACATCTTCATTTCTTCTTTATTCTATGCTCATCATAGAATTAAAGCTTTTTCTCTTTTGCTTCTTTGGAGAGATTTGCTAAGGCAGATTCAAGTCTTTCAATTCTGTCAATTATTTGTCCTGTATGGGCCATACACTCTGCTTTGAAGATTCTTATTTCTCTCTTATACCATTCGGGAACATCCTGCTGAGATTCCATACTCTCTTGGGAATCCAAAGTTTTGCTGCCTCATCACGTGTTGCTTCATTTTTCTTTGTCTTGTTATATTTACTCAGAGATTTCTGCGTTTGTTTAGATGCCATCTTCTCTTCTGTTATTAACAGCTAAATTATGGATATTTCTGGGTTCACTCAACTTTTTTAAAAAAGAATTTTCTTCAGGGAACTTTGGTAACTTCAACCTTTTTCTTTTATTCCCTTATCGCTGGGTTTCGGACTCTATTTCTTTTCATGGCAGATTCCCTGAAGGCTGGAACTCAGAGGGCTCTCTGCCTCTTCCCCACCACACTGGGGAATTCACTTTTCAGGAGCCCCAGTCCCTACACCCAGTGACTTCAGTGAGTACAGAACCGGTCCTGTGAGATTCTAGTCTCCTTTCCTTCCTCTTGGTGTAGCACTCCACACTGGCGCCCTGCTCCACTTCAATGGCTGGTATGTCCCAGGCTGAGCAGACCTGTGATGTCCTACAGCTCCACCTCAGTCACCCACAGGACGTCCAACTTGGAAGCAGGTTTCAGTGTCACTGGGGAAAAGCCAATTTCATCTGGAAAAAAAGTAAAAAGCTACGTGTTACTGTTAAGAAGAGAAGTCGGCTGAACTTTGCTCGTGCACTTGATATTTTGTATTTTGGCTTGCACGTATATTATGTTTCCAGTCTTGGCTTACTCTGCTCTCCAAAGTGTAGCCACATCGGGACTACTACGTATCCTTCACCCAGCCCTTCGCACGAACGTGCCTCGGCTCGTTACACCATGTCCTGTGCTGGACTGTCATCCTCCCCCTCTTCATCTGTTAACTTCCCAAACCCTTCCAAAGCCCAATTCGAGTACCGCCTGTTCCGTGAAGACGACCCTCCTCATTGCCGTTTACCGCCCTGACGCTGCTTGTGAGTGCTGTCCCCGAGAACAAGGACTGCCCCTCTCGGACGTACTGATGCGATCGCACGCACTACGGTTTTAGGTTTCCGCGTTGTCCTCCCTGCGGGCCCAGACCCCACAAGGCGAGGACAGCGCTCCGGTAACTCCGTGCCCTGCCTCTCCCCGCCCGCGGCGGCATGCCGGGAAGACCACCTCTTTTGTAAACGCAAGACACATTTCGCACGTCAGTGCCATTTCCGAAGAGCCCTTCTTTAGCCCCTGCCTGACAAACCACACTCTCCTCCGTTATTTACGCTGGCAGCCAGAGGCAAGGTGTCCTCCCACGCCACGGCTCCCTCCGACGCTGGCGATGCGGCTCACTCCGCGGCCTAGGCTGCCTCCCCGGCTCCGGCGGCGGCTCCCTCGGCGCCAGGGACCGAGGCCGGGCCTCCTCATCCCCTCCCCCCGCCAGGGCTCAGTCTACAATCCTCCGGGGAGCCCGTACGGGCTCCGGCAGCGCCGGGGAGCTCCCCACTCACCCCTGCGGGAGGGCGGCGGTGGCCGGGCCTGGCGCTCCGCTCCGGGCGGAGGAGACGCGAGGGAATGCCCCTGGGGCTTGGAGCTCCGAAGGAAGCCGCTCGCTCTCACCTCCAGCCGCCGGGACGTCTGCGGGCGCGCACTGCGCGTGCGCGTGCGCGCGCTCCCGCGGCGGAGGGGGGAGGGGGCTCTTGTCCTTCCAGTCTCCCCCCCCCCGGCGTCTTCCCCTCCTCCCCCTTTCGTTCCCCCCAGGGTGGAGGAACCCCAACCATCCACATTCAGCCTCCGTCACCTCGACGAGGCCGGGGGTGGGGCCAGAGGCGGCAACTGTAGCGGCCTCCGCTCCTCCCTTTCCTCTGCCTTCCCTCCTCCCTCTACGCGGCGGCGGCCTGAGGCGCACCCACCTCCCCCTAGTCTCCCTCGGCCGCGACTTCCTCTTCCCCCTCAGCATCATCAGCGGGCGCCCGCATGGCTCGGGGGCGGGTAGATGGAAGGAGCAGGGAGGGCGGGGGGCAGGGAGCGGCGAGCGATCGGAGAGGAGGGAAGAACTGTTGCTAGGAGATCACGTCATCCGCGCGCGCCACTCTCCTGTCGCCCCCCTCCCCTCTCTCTCGCTCTCTCTCTGGAGTGAGGCGAGAGAGTCCCGCACTGAGAGGGAGGGAGAGCGAGCGGAGCTCCCGGCGCCACCGCCACAGAGAGGGAGGGAGCAAGCGAGCGAGCCGGACCGAGACCTTGCCACCTGGCCGAGCCCGGCGCCGAGCCCGGGCCCGCGGGAGCCCAGGCCGTCCTTCTCCACAGCGCCCCCCGCCCCCGACCTCGCTTCGCCGCCGCCGCCGCACACGCCGGGGCCGGAGCGGGAGCCGGAGCCGGAGCCGGAGCCGGAGCCGGAGCCGGCCCGGGAGGCAGGGAGCGAGGCGGCCGCGGCCGGGGGCGTGCCGGGTAGCTGTCCCGGGGAGAGGAGGGACCGTCTCCGGGCAGGGGGCTCCCCCGGGGTGCGGAGGGGGGACACATGCTGGAGCCCGGAGCGAGGGCGGCGCCGAGCGGAGCCGGCTGGTCCCCCAGCCTCCTGGCCGCTGCCCGCCCGGGGCCGTAGCATCCCGCCCCGGGAGGGAGCGCATGAGCCGGGGCCGCGGCCCGAGCAGCCTCCCCAAGGCCGGGGGGGCGGGGAGCCCGATGTGAAGCGGCGGCCGAGGCGGCGGGCAGAGCAGGAAGCCGGGGGCTCGCCCCCCCGACCCCGGCTCCGGGACCGGCCCCCTCTCCTCGCCCTTGCCTGGGCCCGGGGGAGGAGGTTCCCTCCGCGCCCCCTCCCCCGCCGGGCGGCGGGGCCGGGGGCACCCGCCGGGGGGGAGCGCCCGCCCCCGACTTGTGCTCCTCTTCCTCCGCTCCGAGGAAACTTTTTGTGAAAGCCAAACCGGGAGGCTCCCCACCGTGACTGTGCCCGGGGGAGCGGCCCCGGGCGGGCGGGGGCCGCGGCCCGAGCCGAAGCGGCCCGAGGAGCGGAGGAGGGAGCCGGACTGGCAGCCTCCTCCCCGGCCCAGGACGAGGCGCCGGTCGTCGCCTGCTAGAGGAGCCTCAGCATCCACCGCTTCTTCCACAGCAGCGTGTCGGTGTCCTTGCCCTCCCCTGCTGCCTCGGACGGAGGAAGGAAGGCAAGCCTCTCTGCGCTCCTGCCGGCCCCCCTGGACCCGACAGCGTGAGTGCTCGGAGGGAAGGAGGAGGTGGAGAGGTGCTGGGCGGTGTTAGGGGGTGCTTCCTGCCCCCCCCACCCCCTGGCCTGGGGTGTTACAGCGGCTGTGGCGGGGCAGTGAGAAGCGCGGAGAGAGAGGTCCCTTCGTTTAGAATTTCCTAACTTTTTTCAGGCCATGAAATACCTGTTAAATCCCCTCCATCCCAGTTATTCTACCATGTCCCTCCACCAGTGCTCCTCTTCAGAAACTGACACGTGGGGGCTTGGTGGTGATGGGAATTGAGGAATCTAGAACACTGGGACCCACTGGTGGCAACTGGCGTAGTGGAAGGAGTGCTGGGTTTGGGGTCTGGGGACCCAAGTTCAAATCCTTACTTTGCTGCGTATGCATGTGACCTTGGGCAAGTCATTTCACTTTAATGAATCTTTTTCTTCGTCGGTAAAATAAGGGGTTTGGGCGAAACCTCTCTGCAAAAAACCAGAGTGTCTCCACATTCTGGTTGGGATGCAGTGCTGTAGTTCTTGTTCCAGAAACGCAAAGAAAATGGATGGTTTCCAAGAGTGTGGAGGTGGGCTGCCCCTTGACATTGTTGCTGCCATCACCTGAAAAGTGAAATCTTTTCCCTTCTCTGTTCCCTGCCTCCTGATTTGTACTAGTGCTGGATGTTAGCTCCCAAATGCACGTTGGAGTTGGGCTTGTGTACACTAGGGAGATACATTTAAAGCCCAGTTTTTCTTTTTGGCTTATTTTTTTTTTCTTTCAGAATATGTAGGGTCTTATTCTCTCTTATTGTTTGTGTTAGACAACAGTATCATTTGTTGCAGTGAAATTTGAGTAGTTCTATTGAAAATCACTTAAATTCTGAATCCTTGGGAAGTCCTCTCTCTAATAGGGAAGGTATTGTAGTAACTGGCATTTCATGGGCAGTTGTTACCATTCCTCCTCAATCTAAAGGACTTATTATGACAAGTCCTATTCCAAAAATCACTACTTTTTTTAGTTGGGCAGAAGGACTTGATTCCAGCCCCCCTACCCCTACCCTTCAAGGTTTTTAAACACTTTATTTTATGTTACTAGATGCTGAAACTTGACAAATTTTGTTTAAATCAAGAATGCCGAAGGTTTTATTCTTTTTTTGACAGTTCTTTTCAGATTGTTTCTCTATTTTAAAAGTGTATGTACATGGAAAACTTTGAACTGTGGAGCTCTCACTAGATATCCATATTAATAAATGAATTTTGATGTTACATAATTACCTGATCTGTAAGAATCAGATTTTTGTTGCATGAGCCTTTATCTAGGGAATGTGAAACAGTTGCCGTACTGAGCATTCATATTGAATACAGAATAGTGGTTCATCAAGTCCAATATTCTGTCTCTAATTTATTCGAGTATACTGTTGCCCTATATGTCTTCAAAAAGTTAATTAAGTACTTACCCTGAACATCATGAGCTTCCCATTCAGGATCATTCATTAATTTATCTAAAACAAATTTGTTTGTCTTGGTGTCATGAATTTCATTGTGTGCTATCCAAAGTGTAAGGCATGCTCCTTTTATTTCTCTAGAATTATCTTCAAATTTCAAGAGAGATGCTCTATTTTGAGATATGACAAACAGGTTATTCTTACTATATGCTCTGATTTTATTCCTTCAATGTCTTTACCTTTCCAGACTGAATATTCCATTTTTAGTTTGTGTCCCTTTTGCCATCCCCACTTGCTTGATTATTTTATTCTCTAGAACTTTTTCAGCTCTACATTGTTGTCTTTTTTGAGGTTCAACTTCAAAAATAAGAATTTCATGCAATATTCTCATTTTATTTAAAAAGACATTAAATATTTCTTTCTGCAGTAGATGTACTTCATGCTTCAATAAGATCATATTTTCTGTGTAGCTGTAGGTGGGCACATCCAGTCTTGGCGATAGTATGATTTGAGCAGTTTGTAAACATCAAGCATCTGTTATGTGCAAGCTCCTCAACTTCGTGTTGGGAATGCAGAAGTAAAAAACAGCACGATCCCAGTCTACAAGGACTTCCTACTTAGGAGAACTGAACAGTAAGATTGGGAGCTCAAAAATGGTAGATAGTTTCAGTCCATATAGAGCTAGAAATTGCACCCTTCCCTTGCCAAGCTGGTTTAAACCAAACCTTAAGGTAGCCTAAATTGGAGATGGTCGTCAGTGCATACCTTTCATTTTGTCTTTTCTTTCTAAGATCTCATTTAGGTACGCATCTCCTTTTGGAGGGTAGCTTGTATTTGGATAATGTGTACATTATCTAGAAGGGTGGATAGGTAGAGTGAGTTCATTGTAGGTTAGAATGAATTGTTTGCTATTTTGTTTTCATTACTATTTAAATGGTGTTTCAGATTAGATGTATGCTTTGTTAAACATGATTTTTCTCATTTTCAGTTATCATCAATCTGTTTGTCAAAACATTAAAACTTTTTAAGAGGAATTGTTCTCCCCTCTTGACAAACTGAAACACTGAAAGACTACATAACAGAAATGCTTATCAAGCATATACCTAATTATTAATTCTATCATATACAGAAGTAATTAATTACTCCTCTTAAGAAGGTTCAGTGGCTCCCCATTGCTTCTAGAATAAAATACAGACCGCTTTTTTGTTTAGTGTTCTTCATGATCTCGGCTCTGACCAATCTTTTCAGGCTGATTACTTTATCTTACTGACACTCATGAACTCCAAGCTTTCTGATAAGTTATTATCTAACTAATAATAATATCTAAAAGCTAAACTGACCTGCTTGTTTTTGTCCATTACTCTGCTTTTTGTACCTGTTGCCTTCCCCACCTGGAATGCTCTTCTTCCTCATGTCTATTTTCTGGGCTATTTAAACTCTCTTCTAGACTCCACTGAAGTGCCATCTCTTTCAAGAAACCTTTACTTTTTTCCCCATTCATAGTGTATTCATTGCAACCCCAATAATAGTGTATTTATTTTCTATCCATTTATATGTGTCCATGTTGTTTTCTTCAATATAATGTAAACTCCTTGAGGGTCAGGACCGCATCATCTGTATTTGTATCATTTGTATCATCATCAGCTAGCATAGCAGATACTTAATAAATGCTTGCTGATTGCTTACATTAAAAAAAATACAACACAACCAAACCTAATATTTTGAAGGAGAAAGGATACAATCCATATAAATCTCACTTTCTGCAAAGAGGACATTCCAAGACTGTTCCCCAAGGTTTATGTCTTTCCTCTGAGATTATCTCCAATTTAATGTATATGTTACATGCACACATTTGCCTTTTGTCTTCCTCTAGAATGTGTTCTACTTGAGGCCTGGGACTGTTTTTTGCCATTCTGTCTTGTGGCTTAAGCACAGTACTTGTCACATAGTAAGCATATAATAAATATTTATTGACTGAATATTTCCAATGAAAAGGTTGGAAGGGTGTTTAGAGAAAGCTAAAAGCAGGAACAAAAAAGGTAAGGTAGAGGTGGATATAAATTAGCAAATTATGTTTACTCAAAGGATTAAGTTAAAGTAGGGAAGCCCTGTGGAAGTTTATGTGGCATTAGTAATACTAACAGCAGTAATAAGCAGCTGACATTTCTATAGCATTTGCTGTGTGTTTGGCACTGTGCTAGGCACTTTACAAGTTGTTATCCCAGGTCCCTGCTTGTCATGGGTGGGGAGGTTAGTAATTTCATTGTGGTGCTTGAGTTTTTCAGAACAATCATCACAAATTTTAGAAGTATATATTTTTTCTTTTTGACTAGGTATTTATAAAATGTCAGGATAACTTAAAAACTTTATAGCTACAAAAATTATTCCTCAGTGCTTTAGAATTGAGGCTTTAAAATTGTTAGAACTGAGGCTTCACTTTCTGCTTTTGCTTGGAGGAGAAGATAGATATATGACTGGAAGGAAACCAGGAAGTACCCAGGTCAGATGTGCTCAGCTGCTTTGAGGTTTTCTAGAGCAGAAGTGTTAAACATGTGGCCCAGCACTCCTGAGTATTTCAGAACCAGATTAAAATGTAATTGGGAAATATTTAACAAAATAAATAAGAACATAAAAAAACATAAGTAATATGGACTTTTCCAAGTCAATAAGATCATTCTATAGACTTTGGTTCAGCAACCTAAATTTGGAACCAAGGCCCTCTACAATCATTCATGTGGTCTTTCTTTGACAACTGAAAGCTTCATCTGTTTCTTAAAATTGTAGACTGATAGCAAATTTGTCACATTCTGCCTTAAAACAAATTACATATAGTGCTAAGAGAAGAAAGACTTTAGAAAAATCTGTTAGACTTTTGTCATGTTTGTTTCAAGAGGATAATTTTTATATGGTTTAAGGTGATTGAAAAGGGTACAACATCCTGGAAGTTATTTCATGTGGTCATTAAGGTGGTTGGTGGTCGGCATTAAAGGCTTATATATGGTTTTGGAAAAGGTTTAGACTTGTCTGTTAGACAATAGAGTGGAAGATAAACCCATGGTTTCAATATGGGGAGGAACTTTTTTGACATTTAGTTTTAGGAACAGGTTGAATAAGATATTTCTTGAAACAGGTGCTTCCAGTGGACAGAAGACCAGTGGAGTTGGAAGTAGAGTTATATAGGTGATGATTGAAATCATTTCAGTTGCTGAAAGTAGTGGTAGGTAGTAGGGATGGGGAACCTGTGGCCATATGGCCTCAAGGCCATAGGTTCCCCACCCCTGGTAGAGAGTAAGACTGGGCAATGAACTTTGATGTAACATCCGGAATTAAAGTTGACAAAGATAGGGAGCAGTCAAATGGAGAAAGCATGAAATGGGGTTTAGAAAAATGTTAAAGTTGCAAGAGTGGGTATGTATTAGTGACAGAAAAAAGAAATCCTTTAAGAGGAAAATGAAGAAAGCCCTTATGCCTGGACTTTTCCATCTCACAATTTTAGTGCCAAATCAGAAGGGTCTCAACTGCATGCATATATTTCATATATTATATACAAATAATATATACATGTATATGACATTACACTTTTATAGTGAAGATAAAAATCTGTGTGATTGAGATTTCAGAGGCATGGAGTTTATAAGTAGGGGAATAAATGTTATGTAATCCAAAAAAATTTCAAAAATTAAAAATATTAGAAGACTTAGCTACAACCTCTACATTTTTTCTAAGATGTTAACTGTGTGATACTTGGGAACCATAAAATATTCTGCTGCAATGGAAGCAAAAATATAGTGTCACCAGCCTTCTAGTTAATCTTAGCAGAACTAAGATAAGTGAAATTTCTTTAGTGTTATCTCCATCTCAACGCATTTTGACACCATTATACTTTCTAGCTTGTTTCTCTTTAGTGACCTGTGCCACTTCTAGCTTCTCTAGGCTCGTTAATACCCTATGTCTCCACCTATTCAAATTTGTATTACTTCAGGCAGAGATACTTTTTTTTTTTTTTTTGCTTCCCAGGTGACTGTTAATTAACTTTATCTGTTCTTATGTGGAGTAGGTTAGATACCCTTCCTCCTCCCACATTGTATGTACATCTCAGGAAGGACTTTTTAGCCTTACTGCCCTAGCCTTCCTTATCTAAATGTTTGAGGACATAGGAATTTCCGGCCAGGTTAAAAAGAAGAGCAAGGTTGCATATATTTTTAGCTTGATAGAAAAGTGAGTTCAGGGCTTTGGACATGTCACATTATAGGCTTCCCTCAGTGTCAAAGCTTTTTTCCCCTTGTACTCAATGAATGTTTGAATGGAATTGAGTTGAAGGCCAGCTTTATAGGAGTAAAATGAATATCAAGTGCAACTGGAAGGATGGGTGTGTAAAAATAGGGAGGAGTCGTTTGCCCTAACCACTTTGCCTTGGTAATGGTGGTAGAAGTAGTCCTTTTTCCCTTTTGACTAGACCTGTGATTTCATTTTTGTAAGGAGCTGTCAGGAACTTTCCACCAGTGCAGATCTGCACCTTCTTGCAACTTACAGTCTCAAGGGACTTGCTGTGTCCATAAGTCCAATTTATATAGAAAGGTCAAGCTTGAACCCAAGTCTTCCTGCCTCCAAGTCCTTCTTTCTGTATATTTTGCTGCTTCTTCTTTGTGCTCAATTATATGCAATGAATTTGAGGTCTTAAACTCCATTTCCCCCAAATTCCATTTCCCCCAACCTTCTGACTCCTAGCTTGCCCCTATAAATCATTGTCAAGTAATATGAAGGAACACTTTAGAGGTGTGTCCAAATCCTGAAGAGTTTCTTCTCGTGTGTGTGTGTGTGTGTGTGTGAGAGAGAAAGAGAAAGAGAAAGAGAGAGAGAGAGAGAGAGAGAGAGAGAGAGAGAGAGAGAGAGAGAGAGAGAGAGAGAGAGAGAGAGAGAAAGGCTCTTTGGGGATGGTGCTTTGGGATTTAGCTGCAGAAGTCAACCACAAGCATTTCAAAGGTTTTTCTTAAAGTAGTAGCTCAGATTCACCTTATCACCTATGGGCTCCCTCTGGATAGAACCTTAATGTGTTCCTCATAACATATTGTGTTATGAGCACCTGCACAGTATCCTACTCATAGAGTAGGCTCCATTGTCATTACAGAGTTCAGAGATTGGGGGTTTTGGCAGCTAGTTTTGCTGTTCAGTCATTTTTCAGTCATGTCTGATTCTTTGTGACCCCATTTGGGGTTTTCCTGGCAAAGATAGTGGAGTGGTTTGCCCTTTCCTTCTCCAGCTCATTCCACATATGAGGAACCGAGGCAAATAGGGTTAAATGACTTGCCCAGGGTCACAGAGCTTCTAAGTGTCTGAGGTCAGATTTGAACTCATGAAGATGAATCTTTTTGATTCCAAGCCAACTGCGCCACCTAGTGGCTCCATTGACGCTATTATTTTCTGCTTTTAGCTATAGTGTAGTCATAGACACTCATGTTGTAAAGTAAATCTGTATCCATGATGCAAAATATTAACTATACAGGTACTATAATGAGAATTTATACTTGCTGGTGCTTTTAAATAGTCATGTTTATTAGGTAACATGAAATGAGCAAGAGTGTATCACCTGAAAATTAGAGATTATTGGTCTATACCATAATAAAAATCTCAGTACCAGCATGTATTCTGGGGACAGTTTTGTCTGAAAAGAAACTTTTGAATAATAATAGAAAGGATAAAATCACACAACATTCTAAACACATTAAAACTAAAACAATTACCTTATTTCTAAAATTAGAAGTGTTGAAAGTGAACACTTTGAAGCAAGTGAATTAGTCACATAAGAAGATTAGGACTTGATACTACCACATCTTATTACTCAAATAATGATTACTGTTTCTGGAAACTTTATTTTAATGTTTTCTGCATTGCTACTATTTGAAATATTATATACATATTTTTATTTTTATAACAAGTTTCATTTGCAAATATGCTTTAAAGTATGTTGAGTTCTTAAGTGTAGTTTCATTGTTTTGGGGTCAATTTTTCAGACTATGTATCTCTAGTTCACTAGTGGGAAAATAAGGTTCATTATGTAGCATTTCACCTTAGAGACTATTTTAAAGTGTCAAAGTATGCCAAAGATTTATCTGTACTGAATGTATCTTTCATTCTAGGTTTTTACATGTATTTTTTTCAGGGTTCTCCTTTTATAGTTTACCTTTTTCTTAAAGTTTTCCTAAGACCTAACCTATAGTAAGACAAAGAGTTTCTGGCTATTTTGAGATTCTAACCTTTGATGTATGTTTTGTCAAAAGTTGAGCTTTCCATTTAGATATCTGAGGCTTTTTTTTTTATTTTTTAAAAAAAATCTGTCATTTTCCAATATTGCCCTAGAGAAACAGAAACAAACCTATTTTGTCAGACGAGGGGACAGTTTAACATTAAATACTCTTTATATCTGAAAATTATTCATGTAGAAATGTTTTACATTTATAATATGTTGGCTGATCAGAGAAAAGAAACCTGGAATTTGTTTTTTTTCTTTCTAGTTGATAGTAAGTTGCTGCAAATAGAAGACATTTCTTTTGAACTATATTGTAATTTGTGGGAAGTATTTTTTTTTGAGAAGGTAATTTTTTCCTGCTAGTGTAATACTGCTCTACTTTATACTGAATTACTCATACTGGACTGACTACCTTCTTCCCAATAATGTTGTCTGATTGTGGTACCTTTTGTAATATGCTTTAATATAACAATATAGTATGTTATAATATAATATTAATGTAATAAGCAGTAATATATTGTGTGACTATGGTACTTTTTATAATATAGTTTACATCTAGAGTTTAGTTTTAAAAAGTGCTAGGATTATTTTAGCAATGCTTAAGATTCTGGATAGCTTCATATAACTATTTTCCTCTATAGTTAAAAAATATAAAATTATATTTCTGCTTCACAGTTATGAAAAGCTTTGGGAATCATATGCATGTGTCAGGGTCCTTGTGATGAATTGTTAGAGAAGTTGTGTTTATTTCTTCAGCTATAATTAAGATACATATTATACGTTTTAAGAAAACAAATAGTATGTAGCACACATTTCTCCCCAAGATGTTTGCCTACACTGTGATTTAGGATAGATACCAAGTAGATATTCTGAGAGAATCTACTTGCAATTTAATCCTTTTAAAGTAAGAGCTTGAAAAGTAACAGCAACAAAGCCCAGCTTAATTGTCTGATTCTCTTGCCGTTGGCTCTATAAAGGAAAGAAGCTGATCGTTCTGCTTTCAGATTCACAAAGTCTTTTATGTACATTGTCATATTTGATCCTCATGACAATCCTGTGAAGTTCTGCAGATACCATGATCCCACTTTTTCAGATGCGAGGCAGCATGGGATAGTGGATGAGAACTGGCTTCTGAGCCAGGAAAATCTGAGTGTGAGGCCCATTTCTGGTACTTGCTGGTTGTCACTTAACTTGTCAGTGCCATAGACTACTCTCTGAACTGCATTGGTAGAGAGAATTTCCTCATTTGAGAGTTCCCTATACCAGCAAAATCACAAGTCTAGATCTCTGTTTTACAGATAAGGACACGGAGGTTCAGAGGGTTTAAGAAGTTAAATATCTGAAGAGTAAGACTTAGTGTTCTATGTACTGTATGTGGAATCACAGCTAAAGGAAAACTAATAGAACTCTTCAGATGAACTGTCCTCCTTTATAGCTGAAAAATGACTTAGAAATCCAGGTTACTATAGAAAGGGGAATAGCATTTATCCTAGATAAATTTACTGTCTCCTTTGGGTGACTTATCTAAAGCTTAGAAAATGTTAATGAATGGTTCTAAAAAAGATTCACCTGGACCTCCAAAAGCTTTTAGAAGCCATATTGACAATTTTGGAGAGTGTTACTTTTGGTCACTCAGCAAACTATAACAATGCATGCTTGCCCATTAGAACCTGTACCTCAGCCGGTACCTCTTACCTCTGGCCAAGAAGGTAGCTTTTTCTTTATTTAGTCCACAACATCCTGGTGCAGCCTGCCAACAAAAGTGTCTGCCAAATGTGAAGAATTTTACAGGCATGATTTTCCTAGCAAGGAGTAGTGGAAAGCTACGTTTTCTTTTTAGGCAGGCTTATAAAAGTCAGGATGTTACTGCAGTAGTTCAAAAACTATGTTATTTCACTGCATGAATTCTCCCATCACTGACATAGATCCAAACCCTTCCACACCTTTACTAAGTAGTTTCATAAAATGCTGTGGCCAAAAAAGTCCTTTGCCAGTTGACCAACTCATTGCTCTAGAATAATCTTTGAAGAATAGAAATTTTATGACTGGACCCATACTTGGAGACTTTTCAGGTACCTGAGAATCTGAATTTCCTTTTGATAGTGTTTGAAAATTCAGGATTCTATCTGTTCCATGTTGAGACATTGTAATGGGATGTTAGTAGATTTTGAAGACTTTAGAAAAGATAACTTTTATATTCAGTCCTAGTGGCCTGAAGTAGTTAATTCAAAGTTAGAATGAACAAATTGATTTTTTCTGTGCATTGACAAGATATAAATAATCCATTAATAATTATAGCTCATTGGAACTGACAACCGAATATTAACTAGCTGCTTATCTACATAACAAATATATGCGAGGCAGTGCGTTGTAGTGATTAGTTATCATCACGTAGAATTCAACTTGCAGTAGGAAAAATAAGATTTTTAATCCAGCCTTATCATGTAATATCTGTGTAACTGTGGTCAAGCCACTTAGCCTCCCTGAGCCTCAATTTCCTCTTGTTAATGTTTTTCTTTACCCACTAAAGCAATATATAAAATGCCAAAGAAAATAAAAATGGCTAAAAAAAATTACACATAAAAATAAAACAAAGTATAGAAAATAAGCAAAGTGAAGAAAAGTTCAATAAATACAGTATGAGAAATTGCTGTGAAGTTAATGAAAAAGTTCAAGTACTAGAAACAACTCAGATAAAAAGTAAGTACAAGATAACCTGAGTGATATCCTCAAGTAAATATGACATATTTAAAGAAATTAATCAGGAATTAATGCCGGTAAAAAAAATGACAAAACAAATAAAAGAGCTTGTTAAAATTGAAAAAATCATGGGAGGCACCCAAGCAAGAATTAAGATACTTTAACATTGGGAGAAAATGCTGAAAATGGTAAACAACATTGAAAATATAATTGAAAATTTGAAAAAAATCATTAGAACTAATGAACAGTTAACTTTCTATAGTGACTGAAAAAAGCAAAACTATCCAGAGAATTGGACATGTAGAATCAGGTGTCAGACCTGGAATAAAGATCAGGACAGAGCAGTCTCAGGCTTACTGATATACCCCAAAATTTAGAAAATCAAAAAAAATCTGGTCGTGATATTCCAGGAAATCAGAGAAAACCTCTCATCATTAGCAAAAACTGGTAACAGTATAAATATAGAAGGTACCTGACTCTGATAACTATTTTGACAACAACCTAAATTTATCTATATTTTTACGTATACTATGTGTACACATTTGTGTGTGTGTGTGTGTGTGTATGTATTATTTTATTTATATATACTTTTATAGTAGACTGTTTTGAATACAACTGAAAGAGATTCCCAGGGACAGGAAAAAAAACATTTGTACATATTATAGTTACATATATTTTATATATTAGATATGCATATATCTTTTCCATACCTTTTCTTTACATTTGAATATAAAACTTCAGATAGGTTTTCAATACAATCAGTCTGGTTTTAGTACTTTTTTTAACAGAAATATGAAAACTATTTTTAAAATCATGCCCTAAGAGCCTAACTTGTAGCATAATATAGACATACTAAAAAATGCATTTTATTTCTATATTATGGCAAGTTAAGAGGTATATTAAAGAGGGGAGGGGTCTTGTTTAGTGGAGAGAGAAGAATTAGAAGTTAAAGGATGAGGGGAGAAGAGGAGGCAGCATTAAAGAGGTTGAGGATCACAGCCTTCAACTTTTAGAGCCCAGATGGAGAGCTATAAAGATCCTCTTGGGCCATCTAGGACAACCTCTCATTTAACAAATAGGGAAGCAGAGGCCCAGAAAGGCTAAGGAATCTGCCCATAGTCACACAGTTTGTGTGTCCAAATTGTTGACAGACAGTAATTGTTAGGATTTCAGAACAAGTTAGCAAAATTCTCAGGAGTTCTTGGGAATTCACAGTATTATTAATTATTCCATATTTTTTATAATAGTGTTTAAAAATAATGATTGACCAGTAATAATGAGTAGTGAATCATTTTTCTGTGATAGAATTGTGCTAAAAGTTTTAGAGGTTTTCTAAAAAAAAAAAAAATCCACAGAAAACCCAACCTGATATAATAATAAATGCATTGTCTTATCATTATGAACCAGTATGTTATAATAATGATTTAAAATATCTGTCAGTGAACTGAAATTTCTTAGTTTCCTTTCTTGAAATACTGTCAACATTCTTTATAGATTAAAAGTTGTTCAACCAATAATGAATGTTAATATATGTAGCATTTACAAAGAATTGTAGTGAATATTCGAACACTAGAATAGTCTTTGAAAACCAGCAAACCTTATTGAGTAGTATTCAGTGAACCGATCATATAGTTAGGTTAATAGCACTATATAGAATATACAAAACCATGTTGAAATTGCTAATTTAAGAATTTATTTATTTTAGAATACCACTCACAGGATTTGTATAAATTATATTATGCATATAAATTAATTAACATTTAATTTATTTGCGAGAATGACTCTCCATTGGAAGTAGACAGGGCCATAAACATACATTTATACTATGGCAACAGTTACAAGCAAGACTGATTAGATCATGAGTACTTTTCTCCAGTGTGCTCCTGTCTGAGTTCCTAGAAAAATCTACTTAAACTTTGACTCTTCATGTCAGCATTTTCTGCTCTTGCTTTTGACTAGGTGTCAGTTTATTACTTTGAAGTAGCAACATCTCTCTCTGTTGATTGTTAACCTTTAATTCTCACACAGGAGAATAATAAATTTTTCTCTCAAATTCTTGACTGATTTTTCTTGGGATTTGGAAGAAAATGCTGAACAGGAATTCTCATGTAGAAGTATTATACATGGGTAGTAATCATCAGAGGTAGGATTTGATTCCAGATTCTTTGACTCTAGAGCCACTACTCTTTAAAATTATTTTATCTCAATTAACAAGCACTTATTTTCTCTCTCTTTCCCTGCTCTCCACTTGAGAAGGAAAACAAAGAAAAAACAAAACCCTTGTGACAAATTTGTGTAGTCAAGCAAAACAAATCCCCACATTGGCCATGTCTAAAAATGTATGTCTCATTCTGTATCATTATCTTCATCAACCCTTTGAAATTGTGGCTTATCCTTACATTGATCAGAATGAAGTCTTTTAAAGTTTGTCCTCCATACAGTATTATATAAATTTGCCCTTCATCTATCAATTGGACTGGAACCATTGATGATATTTTACATAAGTATAACTTTGAATAGTGTGAATTTGGATATATGCAACTATTTCATGGGATCATTATTCCCAATAATTGAGATCTGTCTGTAAATTGTTTTTCTGGGTCAGCTCATTTCATTCTGTAACAGTTCATCTAAGTCTTCCCAGATTTCTTTGAAACTTTTCCTATTTGTCATTTCTTGTTGAACAATAATATTATAATAATATATGACTTTCAAATTTTAATTTAGCTTAATTTTTAGAAATGTTACATATTACTTTTAAAATTCAGTTTTATTTTGAGTTCCAAATTCATTCTTCCCCACTCATCCTTTACTGTTAAGAAAGGAAGAAATAGAAAACAAACATGAAGTCATACAAATAAATTTTCACATTAGCCATTACAAAAAACCCCCTCAAACCCAAGAAAATAAAGAGAAAAAATATTCTTCATTGTTCACTTTGAGTCCATCAGTTTTCCCTCTGCATGTGGATAACATTTTTTCCATTATGAATCCTTTGGAACTCTGGTGGTTCATTGTGTGAATTGGTTACTGTCATAGTTGGTCATCTTCACAATATTGCTGCCACTGTGCAATTTGTTCTCCTAGTTCTGCTCACTTTATTTTGCATCACTTCATATACATCTTCCCAGGTTTTTCTGAAACTATCTCTTTCATCATTTCTTGTAGCACAGAAGTATTCCATCTCATTCATACTTATTCAGCCATTCCCATGTTGGTAGTTCTGTCCTCAGTTTCTGAGAGATGCTTAAATATTTTTGTACATGTGGGGTCCTTTTCCTTTTGGTGTGATCACTAGAAGCCTAGTAGTGATATTACTTGCTCAAAGATATGCATAGTTTAGTAACTCTTGGGAATTAGATTCAAATTGTTTTCTAGAATTTCCACCAAGTATTAATGTGCCTGTTTTCCCCATAGCCCCTTCAGTATTTGCCATTCTTTTTTGGGTCAAATTTGCCAATTTGGTGTGAAGTGGAACCTCAGTTACTTTAGTGATGCGCAGAAATTTTTTTATAGATATTCATAGCTTGGATTTTTTTACCTTGAAAACTGCTCATTCATATCTTTTGACCATGTATCATTAACAGGTCTTAATCTGTTCTAATAGCTAAACTTCTAAAGGCTTCCTTCATTCAGAGTGGGATCACCAGGGCACCTAAAAAAGTGGAAACCTTCCCTTTGAGGACATGAAAAATATTGTTGTAGAGGCAAAATGAAAACTGTTCATCATTGGGGTCTGGAAATTTCATTTCTACAGTTTAAGTGGAAAAAAAAGGCATTTTGGCAATTGTGAGACTTTTTTTTGTTTAAATTTTCCAATGTTTTTGTTAAGAGTAAGGAATGTTTCTATGTTGGTGACATATCTAAATGTGTTATAAATAGTTCCCAGGTTGCATTCTTTAATTTCTAATTTAAAAGGATAATTTATAATTTCTGACCTGTAGATAAAGCAGGCTGCATCTTCAGAATCCCTTGTAATTATGTTGTTTCATATATTGGCCCTAAGCTGCTTTATTACTCCTCTGTCTTAGATTATACCAACCGTCAAGCTATGTGTACATATGCCCAAGTCTGTGCTTTGTACTATTGTTGGAAAAAAATTCATCGTTATTCCCTAGCTGTAAGTTGGTCTTCTTAGCCATAGTAAGATAATCTGATATTCTTGTCAGTTTAATCAGTCAATCAAGCTTTTATAGAGAGCACAACTCAAGGGTCAGATAGAATTGGGTTCAGGTTAAGCCCTCCTTGTCACATATTGCCTATTTATGTGATCCTATGCAAGTCACTTAACCTCATAGTGCTCTAGAAAGCTCTCTGTAAGTTATGGAGTAGGTGTTGATCTGTTTGGGTAGAGTTCTTTTCAGGGGTCTCCCCAAACTGATGAAATCACAGGTGTTATTAAGAAAAAAAAGTGTACCAGGCATTAAGTGCTGTAGATACAAATATCAGAGAAAGACAGACCCAGCCTTCAAGTCACTTATCTTTTACTAGGGAGATACAACAGATTTACAAGAAATAGACAGTTAATACACTGTGATTGGTGAGGACAATCACTAAGAACTATGGAAATCAAGAAAGGCTTATTGAAGGATAAAGAACTTGAGTTGAGCTTTGAAGAAGAGTTAAGAATTCTAGGAGGAGCAGGTAGTCAGGGTGAGCATTTTAGGTTTAGAAGCACCCTAACAAAAGTGCAAAGACAAGGAGGCCAGTTAGTTGACTTGGAAAGGTAAACTGGAGCCAGATTATGGAAACTCATTAATGCCAAACAGAGTTTATTGTTTACCCTAAAAGGCAATAGGGAGCCACTGAAGCTTCTTGAGCAGGAGAGTTATGTGGTCCAATAAAAGCTTTAGGAATATCAATTTGGCAACTACGTGGAGGATAGATTAGAGAAAGAAAAGACTGGACACGGGGAGATCAAGTTAGGAGGCTGTGATAGGACCATTATCCCCTAGGGTCCTTCCCCTCTCACATTCCTTGTTTTGAGCTACTTCCTCTCCCCCTAAAGGTGGCAAAACCTTCCATGGATTTATTTGACCCAAATGCTTTAAGTTTGAACTGATTGCTTCTTTTAAGTTGCTTCCTGGTGTCTCTTGGGCTTGGCTATATTGTTGTGGTTTCTTGATTACCTAAAGGCAAAAAAAGACTCACCTAAGTGGATGTCCTGAGGCCTTGTAAGTCACTATACCTCCCTGCTTGCTCAACTGACCAGATCTGTTTCTGTATATTGGAGGTTGGGGAATGCCTACCCTAGGTAAATGTTACAGTTTACTTGTTGAGTCTTTTTATTCCATGGCTGTTCTCCATTTGTTAACTATTGTTGTGACCAAGAGACGCATTTTGGCTCCACATCACACTTAAGCTACAGTGTACCAGCCTGAGTCAGGTCCACCAATTTCTGAACCTATTGTATGAAGAGAGGGATTAGGGCTGGATATGTAGATTTGTTCATCATTTGCACAGAGAAGATAGTTATATCTATGGGTGTTGATGCCATCACTGAGAGAGATATTGAGAGAAACTGAATATTGGGAAAGTATAAAGAAGCAGCTTGGTCAAAGATGAAATATGAAAAATAATTTCTTCTGCTCCTTTGCAGAGGTTGCAGTCCACAGGTATGGAACTTTGTACGTAATGTCAGATTTTTCGATGTATTGATTGGTTTTAATGATGTTTTTTCATTCTTGGGTATAAGTAATGCTCTTTGAGAGGGAGAAAGATAAGGAATGGGGGAAATCTGTGATATAAAACCAAAACTAATGAAAATCTTAAAAAAAAAATGAAGGCTATTTGGCTGGGCAAGCTTGTACGTAGCGAGGAAAGGAATAACTGGGTAAAGAGAAGTTGAAAATTGGAGGAAGTCGTTCATTGTGATCAAGAGGCAGATTGGTAGAGGGAATGAAGCAATTGGATCAAGGCCTCAGGTAGAGGGGGTTGGCCTTTGCAACAAGGCAGATCATCTTCCCTGAAACAGGAACAAAGGATGAAAAGATGAAGAATGATAGTGAGATGATTTGAGTAACTCATGATAGATGGAGGACCTTAGTGTTAGAGGTGAAATATTAGGTGAGGATATCTGGAGGTGGAGAGAGTTGTAGTTCATAGCCTGTAAAAGATAACTTTATACATATGTACATCCTTACATACTACACACATATGTGTGTATATCTATCTATTTTTCTAAATAAATGAATGAATGAATGAATAGGTGAATGAATTCCATAATGGGCAGTTCTATACCTTCAAGGGAGGAAAGGGAGTAAGGTGTGTACTGTGTACCAGCCACTCTGCTATATGCTTTTTTAAAATTTTTGATATTTTCTCCAATTACATGTAAAAACAATTTTTAACATTCCTTTTAAAATTTTGAGTTCCAAATTCTATCCCTTCTTTTTTCCCTCCTCCTTTGCTGAGACAGTAAGCAATCTGATACAGATTATACATGTATAATTATGTAAAACATTTCCACATAAGTCATTTTGTGGAAAAAAACTCAAAACAAAAAAGGAAAGAAAGTGGAAAATAGTATGCTTCAGTCTACATTCAGACATCATCGGTTCTTTCTCTAAAGGTGGATAGCATTATTCATCATGAATCTTTTGGGATTGGCTTACATCATTGTATTACTGAGAATAAATAAGTCATTCATAATTGTTCATCATAAACAGTATTGCTGTTACTGTGTACAGTGTTCTTCTGGTCCTGCCCACTACACTGTGTATCAGTTCATGTAAGTTTTCCAGGTTTTTCTGAAATCATTTTGCTCATCTTTTCTTATGGCATAACAGTATTCTATTCCAACCATAAACCACAACTTGTTCAGCCATTAACCAATTGATGGGCATCTCCACAATTTCAAGTGTTTTTTTTTTTAAACAAATAATATTGTATTTAATCCTCACAACAATTGTGTAAGGTAGGTGCTATTATTGTCCTCATTTTATGGTTGAGGAAACTGAGGCAAACAGAGGTTAAGTGATTTGCCCAAGGTTACACAGCTAGTCTGAGACTGTATCAGAACTCAGGTCATCCTGACTCCAGGTCTCTATCTGCTTCTCCAGCAGCTGACTCCAGCACAGTGCCTGTACATAGTAGGCTCTTAATAAATTTATTTAGTGACTATGTATTGAAAGTTTTATAGTTGGCATAGTGTTTTTCTCACACCCTTGTGAAGTAGGTAGTTGAAGCATTATAAATTCTTTTTATAATGGGTGAGGAAGCTGAGAGAATTGCATTGCTGGTAACAATTAGAACTGAAATTTTCACCCAAGTTTTCTGACTCCAAGTTCTGTGCTCTTGCCATTAATCTCACTACATACGGCCCACCTTTTGTTTGGTAGTCCTCATTTCTTACGCACAGGTGGTGCTTTGTCATTTATAGTTTACTCATTATTTAGTTGTTACATTTATCTTGTCTCTCTAATTCAGTTTTAAGGCCTTTGAGCACATGTACCATATTCTCTATTTCTTATTTCTGCATACCTTCTGTGTATACAGTAGGTTCTTAGCAAATACTTCATGAGGTATTGAATTGAAATTGACAGTTTAATTGAAGTGATTCATGTGGAGCATATTAGTCTTTGCATGATTTCTGATAGAATTAAAACATGAATTTTCAAACTCTGGATGACTGCTTTCAGTGCATATTTGAGTACAATGCAAAATTAAATTAGTTACATGTAACACGAACAAGAGACAAGGATGGATAAATCATACTTTTTTTTAAAAAAAATAGGAAGATAGGCTCATAGTTGTCACTCTCTTTTCCTTTCAGTAGTGTGGCATAGCAGAGCAATCAAAATAGAGAAATGCAGAGAACCTTCTTGTTTAGTGTGAAAACAGTTAAAAGTGATCTCTACTGATTTTTTTTTTAATAGTAAGTTTAAAATAATTGTCTAATGTTGAGGATAGGGGATCAAGATTGCCAGAGACCAAACATTTAAATTGAACTAATTTATTGATTATATGATGATAAAAGCAGCAGGAGATGTTTATGTCATTACTGTGCTTTGTAATGTGATGGGGGATTTTTGCATGAGTAGCATTCAGTCAACTAGAATTTATGGGACACTTCTGGCATAGGAAAATGGTTTCTGGCTTCACAGGATCAATGATGACAGAGGTGATGGAATAAATACTGTATGCAGAGTGAGATAAATATTTTTGGATATGGCCATTGAAGGAATTTGTTACAGAGGTTTTGTTTTCCTTTTTTACTTTATCAATGGGGAGGAGAAGCAAAAGGAGAGAAAATAAATGCTTGTTAACAAAAAAAATGGATAAAAGAAAAAATCTCTGGCTCAAAGGGCTTGAAAATTTGAAGAGGAAGTATGAAAGACATTTTTTTCTTACTATTTTAAAGAGCAGCTCCTGATTTTTAAGTTGATTTGTTGATTTATTTTTTAATTTTGATAATTCTACTAGCTTTTTGTTTAATTTTTATTTGTTTAATTTATTATTTAAATTTATATGTTCAGATATGTTCCAACTCATATTTTACTTTGGATTACATATTGTACTTTGAGCAATATTCACTTTCCATCCATTTTGTTTTTTCCGTCTGGATGATTAGACTAATTTTTTTTTTTTTGCAAGAGACTTTTGTGTTTTTCAGGGGCTTGAAGCAATTAATGTATGCTATTATTTGCAGTTAAGGCCATTTGGAAAGTTTCTGTGTTGGTAGGAAATCCTACATGAGCTTCTATGTAGTAATTTGTACATCATAAATATATTTATAAATGTATAGTGTTGAGTGTCTGCTTTCAACTATGGCCCTGGGTTATATCAGCACCAAGATGAGATGCGGGTTCCTGGAACATAGAGTTTCTTGGGCTGTTGGACCAAGGACTCTTAGCGCCTTGGATGAGCTTTCTTTGGCAACATAAATGTCTACTGATTTTGGTGTTTTACATATGTATATTAAGGCATGCTGTTTGTAGAGAGCAGTGGAGTAATGTGCAGAAAAATCGTTTTTCATGTTAAAAGGTTAAAATTATGCACTGTTGAGGGTTTTTTTTTTTTTGGATCTTTTTTAATTGTGTTGGGTTGTGAAAAATCAATGATTATATTTCTACTTCTGAACTTGGAGCAAAGAAAGTCTTGGTTTTAAAACATGGCAATGGAATGGGTTAAAATCGGAAGAGCCAGAACCTTCAGTTTGCTTGCGCTTTTAAGGCCAGGCTCTTGCAAAGGAAATTTCTGGAGCAAGGATTCTCTCTTTTAAAATCTTGAAACCTCTTTCACTTGCTCCATTTTTACTTTTCAATCTTCTGAGATTTTGTAAAGGTTTTCGATAAGAAATCATTATTTGTTGTGTATATTATAGGTACGTTTTTTTCTTATGAAGATTGGCTTGTTGGGAATAGTGAATCTTCAACACTGGAGTTTTTGGGGGTTTTGATGACCCCAGTCAGTGTTGTTTAAAGGGTATATGGATTTCCAGCGTTTGGCCTTCTTATTAGTTCAAAATTGACGTTAAATACTTAAAACAGAATTGGTGTTAAAATAGGACTTTCATTGGCATTTTTAATAATTACTTCCAGGTTGAAGTTTATTTCTCTAGGGTTTGCTAAGAACATTCATCTTACAGATAACATTTTTTTCTTTTGAAGAAGGGGTTAGTATGTAGTTAGCTAAGAAATTGTTTAGTCAGTCATTTTGCAGTTATTAATAAGCATCTCCTATGTGCCAGCACTTTGCTAAGCTCACTTCAAGCACATTGCTGGATAGTGTGGAATGTACTGGAATTAGAAAGATTAAAAACAAAGTAGTCCCTCAAGGAGCTTACAGTTTGGGAGTGGGAGTTGGTTTATGATAAAAATCATTTCATCATAAAAGTGTTTAATTTTTTTCTTGTATATTAACACTTTAAACTGTATGTAAACTGTATGCAAAGGGATCCTAATTACAAATTAGTTTAACTATTCATCTGAGTTGTATCAGTAGGATTTTTCTTGGAAAATCTTGGGGCTTATATCTACCTGTGATGACTTTGTATAATGTTGACAGTTCTTCCACTAGTCTCAACTGCAAATAGCTAGGATAAGCAGGAGTTATAATCTTCCTCCAAATTATCCTTTTTATCTTGAGGGCACTATTCGTCTTTCCAGAGACATCCTTAAATCTGCTCTCAGCTTCATCCCCCATATCCAATCAATTGCTAAGTCCTGTAGCTTCTACCTACACAACATTTTGAGCATTTATCTCTTTTCTACTTACACAGCCATTACCCCAACTCTGGTTTATGCCCCTGTCATTTCTTAATAGATGCTCCTTTAGATGTGTGTTTCCTAAGGAGAATCCCAGCTTCATTCCCTCTTTTTTCTAATCTATTTTTTAAACAATTTCCAGAATAATCTTTCACAGATATGATTTTGTTACTTCTCTGTTTAAAAATGTTCAGAGGATTCATATTACTTTTAGGTGAATTATAAACTCCTAGGTGCCTAGCATTTAAAGTTTTCTGCAATTTAGCTCTAACTTAACCCTTGCAGACTTCTCACATTACTACCTTCAAGTGTTTTTCATTCCAGTCAGTGGTCTGCTTATTGTTTTCCAGACTTGACAGTATATCTCCTATATCTGTGCCTTCATACAAGTTGTCTTTCCAAGTCCTATAAGAGTGGGGGATTAAACCCAAATAGTAAAGGATCTTTGTGGGCAGCATTTTGACTTAAAAGCCAAAAAAATAGAAAACCCAAAAATAATATTATGTTGCATTGTATTTTTGCTTACCTTGTTAAACATTTCCCACTATGTTTTGACTTAGTTCTGGCCATATTCTGGGGTTTTAGACCCATGGGCTGTGATTTTGACACCTCTGCCTTAGAATATATTTCTTACCTTTACTTTTTAGAATCCTTTTTTCAAGGCTCAGGTAAGGTACCAGCACCTGTGTGAATGAACCACCATTCTTTAGTGCTCTCTTCTTCCATATGCTGTATTATATCTACTTGAATTGATTATTAATTTGTGAAATTATAAAATAGGGGCAGGCATGTCAAGTTCTTTGGGTACTCACTAGGAAAAACCAGGATTGGTAGGGGTGGGGCAGAAAACAGGTTAGGAGGGCAAAAAGCCGGTTAGGAGGGCAAAAAGCCCAGAAAGGCAGAGACAAAGCTGCAAAAAGTGGTAGAGACAGATGGTGCTATGGAAACAGGGAATGGGATGGGGAAGGAAGGCAGGTGGGTAGTGTTGGGAAGAGGATGGGGAGAGAGAGAAAGGCAAAATATCATTCACTTAACCGTGGTTTAGAATTGGAAGTACTAGGCAGCATTGGCCCAGTGGAGAGGTAAGAGTGCTGGGGTGAGAGAAAGAAGAGTTTGAAGTCTCCTTTTTATAGAGTTTTTTGAGGTAGAGGATATGCCACCTTGGGCTTAGTTCAGTAAATATCCAAGTCATCGGTAAAATTTCAAAATTGTCATGTCAAAGTTACCAGCACCTTTTTGATGTTCTGCTGGTTTGGAGCTATGGAGTTCGGGATTTTGTCTGGAATTTGCATATCATGGGACCAAAACCTTCACTAGCAGCTCCAGATGGTTTTCCTTGATTTGGCACATATTACTAGGATGTGAATTTTAGTTAGCAAATAATACAATTTATAAATTATGCTCCTTTGATCTTTGGGACAGTTTCTATGTGACTCCCAGGTTCCTCTTTGCAATGTTTTTTCCTGCTATTGCTCCTTTTTGCTGGCTACTTATAAACTTAATATGTTGACTAGAAGGGAAGGTGTAGTCAGGGGGACCAGAACAAGATATAGTTTTTAACAAACTACTTCTCTGTAGTTTCATATAGAAATGGAAGCTATTTGCTGTAGGGTCTGTTTTTCATTTTTGCCTTTGCATTCCCAGCACATTGCACATCCTGTACCACTTAGAACTTGATGTGATCTTGGATAATTCATTTCACTTCTCTGTGTCCCATATCATTCATCTAGAAAATGGAAGAGTTGGATGATCCTTTTCAGTGTTAAAATTCTGCGTACAAGGTACTGTTCTGAGCAAGGGTTTGAGAATCTAGTGTCACTTGTAAAACTTGATTATATGTTCAGTTGCTTTTGAAAATTCAATTTAAGAATTTATTTAATTTAAGAAGAGAAAAACTGACTTACAAAATGAATTCTCCAATTTTTTTTTTTAGTGCAGCACTTAGCTGTATAACTGGCCAAATTACTTAACATCTTTGTGTCTGAGTTTCCTCATTTATAGAATGGAAATGATACCTAAAGAATTTACCCCAGAGGATTGTTATCAGGCTCAAATAAGATAATATATTTGCAAATTATACTTGCATACCTCAAAGCACTATATTTTATTTTTGTGTCTATAAAACAAGAAAAAATTATAGGTAATTTTGAAATGTCCAGAAGTAGATTATCCTAGTGGATGTCAATCAACTAGCATTTACTAAATACTTACTATATGCCAGGTACTCTGCCTTCATAAATATGATAGTACTTGAAAATGAATATTTTGTCATTTTTTGGTGAACATAATACAAAATTTCAAAATCTGTGGCTGGCAGTAATCTTAGTGTTAGTATTTTATGCATATAAATTATTCCAAGCAAAAGGATATTCTGATAGAATTTTTTTCTTAAATATATATTTGTATCAGACAACTTATTTGTCATTACTCTCACCCTACCTTTACAGTTTTTCCTGGGTGAATACATACAATGGATGGCATTCTATATACTATATATTCTAATACATGTTAGGGGAAATTTTTTTATCCTGGACACCTTTTACTTGAAATAATGAGACTAATATTGAGATTATTGCCAGCTATAAATTTTGAAAATTTCTTAATATGTTCACCAAGAATGAGGAAATAGTTATTTTCAAGTTTTACCTACTGAAGTTATGATGGCATTGTACCTGGAGTAGATGCATAATAAATACTAATTTGACCAACTGACATCTCTTAGGATTATCCCCTCTGATTGGATGACTTCTCCTAGAACCTCCATTTAAGGATGGTGCTTAGGCCAGCTATTTCTTAATTTCTCCCCAGGCTATAGTTCTAACTCCTCTGTAATATATCCCATTTCTAGATACCCTCCTACCCCCCCTTTCAGGTTCTTTTTATGTATTATCTTCCTTCATTAGAATAGAAAATGTTTATGCACAGGAATTATTTTTCATTTTGCTTGTATTTGTATTCCAGTACTTAATACCAGTTGGCACATAGTATGTACCTATTAAATGCTTGTTGACTGATTTATTGCTGTGTAAGTACAGCAGAAATAAATCTACTTCTGGCAGTTGTAAGTATCAGCATCTAAAGATCATTTATTTGTTCCTTAATTAATTAGAAATATCCTATTTCTTATTAGCATTTTTATAAAGGCTTACTTTCAGACTGAAAACAAACCAAAAAGAAAAACCCCAAAGATCCAATGAAGAAGAGGCTGAGTATGTCAACACACAATTCTTTATTGGCTTTTGGAAAGTCTTGTTTCCTGAAACTGCCTCTTATTGGATTTATGAATTTTGAGACCTGTAATTATAGTATGTATATACCTAAACTTTGATGCTGTCAGATGTTTTGATTTTAGATTTTTAAATTTTTTTAATTCATTTATTTTTAGTTTTCAACATTTAATTCCACAAGATTTTGAGTTCCAGATTTTCTCCTCATCTCTCCCCCCTACCCCAGGATGGCATGTATTATGATTATCCCTTTCCCCATCTGCCCTCCCTTCTGTTACTACCCTTCTCTTATCCCCTTCCCCTCTATTTTCTTGTAGATTTCTATACCCCATTGCCTACATGTCTTATTTCCCAGCTGCATGTAAAAACAATTTTTAACATTCCTTTTTAAAACTTTGAGTTCCATATTCTCTCTCTTTCTTCCTCCCCACCCACCCCCATTGAGAAGGCAAACAATTTGATAGACGTTATACATGCGTAGTCATGCATAATACTTGCATGTTGTGAAAGACTAACTATATTTCCCTCCAGCCTTTTCTATTCCCCATTTATTCTCTTCTCTCTTTTGACCCTGTCCCTCCTTGAAAATGTTTGTACCCTCTCCTCCCATTTGCCCCCTTTCTTCTGTCATGCCCCCTCTTATCCCTTTCCTCTCTAGTATGATAGATTTTCATACCTAGTTGAGTGTTTATGTTATTTCCTCCATAAGTCAAATCTGATGAGAGTAAGGTTCACTTATTTCCACTCACCTTCTCCCTCTTCCCCTCCATTGTAAAAGCTTTTTCTTGCCCCTTTTATGTGGGATAATTTGTCCCTTTCTATTTCTCCCTTTCTCCTTCTCCCAGTATATTCCTCTCTCACCCCTTAATTTAATTTTTTACATATCATCCCTTCATATTCAACTCACCCTGTGCCCTGTCTATGTACATATATTCCTCTTTCCAGGTACCCTAATACTGAGAAAACTCTCAAGGGTTACAAAGGTTGTCTTTCCATGTAGGAAGGTAAATAGTTCAAATTTAGTAAGTCCCTTATGATTTCTCTTTCCTTTTTATGCTTCTCTTGATTCTTGTATTTGGGGTCAGATTTTCTATTCAGCTCTGATCTTTTCATTAAGAATGATTAAAAGTCCTCTCTTTTCATGGAATGTCCATTTTTTTCCCTTGAAGTATTATACTCAGTTTTGCTGGGTAGGTGATTCTTGGTTTTAATCCTGTCTCCTTTGACCTCTGAATATCATATTCTAAGCCCTCCAGTACTTTCATGTAGAAGGTGCTAGATATTATGCTATCCTAATTGTGTTTCCACAGTCCTCAAATTGTTTCTGTCTGGCTGTTTGCAATATTTTCTCCTTGATCTGGGAACTCTGGAATTTGGCTATAATATTCCTAGGAGTTTTCCTTTTGGGATCTCTTTCAGGAGGTGATTGGTGGATTATTTTTATTTTGCCTTCTGTTTCTAGAATATCAGGGCAATTTTCTTTGATAATTTCTTCAGAAATGATGTTTAGATTCTTTTTTTGATCATAGCATTCAGGTAGTCCAATAAGTTTTTAGATATCTCTCCTGGATGTATTTTCTAGGTCAGTTTTTTTAAAATGTATAATTTGTTTATTTTTTAGTTCTCAACATTCACTTCCACAAGGATTTGAATTCAAAATTTTCTCCCCATCTCTCTCCACTGCCTACCCCAGCAAAACATGTATGCCATCCACCCCTTCCTTCAGTCTGTCTTCCTTTCTGTTACCCATCCTTCTTCCATTCCTCTTCCCTTCTATTTTCCTGTGGGACAAAATAGATTTCTTTGCTCCTTTGCCTGTATATCTTAATTTCCACTTGCATGCTAAAACAATTTTTGACATTCTTAAAGCTTCGAGCTTCATATTCTCCTCCCCCCCCTCCCCCCCCCATTGAGATAACAAGCAATTCTGTATAGGTCATGCATGTGTAACAATGCAAAGCACTTCCATAATAGTTATTTTGTATAACACTAACCACATTACCCTCTGTCCTATCCTGCCCTTCATTTATTCTGTTCTATCCCTTGACCTATCCTTCCATAATAGTGTTTGCTTCTGATTATCCCTTTCCCCAATTTGCTGTCCCTTCTCTTATCTTCCCTTTCCTATCCCCTTTTCCCTTGCCTACCTGCGGGGTAAAGTAGATTTCCATATCCAATTGAGTGTGTGTTATTCCCTCCTGAAACCAAATTCCATGAGAATAAGGCTCGCTTGTTTCCTTTCATCTTGCCCCTCTTCCCCTCCATTGTAAAAGCTCTTTCTTCCCTCTTTTATGTGAAATGATTTGCTACATTCTACCTCTTCCTTTCTCTTACTCCTAGTACACTGCATTCAACAGTAAATTTTATTTTTTTAGGTATTCTCCCTTCATATTCAGCTCAGTCTGTGCCTTCTGTCTGTGTATGTGTGTGTGTGTGTGTGTGTGTGTGTATACACACACACATGCACCCATGTACATATACAAACCTATACATATATAATGTAGAAATATGTACATACCCATACACACCTACACATATATACATGCACATACATACACACATACATATATACACACATATACATACACACACATATATGTGGGTAGATACACACACACACTCATACACACACATATATATTCCCTCTAACTACCCTAATACTGAAAAAAAGTCTCATGAGTTACAAATAACATCTTTCCATGTAGGAATGTAAACAGTTCAACTTTAATGAGTTCCATAAGGCTTCTCTTTCCTGTTTACCTTTTCATGTTTCTCTTGATTCTTGTGTTGACAATTAAATTTTCTATTCAGCTCTGGTCTTTTCAGCAAGAATGCTTGGAAGTCCTCTATTTCATTGAAATTCTGTTTTTTCTCTTGAAGTATTATACTCAGATGAAGTTTTGCTGGTTAGGTGATACTTGGTTTTACTCCTATCTCCTTTGACCTGTGGAATATCATATTCCAAACCCTTTGATTCCTTAGAGTAGAAGCTGCTAAATCCTGTATTATCCTGATTGTATTTCCACCAAACTTGAATTATTTCTTTCTGGCTGCTTGTAATATTTTCTCCTTGACCTGGGAACTCTGGAATTTGGCTACAACATTCCTAGGAGTTTTTCTTTTTGGATCTCTTTCAAGATGTGATTGGTGAATTCTTTCAATATTTATTTTACCCTCTGGTTCTAGAATATCAGGGCAGTTTTCCTTGATAATTTCTTGGAAAATGATGTCTAGGCTCTTTTTTTTGATCATGGTTTTCAGGTAGACCAATAATTTTAAAATTATTCTCCTGGATGTATTTTCCAGATCAGTTGCTTTTCCAGTGAGATATTTCACATTGTCTTCTATTTTTTCATTCTTCTGGTTTTGTTTTGTAATTTCTTGGTTTCTCATAAAATCCTTACCTTCTATCTGCTCCATTCTAATTTTTAAAGAACAATTTTCTTCAGTGAACTTATGAACCTCCTTTTCCATTTGGCTAATTCCACTTTTTAAAATCCCCTCATTGGCTTTTTGGACCTCTTTTGCCATTTGAGTTAGTCTATTTTTAAAGGTGTTATTTTCTTCAGCATTTTTTGGGGTCTCCTTTAGCAAGCTGTTGACTCTCTTTTCATGATTTTCTTGCATCACTCTCATTTCTCTTCCCAATTTTTCCTCCACCTCTCTTACTTGATTTTCAAAATCCTTTTTGAGCTCTTCCATGGCCTGAGACTATTGCATATTTTTTTTGGAGGTTTTATGGTATGCTTTGTTCTTCCTCATCCAAAAGGGTGGAAGTAAATACCTTTTTGTCAAGAAAGTAGCCTTCTGTAGTCTTTTTTGCCCCCCTTTTTTGAGCATTTTCCCAGCCTTGGGAAAAGGACTTTTGAGTCCTTTGTCAAGTGGAGGTTATACTCTAGGGACCTGTAAGTTCTCAGTTCCTCCAAGGTGGTACCATCAAGGCAGAGAAGTTTACTCCTCTCCTGGCCTGTGCTCTGGTCTGGGAGCAACCAGGATCTGTGAGTAGTATTCCCTCTCCTGAACTTCCACTAGCTTCACCATGCCAGTGCTTGTTCTCACCCCAGGACCGCCACTCAGGACTGAGACCCGGATGGGCTGCTCAATTCCCCCAAGGTCTTTAGACTGAGGGCTCCAGAAATGGATGCTGCTGCCCTGGGGGCTGGAGCCTCTCCTCTCACCCAGGTGAAAGAGCTTTCTTACTGACCTTTAAAGCTGTCTTTGGTGTTTGTGGGTTGAGAAATCTGGGAACGGCAGCTGCTACCTGTGATATCGCGCCCTCAAACCTGCTCCAGTCTTGTGCCTGCCATGTGACCCAGGCTTGGCTGTGCTTTGCTCCAAGCCCAGTGTGATAGACCCTTCCTGTCAGCCTTCCAAGCTGTCTTGGGCTGGAAATCTCTTTCACTCTGTTGTTTTGTGGCTTTTGCTGCTCTAGAATTTGCTTAAAGTTATTTTTTGCAGGTATTTTATGGGTTATGCAGGGAGAGCTACAGCAGGTCAGTCTTTCTGTTCTGCCATCTTTTCTCCACCCCCCAGGTCAATTGTTTTTTCAATGAGATATTTCACATTGTCTTCTATTTTTTCTTTCTTTTGGTTTTGTTTTGTAATTTCTTGATTTTCCATAATGTCATTAACTTTCACCTGCTCCATTCCAGTTTTGAAGTTGTTTTCTTTAGTGAGCTTTTGGCCTTCCTTTTCCATTTGGACAATTCTACTTTTTAAGGCATTCTTCTCCTAATTGGCTTTTTGGACCTCTTTTGCCATTTGTATTAGTCTGTTTTTTTAAGGTGGTGTTTCCTTCAACATTTTGTGGCTTCCCTTTAGCAAACCTTTGATTCGTTTTTCATGATTTTCTTGCATCACTCTCATTTTTCTTCCCATTTTTCCCCTGCTTTTCTTGATTTTCAAAATCCTTTTTGAGCTCTTCCATGGCCTGAGGCCAATTCATATTTTTCTTGGAGACTTTGGATGTAGGAGCTTTGGCCTTGTTGTTGTCTTCTTCTGGTTGTATGTTTTGATCATCCTTGTCGCCAGAGTAAAATTCCATGATCTGATTTTTTTTTCTGTTGTTTGCTCATTTCCCCAGCCAATTACTTGACCTTTGAGCTCTTTGTCATTGTAGTTTTCTGGTTCCAGTGGGGAGTGAAGTGGGTAGTGGTGGTGATGGTGGTGGTGGAGGTGGTAGTACTTTCCCTAGCTTTAGGGGTTTTGTGCAGCTGTTTTCTGAAATACTTCTAGGGACCTGCAAATTTTCTGCTATTCCAAGGTTCTGTGATCAAAGGAGAGGTGTTTTACTCCTCTCCTAGTCTGTGCTCTGGTCTGTGAGTGACCTCAAGCACTCTTTTCTGCCTTGGAACTGTGAGGAAGCTTGCCTCTCCACCACTGCCACAAGCTCTACCATGCCAGCATTCCTTCTCGCCCTAGGACCACCACCCAGGACTGGGACCCAATCCAAGCAGGGGAAAGGAAGAGACTAGAGCCTTAGTGCTGGCAAAGAGATCCTTGAAATCCTGCTCTCATCAGTTGCTTAGTCCCCCCACAATCTGTGGAGCTAGAGTACTAGAAAAACCCACAGCTGCTGTGGGCTCTGCTGCCTCCTCCACGATACTGTCTCACACAGATGTGATAGGCTTTTCCCATTGACCTTCCAAGTTGTCCTTGGTGTTTTGGAATTGAGAAATCTGGAAGCTGC
This sequence comes from Notamacropus eugenii, assembly GCF_028372415.1. NCBI lineage: Eukaryota > Metazoa > Chordata > Mammalia > Diprotodontia > Macropodidae > Notamacropus > Notamacropus eugenii. The sequence goes on along the minus strand of NC_092877.1, from coordinate 150,572,887 downwards.
CACAGTCCCTGGAGGCTTGCTCAGGCCCCGTCTGTGCTGGCCCAGCCCATGCTGAACTGTGCTCCTCTCCCAGCCAGGCATGATAGATGCTTCCTATTGACCTTCTAGGCTGTCTTGGGCTAGAGATTTGCTTTACTCCATCATTCTGTGGATTCTGCAACTCCAGAATTTGTTCAGAGTCATTTTTTACAGATATTTGGAGGGGTTTGGGGAGAGCTCAAGCAAATCCCTTGGCCATCTTGGCTCTGCCCCCTACTGTTCATTTTATTAAATTGTATCAAAAGTTAGTGTACTACATTGGGGAATGGTTAAACAAATTGCAGTGCATACAAGTAATGGAATATTATAGTGCCATAACATACATCAAGTGTAAGAAGCTTGGAAAAATTTACATAAATTGATTCAAAGTAAGGTAAACAGATCCTGGAAAACAATATACCCACTAGCTTTATCAATGCAGAGAGAAAAATAACCATGAAACAATTAGATTAATGTTGTAAATTTATTTAAAAAACCCAACTAAGAGCCTACCTCTTTACCGTTTGCAGTATAGAGGTAGAAGAGCAGAGGATAAGTAGATGTGGAGCCTTGCATATAAAATCAGATTTTTTTGAACTTTTGATTAATTTTACTGATTTACCTCTCCCCCCAATCCCAATTAAATTGTTGGTTTTAAGGGATGGTTTTCTAGTGGGAGATGAGAAAATTACAGGGAAATCTAGATGATATTACAATAAAAGATGATAAAGCTATTAAATGAAAAAAATCTGAAATAAGTTATATACCCCAAAGACGATAAATTTTGTAAGCTTTTTTTTTAAAGTTAGTTCAGGGTTAGCAATTCCGTAGGACAGAATTTTGCCTTATGCATAGTATATACATAATAGATATTTGGTGGTTTTTCCACAGTGGAAATACCTCAGCAATTCTGAATTTTAGCTTTTTTTTTCCTTTGGGAACTGTGGTGTGGCTACTTTTTTAAAGATTATGTTATGAATAACTGAAAAACTATTAGTGAAATTTTTTGATTTTAACTTACTTCAGTAGAAAGTAAGAACTTTTAGTTTTTTTAAAATATCAACCAAGAATGGATTGTCAAAACTCAAAAAAAGTCCTTAGGTGTTCAAAGCCCTGCTTTAATTTTTAAATTCTTTTTTAATTGCCAACTTAAGAATCATGAGTAAGTATAAATATTTCCACATATAAGGAACAAAAAGTGTTTTACATGAAACCATGTACTTTTATTAAACATTATGTATTAAATTTAAGTGGTAACAATTTCTTGTAATTTTTTTCTTCTGTGTATTTTTAATGCTTTATTGATTACCCTTTTTTGGGTGGCACATCTTTCATTAAGTATTAATCAAGCCTCCTACTATTCAAGTTCTCCCTTCCGACAAATAAATATAGGTTGGTCATGGTTAAGAATGTATTCTATCTTTACATCTCTAGTCTTATCCGCTGTCTGCCAAGAGTTTAAACTTTGTTCTTACAGTGTTCTCCAGAACTGTCACTGCTGTTGCTTCCTTCATGTTCAATAATAGCTCACATCTTATTCTTCTCAAAATGATGGCATTTTATCTGGTTAAAAGTTAGAACTCATGTTGCATTGGTGAATTTGTTTTTATTTTCATTTGTTTTTGTTAAACCTTGACTGATAACTTCTTGAAATCCATGCTTTCCTAAGTAGTTCTTTGCTATGTGGTTATCAATTGCTAAAGGTAATCAAGGCTAAAATGAAGTAGTGGAGGAATGGAAATTGAAGCGGGGGTGGGGAATTAGACAATATTTTCACTGGGAAATTTTTTTTAAAGCATAATTTCTGTGGTGGAGTATTGACGATTGAGAAAGTAATTAAAAAAACCACATTCCTTCTTTCAACCCCTCAGTCTCCCTTCCGCCCTACCCCCACAGGGATCTAGGTATAAAATTTGTTTGTTCAGTATCTCACTTGTAAAGTTGAATAGTACTCACTTGTAACTATGAGTGAATTAAAAATAATGCTAAGTAACTTGTAACAGTGTTATAGAAATATTTGATTAATAAAATAAAGATCAGTTAACCTTTTTTCAAGTGGCTTACCAAAAGTGGGTTCATTTATTTACTGTTCAATTTTATATGCTAGTAATACTTTTTTAATGTAAAGGTATTATAATATATCTTAATTGTCATCCTGTGTAAATGAAATGGGATTTAAAAAATGTTCTAGGACTTTCACCCTTAAAGTAAAATAAAATGGAGATCTTGTTTTTAGATTTTAGAACCTTGCCTGACCTGGAGAGGAATGGATTCTACCAAGAGCCTTGAAGTTTTGGACTCCTGTAAAAACTGCTTTTAGGGCAAGTCCTAAACACAATACTCTGTGACTGAATTCTTCAAATCTTTCCCTGTTTATCACCCTGAAATTCTGGGTGGCAGCTGAATTCTTCTATTTCTGTTGCCTCCTATAGTTAGAATATGAAATTTTTAAGAGCAGGGGCTATCTTGTACCTAGCCATGTGCCACAGTGAATAGCTTTCTGGACTTGGACTTAGGAAAACCAGTATTTAAATCCTGCCTCAGACACTTATTGGCTGTGTATTCATTTAAACAAGGGAATTGGCTTCCATGACCTCTAAAGTCCCTTCCAGCTCCAAATCTAAATGCTTTGATTCTGTTTGTATTCCTACCACACAGTTCTTGGCAAAATAGTAAGCACCTAAATGCTTTTCATTTTAATCTGTTCTTGCTATTCCTTACATATGACATTCCATTTTCTGTCTCCATGCTTTTGCACAGGCAGTTTTCCATGTCTGGACTGTACTTCTTTTATACCTTTGTAGCTTAGTATCCTTCAGAGTTTATCTCATTTGCTACCTCTTACATAACGCTGTTCATAATTCCTTCCCCCCATTACCAGATTTTGTTGGTATATACTTGTACACATCTCACCTTACAGAATATAAACTTCTTGAGGGTCAGGACTATTTTGTTTATGTCTTTGTATCCTCATTCCCTAGGATAGTTCCTGGCAACCTAGTAGGTTTTTAATAAATGTTTTCAATTGATTTTTCATATGATCATACCTGGAGATTCTCAGTGCATAATGATTTTTTTGGGGTAGGGGAGAAGTTTGTAAAACTTTTCTAAGCCATCCTCCTTCCCAGGGTCATCTTGATTTACTTTTTTTTGGCTTGAATAATGTATTGCAACAATCAGTTCCTGGAGGCAAGAAGAAATGGAGCCACAAGGCAAATTTTAACAAAGCTGGTATAGTAAAAGAGCTTCTTGACTATAGGTTGAAAGTACCTGAGTAATCCCAGAATACTTAGCTGCACTGAAAAAAGATGCAAGATAACTCTTGAAGTAATTGATACATTTCTTTTTGTACCATTAATTGGATTATCATTATAAATGCCATTCACTTTTTTTATGCCAGAATTTGTATATATTCCATGGTTTGGCAACCCTTCTGATAGAGTAGTGTCCATTTTTACTAGGTATCCCCTGTTGGCATTTAAAAAACTGATTTTTTGGGGTTATTTTTCTTTTTAGCCTATTTGAGATTAAAGACAACAGTATCATACTTAGTATTTGCATATAATTTAAAATTCATTAGTGTTGATATATGAACATTTAGTAAAGATTAAGTTTGGGAGAAAATCATTCCTTCAGAAATTGATCCTAAACTTTTTGCCCTAATATAGATTAGCTTTACTTCACAGATTTCATGAGAAAAATTTCTTAGAAATTGCTATGAAATTGTTACAGTTTCTTGCATTTGCCTTGGTGTTATCATGCTGTCAAGTATTTTTGGTTACAAATGAGAAACAGTACAGTATTAATGGCTTGAGCACCAGCCTGGGAGCCAGGAAGATGTTGGTTTAAGTCCCATTTCTTACATATACTGACTGTGATTGACTTAACCAACCTTAAAGAGCTCTAGGTTGCAGAGGGGATGCTGACCTGAGTTGGTAGAATTAGCTTTGTAGAATTCTCTTAGCTGAGAATTCTCTGTACCAGTGAATTCACAGGGTCTAGTCCCCATCCTTAATTCTAGATATTTCCAGTAATTGTAGCATATTGCAAGAGCTGTTCATGTTTAGAGTGTTAGGGACCTCTTTGGCAATCTGGTGAACCCTGTGGGCCTCTACTCAGTATAATTAATGTTTTCAAATGCATAAAATAAAATACTTAATGTTACAAAGAGAATCAATTAAATAGGAATGCAGTAAACAAAATATTAAAAAGAACAAATTTGCAGACCCAAGTGAGTCAACTCTTTTCACTAATTTTTGTTGTTGTTGCAGTGTTCCTTTTTATTTCCATGGTCTCTGACCTTCATTATTTCTCCTTTGCATTAATTTAACCAGTGTCCTTAGCTCTATTCTTTCAACCTTTCCCCTCCTTCAGTTTTTCACGTGTTTTGCTGTGTTTAATTAAAAAAAGTTTGTTGATAACCTTATGTTTTTATACTATACTCATTTGTGACTATAATCACCTTCTCCAAGCCTTCTCTTGTTAAAAAGAACAAAACACTTAAGTAAAGCTCACTGAAAAAGTGGCCGACAGCGTCTGCAACATTTTTTATATGTAGTCCCTTACTTTTCCAATGGAAAGAAGGAGGGAACTTTCCTAACTCTTTTTTGGCTGCCATATTAATCTTCCTAAAGCTTGAATGGCAATCATCTCCCCTCTTCTCCCTTCCTCGTTACATCCTAGAAAGCCTACCAGCACTTCACACTCAACAATTCAGCAATGGACAGACTTTGAAAAAAACTCATGTTTTTTTACATTCTTTTTTTTTTAACTTTGAGTTCCAAATTCCCTCTCCCTCCAGCCTCTCTTCCTGCCATTGAGAAAGCAAGCAATATTATATCCATTATACATGTGAAGTCCTGCAAAACATATTTTCATATTATCCATGTTGCCAAGAAAAATGAAGTGAAAACAGTATGCTTGAATCTTCCACTTAGAGTTCATCATTTCTCTCTCTGGAGGTAAATAGCATTTTTCATTGGGAGTCCTTTGGAATTATCTTGGATATTTGTATTAATCAGAGTAGTTTGGTATTGTTGATTATCCTTATTGCTGTTAACAGTGTACAATTTTCTCCTTATTTGGCTCACTGCACTTTCCATCAGTTCATACAAGTCTTCTTGAGTTTTTCTGAAACCATCCACTTCATCATTTTTTACAGCACAATAGTATTCCATTACAATCATATACCACAACTTGTTCAGCCAGTTCTCAATTGATATATACCTCTTCAATTTCCAATTCTTTGCCACCATATAAAAGACTCATTAATATTTTTGTACATGTAGATGCTTTTCCTTTGATCTCTTTGGTATACAGACCTCCTAATGGTATTGCTGTATCAGAATATGCACAATTTTATAGACCTTTGGGCACAGTTCCAAATTGTTCTCCAGAATGATTGGACCAGTTCACAATATCACCATTAGTGTCCCCATTTTTCTACATACCCTCCAGCATTTGTCATTTTCCTTTTCTGTCATGTTAACCAATCTGATAGGTGTGAGGTGGTACGTCTGAGTTGTTTTAATTTACGTTTCTTTAATTATTAGTGATTTAGAGCATTTTTTATGTGACTTGACATCTTTGATTTTTTTTCATCTGAAAACTGCCTGTTCATATCCTTTGTTAAGGGGGAGATGGCTCTTATTTTTTTTATAAATTTGACCCAACTCCCTATATATTTGAGATACGAGGCCTTTATCAGAGAAACTTGCTGTTAAATTGTTTTTCCAGTTTGCTGCTTTCCTTTTAATCTTGACTACATTGGTTTTGTTTGTAAAAACTTTAAAATTTCATGTTATCAAAGTTATCCCTTTTAACCCCCCCACCCCAATAATCTTTTCTGTTTTGTTTGATAATAAACTTTTCTCTTATCCATAGATTGATGAGGAATTTTGGATGGGCAAGCACTGACAGAAATAAGTGATAAGTTTTTCTATCTGACTTTGTATTTCTGTCAGTGGCATAACTCCCTAGTCTCCAGGGAGAGAAATCTTATTGTAATAAATAATAAATAAATCTTAGAGATTCAGAGCTGGAAAGGATCTTAGAGAGCTTCTGATTCTTATTCCTCCTTTAAAAATTTTTATCTTTTATCCTTCTCTCTTCTTCACTTCGTGTATATTTAGTCATTTACAAAGCACTTTAGATCCTACATCCATGTATTATTTGTTTCTTTTTTGTTTTTACTTTCACCCCTAGAGTACATAATAGGTCCTCTTTGCCACATTGCAATGGCATACTGTCCCATCTTCCCACTTCCTATCCTCCATTTTCCAAAACTTTCACTGTGCTGCTAAGTTTATCTTCTGTTTACATTCATCTGGTTATATCATTCCTATTCCAAATTTTTTAGTGATCTTTTTGTACTGGTTGGTTAAGAAGAACTATACTCTTTTCTGCCAGATGTTCAGGGTCTTCCACAATCTGGTTTTGGGGCAATATTTTCATATGTATAATGCTTAAAAATGCTTTATGGATATGAAATCATTCTAGTGAAAGAAAGTAAAAATATAATGTTTAATTTTGATTATTTATTTAGAAGTCTTAATTTTTCATAGTTTAAATTTAAACCTAGTTATTTTAATTTAAATTTAAATGTAGTTAATTCATTTACTAATTAAACTTTCAAAGTTTAAATTCTTACTAAAAATTAAACTGCAATTTGCTTAGCTTTGAGAAATTGAATATCTTTTTTACAGTTCTAGCATCACTCATTCATTTGAGAAAGTATCAAAAACTTGTTCAGGAAACATAGCAAATAACATGATAAATTTTACGTGTATACATATATACATATGTGTATGTGCATATATTTGTATGTGTATGCATGGATTTAGTATAGTAGTGTCAGACAGTTACAGAAAACACTTAAAATCAGAGAATAAAGATATATTGAATGTAACTTTTGCCTTGTGGAACAAACATAAATTGAATATAACATTTGCCTTGTGGAGCTTGATTTTTTCTTTTTTACTTCTTCTGATGTATCATTTTTGTAATTTTTCCATTCCTTTGAAAATCGAAAGTTTGACCAGATTGATACAAACTTCTGTTTTTTCATGTGTAGATATGTACACATATTTATGGCTTTCCTCTTCACTGGAACATGAAGCTTCCCCTGCCAGTGGAGATTCTTTTCTGCAACTTCTTACTTCAGAGTTTCTTGAGGTTTAAAATATTTGTCCATTCATGTTGCTGGGTCTTCCAGACTTTGAAGCCCACTCTGTACTGTTCCAAGTGGCCTCTTTTTGTGTAGATGATACTTGATTTGGTACATTTTCAACAGATACTTCCTCACACTTGTTTAGGAAGATAAAGAATCTGAGGCAGATGAGAGAAGCAGGAGACATCAGAGGTTGTGCATAGGCCTTGCCCTCATATCATAGTGGGAATGATATTGGCAGAACTCCAGAACATATTCCTGCTCTAAACACTAGAATTCCACAACATTAGAAAACACTTTGCCATAATAAAATCCTAAGATATTATTTATTTTGTATTCTAATAAAATGCATTCAGTCATGACTTATATTTTGCCTTTGTAGCTTTTATATGAAATTTAAAGCATGAATTTCTTGACAGTTTTTTTGCCTTAATTTTTTACAAGTGGAATTATAATTAAATTATAAAGACAAGTGATTTTTTTCTGGCTTCTTGGGTAACAGATGTCAAATTTAAGCAGATGCAGTGATTGCTGAAGGTTTTTTGTTGTTGTTATTGTTGTTTTTGGTTTAGGATGTCAGTTGAATTTAGACATTCCTAACAAGTATGCTATTTTTTTCCTGTGGTGTAAGAACTGGTAAGATAAATATAAAGAAAGTGTGGAAAAATTTAGATTTACTGATTCAAATTTGGTCAAATAAACACAGCCAGGAAAACTGTGCATTGATTATAATAATGTAAATGGTTCTTCCTCATCTGAAAGGATGGGAGAAGATATCTGTTCACCAAAAAAGTAACCTTCGATAGTCTTATTTTTTTTCCCTTTTTTGGGCATTTTCCCAACCAGTTACTAGACTTTTAGGTCCTTTGTCAAGAGTAGGATATACTCTGGGGATCTATAAGATGTCAGTTCCTCCAAGGTGGCACAATTAAGCGTGTACATTGGTCTGGGAGCAACCAGAAACTTTTATGCTCAGAATCTTTGAGTAGTAGATTCCTCTCCACAACCAGCTGGCCTCCAATTCCACCAAGGCAGTGCTGGGGACTGAGATTCAGATAAGCTGCTCAGTTCCCCCAGGAGCTTTAGGCAGGGGCGGAACCACCATTCAGTGTGAGATAAAGATCAGCTGCTCAGTTTCCCCAGGAGCATTAGGTAGGGGCAGGGCTGCCACACAGGGCTGAGGTAAGAATCAGCTGCTCAGTTCCCTCAGGGGTTTTAGGATCCAACAATGGATGTGGGCTGCTATGGGAGCTGCTCTTGATGGGGCATCTGCTGCTGCCTCCTGAGGCTGGACCTAGGGAAGACCCTGCTCACTTCTCAGCCAGCTGAAAAAAGCCTCTCACTGACCTTTGGTGCCTGTGGGTTGAGGGATCTGCTAACTGCAGCTACTGCTGCTGGGGATTCCGCTCCTGAGGCCTGCTCGGGTCCTCCTCCCAGTGCAGTGCCAAGTAGCCAAGGCTGGGTTGGGCTCCGCATCCTGTGCAACAGACCTTTCCTGTAGGCCTTTCAGGTCACCCTGGGCTGTAAATCTTCTCCACTCCATTGTTCTGTGGCTTCTGCTGCTTTAGAATTTGTTGAGAGTCTTTCTTTACAAGTATTTTACGGGCTGTGGGAGAAGAGCTAGAGTATGTGTGTCTTTCTATTCCGCCATCTTGGCTTCTTCCCCCTTCTAACAATGTAAATGGAAAGAATAGTACAAACACACAAAAAATTGAAGCTGATTGTTGCACAATTATAGTGATCAAGCCTGTCTTCAAAGAAGAGATATGAAAAATTGCTGGGAAAACTGGATAACAGTGTGGCGGAAATTAGGCATAGACCCATACCTGACACCGTACACAAGAATAAAATCCAAATGGGTACATGATTTAGGTATAAAGATTGATACCATGAATAAGCTGGAGAAGCAAGGAATAGTGTATTTATCAGATTTATGGAGAAGGGAAGAATTTTTTACTAAAGAAGAGATAGAAAGCATTATGAAATGCAAAATGGATAATTTTGATTACATTAAACTGAGAAGTTTTTGCACAACCAAACCCAATGCAACCAAAATCCGGAGGGATGTAGTAAATTGGGAAAGAATTTTTACAGCTAAGCTCGGGGATAAAGGCCTCATTTCTAGAATATATAGAGAACTGACTCAAATGTATAACCATACAAGTCATTCCCCAATTGATAAATGGTCAAAGGAAATGAACAGGAAATTTTCGGAAGAAGAAATTAAAGATATCTATAATCATATGAAAAAATGCTCTAAATCACTGTTGATTAGAGAGATGCAAATCAAAACAACTCTGAGGTACCACATCCCACCTATAAGATTGGCAAACATGACAGAACAAGAAAATGATAAATGCTGGAGAGGATGTGGGAGAGTTGGAACACTAATTCATTGTTGGTGGAGCTGCAAGCGCATCCAACCATTCTGGAGAGCAATTTGGAACTATGCCCAAAGGGCTACAAAAATGTGCATACCCTTTGACCCAGCAATATCGCTACTAGGACTGTATCCCCAAGAAATCATAAAAATGGGAAAGGGTCCCACATGTACAAAAATATTTATAGCAGCACTCTTTGTAGTTGCCAAAAACTGGAAGTCAAGGGGATGTCCATCAATTGGGGAATGGCTGAATAAATTATGGTATATGAATGTAATGGAGTACTATTGTGCCATAAGAAATGATGAACAAGAAGACTTCAGAGAGGCCTGGAAGGACTTATATGACCTGATGCTGAGTGAAAGGAGCAGAACCAGGAGAACTTTGTGCACAGCAACGACCACAGCGTGCGAGAGTTTTTTCTGGTAGACTTGGAATTTTGTAATAACGCAAGAACTTCTTAAAAAAAAAAAAATAATAAAATCCCAATGGTGGTTCTCTAAGGCAAAATGCCTTCCACACTCAGAGAAAGAAATATGGAAGTCATTCGCAGAATGTAGCAGATCATGTTTGTGTATGTGTATGTGTTTGTGTATCATATTCTGATTTGTTATACGATTTCTTTCATTTATTTTAGTCTGACTACATAGCATGACTATAGTGAAAATGTACTCAATAGGAAAGTATATGTAGAATCTATACAGAATTGTATGCAGTCGTGGGGAGGGAGGGGGGTAGTGGGGAGTAGGTGGGGAGGGATAAAATCTCAATTGTATGGCAGTGATTGTTAAACATTAAAAAATAATTTAAAAAAAAAAAAAGAAGAGATATGAAATGTACCCACCCTTTCCCAACTTCTTGGTAGAAGTTGGGGGTCATGGGAGTGATGACTGCATGCAGTATCAGACTCCGTGACATGTCATTTAGTTTTTTGAAACTTTTTTCCCATTTCTTTAAAAAATTCTTTACTACTGGTTGTCTGGGAGGAGTGGGAAAAGGGGAGGGATATAATAAAAATGTAGATTTTATACACACACACACACACACACACACACACGAAAGTAAATGTTAGTTTAGTTAAAAAACACTAGAAGGACTAGAATTTAAGGATACACTGAAGGACCAAGCTGTGCCATTTGACACAGTGCATTTTTTTTAGCCATTAGGCAAAGGAAACAGGTGATACTTTTTATTTCCAAATAAAATTAGTATAATAACATTTTTGTACCAATTGATGTTAAATATTTTAAACTTTTTTATGAGGTATTTTTTTTTAGTGAATTACCAGTTACCTCCTAACCCTATCCAGGTCTGTTACATATTTATATGTCTATTTTATTTCTTTTTTTTATTTTTTAAAAAATTAAAAAAAAAATTTTTATTTAACTTTTAACATTCATTTTCACAAAATTTTGGGTTCCAAATTTTCTCCCCATTTGTCCCCTCCCCCCACCCCAAAACACCGAGCATTCTAATTGCCCCTATCACCATCTGCCCTCTCTTTTATCATCCCTCCCTTCCCTTGTCCCCATCTTCTCTTTTGTCCTGTAGGGCCAGATAACTTTCTACACCCCTTTACCTGTATTTCTTATTTCCTGATAGCAAGAACAGAACTTGACAGTTGTTCCTAAAACTTTGAGTTCCAGCTTCTCTTCATCTCTCCCTCCCCACCCATTCCCTTTGGAAGGCAAGCAATTCAATATAGGCCATATCTGTGTAGTTTTGCAAATGACTTCCATAATGGTTGTGTTGTGTAAGACTAACTATATTTCCCTCCATCCTATCCTGTCCCCCATTGCTTCTGTTCTCTCTTTTGATCCTGTCCCTCCCCAAGAGTGTTGACTTCAAATTGCTCCCTCTTCCCATTGCCCTCCCTTCCATCATCCCCCCCACCCTGCTTGTCCCCTTCTCCCCCACTTTCCTGTATTGTAAGATAAGTTTTCATACCAAAATGAGTGTGCATTTTATTCCTTCCTTTAGTGGAATGTGATGAGAGTAAACTTCATGTTTTTCTCTCACTTCCCCTCTTTTTCCCTCCACTAAAAATTCTTTTGCTTGCCTCTTTTATGAGAGATAATTTGCCCCATTCCATTTCTCCCTTTCTCCTCCCAATATATTTCTCTCTCACTGCTTAATTTCATTTTTTTAAGATATGATCCCATCCTATTCCATTCACTCTGTGCTGTGTGTGTGTGTGTGTGTGTGTGTGTGTGTGAATGAATGTAATCCTACCAAGTACCCAGATACTGAAAAGTTTTAAGAGTTACAAATATTGTCTTTCCATGTAGGAATGTAAACAGTTGAACTTTAGTAAGTCCCTTATGACTTCTCTTTGCTGTTTACCTTTTCATGCTTCTCTTCATTCTTCTGTTTGAAAGTCAGATTTTCTTTTCAGCTCTGGTCTTTTCATCAAGAATGCTTGAAAGTCCTCTATTTCATTGAAAGACCACTTTTTCCCCTGAAGTATTATACTCAGTTTTGCTGGGTAGGTGATTCTTGGTTTTAGTCCTAGTTCCTTTTACTTCTGGAATATCATATTCCATGCCCTTCGATCCCTTAGCGTAGAAGCTGCTGGATCTTGTGTTATCCTGATTGTATTTCCACAATACTTGAATTGTTTCTTTCTAGCTGCTTGCAATATTTTCTCCTTGACCAGGGAACTCTGGAATTTGGCCACAATGTTCCTAGGAGTTTCTCTTTCTGGATCTCTTTTAGGCGATGATCGGTGAATTCCTTGAATACTTATTTTGCCCTCTGGTTCTAGAATCTCAGGGCAGTTTTCCTTGAGAATTTCATGAAAGATGATGTCTAGGCTCTTTTTTTGATCTTGGCTTTCAGGTAATCCCATAATTTTAAAATTGTCTCTCCTGGATCTATTTTCCAGGTCAGCTGTTTTTCCAATGAGATATTTCACATTATCTTCCATTTTTTTTATTCTTTTGTGATTTCTTGGTTTCTCATAAAGTCATTAGCCTCCATCTGTTCCATTCTAATTTTGAAAGAACTGTTTTCTTCAGTGAGCTTTTGAACCTCCTTTTCCATTTGGCTAATTCTGCTTTTGAAAGCATTCTTCTCCTCATTGGCTTTTTGAACCTCTTTTGCCAATTGAGTTAGCCTATTTTTCAAGGTGTTATTTTCTTCAGCATTTTTTTGGGTCTCCTTTAGCAAGATGTTGACCTGCTTTTCGTGTTTTTCTTGCATCTCTCTCATTTCTCTTCCCAGTTTTTCCTCCACCTCTCTTACTTGATTTTCAAAATCCTTTTTGAGCTCTTCCATGGCCTGAGCCCATGGAATATTTATTCTGGATATTTGGGATACAGAAGCCTTTCCCTGATGGTAAGCCTTGTTCTTCCTCCTCTGAAAGGATGGGAGGAGATATCTCTTCACCAAGAAAATAACCTTCTGTGATCTTTTTTTTTTTTTTCCCTTTTCTGGGCATTTTCCCAGCCAGTGACTTGACTCCTGAGTGTCCTCTCCACACCCACCTGGCCTCCAGATCTGCCCAGCCAGTGTTTGGGGTCTGAAATTCAAATGCTGCTTCCCAGCCTCAGGGCTTTGGGCCGGGGCAGGGCTGCTATTCAGTGTGAGATTAAGTTCAGCTGCTCAGGTGGGGGCAAGGCCGCCACATGGGGCTCAGTTCCCTCAGGGGGTTTATGTGGAGACCTTCAACAATGGATCTGAGCTCCTTCCTGCTTTGGGAGCCCTTGTCTGCTGCTGCATCCCCTGCTGCCTCCCAAAGGGGCCTGAGTTATGGGGATACCCTGTTCCCCTCTAGGCGAGCCAAAAAGCCTCTCTCAATGACCTTTGGTGCCTGTGGGTGGAGGGACCTGTGCGGCCACTGGAGATTTGTCCCTGAAGCCTGCTTGGATCTGCTCCTCTCCGTGCTGCGAGTCTGAGGCAGGGCTGGGCTCTGCTTCAGGTCTGGTGCGTGACGGATCTTTGGTGTCGGTTTTTCAGGTCTCTCTGGAACAGAAATCTCCTCACTCCGTTGTTCTGTGGCTTCCACTACTTCAGAACTTGTTGGGAGTTCTCTACAGTTATTTTATGGGCTGTGGGTTTGGAGCTATCATATGTGTATCTTTCTACTCCACCATCTTGGCTCCTCCCCTGTTTTATTTCTTGTATCTTTTTCTTCTTGCTCATTCTCTTGAGGACAGCTACAATATGAGTATAGAATTGCAAAATTCAATCACTCTGAGGAAGGAAGGTTCCTTCAGAAGTCATCTATTTCTTCAATATCTTGGACAGGTGGGGACAAAGATTTTACTTCCATTTGTTTTTTTTCTGCAAATCTTTTTTATAGTATTAAGAAACAGGTTTGGATAATAAGAAATGTTCAGTGATACATTCATCTTTATCCATTGTGGTCTTCGTGTTGTTTTCATACTGCTTACATCATTCAGCAAAACAAATAATTTGCTCCCTTATCCTTTATAAAACTGTGTATTTTACAACCGATCTACTTTGTGAGGGAGGTCCTCTCCTGTCTCCAAGCTTTTTTACAAAACTAATTGAGATATTATCAAGTTAGTGTTTTTTGTGTACAGTTGTTCATCTATTTGGTTGGAGTATTGTGAAACACAATGTGTCCTTGCATCCTCCTTACCACAGATTTAATTTCCCATTTATATTCTGACTTTAAAAAGAGACTTAGTCAAAGGATTTCTGCTAGACAAATGGTTTATTGGCCTTAGTAATTTAAAAAACTTCCTTGCCCATATGCGTTTTTCAGTTGTTGATAGTTGAATTTTTGAATATACTGATCATGTAAAACTTATTTTTTCACCTTGCTCTTTAGGAACATTGTTTTCAAATTAATCCAGTGAGTTTTGGGCATACACTTGTTTGCAATAGTTGTTTACCTGAGGAAGCTGCTTGGTCATTCCTTTGTGGTATGGATATTATAGAAATAGCATTAGTAGGAAAACTTATGAATGAAGAAAACTAGAGCCATCTGCACTTTTTTTTCACCCTTGCCCAATGAAAAATTTTCCAATGTCTGCAAGATATTTCTTATATATGCATATATTTAATAATTTTGATAACATTGAATATGCATATTTTATTTGTAAATTGTAAATTTACTTGTAAATTATCCATTTTTTTCTTCTCACACTAAAAGAGAATATGGGAATGCTTCCATATTTTTCTCCCTCTTTGGTGGGGGAGAAAAGAAATGCTGTGTGTGAACCAACCAAACTAGTTAGCCATTTTCAGAATACTTTTCTGTACTTTGACATACTGTATTCCCTCCCTTACTTGGATCTCTTAGACTCTTTAGCTTCCTGCAAGGTCTACTTTAGGTGTCACCTTTTCTAAGAAGCCATTCCTGATTCCCTTAATTGTATTTTCTTCTTCCTCAAATTGTTTTGTATTTTATTTGTCTATAAATGTTTCACCAGTGTAGAATGAAACTCCCAGAGATCTGGGATCATCTTTCCTTTTGTCTTTGTACTAAGTTCTCATTGAATTGAATTTAGTGTCTACTCAGAAGCATGTGTAAATTCAACAAAGACATTTGCTCAGAATTAACTAAATAGCTTTCTAGCCTTAGAGAGCACACCTTACAGCTACTTTTGGGCATCTCTTTTTACCTTTGGCACTTGCTACTACCTCTAGGTAGTATGAATTCACTTATGATTTATACCCTGACTTAGAAGAAGAACTGTGGTCTAACCCTAACCATCGAGTGTTGCTAAAAATATTTCATCACTTGGCTATGGCCAAACTTCTGGTAATAAGCTTCCAAATATAGGTTCGTCCTTGTGTGATGAGTTCAGAGTCTGTTGCTAAGTTGTTAATGGAAATCTTTACAGCTTGGTAGGATCTGCTAGTGCTTGTTCTCTCATGACATAACCTTCAGAAATACATAATACTTTATACCCTGAGGTCTTTAGTGAAGTTGGATTCATAGGCTATGAAAAAACTCTGATGTCACTTAAATATAATTTTATATTGTGACTACTGATGACTGATGTAACAAGTTGATAGATGAGATAGCAGGGTGTAGGATAAAGGGCAGAGGTGGTAGAAGAATTTTAACTTTTGCAAGGGGAAAGGTCCCTTTATTTTCAGTCTCAAAATAAGGAAAGCATGGAGAAGGGATGCAGTTGAAGGAGTTCAGGTTACATGTTGTCAGCCTCCCCAGTAAAGTAGAAGACTTTTTTTGATCCTATTTTTTTGTGATTTCATAATTTTTATGAATTCAGTTTTTGATTCTTCTTTTAATAATCTCTATCCAAGGTTGAAGGAAGATTTATTTTATTTTTAAATAAAGTTTTTATTGATGCTCTTAAAAATTACTGTAATTTTATGATTCCTCCCAAAATAATTCTTTCTTGTAACCAAGAAGCATGGTTAAATAAAACCAATCAATTCTTTAATCAGGTAACTGGTGACACAGTATATATAGAGTGCTGGACCTCAAGTCAAGAATACCTCAAATCTGGCCTCAGACACTAGCTCTGTGATTTAGCAAGTTACTTAACCTCTGTCTGCTTCAGTTTCTTAAACTTTAAAATGGAAGCAATAATGGTATCTATCTTTCAGGGTAGGTGTGAGGATCAAATGAATTAATATTTGTTAGAAAAAAAGTGTTTATCACAGTGCCTGGCTCATAGGTAGGCACTATATAAATGCTCACTTTATTCCCTTGATGACGTCTGGTAAGGTATGGCCTCATCATTCAGCGATAGTCCACCACTTGTCTGCTGAGAAGAGGATGCACGCTTCACCATCAGTTGGTTACTGCATTGCTCTGAGTTCTGATATTTTTCAGTATTGTTTTCTTCTGCATTATTGTGGTTATTGTTTAATTTTTTTTTCTGGTTCTGCTTGCTTCATTCAGTTTCACTTCAAAAATATCTTCCCAGGTGTCCTTGAATGCTGCCTATTTGTCTTATGGTTTAATGGTATTTCATCACATTCATATACCACAATTGTCATTCCTCAATTGGTGGGCAGCTTTTTTTTTTTTTTTTTTACTAGTGCAAAAATTGCTGCTAGAATTATTTTTGTCCCTATGGGCCATTTCCTCATCCTTTACACCTTTGGAGTATGTACCTTATTCCTCTCCAGGCTGTACTTCAGACTTTACCATCCCTTAGAAACCTCTTCATCCTGGGATCTTAGTTTAACCCTGCAATTCAGTCATTGGAAGTACCTCTGCCTCTGTAACTTTTCCCACTGATCAGATAGCATCTTTGAGAACCTCTGTTTAAGTCAGGGCACCCAGGCCAACCATGTCTCATTCTTCTCTAGACTGAACCTTAGATCTTCTGTACTCTGCTCTCTGAATTGGGTGCCTTCATTTGTCACCTGCTTCCATATTCAGCTTCTTTAATGTTAGCTTCTTGAAGACAGGGACTTTCTTTCTGATTGTATTTCTAGCTCTTAGCACAGTACCTGGCACATGATAAGGGATTAATAAATGCTTGTTGATTGACTGGGTCAAAGGGTGTCAAGCAACAAGCATTTATTAATCACTTACTATGTACTAGGCACTTTGGTAAAAGCTTGAGATAGAAAGGCAAAAATGGTCCATGCCCTCAAGGAGCTTACATTTTAATTGGGGAGATAATTTGTACATAAATAGGAATGTATAAGATAAGATACAGAATTGGGGTTAGGTAATCTTAAAGGACCAGCATGAGCAACGCTTGGAAGCGGGGAGAAGGGAGTAAACTGCAAAAAGCTTTCTGCTGGAAGGGGCATTTAAACTGGCTTGAAGGAAGCCAGAGAAAGAAGCCTCCTCAGGTAGGAGGTGGAGTCATATTTCAGGCATTGTAAACAGTACAAAGGCATAGGGTATGTGCAATTTGATGACTTTTCTAGTGCTAATTCCAAATTGTTTTCTAGAATTATTGGACAGTTTAATAACTCTACTTATGGTGTCAGTCTTCCTACAGTTTTTCTAATATATAGCATGTTTTTTTTTAATCTTTGTCAATTTGATGGAGTGAAGTAAAACCTCAGTTTTTATTTGCATTTCTGTCATTGATATGGAACATTCTTTCATATAGTAGTTCATTGCATTTCTTTTGAAAGTTGCCTGTATATTCTTTGACTCTCTCTCTCTCTCTCTCTCTTTCTTTTCTCTCTGTCTTTGTGTATAGGAGTAGTTCTTTTTCATAAAGATTTATCATTTCTCTGTATATCAGAGCTATCAGACATTTACCAGAGATATTTGCTGTGAAGGCTTTTTTTAATTGAAAAATTCTCTTTTTTCCTGGCTACATAAATTTTCTATGCAAAAATGTCTTTTAATTTTATTTTATTGAAATTTTGTATTTCATCTTTTGTGATTACCTCTTAGGAGTGTTCTAAAAAGAAAAAAAAATGAACTTGTTTCTTTAGTTCACTTATCTATTTGGGACTTATTATAGTCTGTGCTGTAAAATGTTACTCTAAATTTGATTTTGACCAGACTGCTTTCCAGTTATCTCAGAAGTTCTGTCAAATGATGTATCTTTACTCCAGTAGTTTGTCTAGCATATTGCTTATTTTAAATCAAATTATGAGGTGCTAGGAGAACCTTCATATAATGAAGTTTCAGAAAAGGAAAGTATTAATAGTATAAAATCTAGATAGCTTTTGTGCTTATAGTTCTATAAAGTTTAAATAGAATTTGTATAATTATTAAAAATTAACTTTTTATATAGAATATAATCCATGAAACCCAATATTTTGTCCATGCTTTAGGTATTTTAGATAAAGGGGAATGAAGCAAAGTTTTATTAAGTACCTGTTATGTGCCAGGCACTGTGCTGAGCTCTTTACAAATATTATGTCATTCATCCTCACATCAGCCCTGTGAGCTAAGGGTTAAGAATGGCTTTGGTAGTATTAGGTATTCATTGAAGATGTTTCTCTTTGGTTATTTTAGGAATTATTACGTTAAAATCGGTAATATGTAGAAGTTGATATTGTACGTATATACATATTTGTTTAGTGAGGTATTATATTTGGAAATATGGCTATAAAGATATTAGTTTGAGATATTTCAGATTCTTTGGACATAATAAGAGAATCAAATGTATTTAAGAATAATAGTTTGCAAACCGTAAGGAATTATATAAACATCAAGTGTTTATCATGTAATCTATCATTGAATTCCTACACTACCCTTGTAAGGTGGGTGGTATGAGTACTATTAACCTCATTTGACAGATCAAGCAACTGAGGGTCAGAGATATTAAGTATCTTGTTAGGGTCATGAGTTAGTGGAGTCTGAACTGAACTCAGGGCTTCTGCCTGCACATTGTGTATTTGTTGCCCTTTAGGACAGCTGTCACTTGATAGAATCTTTGTGTCATTTTTTGTGGGAAAATGCTTTGCCTTTCTCTTGGATTCTCTGCTCATCCTTGAAATGTCTACTGTTTTAACAACCTCAAAATTTATAATTGAAGATTTTAAAATGAATCTTGAAATTATGCCAAAGATACAGTTTTTCTTCAGGTATCTTAATTCATAAAATAAAGGGCTTAGATAAGCTTGTCTTTAATGTCACTTTCATTTCTGACATCCTGTGTCCTGTGGTAGGAGTCAGAGAATTGGGTAGAAACTCTCCAGGGCTAAATAATTTGAGGCTGCAATTTTTGTTCTACAGAGGATGAAAATCATAAAGCACCATTGAAATTGGAGTGAGTGGAATAACATTAAAAAAAACAACAACAACTTTCCAGAAATGTTCCTGGGCTCATCAGGAAAGAGAATGTTGTATGTTAACTGTCACATGCACTTACTAAGTTACCTAGAGCCCTTTGTTGGGGATATTCTTTTGTCGAATCATCAAACTTTAACTATAAAAGCAAAATGCTTGTAGATTGTTTTTAGTTTGCCAAAACACGAAAAAAATTATAATGGTTGATACAGTTTGAGAGGCTTTTGATGTTTCATAGAGTAACAAAAGGTTGCTTTATTAGTAGTATTAATGAACAAATCGCTTTACTGGCTTAGGCATACTGGTAGCTTTGTCGGTCCAGAGAGCTAAGGGTTCTTGTTTCAATTCATGATTGTGTTAAGAGTAGAGAAATGATAGCCATTGACCTCCTCTGAAGCATAAAATAAAAAGTTTTTTTGTATAGAGTAAAATTTGTAACGAGCATAGTAGTGTAGTTCTTGCCTGTCTGGTCATTTGCAGAAAATGAGTTTATGTCTTTTTTATTCCTGCAGACTCAGATGACTCAGTTGCATGCAAAATCTCTCAAACCTGTATTCTTTCTTTTCTTTTTAAAAAAAAGTTTTTCATAGTATGTATTTGAAGGACATTAACAAGCAAACACATGCTTGTTAAAGATTAGAGGTCTACTGAAATGTTAAGTTAAACTGTTACTTCTTCAAAGAGTGGTGGTATGAAACTTTCAGTGCGGGACGCTTTATTGTTCTTCTCACCTGAGGAAGAGAAACTATATAGAGATTTTGATTTAATGTGGAAGATTCAGGGTTATTACAATAGGACTTTTATTTTCCTGAGTCCCCAAGACTACTCCTGGTTTGCCAGTCTCTTGGCAGCAGATTTACCTTCTTAACTTTAAAAATTCTTTTTGGATTAATATAATGAATTCTGCTTACTGGAATCACTTTGGGAAACTAATTTTTGTAAACTCTGTCATTTAATGAAAAAGAGCCATCTGGGAGAAATTCTGTTTCTGTCATATCTCTCCAAAACTACACTGTAACCTCAGTGTTTAGCAGCTCAATGATAACTTCCAGTAGTTTTTAAAATAAAGATTAGTGAAATCACAGACTCCTGAAAGTGCCCTCCTTCCCCATTTTTGATAAAATATAAGCTTTATGAAAGTAGAGATTGTTTAATTTTTGTCTTTCTATTTCCGGGACATAGCATAGCACCTGACACATAATAGGTACCTGATAAAGGCTTGTTGATTGATTGAAATAGTCCTTTGATCTTTCTCTTTTAGACTTGTATTCAGATATTCTATGTGAAGGTTTTATGAAGCTTTTTGTGTAGAGTAACTAATACAGGCTAGGAAATCAGAGGAGCTTGTGTTGTTTAGCCATACTGGGTCTATTAACTTTCCCTAATTAGCCTCTTTTTGAATGAATAGAACTAGTGGTTTGTCCTATATTGGAAATAGTATCCTGGGTTTCCAACTTAAAATTATTATTTGAATATGAGTTAATTGTGCATACATTGATTTTTTTTGCTTTGCTTCTTCCCATAATAGATAAAATATAAGCCAGCGATTCTATAAATTGGAGTCCACGATTGAAAATAGTTAACCCACATATTTAATCATTATAGTCTGGTTTTAGGGTAGGTAGCATGCTCTAGTGGGCTGAGGTGCTAAACTTATGTCAGAAGACCTGACTGTGAATCCTGCTTCTGTTGCTTACTATGTGATTATGGGCAAGTCATTTCATCTTTGAGCTTTATTTTCTTCATTTGTAAAACAGAGACAGTACCTAATACTGTTATGATATGATGATCATACAAAATAATGACGATGATAATATTAGCGCCTTTCCCCCCACTTAATAGTATTTTATTTTTTCAAATTACATGTAAAGATAGTTTTCAGCATTCATTTTTATAAGATTTTGAGTTTCAGATTTTTCTCCCTCCTTCTCATTCCCCCTCCCTGTGACAGCAAACAATCTGATATAGGTTATACATGTACAGTCATGTTAAACATATTTCCACATTAGTTAATGTTGTGAAAGAAGAATTAGAACAAAAGGGAAAAGCTACAAGAAAGAAAAAGACAACAAAACAAAAAGTGAAAACAGCATGCTTTGATCTGCATTTAGACTCCATAGTTTTCAGAAGAGGAAATTGAGGCTATCTACAGCATATGAAAAAATGCTCTAAATCACTGTTGATTAAAGAAATGCAAATCAAAACATCTCACCTATCAGATTGACTAATCAGACAAAACAGGAAAATGACAAAGGCTGGGGAAGATATGGGGAAATTGAAACCCTAAATGATCATGCTGGTGGTGTTGTGAACTGATTCAGACATTCCGGAGTGCAATTTGGAACTATACGCAAAAGGCTATAAAACTGGATATACCCTTTGATCAAGCAATACTACTACTCGGTCCATATCCCAAAGAGATCATAAAAAAGGAAAAAGGACCCACATGCACAAAGATACTTATAGCCAATGTTTTTGTGGTGACAAAGATCCATCAACTGGGGAATGGCTGAACAAGTTGTAGTATATGATTGTAATAGAATACTATTGTGCTATAAGAAATGATAAGTGGGTGGATTTCAGAAAAACCTGAAAAGATTTACATGAACTGATACTGAGTGCAGTGAGCAGAACCAGAAGAATGCTATATGTATTAACAGCAAGATTGTGTGATCAACTATGATAGACTTAGCTCTTCACAGAAATACAATGATCAAAGACAATTCCAAAAGATCAATTTCATGGATTTCAAGTTAAGAATCACTTGTTTAGTGTGGTCTCGACAAAGAATATTCACCTATTGTCTGAGGAGCGCAAGCTTTTGCTACAAGATGACACATTTTCAGTGACTGCAACATCCAAAAAACCATCAGTTGAATACTTGGAAAGACCTGAGTCTGAATCCCACCTCAGATACTGACTAGTTGTATTATTCTGAGCTTTTCCTCTTTTTTTTTTTGTTTTTGTTAATTAAGAAGTTTTATTTTTACGTTATAAATATATATGGATTACTCCATCCCATGAGAGTTCTCTTATAACAAAGTAAAGCAATTAGTTAAAATTAACAATACAACAACCTCATATAAAAGAACATGAAATGGCATATCTGTGGTACCTTTACAACCTATCTTCTAAAAAACAATTCATTTTCAGTTTTTAGCATTCACTTCCACATAATTTTAAATTCCATATTTTCTCCCCATCTCCTCCTTCCAGTCCCCTCTCTTATCCTCTTCCCTTCTATTTTCCTGTAGGGCAAGATAGATTTCTATTTCCCATTGCCTATGTATCTTATTTCCTAGCTATATGTAAAAACAATTTTTAACATCCATTTTTAAAGCTTTGAGTTCCATATTGTCTCCCTTCCACCCTCCCCACCCACCCTCATTAAGAAGGCAAGCAGTTCGATACAGGTTATACATGTGTAGTCATGTCATACATGTGTAGTCATGCAAAATACTTCCATAATAGTCATGTTGTGAGAAAGTAACTATATTTCCTTCTATCCTGTCCTGCCCTCTATTATTCTGTTCTCTCCTTTGACCTGTCCCTCTACCAAAGTGTTTGCTTCCAATTACCCCTTTCCCCAATCTCCCATCCCTTCTGTTATCCCCCCTCTCTTACCCTTTCCCCTCTGCTTTTCTGAAGTGTAAGATAAACTTCCATACCCAATTGAGTGTGCATATTATTCCCTCCTGAAGCCAAATCCAGTGAAAGGGAGGCTTACTTATTCTCTCTCACCTTCCCCTTCTTCCCTTCCATTGTAAAGGGTCTTTTTTGCCTCTTTTATTGTGAGATGATTTAGTATAATCTACCTCTCCCTTTCTCTTTCAACTAGTACATTCCTTTCAACACTTAATTTTATTTTTTAGATATCATCCCTTCATATTCAACTCATCCTATGCCTTCTAGCTCTCTCTATATTTATACACATACATACACATACACATATACATATATATACACACACAAACACACACACACACGCACAAATATATTCCCTCCAACTATCCTAATGCTGAGAAAGGTCTCATGAGTTGCAAATATCATTGTTCCATGTAGGAATGCAAACAGTTTAACTTTAATAAGTCCCTTATAGTTTCTCTTTCCTGTTTACCTTTTCATGCTTCTCTTGATTCTTCTATTTGAAGTCAAATTCTGTATTTAGCTCTGGTCTTTTCAACAAGAATGCTTAGATGTCCTCTATTTCATTGAAGTTCTGTTTTTTCCCCTGAAGTATTATACTCAGTTTTCCTGGGTAGGTGATTCTTGGTTTTAATCCTATCTCCTTTGACATCTGGAATATCATATTCCAAGCCCTCTGATCCCTTAGTGTAGAAGCTGCTAAATCTTGTGTTATCCTGATTCTGCTTCCACAGTACTTGAATTGTTTCTTTCTGACTGCTTGCAATATTTTCTCCTTGACCTGGGAACTCTGGAATTTAGCTACAATATTACTAGGAGTTTTCCTTTTGGGATCTCTTTCAGAAGGTGATTCTGTGCATTCTTTCCATTTCTGTTTTGCCCTTTGGTTCTAGAATATCAGAGCAGTTTTCCTTGATAATTTCTTGGAAGATAATGTCTATACTTTTTTTTTGATCATGGCTTTCAGGTTGTCCAATAATTTTTAAGGTATCTCTCTTGGATCCATTTTCTAGTTCAGTTGTTTTTCCAGTGAGATGCTTCACATTGTCTTCTGTTTTTTCATTCTTTTGGTTTTGTTTTATAATTTCTTGAATTCTCCTAAAGTCATTAGCTTCCATTTGCTCCATTCTAATTTTGAAGTAATTATTTTCTTCAGTGAGCTTTTAGACCTCTTTCTCCATTTGCCCATTCAGCTTTTTAAGGCATTCTTCTCCTCATTGACATTTTGGACCTCTTTTACCATTTGGGTTATTCTAATTTTAAAGCTGTTATTTACTTTAGCATCTTTTTGGGTTTCCTTTAGCAATCTGTTGATTTGTTTTTCGTGATTTTCTTGGATCACTCTCAGTTCTCTTCCTAGTTTTTCCTCTCTTTATCCTATGTGATTTTCAAAATCCTTTTTGAGCTTTTCCATGGCCTAAGACCAATTCATTTTTCTTGGAGGTTTTGGATGCCAAAGCTTTGCTTTGTTGTATTCTTATGGTTGTGTGTTTTGATCTTCCTCGTCACCAGTGACATAAGAAAATAACTCTTCACTGAGAAAGTAAAAATCTATAGTCTGTTTCTTTTTACCCTCTTTGCTCATTTTACCAGCCAATTACTTGGCTTTTGAACTCGTTGTTAAGTGAGGAGCCCCAGAAGTAGCCTCCATTTCAGCAGTGACTGCTACTGCCCTGGGGCTAGGATCATGCTCTCCTCCCAGCACAGTGAGGGACCCTTCCCACATTAGAAGCTGGTGCTTGTGGGTTGAGAAGTTTGGAAACTGCAGCCATCACTAGAGATTCAGTCCTGTAATGCCTGCTCCAGCTCTGTCTAGCACTGGCATGGCCCATGCCAAACTGAGCTCTCCTCTCAGCCTGGTCTGATAGACCTTTCCTTTTGACTTTCCATATTGTCTTGGCCTGGAAATTAGCTTCAGTATGTCATTTTGTGGCTTCTGCTGTTCTAGAATTTGTTTAGACTAGTCATTTTTTACATGTTTTTTGGTTTGGGGGGAGAGCTCTGGTAGGTCCCTGCTTTTGCTCTGCCATTTTGACTCTGTCCCTCCACTTTTCCTCTCTGCCCACCTACTTTTCCTCTGAAGGTCTTTAAGCATAGAGGTTAGTTTACCATCTGTTGAGATATTCTTGCTTAGGTTTGGGTTTAAAGGGATAATCTTTGTGTTCTCTTGCACACAATCTTGAGATTTTCTGAAAGAATAAAAGATTAGAAATCCAAAAATGTAAGTCCTATTCTGGGCTATTTATTAATGGGTGACTTCAAACAAGCACCTTAAAAGCTTTTTTAAAAATTTTAATTTCTTTGTGTATAGCAAGAGGACATTAGACATGAAACTGGGTGAAGTGTCTTCTAACATCAACTTTCAATCAGTTATATAAAGAACACTTTTGCTGAAAAACTGTTTTAATAATAATTATTATTACATAAAAATTTCAGAGAATTAGATTTGAGAGTAGACTGGTTAGAATTTGTAAGGTGCTTTGTGGATTTGATAGAAGTATTTTAACTTTTAAAAGCTGACTTTGTAACATTGCAAATAGGAATGAGTTTTCAGCTGTTTAGGCAATAACGATTTGAGCTTAAAGAAAGCTACAGGGAAATTAGTGAAGGATGGCTTGGGAGATAACACTTGTGAGGTACTTTTTGAAACACTACCTTCACATCAAAGCTTCTCTCTAGCCAATGAAAGTAGAAGTCTTGTACTGCAAACTGCTGGAAATAACAGGCTTTCAGAAACCTTTTTCTAAGGGTTTATTTAATTGTAGTGATATATGCTAGGTGCTATGTATACCTACCAAAAAAATAATTTTCCAGCTAAATACTGTGAGGGATACAGAAGCTAGATTTTTAGACAGAAGTTGGTTTGCACAATATGGCTTATTGAGGTTAGGTCATAGAATAATTAGTAGTTTACTGGTTTTTCTGTACACTTCAATTTGTTTTTCTCTTTTCTATCAGATTGCAAATGAAGTTTTGAATTTTCCAATTGCATCTCCCAAAAATCTAAGTAGGAATTGAAGATTAGCGCAAATTCAGAAGTATTAACTTGAATGTGCCTCTAGAAATCTAGAAGAAGCACCTTTTTAGAACATTCTAGCACACACCTGTTGCCTCACTTTTCTTGGGATTGGAGTAAGGAAATATCTTAGCTTTTTCAATTAAAAAAATAAACACCTTCTGTAATGAGAATGAATATGTCTGTGGGCAAAATAAAACAGAAGATTATATGTGAAATCATGACTCTGTTATGTGCAGCTTGCTATTTTTTTTTGTGTTAGTAGTTTTAAAAAAATTGTTATTATTAATTTGTTTTCAGTTATCTACAATCACTTCCATAAGAGTTAGATTTTCTCCCCCTCCCTTCCCCCTTCTCCCTCCTCCCTCCCTGAGAGGGTATGCAGTCTTATATGGGTTCTACACATACATTCTTATTAAACACATTTTCACATTGGTCATATTGCAGAGAAGAATTAAAATGAATGGGAGAAACCAGAGAAAAAAATAAAACATAACACAAGAGAAAATATTCTGCTTCGTTCTGCATTTGGATTCCATAGTTCTTTCTTTGCATGTGGAAGGCATTTTGCCTCAGGAGTCCATTTGGGAATATTTTAGATCCTTGCATTGCTGTGAAGGGCTAAGTCTACCAGAAAAATTCCTCACACACTGTGGTTGTTACTGTATACAGTGGTCTCTTGGTTCTGTTCCTTTTGCTCAGCATTATTTCATGTAAGTCTTCCTGTTCATCATTTCTTACAGCACAGTAGTATTCCATTACATTCATGTGCTACAACTTGTTCAGCCGTTCCCCAGTTGATGGGTATCCCCTCGATTTACAGTTGTGGCCACCACAAAGAAAGCTGCTATAATATTTTTGTGCATGTGTGACCCTTTCCCATTTTTAGGATCTCTTGGGGATACAATCCTAGAAGCGATATTGCTGGGTCAAAGGGTATGCACATTTTTGTAGCCCTTTCGGCATAGTTCCAAATTTCTCTCCAGAATGGTTGTATCAGCTCACATCTCCACCAACAATGAATTAGTGTTCCAACTCTCCCACATCTTCTCCAACATTTATCATCTTCCTGTTTTGTCATGTTTGCTAATCTGATAGGTGTGATGTGATACCTCAGAGTTGTTTTGATTTGCATCTCTCTGATCAATAGTGATTTAGAATATTTTTTCATATGACTGTAGATAACAGCTTGCTATTTAAAAAATGTATGTAATAAATGCATCTTTTTACTTTCAAAGTTGTCTTGCTTGTGTGTTTCTCTCTTAGCTAAGATAGTACTTCAGTGACTCTTCTTTTTTCCCTCCTTTTGATATCCTTAGATACAACTTATCATACTAAGTAAAGGTCCATTTATGCAGTTTAGTGTTTTTTACAGAAATGGCTGCTATATTTTGTCAGAAGATTTTAAAATCTGCTGGTAATGTTTTTTGTTTTATGTTATGTTTGATTTGTGTTATTAATATGATCTGTCATCTTTATAGTTTTTTTTTAGTATTGAACCAGTGTTGTATTCTTGGTATAAATGCTACCTGGTTATAAGGTACAGTCTTTTCCATAAGATGCTGTAGCCTCTTTTGCTAATTTAAAATTTTTGTCTTGATAGTTTTTAGGAGTATTGATGTATAGTTTTCTTATTCTATATTTTTTTCCGTGGGTTAGGTTTCAATATCATATTTCTGTCATAGAAGGACTTTGATAGGGTTTCTTCTCTTTCTATTTATGCAGTTTATTTAATATTGAAATTAATTGTCCTTTGAATGTTTTATATATAATTCACTTGTAAATCTTGTCCTAGGGTTTTTTCTTTAGGAGTTGGTAGGTTTTGAAATTTCTTTGAGATTAGGTAATTTTTCTTATTGGATATTTTATATTTTCATACATATTCATGTGTTTTATTTATATTCTTAGTTTTATTGGCATATAATTGAGCAAATTAATTTTTCTTCCTTTATTCCTTCATTTGCTGTGAATCTTTGCTATCATCCTACATCACCCTTCCCTTTTGTGGCTAAACTGTTCAAGTAGGCTCCGTACAATAGACGTCTCCCCTTCCTTTCTTCTCACTCTCTTCTTAACTCTCTACAAACTGGCTTCTGACTTCCTCATTCAACTGAAAATGCTCTCTCTAAAGCTACTGATGACCTCTTAATGGCCACATTTAATGGCCTTTTCTCACTTCCCCTCCTCTTTGACCTCTCTGCAACTCTCTGCCGCCTCCCTTGTCTACCACCCTCTTCTTGATACTCTCTTTCTAGGTTTTTGTAACATTGCCTCCTGATTCTCCTCCTACCACTTTGACCACTCCATCTCCATCTGCTCTGCAGGATCTTCATTCAAGTCCTGTCTAAGTGTGTCTTCCTCAGGGCTTTTGATCTGGGTCCTCTTTTCTTACCCAATACTGTTTCACTTAGTGATCTCTTGCATTCAGTTATTTCCATGCTGATGTTTCTTAATTTGACCTATCCTTAATCTCTCTCCTGCCTTCCATTCTTTCATTTCCATCTACCTGTTGGACATTTCAAATTGAGCGTTCCTTAAAAATCTTAATCTCAGCATGTCCAGTGGCCTTTGAATTCATTGTTTTTTCCCTTGAACTATCCCTCTTCCTAACTTTACTATTACTGTTGAGGGTACTACCATCCTCCCAGTTTACCATTCTAAAAAACTAAGGCTTCATTCCCAACTCCTCATTCTCTCACCTCTCCACCCTACTCCTATATCTAATGTTTCTAAGCCTTGCCAATTCTACCTCCACTACATCTCCTGCTGCCTTCTTTTCTCTGACAATACCATCAACCTGGTATATGCCTTTATCACTTCATACCTGGTCTGCTACAACAATAGCCTGCTAGTTTATCTCGTGCATCCTGAATTCATTGTCAAAGTGATCTTCCTAAAGCAAACATTGTACTGTTTTAATCCTCTTCTCTTCCTTCCCCGGTACCAGTGGCATCCTGTCACCTCCAGTTTCAAGTGTGAAACCCTCTGTTTGGCGTTCAAAGCCCTGGATAACCTGGGCCTCCCATCTCCCTGTAGTTCCGTTCTTCTTGCACTGGTCCCCTTTTCTCCCTGCCCACCACCTCCTGCTTTCCTAAACTTCTCGTAGCTCTGCAAAACTAAGTATGGCATGTTCTTTACTTCTTTATAGACTATCTTTATTTTTCCATTTTATCATCCATAAGAATATGTAACTTTAAAATCAAGTACAATTTGCAAAAATACAATTTATGGTATATGTCACTCAAATGACAAAATTCAGTTTTCACAAACTTTTACCCAACTCAGAGAGATACTCATTAGACCTTTTCACTGTGGATGGACTTCATAATGTTATAAGTTTATCCATTTAAAAATAGGGTATAGCGGACTTTTATAAACTTCAGCAAAGTGTTTGAATGTTTTCCAGATGAAAACATTTAAGAATAAAACTAAGGAGAAAAGTAAGACTCTGTAGGGAGTTTAGTTCCTTCTCCATCCTTCTTATCTTTCCTCCAAGTATTTTTATCTAGAGAGAAAATCCTCAGTTGCCCATATATACTTAATTCCTAACTGGAACAGCCAATTTTCTTGCCTTTTCTTGCCTTTCTTAAAGGAACAGCAGCACAGCAAAGAGACAGGACATTATGTGCAACCACTTTAGCCTGTAGTATTTCACTAATTCCTACAGGGATATGAAATTATATTTAGTCCAACTTTTCATGCTATAAGTTTTTGTTTTCCACAAAAAGTATTCCAAAGTTTCCATAGTAGACACTACAAATTTGTTGTTTCTCAGATAATTTTTTTCTCAAAGCTATTACCCCTGTAACCATGGTTACCAGTAACCTGCTAATTTTCCCTACCACTGATTCCATAACATGCGTTCGTTGATTTACCAGTCACACTCTAAATCATGGCACTAATGACAACCTGCATCTTCCTCTTTAACTTCACTCATACTCCAGAACTCCAGATGATAGGAATCTTGTTGAGTCCAGAATTAATAGTGGAAAGAGTGCTGGATTTGTGAGCCTCTGTTTCCTAATCTGTAAAACAAGAATAATGAGTATCTTCTTTCATGGGGTTATTATGATTTAGGTAGAATAAATGTGGGTAAAACATTTTGTGGATTTTAAACAACCATGGAAAACGTCAGTTGTTATTGTTATTGTAGAGCAAATTACCTTACTTCCAGCAAAATTTCATAGGAAAGACCTACCAGAAGCAAATCTCAAAATCCTGAAATTACATCTAAGTCTCTCCATAGGGGAACAACATGTGTAAGCCGGTCAGAAACTTATGGGAAAGATATGTTGATGCAGTGTTGGTGGAGCTGGGAATTTGTTCAAACATTCTAGGAAGAAATTTGTGACTTAAGTCATAATATTATTTGGGGCTTCAAAAACCAAACAGTGCATTTAATATTTGATTCTGGAGGTAATAGGGAACAACTGTAGTTTATTGAATAGTGGGTGACATGATCAGATGATCAAAAGATCACCTTTGCAACTAAGTGAAGGATGGATTGGAGTGGGATTTGTGGCAGAGAGATGAACCCAAAGTCTACTCCACAAAGTGGTGGCAGTGTTGGAGGAGGAGTATTGGGGGCATATATAAGAGATGTTTTGAAGGCAAAATCAGTAGGCCTTGGCCACATATTGGGTATAGATGGGGGGAGAGTAGAAGATGACTCCTAGATTTCTAGCCTGGGTAACTGGGAGAATGATGGTGTTCTCATCAGTAATGGCTAAGTTAAGAAGAGGAGAAGGTTCAGGTGAAAAAATAATGAGTTCAGTTTTGGACATAACGAGTTTAAGATGTCAAAGGGATATTCAGTTCAAAGTGTATAATAAGCAGCTACAGATAAAGGACCGGATTCTAGAGAAGCTGGGACTAAATAAGTAGATTTGAGAATCATCAGCATAGTGATGATAATTAGAATCGATGAGATTAAAGATTGAGAGAAACATGAGAAGATTTATGCAGGCTGATAGAGTGAAATCAGTAGAACCAGGAAAAAAAATTCACAATGACTTCAGTGAGTGGAAAGAACAAAAATCCATGTCCAGTATTGCATAATTATAATGACCAAACTTGGCTTCAGAAAAGACTTGGAAAAATACGCTTCTGTCTTTTCATTGCAAAGTATGGGCCACAGGGGTGGGTATTGGGTATTTTATTAGACACCATCATTAGCTGATTTTGCTGAATAACTTTTCTTCTGTTTCTTTTTTGTTCTTCATTGTGAAGAAAGATGCTTTGTATGGGAAAGGAAAGGGTATGTTTAGAAATGAAGGTATTATAAAAACAATATACTAGTAATTTTCTTAGAGATTGAAAGACTAAGTGCCAAAGTTGCTTACTTCAAAAAATATTAAAATATCAAACCTATAAAACATTTTAGTAGTATTGAGATTGTCAGTTTTATTTAGTGTCCTTGTAATCAGATTTTCAACATCCTTTACTAGTGGTTCTTTAGTTTAATGCTTTGAAACCTACTCAGATCTTTTAATCTAGGGAGAGCAACAATCTAGCTTGATTTAATTAAAGTAGGATTCATGTATTAGAGCTTTTGACCTCAAATATTCTCTGATTTTAAAATACTTTCCTGGTGTTTTGTGATGCTTGGTAAATATCAAATAAGTACAGTATTTCATTTACTCTCATTTCCATATTTCTCTTTTGAGTTTTCATAAGTAAGTAATTTTGAAGAGAACCTGACTTTTCCCCCCCAATTTCTGAAGTAGTTATGATATTAAGTTGTTAAGTTGATTGTAAAAAGTTTTAACTTGTGAAGCTCTCCAAAATTTTTTTTTGCATGGATTCTTCAACCACCATATGATCACTTTCTTTTAATGGCCTTCCTCATTTACTTATTGAGCTGTAAATAGTGAACTTTTTTTTTTAATGTTAAAGGTGCTGCTCTGTCATCAGTTAGCTGTATTAGAAAATGAGGGCATTGTACTTAGAGACTTCATTTTTGACAAAAGTAGCAACAATGTTTATATCCATGAATTCTGAAATTCCTTGTTGTTGAAATTCTCCCTCTGCCTTGCAACCCCCAACCGTGTTCATCAGTTCATCACTTCAGACTGACTGTATTTTTTCTTCTCTCCTCGTCTTTACTCTGTGTGAACTAGTTCATGATACACTGTCTTCTTCTTTCAAGTCCTTTGCCCTGTTATCCTATCGAAGATCTTGCTGTGCTGTGCCTCAGTCTTAGATTACTCCCACCATCTGTTGCCTTTACTTTTTACATATATTCTGCTGAGCGAAACTGGAGAAAATCATGAAATTGTGCTGTCTGGGTCCACCAAAAATTTATGTTATATAATCTCAACTGGGCCCTCACTGCAGCAAGGCAGTCCTATTTTCTTAATTGATTCATTAATCTGAATTCATTCTCTTTTCCTAAATGATTAATTCACCACAGTAGCTTTTAAAACCCTCTTCATCCCTTCTAAACCTCCCCCTTTGCCTTCCCTCTCGGTTAAGAACTTATCTGCATAGTTCACCGAATGAACTGAGGCTATTTGCCAAGATCTCCCTCTTCTCTCTTCTTTCTCATCTCACCTTGCTCATATGCCTTTCCTATGTCAGTCTTTTGCCTCATTTCAGATTAAGAAGAGACCCTTTTTGTCAAGGAGATAAGGCTCTTTTCCCATCCCCCATTACCCCTACTCTCATTTGATCTTCTACTGACTACTTCCTATTGCCTTCAGATACATGTCCATGTCTTCCCCATCTTCAAAAAAACCTTCACTTGATTGATCAAATCCCACTAGCTACTGTCCTGTATTTCTCCTCCCTTTTATGGCTGAACTCCTTGAAACCAGTCTATAATAGCTACCTCTACTTCTTTTCCTCTCCGTCTCTTTTTAACTTTCTACAGTATGGCTTCCTACTTCATTATTCAACTGAAACCACTCTCTCCAAAATAACCAATGCTGTCTTAGTAGCCAAATCTAAATGCCTCATCTTCCTTAACCTGCATAGCCTCTGACACTCTCTTTCATACTTTTTCCTTAAAATTGTCTTCTATCTAGGCTTTTGTTGATGCTACCTTATTCTGGTTCTCATTCTACCTGTCTGACTGCTCTTTCTCGGTATTCTTGTCTAGATCTTTAGGTCATTCATGCTCACAGTGCATTGCTTCCTGGGCTCTCTTCTTTTCCCCTTCTGTACTGTTTTTCTTTGTGATCTCTACAGCTCCTGTGGATTCAATTATTATCTCTATACTGATGATTCTCAGATCTATTTATCCAGTCCTAACCTCTCTCTTGATATACAGTCTCAAATCTCTAGCTATTTATTTAGCTGTGTATATCCAGCTGAAACTGGATGACTCCTAGACATCATAAACTCAGAATATCTGAAACTGAACTAATTCTTCCTCTGTACTCTTTCCTTCTTCTCAACTTTCCTTTTACTGTTGAGGATACCGTGATCCTCTCATTCACCAAGGCTTGCAAATCTAGGTGTCATCCTTGACTCCTCACTCTCACCCTCCATATCCAATCTGCTTCCAAGGCTTGTCTCCTTCATAACATCTCTCATAAATCCCCTTCTTTCCTTTGACACAGTTGTCACCATGATGCAGGATCTTGTCATATCACACCTGGGCTATTGTAATAACTTGCTAGTTGATCTTCCTGACAAAAGTCTCAACCCACTTCAGTCCATTTTCTACTGAGCTGTCAAATTGAATTTCCTGAAATGCAGTTTACCTCCCTATTCAACAAACTTCAGTGGATCCCTTTCACCTTTAGGATCATATATAAATTCTCTTTGAATTTTAAAGCCGTTCATAACTTGACTATTTTCTGTCTTTTAGTCTTCTTACTCCTTACTCTCTGTTTCATAATCTGTGATGCAGTTACACTGGCCTTCTTCTTCTCTTTTTTTTTTTTTATTTAACTTTTAACATTTATTTTCACAAAATTTTGGGTTACAAATTTTCTCCCCTTTTATCCCCCCCCCAAACCCAAGCATTCTAATTGCCCCTGTGACCAATCTGCTCTCTCTTTTATCCTCCCTCTCTGCCCTTGTCTCCATCTTCTCTTTTGTCCTGTAGGGCCAGATACCTTTCTTTACCCCTTAACCTGTATTTCTTATTTCCTAGTGGTAAGAACATTACAGTTGATCCTAACACTTTGAGTTCCAACTTCTTTAGCTCCCTCCCTCTCCACCCCTTCCCTTTGGAGGACAAGCAATTCAATATAGGCCAAATCTGTGTAGTTTTGCAAATGATTTCCATACTAGTTGTGTTGTATAGGACTAACTATATTTCCCTCCATCCTATCCTGTCCCCCATTACTTCTATTCTCTTATGATCCTTTCCCTCCCCATGAGTGTCGACCTCGGATTGCATTCTCCTCCCCATGCCCTCCCCTCTATCCTCCCCCCCACCCTTCTTGTGCCCTTGTCCCCCACTCTCCTGTATTGTGAGATAGGTTTTCCTATCAAAATGAGTGTGCATTTTATTCTTTCCTTTAGGGGAATGTGATGAGAGTAGACCTCATGTTTTTCTCTTGCCTCCCCTCTTTATCCCTCCACTAATAAGTCTTTTGCTTGCCTCTTTTATGAGAGATAATTTGCCCCATTCAATTTCTCCCTTTCTCCTCCCAATATTTCTCTCTCACTGCTTGATTTCATTTTTTTTTTTAAGATATGATCCCATCCTCTTCAATTCACTCTGTGCACTCTGTCTCTATGTATGTGTGCGTGTGTGCATGTGTGTGTGTGTAATCCCACCCAGTACCCAGATACTGAAATGTTTCAAGAGTTACAAATATTGTCTTTCCATGTAGGAATGTAAACAGTTCAACTTTAGTAAGTCCCTTATGACTTCTCTTTGCTGTTCACCTTTTCATGGTCCTCTTCATTCTTGTGTTTGAAAGTCAAATTTTCTTTTCAGCTCTGGTCTTTGCATCAAGAAAACCTGAAAATCCTCCATTTCATTGAAAGACCATTTTTTCTCCTGAAGTATTATACTCAGTTTTGCTGGGTAGGTGATTCTTGGTTTTAGTCCTAGTTCCTTTGACTTCTGGAATATCCTATTCCATTCCCTTCGATCCGTTAATGTAGAGGGTGCTAGATCTTGTGTTATCCTGATTGTATTTCCACAATACTTGAATTGTTTCTTTCTAGCTGCTTGCAATATTTTCTCTTTCACCTGGGAATTCTGGAATTTGGCCACAATGTTCCTAGGAGTTTCTCTTTTTGGATCTCTTTCATGCGGTGTTCTGTGGATTCCTTGAATATTTATTTTGCCCTCTGGTTCTAGAATCTCAGGGCAGTTTTCCTTGATAATTTCATGGAAGATGATGTCTAGGCTCTTCTTTTGATCATGGTTTTCAGGTAGTCCCAGAGTTTTTACATTGTCTCTCCTGTATCTATTTTCCAGGTCAGTTGTTTTTCCAATAAGCTATTTCACATTATCTTCCATTTTTCCAATCTTCTCGCTATGTTCTGTGATATCTGTCTTTCTCATAAAGTCGTTAGCGTCCATCTGTGCCATTCTAGTTTTGAAAGAACTATTTTCTTCAGTGAGCTTTTGAATCTCCTTTTCCATTTGGCTAATTCTGCTTTTGAAAGCATTCTTCTCCTCATTGGCTTTTTGAACCTCTTTTGCCAGTTGAGTTAGGCTGGTTTTCAAGGTGTTAATTTCTTCAACATTTTTTTGGTTCTCCTTTAGCAGGGAGCTGATCTGCTTTTCATGCTTCTCTTTCATCCCTCTCATTTCTCTTCCCAGTTTTTCCTCCACCTCTCTAACTTGATTTTCAAAATTCTTTTTGAGCTCTTCCATGGCCTGAGCCCATTGGATGGGCTGGGACACAGAATCCTTGATTTCTGTGTCTTTGCCTGATGGTAAGCATTGTTCTTCCTCATCAGAAAGGAAGGGAGGAAATGTCTGTTCTCCCAGAAAGTAACCTTCAATAGTTTTATTTCTTTTCCCTTTTCTGGGCATTCTCCCCAGCCAGTGACTTGACCTCTGGATATTCTCCTCACACCCACCTTGCCTCCTGGTCCTCCCAGCCAGCGTTTGGGGACTGAGATTCAAATGCTGCTTCCAGCCTCAGGGCTTTTGGCAGGGGCAGGGCTGCTATTCAGTGTGAGAATTAAGTTCAGGTGGTCAGGTCGGGGCAGGGCCGCCTCTCAGGCTCAGTTCCCTCAGGGGGTTTATGTACAGACCTTCCACAATGGATCCAGGCTCCCGCCCGTTTGGGGAGCCCCTGTCTGCAGCCACCTCTCAGCTTCTATCTCCCGGGGGGGGGCCCGAGCCATGGGGGCACCCCACTCCCCTCTCGACCCACTAAAGAGACTCTCTCACTGACCCCCGTCACCTGTGGGTGGAGGGGCTTGTGCCACCGCTGGAGATCCCGTCTGCAGCGCGACGGACCTTTTGCGAGAGGTTTGCAGATCCCTCTGTGGGTGGAGGGACCCACATGGCCGCTGGAGATCCCGTCCCCATAGCCCGCTCGGATCTTTTCCTCACGGTGTCGTGGCCGCTGCAGGGCTGCCCTCTGCTTCCAGTCCCAGCGCCCAGTCTGCAGCGCGAAGGACCCCCTGCGAGAGGTTTGCAGGTCTCTCGGGAACAGAAATCTCCCTCGCTCCAGTATTCCGTGGCCTCTGGGTGCAGAATTCACCGTGAGTTGGTCCCCTCTAGCCGTTCTGTGGGTTGTGGGTTCGGAGCTATGTGTATGTGCGTCTTTCTACTCCGCCATCTTGGCTCCACCCCTCCTTCTTCTCTTTTTACAAGACACTCTGTCATCTGACTGTTACCCTTCCCTGGAATACTTTCCTCTTCATCTCCACTTCCTGGCTTCCCTGGCTTTTTTTGAGTCCCATCTAAAAATTCACTTTTTACCAGAAGCTTTTCCTGATCCTCTGCTTATTGCTGGTGCTTTCCTGCTGTTGATCATCTCCATTTAATCTAGTATATACACCATTTGTGTGTTGTTTTCAAATCATTTACCCCATTAGATTGAGCCCCTTCTTTGTATCCCCAGCACTTAGAGCAGCACATAGTAGATATGCAATAAGTGCTGTTTGCCTGGACTTGAAAATAGTGATTAAGTGTGTGAGATGGTAATTGTAAATAAACTGGAAAGTAATAGAGTCTGAGAGACTATAATGTGAATAATCAGTACTGAATAATTGGCAGTTGACATTTACAAAGTCTACTTTGTAAGAATACTACTTTATTTGCTACTTTGAAAAATACTTAGGTAAAATCAGTCATTAAGCATTTATTATGTACCTACTATGTTAACACATAGTCAGTACCTGCTATAATTACTAGAGATTCAGATACAAAAATGAAACAGTTTCTTCCCTCATGGGACTTACATTGTGGGAGACAAGTGGTATACATATTTATGTATACTAAATATACAAAATAGATACAAGGTAACTTTATTAGTGCTGTGGGGAGGGGATCAGGAAAGCTTAGTGTAGGAAGTAGGCACTTAAGCTGAGTTTTGAAGGAATAAGAAATTCTGAAATGCGGAAGTGAGAAGATGGGGTAAGATGGGACAGTCTGTGCAAAGCTATGGCAAAATGATGGGAGCCTGAATTAAAATGATAGGTAGCTGTGTAAGAAGAGAGAAAAGTTGAGATGGAAGATATGTTTCAGAAATAGAAATGGCTATATTTGTAACTAATCTAGGATATTGGGTGAGGGGAGGGTTTAGAGTCGAGGATGATATCAGGGTTATGAATCTGAGAGACTGGAAGAACCATGGTGCTTTTGACAAAAATAGGGAAGTTTAGAATAGGGAGGAGACTTGGTGAAGGAAAGATAATAAGTTTGAACTGTCTCTGGTATATCTATTTTGAAATATTCAGTGAGCAACTGGTATTGAAGCTCAGAGGAAGAGAGACTTAGTCTTTATAGAGCTTTTAATTTTTTTACTTGTATGAAGTATTTTAGTAGCTTTTTTGCTTAAAAAATTTTTTCCAGTTAACACATAAATTTATTCTGTAGATCTTTAAGTGGAAATATCCACTGTAAAGATGGTAATTATACCTATGGGAGTTGATAATGTCACCAAGAGGGAATATAGAAAGAGAAGAGGAGGGGGCCTAGATCAGAGTCTTGGGCAACCAGGACTTAGGGGGGCATTGAACTAGAGTATGAACCAGCAAAGGAGCTTGAAGAGTCTTAGATAAGAGGATTACCAGTAGAGAGAGTGTCACAAAAAACCAGAGAAGAGAAAGTGGCCTGGAAGAAAAGGTGATCAACATGATAAAATGCAACATTTAGGTGGAGGATACTGACTAAGAGAAGACTGTTAGATTTGGCAATTAAGAGAGCACTGATGATTCTGGAAAGAACAGTTTGAGCTGAGGGGTGAGATGGGAAGTGACAATGCAAAGAGTGGAGAAATGTGAGGAAAATTGGCTCAATGTAAGTGTATAATGATGCACATTATGTATGTATCTATTTAGAGAACAGTTTCAGTTAGTGCTGATGCTCTTTTGTTGTCACTGTGTTTTCTTCCTCTTTGAGCACCGATTGTTTCTCTCATCTTTTGACTTAGATCTAAAGTTACTTATCTAATCTTGCTTCTCAAGCGTGTTCTCACCTAACTTAAAAATTTTTAGATTATTATCAGTACTGTCAGTGTCTTTTTTCACAGCTATTTCTCATACTTAGGTTGTAGGATTCAAATTCTCCTGAAACATGACACTATTTATTATTAATAAATGCTTTTAAAAGTAATTGCCAAAATGGGCAGATTTTGACCTGCAGGCTAATTATAAATATTGAAGGAGATTGATATAGGTGATAAAGACTTCAATGATGACCTCTTTTAGAATGAGATCAAACACTTGTTTTTAATTTAAATTTCATTTAAAATTTTTATCTTATATGTATATTTTTAATAACTTTATCCTATTTCAGTTTAACATATGCATATATATATGTGTGTGTGTATACACAGACAAATTCATAAAATGGTGCAATTGTTTCTGACTTCAGCTAACTGCTTGTATGTATTTAAGGAACATGGATATATTATTTTCTGGAGTTTATAAGACTTTTTTATTGGTAACGTTGATATGTATGCTTATCTATGACTTAGAAATTTGGATATTTTTTCCACAATCTATCATTATTATAGAAAGCCTATTACACTTAAACTGGATTCCATATTATTAGATACTTTTTTTGGACAAGTTATAGTTTGTTAGCACTTTGTAAACTTGTCAGTTATATTTTTAATTGCTATATTTTTTGTATTTTGTATATCTTATGTTTGTATTTTAAAACATTCTTGTTTTGGGATTCTATATATAACAACTACATAATATTATCAAGGAGGAAGGGAAGGGAAAAAAACAAGAATTTCATAGTAGGTAACACCAACTGTGTGCCACTCACTGTGCTGTCTTCTACTGTTTTGTTTTTTTTTTTAACAAATATTATCTCATCTGATCCTCAGACAACCATGTGAGTTAAGTCTTATTATTGTCTCCATTTTTTTGTTAAGGAAACTAAGACAAAAAGAGGTTAAGTGACAGCTAATAGGTGTGTGAGGCTGGATTTGAACTCAGGTCTCCTGATGCCAGGCCCAGTGCTTTATCCACTGTGCCACTGGTTGCCTCTCATTAAGGAGTAGAGTTTTGATATGGACTATTTTGAAAAAATTTTCTATGATACAGATTTTATTATTGTATCTATATTTTCCTTCACCTAGTCAGACTATTAGGCAGCCTCAGCAGTTTATGATCAACCTATACACAGTTGCCATCTGGATTTAGCAAGCATAAGGAAAGCAAAAATTTGTCAGCTTTATTCAGATGAAAGTAGGTTGCTACATTTTGTGGAGGGCCTTTACGATGTTTTAAGAAATTTGTATGTATAGATTATTTACCACACTAAACACATCAAGGCAGATGGGGTATTTGTAAAAAAAAGAATTTGGTTTCAAAGTGGTACCGCCTTAATAGATATCCATTCTTATAGGCTCTTGCTGTGTGCTAGGTGCTGGACATAACATACAAAAAAATGAACCAATTTCTGGTCTTAAGCAGCTTACATACCACCAGAGGAGAAAACCAGTGTGACTAAGTGTATACAGAATAAGTAGACAAAGTAGTTGGAGAGAGGTCATCTTCAACTGACATTTGGGAGCTTAGGAGAAGCTTTATGTAGAACTCAGTCTTGAAGGAAGTGAGTGATCCTGTGAGGTGGAATGAGGAGGGAGTGCATTACAAGAGAATAGCCAGTGCAAAGAGGGTGGGAGTGGGGTCTTGGTACTGAGTCAGTGTCCTGAGGGAGAAAGTCTGTATAGGTACATAATGGAGTACAGATGGAGGATAATGCAAAATGAGGCTGGAAAGGCATGTTGGTTCTAGTTTTAAAAAGCCAAACAAAAGTTTGTATTGTCTCCTAGTCAGTAGTCAGCCACTGGAGGTTGCTAAGTTAGAGGAGTAATGTGATTGGTTTTTAAGGAAAATCACTTTGGCATCCGTATGGAAGATGACTGGAGTAGGGAGACACAGGAGGCAGGGAAGACAATTAGGAAACCATTTCAATAGCAGGTGGTGGTGGTTGTTTGTCCTTTATTCTCAAAGAGGATCATAATAAAAGGAAGGTGAGGCCATGACTTGCAAGTGAATTGAATTTAAGTGAGGGAAGACTGTGCAAAGTCACCAGCCTCACTTTCTCTTCTGGAGCCATCTGGGTCCAGATATGGATCAGAACAACTGGAGATAGCCCCCAATAGTCTAGGTAAGAGGTGATGAAGGCCTCTGATGTTGACTTCTTGAATAAAAAGAGTGCGGATTAGAGTTGAGAGATGTGGACATGTGAATATTTGGTAACTGATTAAATGTATAGGGTAAAGGAGAATGAGGGATTGAAGATTAATACTTAATTCCAGATAAATGCTTAACTAAATGAACCTGAGATTAATGGAACCTTTGAAAGAAATAGGGAAGTTTGGACTTTTGTGGAAATAGATGTCTGCAGGTCATCCTTTTTGAAATGTTTCATGGGCAATTAGTGACTTGGAACTGGGATCTCAGGAGAAGAGATACTAGGGCTGGATATATAGATTTATGAGTCATCTGCTTAGATAATAATGATTAAACACATGGGAGTTGATGAGGTCAATGAGAGGAATATAGAGAAAAGAGAAGAGGGTCTAGCACTTGGGCTTCACCAGTAGTTAGAGCATCTGCTGTGGAAGATGAAATTAAGGATTGGTCATGTATGAGGAGAACCAAGAGAGATTTGTTTTGGGAAAACTCATAGAGGAGATGGTAGTTAATAGTACTTCTACTATAGAGATGTCAGAGTGGTAAAAAGCAGTGCAGTGATCTTTGTCTACAAACCTCTTTGAAACAGATCCAAAAAACATACCAGACCAAATCTTGATGGAGAAATTCAGGAAAAAAGGCACAGTGTCTATGTAGCATTAAGAGAGAGAGGAAGTCTGTAGACTCTGGGGATGGCATCTGGCTAGGATCTCCCAAGGAGAGGCTGTGCAGCAGGGCAAGAGGACAGAGCACTGCAATGGGGACAGGTACAAATACTGGTAGCTTTGTTGCCCCACCTTCTGGTTCTAAGTCACAGATCCAGGATAGATTAAGAAAAGGACCTGTGCAGGGGAGTGCTGTTTTTAGCACCGGACTATGTACTAAAAAATGAAGAAGTTCAAAAGCCAGCAGTAGCAATGGTGGGGCTCCTACCCCAGAAGTGTACAGAGGAATAACCAAGGCAGGAATCCCACAGCAAAGGGGAACACAGAATTCTGCCACTCTGAACCAATACCGCTTTCCAGCTGTCTGATAGGAACTCAGTCCAGCAGTAGCCTACTCTTACACAGACCCAAACCCAGGTCAGAACTCAGAGTTCAGACCAGAGGGCAGCAAACAGACTTTGCCTTGGATCAGATCACTTTGGGAACACCGAAAACTCCTAGGTCCCCAGCCTGCCCCTGAGCTCGCGTAATGGCACAACAGTCAGCACCTCAAGAAAACAGCAGCAGTATCAATCTAGAACTTCTCTCTAGAAGCACTGCAGAGCCTAGCCCTAACATCAAGTCTGAAGTCAGGAGATGGACAAACAAAAAAGTGAACCTCACCATAATGAGTTATGGTAGCAATGATGCTTAAGACAGAAATCCAGAAGAAGAGAATGATTCCAGAACACCTGCAAGCAAAGCCTCAGAGAAAAATACATCACAAATTCAACTAGAATTCCTGGAAGAAATGAAGCAAGAGTTAAAAAAAAAGTTTAAAATGTTTTTTTCTAAAATGCAGTGAGAGTGTTTGAGAAAAAAATCGAAAAGAAATGAGAGTTATGAAGAAAAATAGGTCTTCCATGAAATGAGACTTCCAAGCATTCCTAGAGCTGCAGAGAAACTTTGAAGTTCACACACAGGAGTAAAGAGAAACAAAAAAAGAATAAATAGCAATAAAGGACTAAATAAGAATAAACCGTTTACCTTCAAATTGAAGGGGATATGTGTCCCTTACAAA
Source organism: Notamacropus eugenii (assembly GCF_028372415.1). Classification (NCBI taxonomy): domain Eukaryota; kingdom Metazoa; phylum Chordata; class Mammalia; order Diprotodontia; family Macropodidae; genus Notamacropus; species Notamacropus eugenii. Next base: position 150,530,522 of record NC_092877.1, on the reverse strand, counting down.
TCCCTATCATCATTAGAATTCATAGAGGGAATCCATTTTGTCTGAAAGTGGCTCTGTTATGTCTTGACAGTTTTAAGAAAAGAATGGAAAGAGAGGGTAAGAAGATTACATTTGGGCATGGGGAAAGGAAAAGGAAGGGAAGGTTAGGGAAAATTATCTCATGTGATCAGAGTACACAAACATATCTATACAAACAAGGTTGAGAGGGTTGGGGGAATGGCTGACACTGGAACCTCATTTGAACTGGTTAAAAGAAGGAAAAATACATGCAGAGTTGGTTACAGAAATATCTTTCTCTCAGTAGGGAAATAGGAGGACAAGAAATGCAGGGGTGGGGTGGGGAGAATTCAAGAAAGGATAGATTAAAGGAGAAATTGGTCCTAAGCAAAATAAACTCTAAGGATATAAAAGGATATAAGGTCCTCAAGTGCAGCCCTTTGACTGAATCCAAACTTCACAGTTCTGTGAAGGATTGAGGATCTAGAGGGCCACATGTGACCTTGAGGCTGCAGGTTCCCCATCTCTGTCTTAGTTGATTAAAACAAATAAAATACTTTTTAAAACCCAAGTTATGCCACAGAAATCAAGAAGTGTGAAGACTGAGTAAAGAGCATTTTAATTAGAAATTAAGAGGTAGTTTGTAACTTTGGGGAGAACAGTTTGAGTTCATTGAGATTGGAAGCCTGATTGTTAAGGGTTGAAAGGTGAGTGAGAGAAGTGGAGACAAGAAAGATAATGTGCATCTTAAGCTCTGTCTGTATTTGAGGGCTTCTTCCTGTGGTTTGTGTTATGTTTAAAATGTCTAATATTTCCTCACTTTGATGGTGATTTTTGGCTTTTTGTATGTACATATTTATATCCACCTTTATATGTTTAGATTATTTATGTAAAGTGGTAATTCCTCTGGGATCTGAAGGAGTGTAGGCTGAAAAAATCCATGATATTATGGTAGAATTCCTGCTTATTGAAATGGTGACAAAGATTTGACCAGAATAATGTATCATTATTTTTTAAAAAACTTTATTCTTGTTACTTTTTTAATAGTCTTTCCCCCATTTTTACATAGAAAAAAATTAATCAGTTATCAAAGTAATTGAATGATAATATATACATTTTATGCCTTTGTAATCCCTTACCTCTACCTAAATAGAATTGCAGAGTTTCATTATCTATTTTTTGGTGACAAGATTGATCATTATATTCAGTTTGCCTGTCTGTTTTTCTTATTTTCATTCATGTTAAGCTAGTTATTTTATCATTTTATCATTTTAATGAAATGACTACTTAGATAGTTTGGTTTTCTTAAGGGGTAGGGAGTAAAAAGGTATACTGGCTATTAAGATAGTGTAATATGATGTAGGATGGTTGAGTTACAATTACTGTTGGATCACAGGAGCTGGAAAACCTTTTTTCGTGGTCATCTTGTAGTTTGCAGATGATGAAACTGAGGCCCAGAAAGCTTAAGAGACTCATGTGTGACTACATGGAGAATGAATGGCAGAACTAACATTGAAACTAAGGTCATCTGATTCCAAATCCATTAGTCTTGTATATTAGCTGAAAGTTATTGAGCTACTTCTTCAATGATTATGTATTGTCCGAGTTTCTTGAATGGCTAAGAACATTCTTCAGATCCTGTTTTCTTGGTACCATTTATTTCCCACAGCTATGAAAACCTGGAGAAAAGACATTTATATTCCTTATCCTTATACTTTCATTAAGGAAAGATAAAGAGAGACAAAGGTGTAGTGTCAACTTTAACATTAAGCTCCTTGTTCTATTTTCTGCCCTTACCACACCAGCTATCTATTTTTCTGCCTCTACTTCCTCTAATCAAAACTTGTAAATATAATTATTTATGTACTAATAAGCTACTTAATAATGGTGACTTAGAAAAGAATTTGAGAATCTGATAGTTATAGGAATAATTAGTTTCATATCACAATTTACTGTATTAAAGAGAACTGTTCTTGAATCCTAAAAAGTAGTATTGCAGTTTTAGCTATTAAAGATGAAACTGTTTACACTGCTACATTATACTGTAGTAAAGCTTAAAACTACACTAAGACTTTGAGGACACTGTATATAAAGTGTTTTGCAAACCTTATATAATACTTCAGTACTCTAAATGCTATTATTAGGGTGGAAAGACTATATATTTCCTGATAAAAGTTCTCTCTTGGAAGGGGTTTCAAATCCTTAGACTAATGTCATATTCTGGCTTCAGTTCCTTCCTCTGACTCTTATATGTGTGGCATTTGTAAAGTCATTTTCCTCTATCTGTTAAGTATAAAATGAGGGAGGTGGACTAGATAGCCTGTAAAGTCTCCTGTAGTTTTAGATCTATGATCCTCTGAATTGATGGGTTGAGTTCACCTAAGTATCTCAGTGATTTTATCTTGAGACTGACCATCTCTACAAACTGGTAGCTAAGAGCCTTGAAAAATTAGGAATATTTCATTTTATTTAAGTGTGAGGAAAACCACGAAAAAAAGAACACACCTGTATAATATAGATATGCTGTGAAATAGCCTAGATAACTAGGTATCAAAAGCTCAAACAACAAAAATTTAAATGAGTTGTATGCTTAAAATTTTATGAGAGGCAGTTAGGTGGCATAGTAGATAGAGCATTGACTGTGGAGTCAGGAAGACCTGAGTTCAGATCAGTCTTACTAGTGTTGTGACCTGGGCAAATCATTTAATCTCTATCTTCCTTCAGTTTCTTCATCAATAAAAGAGTGATGATATTAGCACCTACCTCCCATGGTTGTCATGAGGATCCAGTGTGGTCCTGTTTGTAAAGTGCTTCGCAAACCTTCATGTCCCGGGTCTGTCCCCGGGACCTTCGAGTGAGAATCTCCCTTCGGTGGGCACCGCTTCGGACGTCACCGGACCTACCCCGGGGGACACGGCGGCAGGCAGTAATCAGGCAATGCGCAGGAGGTTCATAGCTTTATTGCATGGAGGAGTCCCCCCGAGCAGTTCAGGGCGTTGTCTTATATAGGGAGGTTCTTCCGGGCTGCCATCCTAACCCGCCCCGAGGGTGAGGCCTACCACCCGATTGGATCCAGCCCACCCGACCAATCCCGTGGGCTCACAACTCCTCTATGGGAGCCGTGTCTCCCTCGGATTGGTGGGCTGCCACTCCCGGGGAGGCCCCTATCCGCCCAGGCGCCTAGGACCGACCCCCGTCACCTTCAAAGCTCTGTATGAATGCTAGCTATCATTATTATTATTATTATGTCTTGGCTAATTTTTAAAATGTAAAATAAATGAATTTTTTCCTCCTTAACCTTATTAGCAGGTGATTGTAGGAGGGTGGTAGCTACTCTTTCACATGATTTGTCTGAGTTTCCTTTGACTAAATCTGTTGGAGTTTAGATACCTTTCTTAAGAAGATAAGTATTGCTATGCCTGTGCTGTCATTGCATTGAAATATAATTTGAGATACCCACATATTTTACCTTTTCTTTGGGAGAGAACAGGGCAGTCTATGAAAGGTTTTTGCCTTAGGGCAATGCCATCCTGGACTGTGTGTTTCTTTGCAAGTGGTCTAAAAGTATCCTGCTGCTGAATTGTTCTTTCGTTCTCCTTTACTATTTTTATCCTGCGATTGCCCTCCAGCAGGTGACTCTTGGATTGTCATAGGCATCTTTCCTCACAAAGTTGGCCCCAATATGGTTTTGTCTTTGGAGTCATATTTTGGAATATGTTTGTTGAAGTTGTTGGGTACTATCAATAAGAGATTCTGGTCAATTTAAGGTCTTTGGTAATCTGTGATGTGGCTAGGATTACCTTGTCAATCACAACATGTACCTAAACTGAGTGGGTAATAGATAGTTCAGAAAGTAATTCATGTTATTTCGGACAATTTGCTATCGTAGAATTCATTCTCTGCAGAATTACTTATTGTGCTCCTCCTTAGTTCCTGAGCTATTTAGAACTCTGTCTTAATGTAGCATTCACCAGAGTGAATGCCAAGAGCTCATAATCACTCTGTGCCCCAAATATTCTTGTTTATGTATGTACTAGTACCATGTTGCTTATGTGGAGGGCTACAGCGTAATTCTTTTAAACTTAAATCCCATATAACAGATTCATTCGCATACTGCTTGCCACAATAAGGCATTTATAGCATTTCAGAGAAATATTTCAACATGGACATTAAAATGTGAATGAATCTTTTGAATGAGATTTCTTGTTCAAAAATGTAGTCATGTCAACTAGGGGCAGCTAGGTGGTGCAGTGGATAGAGCACCAGTGCAGGAGTCAGGAGGATCTGAGTTCAAATCTCACCTCAGACACTTGACATTCATCAGCTATGTGACCTTGGGCAAGTCACTTAACACCAATTGCCTCATCCTGGGTCATCTCCAATCATCCTGATGAATATCTGGTCACTGGATTCAGATAGCTCTGGAGGAGAAGTGAGGCTGGTGACCTGCACAGCCCTCCCTCACTTCAAACAGAGTCAAGTACAAGTCATGTCATCATTTCTCTAATGGCACGGTCTTCTTCGGCAATGAAGGACGAACACACACACATCAGCTAAATAGTGCTTCCTTGAGCTGTCACCCCAGATGGTTAATTATATGGAACTGGGTGTTGTGATGCTCTTACCCTCCCCGCCAAAATTAGAAGGTTTTTTCAAACTAGCATAGTATGAATTCTTGAATTTGAAATTGGATCAAGTGCTTTGATGATTGTGGGTTCTCTGGACTTTTGTTCTTTTTATGTTTCATAGTCTGTTATAATTCTGAGCCTCTATTAGTAATACAAATCCCTTATGCCTAATAAGAAAATGCAAATTGGACTGCAGCATAGTTGATAGAGGGTTGGCTTTGGAATCAGGATGGCCTGATTCAGTCCTAATTATGATACGTTGGCTATCTGACCATGGGAAAAATCACTTAGCTTCTCAATGATTAGAACGACTTTCTAAGACTTTTAGTTACAGATGATTTGCTGATCCACATCAGTGGAGAGAATTTCCACAGAGAGAATTCCCTATAACAGTGGAATCACAAGTCTGAGCACCCTTCTTCCCCTCAAAATTAATAAAAAAAAAAAGAAACTACCATTTAAAAACTGGCCCCAGAGTATATGTTAAGGAAGGAAGTGTTAAGAAATTAAAGCATTAACCAGGAGTGACACAAGTCTAATGCTTGAAGAAAACCCCTATTTACTTTGTTTTACCCTTTTCAAAGAAAAATTTCATTTGTGCCTAATTCTGAAAAACAGAAGAAATGCAGTTATTAAAATTGTAAGCCTTTGCAGCAGAATTAGTATATATTATTTGGCATTAAAGTGGGCAGTAAACCATATTTTGGGGAAAATGAAGTGACATTATGTTTAGCAGGTTTAGTTTGACAATATGTTTGAGATTTGTCTTCAAGAGTCACCACATATGACCTTGAAGGATTGTAGAATTATAGACTTAGAACTGGAAAGGACCTTGAAATCATCTAGTTCAACCACCTATCTCATTCTATAGTTGAGGAAACTGGGGTCCAGAGAGATGAAATAACTTGTCCATAATTACACAGGTAATAAATGACAGTGTCTCTTTTTTTCATGGCTTCTGGCTTGACTTCTGGCTTTTGTGTGTACGGCAACCAGGACATTCTTTATATATTCCTATAAGTAGAAAGTTCTGAAATCTACTGACAAAACCCATTATAAACTTCTGAACTTTCTCTATCATTTTAAAGTTAATTTGAGATGCAGTTGCTTATAAGTAGAACAGCTCACATTTGTGTAGCTTTAGTTGTCAGAGTACTCAAATTTGCATTATTGTGACCCTGGGTAAGTCATTCTTGCATCTCCAACTGCCTAGCAAGCATATCAAATGAAATGTCCTGTAGACATCTTAAACTCAACATATCCAGAACTGAACTCTTTATCTTCCCCCAACCCTCCCTTCCTAACTTTCCTATTACTGCTGAGAGTACCACTGCCCTCCCATTCATCTAGACATGTGACCTCATTGCCATCTTTGACTCCTTAATTTGTTTCACACTTAATATTCAACCTGTTGTCAAATTTTTCTTTGCAACATCTCTTGTATATACCTTCTTCTTTCCTGACACTGCCACCACTCTGCTGCAGACCATCAGTCACCTCAGTCTTGGACTATTGAAGTAGCCTGCTTTTTGCTCTCCTTGCCTTAAGTCCTTCCTTACTTCATTCAGTCCATCCTCCACACAGCTGTCAAATTGGTCTTCTCAAGTGCAGATTGGACCATGTCACCTCTTTGTTCAATGAATTCCAATAGCTCACTATCATCTCCACAATCAGATAAGGGGTAGGCAGTACAGTGGATAGAGCTCTGGACTCGGGAAGGCCTAAATTCAAATTCAGCCTCAGATACTTTATTAGCTGTGTGACTCTGGGTAAGTCACTTAACCACCGTTTGCCTCAGTTTCCTTCTTATTAAAATAGGGATAAATAATAGTACCTACTTTACAAAGTTTTTGTGAGAATAAAATGAGATAATAATTGTAAAGTGCTTAGCACAGTGCTTGGTATATAGTAGACACTGTATGAATGTTAGCTAACGTCCCCTTTTAAAGTTCTTTATAACCTATCCCCTTTCCGTTCTTTTTATACCTTAATTTCCCCTTTCCATTGGTTATCCTTCATGGCTGGGATTCTTTTTTTCTTCATTTTTGTCTCTGTGCTTCCCTGACTTCCTTTAAACCCTAGCTAAAAGCCTTCCTTTCTAAATTTCTCTAAATGGTAGCGCCATTTTTCTATTACTGTCTTCAGTATATCCCGTATATATCTTGTTTATACATAGTTGTTTGTCTCCCCTATTAAACTCTGAGCTATTTGAGTTCAGGGGCTGCTTTTTGCCTTTGTGTCTGTTTCCAGCACTTAGCCCAGTGGCACATAGTAGGCATTAGTAAATACTACTTGACTTCTTGCATCAGAATCGTCTTCCACACTGACCATGAAGATGTTCTTAACTCACAAAATTATTGAGTTTAGAAGTAGCATGAGTAAAATGATAATTCTGACTCTAAAGTGATGCTATTTTTTTTTTAGTGAAATAGCTACCTTTTTACGTAAAATCTTTTGATAATTTGGTGGTACAGAAATGATAGAATTAAGTTAAAATATTGATGTCCAGTCTGTGGGCAGAAGAAGTGGATTTGTATGTTTTTAGGAGTTTTTTGCCACATTTTCAAGTTGAGGATCTTAGGATCATAGATCTAGATCTGAAAGGAGCCCTTCTAGCTCAACTCCCTCATTTTACAGATGAGGATGCTGAGGTCCAGGGAGAGTGACTAAGTTGGTAGGAAGAATTTTAACTCTTGTCATCTACGTCCAGAGTCAGAACACTTTCTTCTGTGCTATTTACTCCTTTTTACTTACAAATACTTTTTTTGTTTTTTGTTTTTCATCTGTAAAGTTATTCAAATTGATTATTGTATTTCATTATCTGAAAAGTGAGATTTGGAAGATTTTTCTGGAAGTAAATTTCATTACTAGATATCACCTATAGAAAAATTTTAGCAAATTTTATTCTACCTCTTCCATATTGTTCCATAAATTTTACATAGTGAAATTATGCATTGTACTAGATGCTTTTCTCTTTTTAAAAAATACTTTATGGATACCACTTTAGCATTTGGTCCAGTTATTGTCTCTCAGTTATGTGACTTGACTGCCTTCTTTTCCAACCATATGTGTCTTCTGTAATATCTTTTACATAATTGTAAGTCTTTGCAAGTTGTTGTTTGCAGTGTGCTTTGACCTTTCTATTGTCCTGAGTTATTTGTAAATTCAGTCTTACTTGAGGAAATCATGGTGTGACTTGAAGGTATAATAGCATCACTGGAGGAATGCTAGAATTAAGAAGGTGGGCTTCTGTGATAGTGAGCAATTTGGGACTGTTAAAAACACTGCAGATGTGATTTAATGTGATTCAGTTTAATCTCATCTTTCTCTGTAGTTCTGGAACTAGTTCATTATCCATCTGCATTGCTTGTCTACACATACATACAGACACATGTGTGCATATACACATATATGTATTCATGCATATGTTTATTAGAGACAGTCCATCCAACTATGTGTCACAATCTGAGTAATATATGGTTTTTATTCATTTTTTCCAGTAGTAGTGTTCAGGTCTGTAGGTTTCATTGCAGAATCAATATAGTGTTGTAGTATTTGTTGCAAACAAATTTTGAATAGAAGAATTTTGCTCTTCATAGGACTCAGTCTTCTATTTGGACTCTGTCCCAAGATATCCTTCACAGTATTGACAGTTACGCATATGTCTCTCTGACCCCCCCTTCAGGTTGATACTACATAGGATTAAGAAAAAAATCTTTGTGATCTGTCTATCATAGTATTTTGTGATTTTAACTTGTACTAGAGACACTTTGAGAGGAATTATGATGTAGTAGCTAGAGCATTGGACTTTTCAGTTGTGAGAGATCTATTATTAATTTTGAGATTATGAGAGGTTCAACACACACAAATATATAAATTTTGGGTAAGTCACAACCTCTCAGTTTCCTCATATGTAAAATGGGGATAAATCATATCTTTTCTATGAATACGGTCATTGTAAGGATCCATTGTAAGAAATAATGAATTTAAAACCCTTTAAAATTTTTGATTGCCATATAAATGTTAGTTATTATTTGAGAAGAGTCATTAGGGATTGGATTTTGTCTTACTAAGTCAAATTTTTTTTCTTTTTTTAATCAACAAATATAGGACACAGTGAGATCTTATTTTTTTTATACCAAAGGTGTTCTCTTGTTGAAAATTATCTGCAAAAATGTGCCTGTTCATTTCTCATGTTTTTAACCAAGCATACCCTGTTTTCATGTATAGATCTTTTTCAAATATTTTCATCATGATGGAAAAATAGACATGTCATTCAGTACTTGTTGATGTAGGCTTTTTTGGGTAAAAGAGCTGTTAGTGATCTTTTTCCGTCTTTTGGCATTGTCAAAATGCCAGTTTTGAGAGGTTTGGAAAAATCTATCCATGAATGCCTTCAAAATTGTCACCTCAAATACAGATTTATTTTGTATGTTTGTTTAGGTCTAGACACTTATCCTAACTACTGTTATTTGTTTCAAACAAAACAAACTTTTGTTATTCTGAATTTGACAAAAATCAGCATACATGAACATCTACATGCATAAAGAATAGAAAAAGGCAATTTTATGTGAAACTAAGACCTCTTATGTTCATCTTGTTTCCCTTGTGACAAATAAGCAAATGAAGAAAAAACAAATCCATATACTATCCAAGTCTGAACATGTATTTCTCATTTTGTACTACTGGTCTATCAATTCTTTGTCAAGAGATGGGAATCATGATTCATCATTAGCCTTCTAGAGTTTGGTTGGTCATTTTACCATTCATTATTAATGACATACACAAATATACCATATTTTTTTTAGCCATTCCCCAATTTATGGTCATATACTTAGTCTGTAATTCTTTGCAGCAATGAAAAATGCTTATGGATATTTGTGTAATTATGGATCCTTACCCTCAGCAAAATAATTTGAGCATATTCACTGTGCCCAGCAGCACTTGGAATATTTTCACGTACATTGTTCTGTGATGCAGAATGGAGTGTGTTTTCTCAGTTCTTCCTGAGGTCCAATCCTAGTCATTTTATTTACATGACATTAATTTTGTTCTTTTTATTTACAATATTGTAGGGGAGTGTGTGCATATATGAGTGTGTGTGAATATGAGTGATACTTTATAGTATCTGTATACTAAATTTTGTTTAGCCATTTTCCAGTTCACTGGTACCTATTGCAGTAGTCCATCAACAGATCTTTAAGGGATTCATGTATATTTATCTAGTCTAAGTCATTGTCAGTCAACAAAAGAATAATTGCTGAAGTTGTCTGATTTAAAAATAGTAGCTCTAGAAATCTGTGCAACAGTGTAATGGGCTTCTTAAAAAAGTTGGAGGTAAATCATTACAATTCCTGTACCATTTCTTTGTCCTTGTTGTCCGTAGGCATTCTTTATGCAGCACATGAAAATTTTGACCACTTCTTGATTTTATTTCTTCTTCTTTTCAACTTTTCTGATACTGCCCTCTTCTGGTTGCTTTCATTTCTGTCTGTCTGATTTTCAGAGTGAGAGAGAGAGAGAGAGAGAGAGAGAGAGAGAGAGAGAGAGAGAGAGAGACAGAATGTGTGTGTGTGTGTGTATGTATGTGTGTGTGTGTGTGTGTATATGTGTGTGTGTGTGTGTGTGTGTGTGTGTGTGTGTGTGTGTGTGTGATGTGTCCTAATTCATCTTCCTCCTAAGGGTTAGTGGGTGAATAATTCCCTAAGTCTTTGGTTTTGTTGATTTCTCTCTCACTAAGTTCTCTCATAGATCTCTTTCAATGTTATAGTCAGTTGTTCACTGGATTTTCTTGGCAGAAATACTGGAGTAGTTTACCATTTCCAACTCCATCTCATTTTACAGCTGAAGAAAATGAGGCAGCCAGTGTTAAGTGACTTTCCCAGAGTGACACAGCTAGGATATATTTGAACCCAGGTCTTCCTGATGCCAGGACTGGCAGTCTATCTACTGTGTCACCAGCCATATGGAAATCAATAGAGCCAGCCTTTCTGTTTTTGCTGACTTCAAGCTTCATATTTTTACCTTAATATCTTTTCAGCTTCTCAAACTAAGTTGTCCAAAACAGAAATAATTATGTTCCTCCTCTCATTATCCCTTAAGACAAAAACCCTGTCTCCTTCCCAACATGAAGATCTTGAATATTTATATAGAACTTTAGGATTAGCAAAGCACTTGACATATATTTTATCATATAGTCCTTGTAACAATGTCAAATCTAGTTTCCTGACATCATTCTACTGAAACTGCTGCCTTCAAAGTTACCTTGTTCCTTAATTGCTAAATCTGATGGTGACTCAATTTTGGTGTTGTTCTTTCTATATATTTACTCTCCATTCCCAAATCTTGTCATTTCTCCTTCTATATCATGTTTATCTAATAGAATCCTCTTCTCACACAACTACCACTTTTGTCAGGCTGTCATCACATTTGTCTGGATTATTGCAGTTGCCTTCTCTTGGATTTCTGTGCTTCCAGTCTCCTCATTTTAATGCATTTTCCACACAACTGCCAAAATGATTTTCCTAAAGTACAGGTCTCACCATGCCATCTCCCAAACTGGTAATCTCCAGTGGCTCCCTAGCCCCTCTAAGATCAAGTACAAACTTGTAGGTTAGGCATTTCTAGTGCCTCAGCACACTGCTTCAAAGTCACTCCCCTCCTTACAGTCTAAAGCCCAGTTCTTCAGGCCTACTTGCTTTTCACTCCTGTCCTCCATCTTCCATTCCCATGGCTTTGCTCACACTGTCTCTTGAGGGTGCCTGGAATCCTCTCCCTCTTCACCTCCTGTTCTTAGAATCCTTGGCTTTCTTCTACTCAGTTCCCGCATTTCTTCTCTCGCCCCCCCCCCCCCCCCCCCCCCCCCCGGCCTTTCTTGGTTTGCCCAGTTGCTTGTGACTTTTTCTCTAAGACTATTTTGTATCTATTCTTTGTATTTGTAAGAAACTATTTGATGTAGTCTCCCTCCCTTAAGACAGGGAACTCTGTTTTTCCTTTGTCTTTAGCCCAATGCCCTGCGTATGATTGTTTGTAGTACTTAGTATGACTTGGACTTTTTATTCTAATCCTAAACTGTTGTACCTTAGTTTTGTCTTCTCTGTGCCTCTTCAATGATAAGTTCTTTTAAGAGGCAGACCTACTCATTTTTGTAATTTTAGTGTCTTGTACATTAACCACTTAATAAATACTTGACAAATTGAAACGTCCCTGAAAACATTCAAGTAGAGACTGAATGACTACCTATCAGAAATGTTTTTAGAAGGCATTTCTACATTGGGAGGGAAGGTGGACTTTGGTTTTTCTAAGGTTTCTTTCTAAGGTCTGTTTTCATGGTAGATTTTTTTAAATCTAGAAATGACTACAGAGATCATCTTTTTCAGGTCCCTTATTTTACAGACCCAGAGAGGTTAATTTTCTTGCCTAAAGTCACACAGATATCTAGTAGCAGAGCCGGGACAAGGAACCCAGTTCTTTTAGATTACGATTTAGTGTCCTGTTCACCATTTGTTCTGTTGTTCTGTAGGGGGGAGGAGAGGGGAGGAAGTGAAGAGAGGAGGGGGGGGGGGGGGGAGAGAGAGAGAGAGAGAGAGAGAGAGAGAGAGAGAGAGAGAGAGAGAGAGCGCGCGCATGCGAGTGAGCAAGCACCCTCTGGCACTTTGCAAACCCAACTCAATTTTGTTTGAACTTAATTCTTCTTTGCAGAGATGTTTTAAAAAATTAATGTTAAAAACTGCCAGTTTCTCCTTTCCTTCATTGTGTTCTCTTCTCCCTCTCCCCAAATCAGATACAGATACATTTCTTTATAACCATAAGGTCTTATCATTTTTATAGAAGTGGTCCTGACATGTATATACTTGAACCTTTTGGGTCATAGTCCCAATACTATTAGTAAACAGACAGTTCTATTTACCAGTAGACAGTAAAGATTTAGTTTACACCAAACTGCATTTCTTTGGAGCCAGCTATTCCTGGGCCTGTACCCCAAAGAAATCAAAGGGAGAGGAAAAGAACCTATATGAACAAAAATATTAATGGCAGCTCTTTCTGTGATAGACAAAAATTGGAAACTAAGGATGTCCTATTGGGAATGGCTAAGGAAATTGTGTAATATCAATGTAATGGAATATTATTGTGCCGTAAGAAATGATGAAACAGAAGTTCATATGAAACTAGGAAAAGCTCTATGAGCCAGATACAGAGTAAAGTGAGCAGAAATATATCAATTTATATAATGATGGTAACATTGTAGAGAATAACAACTTTGAACTCTAATCAGCCATAAATCAAAAAGAATTAAGGTAAAACATGGCATTTACTTCCTGGCAGGGAGATAATGAACTTAAAAAAAAGAGATGTATTTTTGGACACGGTGTATGTGGGAATTACACAAAATGAAGCAGAGCTATACAAATATTTGCTTAGTAATTTATTTTCAGAATTGTATACATATTTATTTGGAAGCCTGTTAAATCTCTTGTCAGCTTATTAAATTAAAGAAAAATCACTTTGTCTCTGTAGAGTCCCTCCCTTGTAATAAAGAATCATGGAACTCCAATCGCAGAATTTAGGCGCTGGAAGGTACTTCAGCATCACTTTATTTTAAACTGTGCCCAAAAGAAATCCCAGAAGAAACAGTCATCAAAACTAGCACACTGAACATTTCTGATAGTGTATGCTGCTTTTCATAACTATAGTCTCCTGCTTCTTTATCAAAAGGAGAAATGTTCTGTCATCAGTCTTTATGGGATTGATTGGTGACTTAATTTGAATTCTGATGTCTCAGGGAAGTTTTCCTTTACATATTATATTAAAGCAGTTGTAGAGATTGATAGGTGAGGGTTCAAATTTCTCTCTGACAATGGCCAGGTGACTCTAAAAAAGCTGTTTAACCTCTTAATGCGGTAGGTAACTTTTTCATACTGTATGTTGCAGAGCTATGTTGGCAGAAGGAGTTGCCTGTCTAGTCCCTATCTCTATCATTCATACCTTCCCTAATTTCTCCACATTCCTCTATTTGTTATTTCTTACGGCCCAATAGTATTGCATTCCATTCATAGAATGCAGTTTGTTCAGTCATTCCTTAGTTGTTGTCACACTCCTTGTTTCCAGTCTTTTCCTTCTACAAAACTTTCAGCTTATTTCTAAAAGAGTACAGCTATCATGAAAACTGTAGTTAAGACATTTCAAGTAACTTCTTCAATTTTTTGGTAAACTGCCTACTATACCTGGCTTATGTTAGGTTTAACATTATCAAGCAACAGAGCTGCATAATAGTTAGTAGAACAGAATTATTTCACCTTCTCAGTGCTTTTAAAATCATTTGCTGCTGGACCAGTCAAGAATGAGATGCTTTTTTGAATATGGCAATATGGGCATTTATTTTGTTTGATTGTGCATATTTGTTACAAGGGTTTTTTCAGTATGTGAGAGGTGAGGAAAAAATTCTTGAAAATGAATAAATAAAATTAATTTAAAATTATTTTCTGCATTAGTAATAAATTTATTAGAACCAACTTGAACTCATCCAAAATAGGTATAAGGGACACAGTTTTAATTTAATCCAGTGCTTCCTTTGTTAAGTAGAGGCTTATGAAGTATTTTTATTATTGATTTTTAAAAATTGATTAACCAAATTTTTCTGAAATCACTCATGAAAAATGATTAGGTAAATTCATAATTCATTTTACTTTGTTACTTTGATCTGTGATCTCACCAGTCTGGGTTCTTTCTCTTGTGGTACATTTTCTCTCATTCTCTGTGCTACTAATTCATGTTCAATCAGTCAAGCATTTAGTAAACTCTTCCTGTATACCTGGCATGGGGGCATTGGGAATATAAGCAAAGAATGAAACAATGGCTAATGTTAGAGTCTTCTTGGGGAAAGTAAGTGTGTATGTATGTGTATGTGTGTGTATGTGTGTGGGTGTGTGTATGTGTGTATGTGTATGGTATGTATGCATATGTTATATACAGAATATATATTCTGATTTACACACACAGCATATACAGAATAAATGCAAAAGAAATACAAGGTGGTTTGGGATGGAGGACACTACTATCAGAAAAGATTTTGTTTCAAAGGTATTCTGGATGTAGGAATTCTGGGATGTAGAACTGAGAAGAGATGGGGCATGTCCCACCATGGGGGAGGGCCTGTGCAAAGGCATATAGATACAGGAGAGAAGTGCCCAGTGTGAGCTTATGTGCCAGAAACATAGAAAGCAGAAGGGAGACTATTGTGTGATGAGCCTGGAAAGGTAGGTTGGGAACAAGTTAAGGGTGTGCTTAAAAAGTTAAACAGGAGTTTCTGTTTGATTCTAGGGGCAATAGGGGACCACTGGAATTTAAGTAGGGAAGTCACATGGTTATAGCTATACTTCGGAAAATTACTTTGGGAACTGTGTAGAGGTATGGATTGAGATTAGGGAAGATTTATGACTGACTGGAAGACCAATTAAGAGGGTAATCCAGTTGTGTAGAGAAGTGATAAAAAGCCTGAAGTAGTGGCTGTGAGGGCAGTGAAGGAGGTGAAAGTCAAATGTTGTGGGGATAGAAATGGCAAGATTTGAATGTATGGGCAAGTATGTGTGAGCAGTTAAGTGTACTGTGGAGGTTCTCCTGTAAATAAGTCACTGAACATACTTGGGGCTTGTGTGTGTGTGTCTGTGTGCATGGGTATTTTTCCCGTTGCCTGGAGCATGTGGACTGTCTATCTTGTATCTCTTCCTGTGATTGCATTTTTACGCCTCTTCTCTTGAACAGTTCTTAGTTGATAAAATGTATTGCAGTCTACCTATATCCATTATGTGTCCATCCATTGTCATTTGGATCACTCTCAATTTTGATTTTTTAAACAGTTGCATACTATGACTTAAAACCATACAACAGTCATGGAAAAACATTATTTGAGAGGCAGGCCACCCCTTTAAAACAAAGAAATATCAGTGAGTCATCAAGCATTTATTAAGTGCCTACTTGTGCCAGACACTGCACAAAGCACGTATATTTTATGTTCCCTTGAATAGAACATTTAAATTTGGATGTGCTTTGCATGGGCCAGGATTTTTACTATTTAGTTCTTTCTTAGTTTTATGAATTTTAAAAAAAATATGTCTTCTTATTGCGATGAGTTTCTTTAAACTTATTGGACTCCATAGTTGGAACTAGTAGGTGCTATTTAGGGAAGTGGAATTTAGACAGCCATATTGGAGAAAAATGCTCATGGACATCAGTTTTGAGCAGACTTCCTGATTTATGAAAGCTGCTCTAAGGGCACAGTCAGCTTGCTGGTGCCAGAGTCAATAATTTCCCCACCTGATTTGTGGTAGTTTGCTCTCCTGGCTGTAGTAAGCATTATCTACCCACTCTCTGATGATGTGAGTTGCTCCACTAGGTCTGTAGTAATAAGTCTCAATTATTCATAGGATGGGGAAGTTATCTAAATGTACTGTATTTATCATGTTTCCATGTTTCAGAATGTGCTTTGTGTTTTAAAAGTGCAATGCAGAAGACATTTTGTTCTTATGAACTGTAAATGATATTTTGGATTGTTAAATTTGAGTCAACTTTAAGTTTTTAAAAGTATTTTTTTCTGGATTTTTATTATTTAGGAAAAATCTTAGACCATCAAAAGAACTTTGAAAAGGCTATCCAAATATTTGGTAAGTATATCTTTTTCACTATAGTATATATGACATGAATATGTTCAACAAGACATTATTTTATAATGTTTTATAATATTTTAGCCTTTTTTGCTCAAAGAGTTTGCTTTATTTCTGATTTTATAGCAGAGATGTTTACCTCATGTTCAGATAGCCTATCTAATACTAGCTGCTGCTGTGTCTGATTTTGTATTATTTATGCAGTCATAGCAGCTGAGTGTAACATTTCATCTGCATTTTCATATCAGAGGCAGTAATAATATGTTGCAAGTTTTAAACTTCTTGATTGTGTTTTCATTGCTTTTGAAAATGCAAATTAAAATCACCGATTTAAAGTCTATGGTTGTTAGGTACATTTGACAGTTTTTGCAATTTAGTCATAGAGTTCCATTTTGATTTTCAGTGAGTTCTGTTGTTTTTGCTCCTGAGTAGTTATTAGTTTATAAAATTATTCCTGTAGCCTAGATCATGTTTCACTAATTAATGTATGTGCCTATTTCACAATAATAGGATTCTTTGATTATTACATGTAGATAATAAATTACTTTATTGGATGCCCAAGTGAAATATTACATAAGTTGGTGTTCTTTTCTGGTAAAAAATATTCTTTGTTAAATGATATGAATTCATACAAATATAGTGATCCCCCCACAGTGATAGATATTCCTAACTTTAAACAAAATAAAATATGTACATTCTGAATAATGTTCTTTCAATTTTTATTCTAAATAGATGGTGCTAAATAAATAAAAGTTTTTCATACCATTTTTTATAAACATTTCAGATAATGTCTGTATGAGTATACATTTTTCACACATACACACTCAAAATAGTTTTATTTTTTATAGTGGAGTATAGATATCTTGATATTTTTATATTAAACCGAAACAATTTATATCAGTCTTTTTTTAGCATGTAAAGTCACTTGAAATTTATTGTCATATGAAATAATTTCTTTCTGTAAGTCCTTTGGCGTCAGCATCTACATTATATATAATAAGAATCAGATCGCTCTGAGAAATGTAAAGTTTTAAAATTTATATCTATACTCACATATGTATATCCAGTACTATTGTTTGAATACAATAATAAAGTTGAAGTCGTGTTCTTTCTTTGAGTGGATACCATGAACCCAGACTGTTTTCATATGTATAGAGTTAATTTAGTGAAATACAAAAAATTTGAGATCCTTAAAGTTGTTAATAGTAGTCAAATATTAGCTTTATTCTCACAGATTTCTGCTGATCTGTGTTGGGATAAGAATAGATTTGTCCTCCAAGACTTGTACCAATGGAATTATCTTTAACTTGGGTCTCCCCTTTATGCTTCTTTTCCTGTTAATCATGAAATCTCCTGATCAGATCTATTTAGTTCATCTTCTAGTAACATTTGCCCTAATTCAAATCTTTATTCCTTAGATCTTCTTTCTTTACCATAACATCATCTTGCTGTAGACTATCTTGAACACACCTGCCAAAATAATCTTTCTTCAGCAATATTCATCATATGATTCAGGATCATATAGTAGTTTCCCTCTTCAATCCCTCCCCTCCTTTTTTAAAGTGTGCTTGCCTAACCTAATTTCCCTTTAGTGTAACATCCCTTGTCTATTCTAACTGTATTGGTCTCTTGATGATTCTTTGCACATACTATACCTCTCTATCATTTTATGACCCCAGTGTCCCTATTCATTCTTTGCCCCCATCTTCCAGATATGGCTTATTTTTCCCCCCAAGATATCTTTGCTGATATATTCCAATTGTTTCCTTATTTCATATCCTCTAATATTTATATTTACACAGATGCTAGGATATGCTGTATACTTGAATGTTTCTTTGTTATTTATGTTATCTTTATATATATAATATAAATAGTCTATCTTGCCATCCTCACAAGTTATAAGCCTTTCAGCAACAGAGCCTATATTTTGTTCCTTGGGAGAAAGTCCTCTTAATACTTATGGCTAGTATTGTATTGTATACTTAGTAGCATACTTAAAATCCTCCTTAAGATTAGATGTGGTTTAATGGTATACTCTGCCCTGCTGGACAGTGTTTCCTTCTGAATCTCTGTTTAAAAAATCAACAACAACAAACTTTCACAGGCCTTTTTTGGAGGGCTGGTGTCATTATTGCCAATCTTTCTTTGCCTCACTCCCATTAAAAACGAAAAACAAGAAAAAAATCCTTCTAATATATAATCATAATCAAGCAAAAAGATTATTATGCATTGTCCATACAATGTACGTAAGTACATTGACCATATCTGAAAATATATGTTTCTGTACCTTGAGTCCTGTCACTTCTGTCAGGAGTTGGGTAATGTCCTTCATCGTAGATCTCTGGGGACGTAGTTCATCATTGAATTCATCACATTGAGTCCACAAATGTTTTTAAATTCTTTTTAAAAACATATTTGAATTGTCCTGACTACATTGATTTATGCTGCTCATGACTCTTTGAAATTGTCTCTTGTTATTTCTTTTTTGTTGTTGTTCAGTCATGTGCTTTATGTACTCCTAATGATCATAGAGTTTGGAAAAGATGTGTATTCTCTCCCCATTTTAGAATGTAAACAGTTTACTCTTGTTTAATCTCATCTGATTGTTTACTCATGTTTGCCACTTTATGTTTCTCTTTGATTCTAATGTTTGTACTTCAGAGTTTTGATGCATTTCTGGACTTTTTGTTATTAATGCTTTGGAAGTCTTCTGTTTTATTAAAGGTCTTTTTTTCTCCCTTATAAGATTATACTTAGTTTTGTTGGGTAACTTATTGTTGGATGTAAATGTATATATGTCTTTTGACTTCTGGAATGTCATATACCATGCTCTCTACTTTTTTATGATAGTGACTGCTAAGTCACTTGGGATCCAGATTGTATTTATTCAGTACTTAAATTATTTTTTTTCTGGCTGTTTATAGTATTTTTTTTTGTAACCTAGAAGCTCTGGAATTTGATTATGATGGTCCTGAGTACTTTCATTTAGGGTGGATTGTTTCTATTTCTACTTTGCCTATTGTTTTTTTTAGAGTTGTAGGCAGTAATTTTTTTTTTTTATGATTTCTTGAAATATTTTGATCAAGTCATTCTGGTAGTCTAATGATTCTTACATTTTCTTTTCTTCTTCATCTATTTTCTAGGTTAGTTGTTTTTGCTGACCATTTAGAAAGGTTAGTCCTTCCTGGTGCTTTGATGTTTAAAGCACTGGTTCTTCCTCACTGGTGTATTTAGACAGAACACTGGGTACCTTGTAGCCCCTGCACCCTTCTCAGCACTGAGAATTATAATTCCTCTGGTCATTGCAGGTTCCTAAAACTTCAAAGGTCCTCAACCAAGGAGTTTCAGATCTCCTTGGAGGGCCCTCCATTCTTTATCCTCCTGACACAGAGTCCTCCAGACTGTGTTGATTTCTCTGGCCTGTCACAAGTTGTCTTGGGAAGGTGAGTTCATTGCCTAGGTTCACATTGGCTTTGCCTTCTTTTCCTTTGTGGGCTTTTTGTTGCCTTTGTGGACAGTTCTGGAATAGGAGAAGTCACTTAGTTTAGTTTCTTATTGCACTTCTTGGTTATTATTCTGTCTGGTGAAAATTTCAAATTTTTGCTAATGTAGAAACGGCGCAGCTTGCTTTTACATTTATTTATGCCCTGGATTAGATTTTCATTACTAGATTGCTTTGAGAAATCCATAGTTCCTTAAATGGTATAAACCCATTTTATATTGTGAACAACAAATAGATAGCTTTAGTGAATCTAGTCCCAGAATTCTGAGGCATTCCCTCCCCACATGCTGCTTATTAGAAATGCTTCATTTGAGTCTATATTTCTTCGTTATTCTTTACTTTAAGATTCTTTCCCTTTACCTTTTTGCTGCCATTTGGTTACCCCCTCTCCACCTTTCCCCTCTGTTTACTGGAACTCTCTCCTGCATAATCTTCAACCCTTCAAAGCTACATTCTCCTTGCCTTTCTAAGGAATTTCATTGTAGTTATGAAGCAAAGGCCCTCTCATAATAAAGTATATATTTGGTCTTTCTTTTGTATTAGATTGTATGATAATAGTTGGCATAGTGCTTCAAAATCTGAAAAGTGCTTTCAGTAAATATATTGAATCTGTGGTTTCATTTGATCCTCGTCCAGTCTTGTTAGGTAGAATAAAAATATGCCCTACATTTGATAAAGAAAAAAGGGACTCAGAGATTAAGAGATTTGTTTGGAGTCAACTTGTTAGTGACAAATTTAGGACTAAAACTTGAACATCATTCATTTAATTTTTTTTTTAAAACATACTCAGATCTATTCTCTTCTTTCTCAGCCTGGAGCTAAGGAATATTGTTTCTTGGACCTACCTGCGGCAGTCCTTCTCTTTAAACTTACTGGGAGTGTCCTCCACTCCTAAAATCTCTCCTACCCATACAAAGATGGAATTCTCTACCAGGCCACCCCTTCTTCATAAGGAAATAAGTAGTGTTAGGTAACTTCCAGCAATGGTCACTGTCTATCTAGAAATCCATGTAGAATTTTTCCTCACCTATATAAGTAATGAATAAATAATAATTTGGCCTACCCCTTCTAAAAAGACTTTCCTAGGTTATAAGACACAAGCTATTTCAGTTACATTAGACTGTTTTTGGCAAAAGAACACAGAAGCAAGAAAAAAAACATATGTAGATATGGCAGATAAAATTGCTTGGCTAAAGTATATGCTTCTTTGGTTTTTAATGGCTCTGAGAACTGGATTTAATTCTGTTGTTGACCATATTCAACTGTGTTTTTTGATTGAATAAATACTAATTGTCTACCATGTGCAAAGGTAGACACTGAGAGTGGGATGTTCATTTGTTTCAGTCATGTCAACTCTTCTTGACCCTATTTGGGGTTTTTTTGGTAAAGATACTGGAGTGGTTTGCCATTTCCTTCTCTAGCACATTTTACAGATGAGGACACTGAGGCAAATGGAGTTAAGTGCCTTGCCCAGGGTCATGCAGCCAGTAAGTGTCTGAGGCTAGATTTGAACTTATGTCTTCCTTGACTCTAGGCCTAGTGCTCTATCTACTTTAGTATGTAGCTTCCCCTGTTAAGAAAGAATTAAAAGTAATTACATGTGTACACATATTATACAAGTAAGTTGTGATAGTGTCAGAAATAATAAAGTACTATAGAAGGTCTTGGGAGGGAGGGATCATTTTTGTTTAGAAAAGGATAGGGAAAACCTGTTTGACAAAGATAGGATTTTATCTTGGCTTAATTTATTAGGTTGGAAAAAAAGTATAACTCTTTCTTATTGCTTTTCTTTATCCCTTTGACCATATGATACAACTTTTCTATTTTTAAGTTTTATTTTCAGTCATTGCAGATATCTCGAGAGTCTTTTAGAAGGATAGGATTCACCTCCCCCTCCATCAACATCTTTTTTGTTGAGTCATTTTTCAGTCATGTCTGACTCTTCTTGACTCCATTTGAGATTTTACTGGCAAAGATACATTTCCTTCTCCAGCACATTAAGTGACTTGCCCAGGGTCACACACTAGTAAGTGTCTGAGGCATGGTTTGAACTCAGGAAGATGAGTCTTTCTGATTCCCGCCTCAGAGGTCTATCCACTGCACCACCTAGCTGTCATGTTCCTCCCGCTCTGTCCCCATTAACATCTAAACCTTGTTAAAATTATGACCACCTTAGAAGAATTACAGTTTAAATTTTTATTTTCCCTTCATTCCCCAGGTAGATAATGATTTGTAATTACCATCCATAATCAAGGCAGTGAGGTTATTTAAGTTTGGAGTCAGAGGACATAGGTTTGAATCATGGCACTGGTACCAAATGTATGACCTTGTGTACTTTTGTTAACTTCAGGGTTTTTTTTGCATTATCTGTAAAATAAAGATGTTAAATTTAATGATCTGTAATATCTCTTGTAGCTCTGCATCTTATAGTTTTTTATCTTGATCTTAAAGGTATCTCAAGAACTTTCCCAAGAACTACTTTTATCTCACTACTTGATGTTAGAACTGAATTTGCTCTGCTTCCTGGTGACTAAAGCTGCTATTCTTAGGATGGTTGTATTTGGGTAATGTTACTTTTATTTTGGAATCAGATTTTAGGTGTGTTTGGTTTTTGTCTTTGTCAGGGGTAGCATCAATCCTTTTAGTTGTGGAGATTCCAATAGAGTTTCTTACCAGTTTATTTTAATTGAATCCTAGGCACAGGTCAAAGTTGTTTCCCTTTTGTCCCACCTTCTGGCTAGATCTGAAATAATAGTGTTTGTCCAGGCTGAAGAGCAGACAGTCCAGTCCTCAACCCTAGATGATTGTAGAGTAAAGACTGCAAAGGTTTGCTAATACTGAAGATCAACTAACCAGCAAAGAAAAGCTGTCTAAATAGAGCCATAAAAAACTGGAGTAGTTTTTCCTTCATTAGTAGTAAAGAAAGCAGAGCAAGCATGGGTTGTATGAGATGACCTCTGAAGTCTCTTCTAATTCTCTTGTGTTCTCTTAAAACCTTTTCTTAAGGACTTTAAGTATTTTTGTTTGCAAAATATTTTTGCTTCTAAGAATTTCAAGATATAGTTAATTTGTTAGGTAGGAAGTACTGTCACTAATTCATTTTAAAAAGTTTGATAGAATGTTGTCTTTAGTTCTTTAGATCTGTATAGTACTCTAATTAGTAACTGCTGAAATCACATTTTTCCTAAATAGAAATATGCTTGATTTATGTTCTTTTTTAAACTTTTGGTTTTATTCTAAGGAAAGTTCATTGGAGTTGGTGATATGTATCCATTTTGTGTGTTCTCATTTATAAATTAATTTTTCTCAGCATGTTTTATAGTATTAGGAACATAGATTTAGAGGCAGAAGGGACCTCAGAGGCCATCTAATCCAACCCCCTCATTTTACAGAAGAAGAAACTGAGGCCAAGGAAGATTTCAATTTCTTCAAGCTTACAAAGGTAGTAAGTATCAGAGATGGAATCAAATGTATATGGTCTTCTAACTTACTTTTTACTGCTGGACATTTAAAAATTGGATATAATGCAGAACTAATTTTGTGTGAAATTGCACAAAATAGGAAAGATAAAAATGAACTTTTAAAGACAGAAGTACTGCTCCTTTTGAAAAGAATGCTCATGGTTGTTCAGGAGCAGAGTGGGTGGTGGTGACATGACTGTGAGTGATCATTACCTTCCTTTATCCATCCTTATCCCATCTTGTTTGCTTTAATAACTCGGTAGTGAGGCAGCTATGCCATTCTTTCTTTAAGATCAATTTCAGGTGCTCCAATGTCATGAGTGACTTCTTTGCCACTCTGAGCCTAGAGTCTTGGAATATTGATTCTTAGATGGAAGGATCATAGGCCTAGTAGACAGGTTAAGAGACTCCATCCAAGAATCACCAAAGTAGAGCCACATTTTCTTAAGTGTTCCTGTTTCTCCCAATCCTGGATGTTCTTTTCACTTATGACCTCATGTCCCCACCCATTCCTCCCCACCCCATCAGTCCCCTAGAATTGTGACAGTTTTAATTGTAGAAGATCTTAGGATTCAGAGCTGGAAGGAACTATAGAGATCATTTAGTCTACCCTTTCATTTTATAGGTGAGTAAACTGAAGCCCAGAGTGGCTAAGTAACTTACCCATAGTCACACAGCTAATAAGAGGTAGAGCCATTTTCTAGCCTCATTTTCTTGACTTTCAAATACAATGAAATGAAGTGAATTAGAATCCCTAATGCCTATTCCCATTTCAAGGCAATTTTTACATAAAAGTAGTCCTCTAGTCAGACTATTCTAAAATTCTAGATTGGTTTTGCTGTACTTAAAACACATTGATTATACCACAGTGAAGAAATGCATACCAAAACAAAATAAAATCTTAATTTTAATGCTTATAAATATTTAAGCTTTCAATTTTTCCTTTACTCCCTTAACTTGGAATTATTACTTTTCTTTTAGGGATATTCAATAATTGACCAGTCAAATCCAATAAAATTTCCCTTCATTCTTAAAGTCAGCTAGGTAAAATTGCTTGTGACAAAAAGAAATTAGATCATAGAGCATAAAGAATGTCACCACTTTATCCAGTCATCTGTTTTTGAACTTTGCTTTTTCACCTTTACAAAATTCCATTATTAGGGTATTTTAATATCACAGGATCATTTTAACAAAATTAATTTCATTAATCCCATAGATAGCTTGGTTTGAACTGCACAGTTTCAATAAAAAGGATAGAGCATAAGAAGCATTTTTTAAAGTATCACTACTAGCTAATTAGTAGTAACTGAAAGGAAGAAAACACATTGAGAGCCACAAACAACATGCAATGTAATTTCAGTTTTCTTTTGTCTTCTTAAATTGAAACAAGGAAATCTTATTTTAAATAGCATGATATGAAAATTTATTAATTTTAAAAATTATATGTATTGATATGTGTGTGTTTTCTCCATTTAACGAAGAAGACAAAGCCGATGTAGAGAATTATATATATGATTATTTATATGACATGTCATCATAATCAAGGTATACTGATAGTGAGATGGGTCAGATTTTGGCAGGCCAGTATCTGCAAAGGAGCTACAGCTCCATGTGCAGGGTAAAATTACAAAAGTAGGTTACAATAGGAGGAAATGTAAAGGAGGGTATGCCTTCTGAACCAATTACGTCTAGAAGGTAGTATTCATATATAAGCAGAGCTCAGATAATCAGTGAGGGTTGACAGTAAGCATTAAGTGGATGTTTTGGGTATATCACAGATTGAGCATTTACCACCCTTTGGTTTGCAGAAGTGGTGAAATAAAATTCCAATCATTGGATAGTCTGGGATGTGCATGAAAGCACTTGAATCTTGAAGGAAAGAAGGTCTTGGTATGGCACTTCAGCAAAATCACAGGCTATTAGTTCAGTCCAGAAATGTACAAGATTCCTTATCTACATCCTCATATGTGTGTCTTTGGTTTTTACATAGTCATTTGTGGGATTGAAGATACCTTTTCCCTGCTCTAGAAAGACCCAGCCTTGTATACCTGTTATGAATCCAGTTGGATGATAATGAATTATTTTCTGGTTATATTGCTCTTGTGTCTTTGTTAGGATTTTATATGTAATTTTTTCATCATTATCCATTAGTGAAATTGGTCTATGATTCTGTTTTGTCTCTCTCTGGTTTAAGTATTAAAACCATGTTTGTCCTATAAAAGAAGTTAATTTCTCTTTTTGGGTATAGTTTTTGTACCATAGGAATTGCTTTTCGGATGTTTGCTAGAATTAATTGTAAAATCTCTCTAGCCTAGTTTTACCCCCACCCCACTTTGGCAATTCTTTTGGTTTCACTTTCTAAGATTGGGTCAAAATCTTTGTTTCTTATTTTGTTAATTAGAGTGTTTTTTAAAATTTTTATAGAGATTCTTCTTTTTTATCTGAAGTCTCAATTTTGCTTGTTTATAATTGTGTATAGTCATTTGTGATGATTATTTTTATTTTCTCTTTCATGAATTTGTAGTGTTCATTTTTTTGGTTTTGTTTTCTATAGCTTTTCTTTTTAAAAAATTAT
Organism: Notamacropus eugenii; assembly: GCF_028372415.1. Taxonomy (NCBI): domain Eukaryota; kingdom Metazoa; phylum Chordata; class Mammalia; order Diprotodontia; family Macropodidae; genus Notamacropus; species Notamacropus eugenii. The sequence goes on along the minus strand of NC_092877.1, from coordinate 150,504,699 downwards.
TTTTTTTTCAATGTTCAAGCATTCTTTTTTCCCCCACCTCCACCTACCCTCTCAAAATAATTAAATACAAAGCTCCTGTGTTATAATTCACAGTCAAGCAAAACATTTTCTTACTGGTCACATATGAAAATGAGTATCTTATTTTGCTTATTTAGTTCATTATCACTCTTTCATGAGGTTGGTGGCTGCTATTGAGTTTTCTAAAGTTGCTGACATCTATTCTTAGCAACACAATAATAGTCTATCACATTCATGTACCACATTTTATTCTTCCCATTTTTCAGCTGATGAGCATTCTCTTAGTTTAAAGTTTTTTACCGCCACAAAAAGAGTTGTTATGCATATTTTTACAAGGGAAGCACCTTTTTCTCTTTCTTTGATCTCATTTGGTTTTAGACCCAGCAGTGTTATAGTTGGGTCACAGGGCACCCACTGTTCAATAATTTTTTGTGTATACTTCCAAATTGCTTTTCGAAGTGGTTGTACCCGTCTGCAGATCCACTAGCGGTGCATCGATGTGTCTATTTTCCCATGACCCCTTCCAGCATTTCTCATTTTCCATTTTTTGTCAAATTTGCAACACTAATAGGTGTATAAAATAGAATATCAGAATTGTTTTAACTTACATTTCTCTAATTATCTGTGTTTTGAAGCATTTTTTTATATAACAGATTAGTTTACATCCAAATCCTAAAGAAGGGCAATGCCAAGGAATGTTCAAATTATTGAACAATTATACTCATTTCATATGCCAGCAAGGTTATGCTTAAGATTCTCCTGAGAATTACCAGAAGAGTAGACTGGTTTTTGAAGAGGTAGAGGAGCAAGACACCAAATTGCCAATATTTGCTGGATTATGAATAAAGCAAGGGTGTTCTGGAGGAACAGCTACCTCTGCTTCATTGAGTATACACTAAAGCCTTTGACTGGGTGGAGCACAACAAAATGTAGGGAATTCTTAAAGAGATGGGAGTACCAGATCATCTTACTTGTCTCCTGAAAAACCTGTAAGTGGTTTTTCCGTTAAACCAATCAGTTGTTCTATATTTGGTTCTAAAATCGGAAAAGGAGTATGACAAGGATACATATTGTCACCTTATTTGTTTACCTTTAATCTAGATCATTAATACAGCTACTCTGTCTGTTAACCTACCAAATCCCAATTTCCTTGAATTTCATTTATTTTCTTCCTTACATTTCCCATTGTTTTTGGTTCCTCAGGCTACCTCACTGAACATATACAATCAGATGTTACAGCTTGCAGTTTGTATCTCTACAACATATACATCTCTTCCTCTCAGTTTACATAGCTATCAGTTTTCTTCAAGTCTTTATTACTTCTCTACTAAACTACTATAATGCTCTCTTAATTGATTTCCATGCCTCAAGTTTGCCTCCTCTCCATTCTCCAGTACATTCTTCACAAAGCATCCATGGTTTTAAGTTCCTAAAGCACAATTTTGACTGAGTCCCTCCCCCGTAAACTCTACTTGGATCAAATAAAACACCTCTCTTGGCTTCTACAACCCCCATATATTATTCCAGTCTCATATGTTATTCCTCTTCCAGAAGTCTGTGGTCCAATCAATGTGCCTTTCTGTGATTCTTCACCCATGAAATACCTCATGCCCATAATATACACCTTCCTCACCTCTCTTAGAATCCATTGCTATTTTCTGAGAAGAGGGTAGTGCCCCTCTCATGTATCTTCTGTTAATTTTGTATATATTTTATGAATACTAATGTGTGCCTATCTTCTCCACTAGACTATAAACTCCTGAAGGTCAGAGACAGTTTTATTTTTACTCTTTGTACCCAGGGCCTAACACAGTGCAAAGACAAAGTAAGCAGATAATAAATACTTGTTAATTGACTGGTTGATTGACAGAATCAGTTAGGTGGTGAAGTAGACAGGGCATTAGACATGGAGTCAGGAAGTCCCAAGTCCAAATTTGGTCTTAGATGTTGATAAGCTGTGGGTTCCTGGGCAAGTCACTTAGCCTCCATTTGCCTTAATTTCCTCATCTTTAAAGTGGTAATAACTAATAGTAATTGTTTCTCTTTTACCCGGGAGCCCTAAGGGCCTTCCCCTCCCAGCTCATTTATTTATTTATTTATTTTTTGATTAAAGGGACCATCCCTTGAGTAACTTAAACAAGCCTATTTATTGAATGGGTGTTTCTCACTCAAAGTGAGAATGTGATAAGACCTTAGCCTGAAAGGATCAAGGTTTCACATTACATCCTGGGCCATCTCCATTCTGCCTGATGAATATAAGACCACTGGACCCAGATGACTCAGGAGAAGAAAGTGACCTTACATAGCCGTCCCTCACTCAAATCAAAGTCAGCTGCAAATCATGTCATCATCTTGTGTCATGGTCCTGTTCGAGAAGGAAGGACAAACACAACAGCATGGTATTTATCCTCAGATAATTTATACTCTAATAGGATTGATAAGATATGTACACAAGTAAATATTTAGGGCACAATATAAATAGAACAAGTCATTGGGTATAATGGTGTGTGTGTGTGTGTGTGTGTGTGTATACATACATATATATATATATATAACACCTATATGATATAGAAACATGGTGTAAAAATGAGGAATGAACATTCATTTTTAGCTGCTAGGGGGCACAGAATGCTTTATGAAGGAGATGCTTATCTTTGGAGAAAGAGATTTAAGTGGCAGAAATGTGTAGATAGTGTGTTTCAGTCTCTGCTAAGGGAAAGCCTGTTGTAATGCCTAGAGACAGGAGAAGTTAGCAAGAGATTGGGGAACAGCAGCTAGTTGTTCGGTTTGTTGGAATTTATACTACGAAAAAAGGAGTTAAGAGTACCAAGTTTAAAAATACATAGGGTAGAAGACCCTAAATGCCAGAAGTTTTGAGTTTTTCCCAGTAGGCAGTGAGAACACAAAAGGTTTCTATACATAGACCTATGCTTTAGTAACATTAGTTAGCATTAACTAAATTCCTAGTGGTGAGTATTAAAAACTTGACTTGAAATGCGCAGCAAGATTTTGTTACGCTGTTGTTACTATGTTAATATAGCTGTCTGTTCTTTTTTTTTTTTTTTTGATACCTTTTGATTTTTCCCTAGTAATTTTAGGAATGGATGAAAGGAAATTAGTTAAAAGATTTGCCTTCAGTGTGGTTATTCAGATGTGGAATTTTGGTCAGGAGAGATAGTCATTTGTTTCCACAATCAGATATCTGAGTTTCTACATCATCAACAAACTTGTGTTATAACGAAGGAGGGGAATGATGTCTTTTATGGTATACGATACAAAATGAAAATTATTGATCTCAATTGTAGTAGAGCCTCAGAATATGTCTGTTCTATTTACAACAGTTTGACTTTTTTGAGAGGCTGATAAGAAATCAATCATTTATGTTTAGGAGCTCTAATGTTTTAGATTGGGTGATTTGTTTAGAGCATGAAAAGTATTGGAGACAGCCTTGTAAGGTGGTACAAATGTCATCCATAAACCTTATTTCTCTTTACTTTTAACAGTAAAGATGGTTTATGGTATAGATTTAAATGGAAACTAAAAATTAAGAATTGATGGAGTAGGTTTTCCATTTAACTCCACAGAATAATTTACTGGGCCAACCTATTTTGCGGCCTTTGATATTTTTAGAGTTGCTATTTTCATTTTGGTTAGTGCTAATTTGTTTTTATGCACTGGTTGTATTTTCCTACAGACTGATGGCTAGCTATCACTTTTTAAGATCTTGGGAGTAAAACTAAAAATGATGATAAATGAAAACCAAAGAGACATTCAGTCTCTTGACCTTCAGGAATTGTGAACTCAGAGTTAAGCTAGGATACTTCATGCATTTTATTTTAAAGCCTCTGAAATTTGCTTCAGTTTTGTTTTAATTGACTCTGACTGTGAGAAGGTAATCTCTTCCTTTCAACTCCTCCCCTCCTTTTGTTGTCAACTTGACCTTAGATTGATATGGCTAATTCTGGAGCTAATCCTAGTGGTGGTGCATGTGCAAAGGGTGCTGGGGATAGGGAGGTAACAGAAGTTTATTTCATGTTCTTTGGTGGAAAAGGATACAACTTATTTTTTCATTTCATTTGTGGTAAGGGTTCCTTTCTGAATTCAAGTACTAGAGATGACTTCTTGTCACAATGTTCAGTTGGAGTTTGACTACTTAATCTTCAACTTGAAGATTTTCATTGATCTAATGAAAAGACCACTGGATTCAGTCATAAGGATCTGGATTTAAATCTCAGTTATGGTACTAGAAAACCTGTATGATTATTTACATAATCTTAAATTTGGGCTTCTTTGGGCTTCACTTTCCTCATATTACAGATGAGGAGTTTGAACCAGATAATATCTTTTAAATGTATCTCTTAAATTCCCTTCTAGCCATTAATCCACGATTCTATGAAACAAATGTTCAGCAAAAGCTGTTACTTAACTTGTTGAAAATTGCTTATTTCTAAGAAGAGATGGCAAAGATTCTAGATTTATGGTTTGAGTTAATTTTTTCATCAAAGGTCCATTAGGGCTCATTGAAACAATATTTCAAAATTCTTTTATAAAAGCTTTATGATAATGCTTTTTGCATTTTTGCATATACCATTAAATTCTACCTAAAATAGTTTATGTTATTTTATAGCAAGTGATGATTTAAAATAATATAAAACAGCACCTTGGTTGCCTGAAAAAGTGATGAAAGCTTGTTGTTAATTCCTTAACTTTGAACTTTTTTCTTCTTTTGTCATATTTATAACATTATAATTATTCCCTCATATAATCATATGATTAAAATTGATTATAAAAGGTAGAAAATATTTTTTAATTTTCTCAAGGTATGATTTATTTCCATAATTTTTGCACCTCTGCCAAGTTTATACATTTTGTCCTTTGCTTCTGTTATTAATAAGTAACATTTCTTTCCTTTCTGTGTGTTTGTGTGTATGTGTGTATATTCCTCCTTCTTTGGTTTTAAGTGAGAGTGAAGTTCAAGTGATAGCTATCATCTTACTCCTAAACCCACCCCATCTTCCTTGTTTATATGGACATCTGCTTTTGCATCCTGATTAGTTGAGATAATTTTTCTTAATCTTCCTTTGCCTCCCCTGACTGGCCTCCAGTTGCATTTCCCACTCTCTCCAATTTTTTCTTAAGAACATCAGAATAGAATAGGACCATTCCTAGGCTTTGTGTCATGGACTCCTTCTGTGAACCCTGATGATAATCGGGAATAGAGGGGATGCTTGTATCTTCTCATATTCATATGTAAGCAGTTTATCTTTGCTTAGTCTTTTATCATTGTTCATTCACATTTACTTTTTTATGTTTTTCTTTACTATTGTGTTTGAATTTCAAAGTTTGTCTGTAGCTCTGGTCTTTTCATCAGGAATGCTTGTCCTGATATAGGGAAATAAGTCCTTATTTCATTAATCATCCATTTTCCTCCCTTATATCATTATACATGCTTAGTTTTGTTGAGTAAATTATACTTGGCTTCTGTCTTTTGTGTTCTGGGATAGCATATTTCATATTCTCCACTCCTTTATAGTGGTAGCTGATAAATAATGTATGTTTCTCAGCACTCATCAAAATCACTTGGTACTAAGAAGTAGAGGAGTAGACCAGTGAAATAGGTTAGGTATTCATGACACAGTAGTTAATGAATATAGCAATCTACTGTTTGATAAACCTAAGGACCCCAGTTTCTGAGATAAGAACTCACTATTTGACAAAAATTGCTGGGAAAACTGGATAACGGTGTGGCAGAAACTGGGCATAAACCAATGCCTGACACCATACACAAGAATAAAGTCCAAATGGATACATGATCTAGGTATAGAGACTGATACTATAAACAAATTAGGGGAGCAAGGAATATTGTATTTGTCAGATTTATGGAGAATGGAGAAATTTTTGACCAAATGAGATAGAGAACATTATAAAGTGCAAAATGTATAATTTTGATTGCATTAAATTGAAAAGTTTTTCAGAAACAAAGCCAATGCAGCCAAGATTAGGAGGGAAGCAGAAAACTGTGAAAGAATTTTGCAACTAGTGTCTGTGATAAAGGCTTTATTTCTAAAATATATAGAGAACTCAGTCAAATGTACAAGAATACAAGTCATTCCCCAGTTGATAAATGATCAAAGAATATGAACAAGCAGTTTTCAGAGGAAGAAGTTAAAGCTATTTATAGTCATGAAAAAATACTCTAAATCACTAATGATTAGAGATGCAATTCAAAACAACTCTGAGATTGGCTACGTCGGATTGGCTAACGTGACAAAACAGGAAGATGATAAATGTTGGAGAAGATGTGGGAGAGTTGGAACACTAATACACTGTTGGTGGAGCTGTGAGCTGATCCAGCCATTCTGGAGATCAATTTGAAACTATGCCCAAAGGGCTACAAGAATGTGCATACCCTTTGACCCAGAAATATTGCTTCTAGGACTGTACCTCAAAAAGATGATAAAGGGTCCCACATGTACAAAATTATTTATATCAGCTCTCTTTGTGGTGGCCAAGAACTGGAAATCAAGGGGATCCCCATCAATTGGGGAATGGCTGAACAGGGTGTCTTATAGCACAATAGTATTCCATTACATTCATATACCAGTGATGAACAGGAAGACTTCAGAGACACCTGGAAGGACTTACATGAACTGATGTTGAGTGAAAGGAGCAGAACCAGGAGAACATTGTACACAGCAACAACCACAGTGTTTGAGGAATTTTTCTGGTAGACTTAGCCCTTCACAGCAATGCAAGGACCTAAAAAATTGCTAGTGAACTCTTGAGGCAAAATGCCTTCCACTTCCAGAGAAAGAACTATGGAATTGGATCGCAAAACGAAGCAGACTATTTTCTTTTGCGTTTTGTCTTGTTTTATGGTTTTTCCTGTTCATTTTAATTCTTCTATGCAACATCACTAAGGTGAAAATGTATTTAATAAGAATGTATATGTAGAAGCTATAAAAGATTGAATGCCATCTCAGAGAGGAAGGGGTGAGGGAGGGGGAAGGAATCTAAGATATATGAAAGTGATTGTAGAAAACTGAAAACAAAATAATTTTTAAAAATCTCTAAAAAAAAAAAAAAAAGTAATGTGTGTTTCTGACTGTGGCTCCTTGGTACTTGAATTCTTTCATTCTGTCTGCTGTCAGTGTTTTTTCTGTGACCTGGAAGCTCAGGATTTTGGCTGTGATTTTCCTGGTAGTTTTCAGTTTGGAAATTTGTTTAGGAGGTGGCTCGACATTCTTTCTATTTCCACTTTGCCCTCTGGTTCTAAGACATCTGAGTAGTTTTCTTTTAAGATTTCTCAAACTATTACGTCAAAGATCTTTTCTTTATAGTCCAGTTGTTCTTAATGTTTTCTCCTTGATATGTTTTCCAGGTCAGTTGTTTTTGCTGTGAGATACTTTAGATTTTCTTCTATTTTTTTCAGTCTTTTAGCTGTATTTTAATATTTCTTGTTACATTGGTTTCTATTTGGTCCTTTTGAATTTTGAGGTAATTTGTTGCTTGGATACTCTGTACCTCTTGTGCCAAGCTGTTAATTTCCTTTCCAATTTTTTCCTCTAGTGCTCATATTTAATTTACAATAATTGTTTAAAAACTTAGCTAAAATAATATAATAGTCTTCTTTTGCCTCTCCCTGCTCAAATTCCAACAGTCTTTTATGTTAAGAATCTTAAAGCACAAATTAAAAGCATTTATTTTTAAGCACTCAGTATGTATCTAGTGCTATGCCTTATAAACATTGGGGATAGAAATTTTGGTTGGGACTTGAAGGAAGTGGGGGAAGCCAGTAGGCAGAGATGAGGAGGAAAATCATTCCAGTCATCAAAGATAGCCAGAGAAAACGCCCAGAGATAAAAGATGGATTGTCTTGTTCTTTAGTAAGGAGAGTAGTGTCAGTGGGTCAGAGAGTATGTGATGAGGAGTAAAAGAAGACTGGAAAGGTGGGAGGCTATAATGTCTGTCTCCTTTTTACTGTTTCTTTCCTTTAGTCATTTCAGTTCATATGCCTTGGCTGAGTAATGTCAATATATTCACGAATAAGCCCTGTGTTTTCAGTAGGTATAAATATGACTTCAAAAGCAAAATTCCAGAGCTGTGTGGTCATCTCAAAGATGTAACCCATTGCTTGAAACCTTTTTGAAACTCTGGTTTTAAATTTAAAGACTTGAGGCTTACTCTTTTGAATATTCTCAATGGTGGCAAGTCTTGTATATATTTGAGAGGTGGTTTGGTACAGTGGATAGATTGATGGATATTTAGGAAGATCTGCCTTCAAGATTTAACACAGTGCCTGCCACATAGTAGATACTTAATAAATGTTAATTGCGTGCTTGATTACTTTTTTGCATTTGCTAGCTGTATGATCTAGGACAGAGGTAGGGGACTGTAACAGCATACGCAGAGGGCCTGCTGTACAAGTTCTTAGATTTGCTTTTCTAAAAGGAAGGCAACTTTTGAGGGGTTAACAATCTACTTTAATCAAGCACATGTATCATTCACTTACTTCAGGGGAAAAAGTCAGCACCCTGGACTTCAGAGAAAATACAGAGGAAATAAAGACCAAAAGATCGGGCTTCCAAATATCTGACCATACATCACAGATCAAGAGATCCAGCTATCTGACCATTACATACATACATAGTTACCAGAGAGGGAAGCACCAACATCTGGGTTTCCAAAGCTGGTGGCTCCTTATCAGCAACCCAGAGTCTCCTGTGGACAGACACTTCCAGTGAGGAAGCCCCAATATAAAACTTCACCTCAGAGTATTTCTATACTCTTCAGAGCCAGAGGGCATCACAACCCTTGAGAATCAGTGCCTCATTAGAAATTAACAAAAGTAATTGAGGTCTATCAATGGGCAGAGAAGATGTTTAATTCTTCTTCTCCCTTCTTTCCCCCTACCTCCCTCCACACCATTAATCTTACATTAACGGTTAACATTACAGGAACTTGTGTCCTTGAGGCCTCTTGGGGTCTTCTACATCCTTATAAATGCAGCCTTTTGACCGAATCCAAATTTTTCCTGTAAAATTTGAATTCAATCAAAAGGCTGCACTTAAGGATCTAGAAGGCCCCATATGGCCTCAAGGCCGCAGGTTCCCCACCCTGATCTAGGACAAATCACTTAATCTTTCTCAGCCTCAGTTTCCTCATCTGTAAAATTGGGATAATATTGTGATATTGGGAGATTCAAACAAGATATTATGCATTTATATATAGGGATATTTGTATGCGTTTTAAAATAGTAGGTAGGATTTGTATAGCATTTTCAAGTTTGCAAAGTGCTTTACAAATGTTATTTCATCTTTATCATCATAACCACCTTAGGAGATAGGTGCTATTATTTCCTCCGTTTTCTAGATGAAGAAACCGAGGTAGATAGAAGTTAAGTGACTTGCCCAGAGCCATACAGATTGTGAATGAGGCTGGATTTGAACTCAAGACTTCTTGATCCCAAGATTTAGACCTTATTTTCTTTGCGACTTTGCTTCCCCTAAAACCTTTAAAATGCTAAATGTTAGCTAATATTATCTCATTTTAAAGTTAGAAGAGACCTTAGAAATCATGTTATCTAGTCTTCTCCTTTTCTTGGTAAGAGAAATGAACCAAGAGAGTTGTTTCCTTTCTACTGAGTAGTTCTTTATGGTGGACTTGCCCTTAAAACTCAAATTGAATAATTAGTTCAGTTTGGATTTGGAAATTGTATGGGATAAAAAGAAACTTACTCAAAATTTTAAATAAATGAAGAGGCTTCTCAATAAGAACAGAAAATGATTTATTACAGTTCTCGCGAGAAAGAGGCATCCCTCCACCAGGACGGAGAATCTGATGGAAGGACGCAATTTACAGAAATCAAAGCACAATTTTTATACCCTAACGCAAAGAATCTCACCTCCCCACTATCCCACCTCTCCATTGGCTGGGAGGCAGGCTTACAATCTACACAGGAAAAACTCGGCAAACCCATCCTAACACAGTTACCTCATCTAATATCTAACTTAACTGCAGATGTGGCTTTAGAAAAGAGGGGAGGGGGAAAAGCGGGAGGTAATAGTGTTGATGTGGCAACAGTACAACAAACAAAAGGGAACTTTCAAGTTCTAGCTACACTTCACAGCCCTATCACAAAGAAAGAAGGGAGGGGGGCACCCACAGACCGTGGACACCTGAAACTCAAGTATCCAAGGAGGGAGACCTTATAGAAAAGAAATTTTATCTAGAAAATTCACTATTCCCCATATTTTTATGATAATAAGTCTTCACAATATCCTTATTTCACTCAGAAATAATTGCAGCCAAAGTTTGATACCTTTGGTAGAAGTAGGTGACTCAGAAGGGAAAGGGTGAGTCAAACTTATTTCGTTATTGTATCACTTGAGATTTCACCACATCATTCTTTCCACTGTTTATTTTGATTCCCAGTAGAACTTGCTCATTCTTTGATTTTAAGGCCCCTTTCCTGCGCTGATCTATCCTTTCTTCTTTCCATTCCCAGGTCTCAGAACCCTTTTTCTTTTCCACTTTCCCCCATTCCTGGGCTCAGATCCCACTTTCTTCAGGGCAAATGAAAAGACAAGATAATCTAGCTGGATTTGACCATCTGGGATCAAAGTGGTAATTATTATAAAAGAAATTAATGATTTGCTTACGTGGCTTGTGAACAATACTAACTTCTATGGATATGTAAAGAATTTTTCTTTATTTGTAGTCATTTTAAATTGAGAATTCGTTTCAGAAGTTAAACTCAGTTCAAGAAGTGATTTAGAATGATCAGAAGTCTAGGGTTCCAGTCTGTCTTTCTTGGTTTCCTCTTGACTTGAGATGCCATCAAATTGAAGGCACCAGCTTTTTCTTGTGGCATAGTGAGGGCTAGGGCTCTGGACTTTGGAATCTACAAGGAGTCCTCTCGTCAGGTCACAGATTACCTAGTCTTCAGCTTTGTGAACCGTATTTTAGGAAGGACATTTATAAATGAGCATATCTATAGAACAGCAACTAATATGGTTAGGGAGAGTGATAGAGAAATACCATACGGATACTGGATGATTAGCGTGGAGAAGCAAAGCGGGTGTGACGGGGGAGAGACATAGAAGCAAACAAAAACAAATATTTATGAAGTGCTTACTATGTACCAGACTCCATCTCTGGGAACAAAAAGAAAGACGAAAACCATAGTCTGTACTACCAAGGAGCGCATAGCCTAATGGGAAGAAAGCATGTAAAATACTGAACATACGTACAAGATACATATACACACATACTTAATTTTGTATATATTGTATGTGTACTAATGTATGCCTGTCTTCTCCAATAGCCTATAAGCTCTTGAAGGTCAGAGACAGTTTTATTTTTACTCTTTGTACCCAGGGCCTAACACAGTGCAAAGACAAAGTAAGCAGATAATAAATACTTGTTAATTGACTAGTTGATTGACAGAATCAGTTAGGTAGTGAAGTAGACAGGGCATTGGACATGGAGTCAGAAAGTCCCAAGACCAAGTTTGGTCTTAGACGTTGATAAGCTGTGGGTTCCTGGGCAAGCCACTTAGCCTCCATTTACCTTAATTTCCTCATCTTTAAAGTGGTAATAACTAATAGTAATTGTTTCTGTTTTACCCGGGAGCCCTGAGGGCCTTCCCCTCCCAACTTATTTATTTATTTATTTTTTGATTAAAGGGACCATCCCTTGAGTAATTTAAAGAAGCTTATTCATTGAATGGGTGTTTCTCACTCAAAGTGAGAATGTGATAAGACCTTAGCCTGAAAGAGCCAGGGTCTCACATTGCATCCTGGGCTATCTCCAGTTGTCCTTATGAATATCAGACCACTGGACCCAGATGACTCAGGAGAAGAAAGTGAGGTTGCTGACCTTGCACAGCCCTCCCTCACTCAAATCAAAGTCAGCTGTAAGTCATGTCATCATCTTGATGTCATGGTCCTCTTCGAGAAGGAAGGACATACACAACAACAACACACATACATACCCACACACACACTGTGCAAATGGTTGAAGGTAATTGGAGACAGGAAAAGATTTGTATGTATTTAAAGGGTTGTTTGTGAAGGAAGGAATAGACATTTCTGGATTGACCCTGGAAGAGTCAATCAAATAAACATTTATTAGGTACCTACTCTGTGTAGACTGTGTGCTAAGAACTAGGGCAAAAGACAGCCCCTGTTCTCAAGGAGTTCAAGTTTAATGGAAGAACAACATACAGACAACCATGTACAGACTATACTTATGTATTTATGTATGCGTGTGTGTGATAAATTGAGAATAATAAGTAGAGAGAAAGAACTAGAATTAAGGTGAATCAAGAAAGGCTTCATATAGAAGGTGGGATTTTAGCTGGGACTTGAAAGAAGTCAGGGAAGCCAAGAGGCAGAGATGAGAAATGAGAGAATTCCAAGCATAGGGAATAAGTTAGTAAAAATCCAGGAGTTTGGAGATGGAGTGTCTTATGTAAGGAATGGCATGGAAGCTAGTGTTACTGTCAGTTTTCTACAGACATACCAAATATTTCAATATAAATGAACACCCCAAAAATGTAAAAAGTAAAAACGGAGTTTTCCATTGAGATCAGGTAAATTAGTACAGGGGTTTTTTTTTGTTTTGTTTTGTTTTTAAATTAAAAATAAAATAGAAACAATGCCTGTCTGGGGTGGAAAAGACTGAGTGCTGTTCAAAGTCCCACTCCTGAAAGCCCTATATTTTTTCTTTACAAACTTGATTGCTCCCCTCCCTCCCTGTGTACAAGGTTGAGGCAGATGAGACTGTGATGCTAAAAGTGGAATAAGGCAGTGTCCTAAATCTCAACAAGCAGCATGTCATTCTAATGGGGCCCCAGTATCCACTGAGGGAGGGAGATTTGTCTTTTTATGGGGAGAGGAAGAAAAGAATGGCTATTCGTCCAGAGCTGAACCTTCAGGACAGTGTTGAGAGTCGGAATGGGTGATGTTGGATTAGAAAGCCAGTATTTATCTCCCTGGGAACTTCAAGCTGATCTGCCCACTAGAGAACAGGGTGGGATGGATGTGTGGCTCTCTTGGCCAGTGACTTTGTGTTGCATGGGTGTAAGATGCAAGATTAGAAAGTGGCCAGGTTAGGAAGGACTTTATATTGGTCCCTGGCACTGATAGGTAGCCATTGGTGTTTATTGAATAGGGGCAGAAGTGATGTGGTCAGACCTGTTTTTTAGAAAGATAGTTTTACATAGCTGAGTGGAGAGAGACTTAAAGGAGAGAGAGACCAACCAGCAGGATTATTTTGATAGTTCAGGTGTAAGATGATGAAGACCTCCACCAAGGTGAGGTGGCAGAAAGTAGTGTGTTTGTGAGATTTACAAAGGTAAATTGAATAGGCATTGGAAACAAATTGGATATAGAGGGTTAGGAGGGTGACACCTAGCTCTTTGGGCCTGGAGAACTGGGAATGTGGCTGTACCCTCAACAGAAATAGTGAGGATTTAGGGAGAAAGAGAATTCCATTTTGGGCATGTTAAGCTTAAAACTCATTGAGCTTGAGATATTCAGTAGGAAACGAGATGTGTGACTGGTGTCAGCAGAGAAGTTAGGGCCAGATAAGTACTTTGAGAACCGTCCACACAGAGACGATAAGTAAATCAATAGAAGCTGATGAGAGCACCAGTTAAAACAGCATGGGAGAAGAGAAGAGGACCCAGTTAAAAGTGTTGCAAATGAGGACAATCTTGATTAGATAAGAGGGAAAAGGAAAAACTTCCTCAACAATTCCCCGAGTCCAGAATGATTTTGTCTCAAAAAGTAGTGAGTTTTCCATCAGTAGTTTGCAGAGGATGGTATCCACTTGTGGGAGAATTCTTGATGGGCAGATTCTTATTGAGGGATGGGAGGCATCCAATGACCTCTTGGTACCCTTCAACTTTGAGATTTTGTAATCTTTATTTGAATGGAAAGATATGTTAAAACATGCACTCAGAAAACTTGTTCACAGGAATTTTGTATTCATGGAACTTAAACACCACCTCCACCACCACCACCACCATCAACATTACATTTTTCTTTTGAACTGTACCTGTAAAAAGTTGCCCTGTACACTGATAGGTTGTGACTTGCTCAAGGTAATGGACTAGTGGTATGTAAGGCAAGATTTGAATCCAGCTCTATTGGATTTGGAAGCCACTTAAAATTGCTTCTGGGCACAGGAATTGATTTTTTTCAGTGTAAAGCTATGTATATATTTCCTTTTTGAAAAGATCTCAGTATGGGGCATGATTTATGGCTCCCATTATCAAAATAACACCTTTTTTTATATTTCCCTTTTTTCACAAAACACTTTAACTTAACCTTTTCCCTCCTTTCTCTCTCTTTTTTTATCTTCCTCTCAGAAAATCAAGCAATGTTCTAAAAGTTAGGGCTCCCCAAAAGTAAAGTAAGCCCTATCAGGAAGTAGTGGATTCCCTATCACTAGAAAGTTTGTTTACTTTCCTCTAAAAATAAGAATTTAATTTATTTGCCTATAACAGTAGTTAAATGATTTTTACATTTTAAAGTCTGTGATTTTTTGATGTCTCTGAAATTAAGTACTTTGAAGGTATGCTTAAAATTACATAAGTTATATAAATAACTTCCCCTTCCTCTCCCCAGTAAGTTTTTAATCTTTGCAGGGATGAGGTTGAAACAAACGAAATTATACATGCTTTGAGATTTCTAAATAACACAGTTCCCTCTTCTGTCTGTTGTGGCATACTGCAGCATATAAAATATTTGAAATTCAGTTCAAGAAATCATTACATAAAAATGCCATAAATTGTGGCCAATAGAGTACTAAATTGTTTTGTGACTCCCTGGAGCTCTCAAGAAGAAATCCAGACTTTTCTACCTAAATCTGTAGGTTTCTCTTTGTTGTTGGGATCACTGTACTTTGTATCATCAAAGTTTGGCATGTACTTCTGACCGGCACTTCCTAAATTGGATGTGTTAAAATTCCTGCCTTCATTTGTGAATAATATGCCTCATCCATGTAAATAGGAAAAAAGAAAAGAATTTTGCTACTTAAATAAATCCTTTGTGAGTGCCGTTATTCTTCCTTTTTTTTTTTTTCTAAATGTACTCCCTAATCCAGACCCAGAGTTTACCAGGAACTGGACAGGAAGGCTTTTAAAACCACAGCATTTTTACTGCATGGAATGGGATAGTCAGAAACATAGTTAGCTTCAGATTTAAAATTTAACTTCAGTCTCAGAAGTGATTCATAAGGAATTTATAAAGTGAGGCTCAGAACATCTTGGAGGCTAGCTCTAGGATGGCCAGGGGTAAGTATTCATAATTTGGATTATTATGTTTGAAGTATCATGAGTTACCAGAACATCATATAGCTCTCATTTAAATATTTAATTATTTTCTTTTTGCTTCCATTGACCTCTGTTGCCAACTTTCTCATTTCAGATGAGCTCAATAGATCTCTCAGTATGTTCTTCTTGCTTCCTGGGTTTGTTATCAGGAAAAAATTGAAGCACTTGGACCTCCATGACATGACCTGAATGGGGCAAACCAGGAGCTATTGCCTTCCAGATCTAATTCTAATCCAACTTTGTAGTCTTAATTCGTAGTACTGCCCTTTGAAATAATTTATTCCCCCTAAATTATTTGCAAAATACTGATCCTTTGCCTTTACCAAAGTGGCCTTTGGGTACATTGTCCTCAACCTTTGAGCAGACTTGTTCTACCTTCTTGATCACTGCCTTTTTGCATCCTCTGTTGGCCAAGAGTTAGCTTAACTATGAACTTTCATCCAACTAGACGTGTTTTCTCCCTCCTTGAGTCTCTCTCAAGGCATTGTCACAATTCTTTGTGCTTAATCATTTTATAACTCTTTTTTTTGGAGGGGGTGGAGGTGAGGCAGTCAGAGTTAAGGACTTACCCAGGACACACAACTAGTAGGTGTCAAGTGTATGAGGCCGTATTTGAACTCAGGTCCTTCTGACTCCAAGACCAGTGTTCTATCCACTGTGCCATTTAGCTGCCCCTACAACTCTCAATGTAGTTATGTACATGTGTTTTCTTTCTCATCTTACCAATAGATTGTATGCTTCTTCAAGGAAAGTATGTTCTGTTTATCTTTGTTTCTCTAACAAATGTTTTTTGAATTGAATTTAAACTTAAATATGAATTACATTATTTATGTTCTTATTCCAGCATTGATATGGATAAATTCATCAGTTATAATGGTTTATTATTTCATTCTTTTTTCTATTTTGTTTCCCATAATCAAAAGAGCCATATTATATTTATTTTTGTCTTAAGCTTGTCACTTTATCTTCCTGTTTATACTGCTTCTACCCTAATTCATATTCCCATCATTCCACTCTTTGGATTATTGCATTTTTTTCCTAATTGGTATCTTGTTTCACTCTCCCATTTACATTGTACACTGCTGCAAGATTAATTTTCCTAAAATATTTATATCACTCCTTAGCTCAAAAGCTTCTTTGACTCCTCTTTGCCAAATAAAGTCTAAAATCCTTAACTTTTCATTCCTGATCTTCTACAGTTTGACCTCTCTTCTACTACTTCCATATATCAACCCACAACTCCAGCTAGTCTAGTATACTCCCTGTTTCTTGCACATGCTATATGTATTCCTGTAAATATAGTGCCATCCCTTCATTATCCTATTGTCAACTTAGATCTTGCCTTTTTCCTCAAAGCCTAGCTCAAATACCATCTGCATTCACAAATTCATATAATAATCTCTCTCCTGAAATTATAAAACTCTCTGTATCACTTATTTGGGACTTAGTTCTCTACTATTTCTTGACACCTTTAATATTTTTGTCCTGTATCATTACTGAGAAGAGAATGTGATCTAGTGAAGAAAGCATTATACTTTAAGACAAGAAGACCTGGATTTGACTTGTGCTTTTGCCACTTACCAGCTGTGTGATTATTTTCAGGTAGCAACTTCACAGAACCTGTTTCATCAACTATAAAATATAAGGGATTATAGCATCCCTACCCACCTCATAGTGCCCTTGTGAAAATGAAATAAGAGAGTAGCTAAGAAAGCACAATTAAAGAATTAATTAACTACTTAACTTTCAACGTGTTTTTGTCTTCCCCCTTCTGACCTCCATTCTAAATTTTCTTGAGCATAGGGGTTATGTATAGGGTGTGACTATAAAGTAATGAAAAGTATTCTATAAGTCATGCATCAAAATCAGTTATTACCTTATATGCTCACCATAGTCTACCTCTTTATAAGCCCCTTGGACCAGTAAGGTATCTTATGAATAAAAGATAATTAATAAGTATTTTCAAATGAATAATTAAAATTTGGCCATGTGTAGAGAGCTTGTTTAGGTGGACTGCATCCCACAGATTTAATCTGAGAATTTGTAGCAAAAAAAATTAAAACTTGGCATGTTAATGTAAAATGTACCAAGGAAGTAGGGAACCTGAGGGGGAAAGGAGGAAGATAAAGGATCTTTGCAACTTCTAATATAAAGTTCATATTTCTTTTGAGACTTACTTAATGTTTAAATGTATCAGCATTTATAAGAACATAAAGAATTCTATTTTTCTTATGGGGCATAATTTTGTATTTCTTTTGTGTTTTCCAAAAGAACTTTTAGTGTTTTATTGAATTTTTCTTTATTTCTCAGTTAATTTTTTTTTCCAGAATTTTTGTAGAGCCAGAGTGATTTTTCACTTTGATTTTTGGAAGTCAGAATTGAATTTTTCAGAACAGTTATTTGCTGCTTGATGGTGCTTTTATTTATCTGTACGTATATACACATACACACACACGCACACACACTTAACATAGAAGAGAAAAACTACTGAAAATATATTGAGTATTTAAAATGAATGAGAGAATTGTTAAATTTAAGGGCATAATAACATATACAGTTTAATTTATGATAAAAGGATCTTACCTTTAGATTAAAAAAAAAGATGACTAGTCTTTCTTTAAACGGTATACATCAGATAAAACAGCGATGAGGATTTCTATCTTGTTCAGTTTGACTGAATATGTCATCTTTTGGCAACACAGCATAACTTTTGTAAAGTTGATTACAGCTTAAATATCTGTTAGGAAAGTACAAACGTGGGAGGATTTTCCTCCTCTTTAGTGGAAATGAAATTATAAATTGTATTTTAAAACATAAGGGAAACATAAGTCTGGTCTGATCTAATAGATCAGTTTAGGCTTGATTATTATTTGCTTTGTTGCAGATGAGCCATTATCAGCCTGTTATTTACGTATTTCTCAACACTTCTCCCCAGTTATTGAAGTATTTTCGTTTTTCTCTAAAGAAGGTAAAATCAAACTAGTATTATTCTCTTTAAATGTCCTATTTTTGTGTTTTCCCCCAAGGCTTAAAAAATAATGGCATAAGTTTAAACATCCAGTAATTTTTATATTTTATTGGCGAATAATTATATAGTTTAATTGTATGGTAATTGAAGCATTGGCATTCATTTACTTTTGTTTCACAGATTTAACTGAAATTTTAGCAGTAGCTTTACTATTTTTTTAAATAATCTTTCACTGATTTTTGTGATAGTCTTTTTCATTTGTATATATGATCCTGTTGGTTTGCCTCTTGCCCCATCTATATGCATCTTGAGAATCAATAGTACATTAAATTAGCTGACATAAAGGGAAAAATCATAAATAATGAATAATAGCCTTCACTGTTCCCATTTCATCCCTATTATAGCATACTCTAGGGTTTGAAAATCTGGATAGTCCACAAGTACTTAATGCTTCTGATTTTCTAATTATGTTGTTGCTTTATGTTTTCATTCTGAAAGTGTTTAAATTGAGTAGCTAAAAATGTTCATAGTTTTGTTAATATTAGTATGCATGAGAAGCTTTATGCAGACATACCTGCAATATACCAGAAACAATTATCTTCTAACCAGTCCTATTAGTAAAATAGGATTTACTTACTGATAAATCTAAAAACTAATTATTATAGCTATTGTACTTCTGGAAAGAGTTTTTGCAACATATATTTTACCTAGTTTTACTAGTAATGTCTTTGCACATTAACAGTATAATAATTTTGGATTCCCTCTCCAAGTCATCTTCCTACATGTTTGTTAAAAGCATATCATCAATGCGACCTTTTCTGATGTCTGACAGGCATCTGAAAATGTGACAGGACAATCTGTAACAGGGTTTTAGAAGTTCCCACCTCCGCCCCAATGTTATGAAAAATTTCAGCAGATAGTACTTTAATTTTGCCACATAATATGCTCTTTCGATGAATAGCCATGTAGAAGCAGCACAGAAAAAGCAGAGTCCTTGGCAATACCAGCTCAATTGCATCTGCAGATCAGGATTTAAAATTCTATGCAGCAGACAGTACCTCCAGCAGGCGAGTAAAAGGTTACTGCATTATTTTGTTTGTTTGTATCCCTTGTCTTTATGTAGAAAAAAAATCTTAAAAAAATTAATTTGGAGTTCATGCCTCTATTTAGGTATTGCTAGAAATTGATTTAACAGAAACATGAATTTGAAAAGGGCAACACAAGGTGAAGGGAGAAGCAGTACTAGCTCGTTTTAGTGTTGAGCCAAGGAGGGGAGAGATCAACAAATAAGGAACTTTTCTTTCAGTGCAGTAGAACATGAGACTCTTTTTCTTTATATCTCTTAAATTAAGCAGCTCTACTTATAATTTAAAACTATATCTAAAGAGAAATTTGCTGATAAAATATGCAGTCGATAGCCAGGAGATGTTCCAATAAGTGAAACTTACTTGAAATAAAATTACTTTATAAATGTGCAGAGTAGTTTGTTACCCTTGGATGCTGGAAACTGTAATGTGTCCTGAGTAGATGGCGGAAAATTTTTTTTTAATTTTTCATTACTGTCGAAGTAAGAATACGTTAAAAGTTTTTTTCTTCTTGGTTGTAGAAGGGTATATGTAATGTTCCTATTCTGTTAAATTATCTAGAACTAATTTTTTCACTTCATTTTGACTATTTAGATAAAGTTATGGCAGAAAATTTAGTTTTACCAAGAGTGATATTTAGTGCCTAGAACTCTTGTTTCTGTTTGATAGTAATTACTATCTGCCCAGCTATAGCTATGCGTGTTTTTTTCCTTTAAATAGTTTTCTCACTTTTGCTTCCTTTTGCAGTTCATTTCACATATTATTTGCATTGATATTTTATAGATTTCTTTCACAGTTCTTCTGTAGTTTAAAATATATGAATATTCAAAATAATTGTTTGCCAATTCTTCCTCCCCCATGCGTAGTTTTATATTGGCCACATTTCTTAGATGTATATGATTTTCTTTTTATTCCTATGTTTTAAGTTGTGATAGGGTTAAAAAGATGGAGTAAATTAATGTTGAGCCTAGTAGTAAAATTAGTTTATCACTCTGAAAACAGTCAAGTATCTGGCAGGTCTCTGGAAGTATAGAGCCATAAAAGGTCAGCAGCTCTGATTGGTAAGTTTAAAGAATCCATCCAATAATTCACTGCCTGTTATTTTTGTAAGCAATGCAGCAAGCAGTTCTTTTCCAGGTATTGAGCTGTTCTCGAACAGTGTGTACATGGCAAGGGAGGGGTGAGGCTCGTTCCTGTTGGTCGTGAAATTGTGTGCATTTACAGAGGGAACAGGTTCGATAGGCTGAGCTGAAGGAGTCATCAAACACATTTAAAGTGATGGAGGACAGAAGCAGTGGTTAGTGAAATTTTAGGACATCTTATCATAAGTTTACTCTTTTATTAAGTACTTAAATTCCACTATAAAACATTTAGGAATTTTTAAGCAACTTACCTTTAAAAGAGGACTGTGGGAGACTGCTTTTCTTGAGTTTTCTTGGTGATGAGATTGTAGCTGGTATCTGGAAGATCACTGTTGTTTTTTCTGTTTAGCAGTGTTTATTTCAGCTAGGAAGCTGCAGAATGAGGCAGTCAGCCAATTTTGAGTATATATGGGGCAGTACCAGTTCTGATTTCTTAAGGAGAAAACTCATCTGATGAGCAAGTCAATGTGTGGCTGTGGCTGCAGCATTATTTCTTCTTTCATGAAGAGGCTGGGCCGTTCGACCTGCTGCTCCGATCTGCTGTCTTGCAGCCATACATCAGACCAGTTACAGAGACTGTCCATCGAATGCCCCAGTCAACCAAAGGTAACTGTAGATTTATTTTAAATCAAAATATATAGTTAAATCAGATACATTATCATTTGGAACTAATGATAAAAGGTAAATTAAGGATGTTCTTAGCAGTTTTCTTGACCTTGCAGTAGCTATCCAATATCATTTTGTCATCATCGGGTTGTGTAGCAATGGGAACGCGCTGCAGTAATTGATTTTGTAATAGGATCAGGTGATTTACTGGCTGCACTGACAACCACTTGCTTGCTCTGAACTGTGCAACACACTAATGGATGTTGTGATTTCAGCCTAGAGTTGATTTTAAACTGCTAGACATTTAAAGCCATAGCACTTCTTTTGAATCAGGATAGGATTTTTGTTTGGAATAAATGTAGTATTAAAATAGATTTACAGGCTTTTTTCTGTGAAATGTTATAAATTATGTATTTTTTCCCCATTTTTTTGTTCATAAAATGTTGGTAGATATTAGATGTTGTTACCTGTCTGATATGATTGAATATAGTTTTTCATTCTTTTATTTTACTGTTACTTAATAAATATTTGTATGAATACACTGTATATTCTGAAAATTGAAAACGCATCTGTTCTCCTGGTTTGATATAGTACAACTCTTCCTAATGTCCTGTAAAGCTTTCCTGAGTGAAAGATACTGCTTGGCTAATACTTAAAACTCATCACAAAACCAAATATAGGTCAAGTTACACATGATAGAGTTCTGTTATTGTTATCATGATTGTCTGATTTAGCATCATAACTTTCTGCTAGGTGTCTTGACAGTATCCTTTCATCCTAATGGCTCAATGTTTTCATAGGCAGAACAACTTTTCCAATGTAGTAACGTGTTAAACTTTTCTTAAAATGTCTCTGTGGAATGTGTATCTCTTGCAGAATCTTAGGACAAAACAAACAAAAGAAATGTGGTTCAGAAGTATGTTATAAAAATGTTATACTTTTGGCAATGAAAAAATTACTTTAGTTTTAAGTATTGCCAGTATAACTCTTTGAAAACTGTCATAAGGTTCTTAACCAGAACTCATTAGATTTATATTATTTGTTTGCAGTTTTTGCCAGATGCCTCTTTTATCACTGATAATTATAAATAACACAGTATAGATGCTGCTCATGATAATTAAGAAAAGTGCAGTTAAGTTAGTTTTAAAATTTTTTATTTTGAAAATGATTACAGGAAATGTAGTGACAGTTATCACATCAGCATGCTGGCTGATGATGTAAGTGGAGGATTTAGATAGTATGAGAACCTTGTTTGTGATCTAGGAGGAATAGGGGAGAAAGAGATATAGACAATATGTGGGAAAATATAGATAATATGTTAAAGATATAGAAAATACAGAAAGAGGCATAGAAAAAGCTTGCGTAGGGCCTGCTCTGTACCTGAAACGTAGGGAGAGAGTCTTGTTGTTCCTCAGTTTTGTACCACGTGGCTGCTGCTTTCAGGAACCAGAATTCAGACTAGTTTTACTAGCACCATAGTTCAGTTGCATTGTGGTTTAAGTAGCCTTTTGTTTTCTGGTCTAGGAATCTTAGCTAGCATTTATAAATTACATTTGGGGTTCTGAACAGCCTTCTTATCCATTAATTTTTGATCTGTGCCCCATTAATAAATAAGGGACTACTTCTACCCATTCTGTGGGCTAATTGTGTAAAACTAAAATCTTTATTAAGTGAAACACTTGGCAATATTTTCCACAGGTGATTAAATTGTGAAGACATATTTTGGTTCATTCATATATACACATTGCATATAGCACTGAGGGAGATACAATGATATATGATAAATTCCTTGCGCTTAAGGAATTTTAATTCTAGTAGTGGAAATAAAATACCTATATTTTAATTCTTAGATGGTCTTCAACCCCTTCATTGATAAAAATCACAATCCATCCATGACTTCTCATCCCTTGCAATTCTGTGAATCTCTGCCAGGGGTCTTTCTCTAGCTCACTTGAATATTGTTTGAGTACCAGTATTTTTTGCTTTCAGTATATGTGTACTTATTTTGGTAGCCATATATTTATTTGAGTGTTAGAAATATACTCACTTTAAACAAAGATCAATACTTATTGTGAAATTTGGAAAACTTTTATTAATTTTTATGTTTATTCCCTCCTGAATGAACAGGTAGTTCCTAATGGACTGCTACATTTGTTCATAATGCAAGAATAATGCAAGCCTTTTTATGCTGTTCCCAGTTCGAATTTCCCACCTTGCTCTCCATTGATGAAGATGAAGATGAGATGAAGCCTCCTAAATATCCTATTTCATATTTTTCTCCCTGATAGGTTCCCTTTCAAACAGCTCATTAAGCATACACACAAGCTTCTGAACTTTTACCTGATCAGAAGCCAGGTTCTGCAAGGTCACAACTCTGATTAGAATTAGTCATCTCTGACTTACATTCTGCTGTTACTCAAAGCTGGGAGGAGTCTTCATCCTATGGAAACAGAATTCCTCCTTTTGTTTCCCATATGAATAATATCAGTTTTTCATTGGTAATATATTGCAGGTTTCTCATGCGTACATGTAAACTCTTTATTGATTTTAATTCTTCACTAATTAGTATCCCTTGCTATATAACTGTAACATTACCAGAAAAATTTTGCCGTTAAATGATGGGACTTTGTTTCAAGAAAGATCTTTAAAAACACTATATCATTTCCCAAGTGAAGTCTAGGCTGTATAGACTATATAGGTATTTATTATACTAGGACTTCTTAAGCTTTTTTCACTAATGACCCCTTCAGCACTTCTTAAACTATGGGTTGTGACCCCATATGGTGACCCACATTAAGAAGCACTGGTTTATGCAATAGTCTGCATAAGCAATTATAATTCATAGTTGAATGAAAGTGGTATAAAATGCTCTGGTGGTTCTGGGGTGGGGGGTGGTAGGAAGGCAATCTCTAAATATGAAATAGCTAAAGAAAGCTTCATAGAGGAGAAAGCATTTGAAGTTGGACCTTAAATAATGGGTGTGAATTGAGTTGGGTGAGCTAGGGACTAGGACATTCCAAGGAAAGTTACGTTGAACGAGGGTGTAGGGATCTGCATTCCAAATAAAATTAAGAAAGGCACAGAGGTGGAAATGTACTATGTTTAGGAAAAGTAATTCATTTTGACTGTAACGTGAGGTCTATAAAAATATGAAGCTGTATGTAAAGAACAACTACTAGACAACATAATGATGGTGGATGGGATTTATGTTGCACCCCTAAAAGGACCCCAAAACCCCTGAACCAAGTCTCTAGCACCCAGGTTCTTTCCAGTATAATCCTTTTATCTGCCCTTTCATTGTTTGCATCTGGCCACACCGTAGGCTATTTCACCATTCCTTAATTCCTTCTAAACCCATTTTCTGTTACCTCCCAGTCATCCCATTCTATTGGCTACTCCTTGACCACATCCCGATCTTCCCCTAGTCTTTCTGTGTATGTATCTATCTTGTCCCTATTAAATTGCTTAGATTCTTAAAATCTGCCCAGTAGGACAGATTCCTTAAGAATCTGACCTGCTTAGCATGACAAATGTGCAGATTCTTAAAATCTTGCCCACCCCAACTGGTGTTTTAATACACCTTGTCTCTGACTGAAAGAAGGCTTGCGTAGAATTCTTTCAAGTCAGAACCCTCATCTTTTGCCCTTGTATTTCGGGGTTTCTAGCACCCCTTGACTGCAGCATATGTTAGATGTTAGTCGTTCTTTTTGAGGGGTTTTTTTGAACAGGGTAATGACTTGATCACATCTGTGCTTTAATAAGATTATTCTAATAGCATTATGTAGGATAGATTGTGGATGGGAGAAACTTTTGGTAAGGAAAGCAGCCAAGAAACTATTAGTAGTCTAGGAAAGATGAGGACTGTAACTGTGGGGAAGAGGGATGAATTAGAAAATATTTTGTAAGAGAGCACAGCTCAGCCATCATCATGGAAGAGAGAGAAGAGAAGGTAAATGTGACAGTTCTCAAATGTGACTGATGAGGAAGATCATAAATTTCATTGTAGAATTCTCAGACTTTTTGTGCTTTAGTGCTTGCTTATGATAACATTTATGTTGTTATTGTTGTTATTCATCCTTTGTTCTTGAAGTGGACCAATGACACATGAGGGGGTTGTCTTGATTTGCAAGTGAATTGGATTAAATGAGGCCGAGCTTGGAAGTTGTCAGCCTCACTCTCTCCTCTGGAGTCAGACAGAAGTCAATATGACTGGCTATGGCTTGAGATGTAGTGGATTACCTTGGCCTTTTTAAAGTAAGGTCTTTCGCAGGCCTCATTATGTCTGAGGCAATGCCCATTCAGTGACTAAGGGCTAGGTAACAATTGAGACAAAAGATGGCCTAATTTACCATCACAAAAATGACCTTCTCTGAGAAGACCCTTAAAGTTTCTGGCCCAACCAGAAAGCAATTGTTATTTACACTCCTTGTAAACCATCAGAACCTAAATAATGAGACTTAGTGGCTTGGCCTGGAGGTTATTCAGTGAAAGCCAGAGTGATTTCAGTTTACAAGCTAGTCAAATAGCTCCATTTGAAACACAGAAGTCTAGAGAATCATTGGACTCCTTTAAAACCATTATTTTTGCTTAAAAAGCCTGTTTTTTCAGAGCTGTACTTCAGTAAATCATACATGAAAATGGCACAGGACAAAAAATAAATTACCCCTGCTTTTCAAACCTCAAGATAATATAAGCAACCAAAAATTCTGTTCCTACAGGCTCACATGTAAGAATATGGAGCTCCAAGTAGAGAAAGGGACCACATGTGGTGAGGGACTGTAGTTGTATGTGACTGCAAGGGAGGTAGAATAGACCTCTCTAACCTCATCTTCCCCCATCCTTCTCTGAGAGACTTTCATTCCTGCCAGGTGCTTTTTTTCCAGAGCTAGTTCTGGGGATCTGTAAGCCCTTAGTTCTTCCCAGGTGGCATGATTCAAGGAATCATGGTCAGTGCTCTGGTCTGGGAGTAACCACAGGCACTCTGGCACCATGATCAGGGCCATGTACCCCACCTATGTAATGTGGATAATAATAGCACTTAATTCCCCAGGGGCCACTGAGTTGACTGGGGTGAGTAACATACACACTACATACATACATATTGTGTACATGTGTGTATATGTATACACACATGTATACACACACTTTTTTTTTTTGAAAATTAGATGATGTTGAACTTAGTTCAATTTTTCTATCATAGCTAAGACTAGTCATAGTACTTTGGGGGTCATTCTGCATACCAGTTGTTTTGAAAGTCATTTATATTGTAGCAAAACCTTGACTGACTAGAATCCAAGTAATTGGATCCCATCTATAACCAATTTTAAAACATTTTACTGTTAGGGAAAAAATATCAAATCACAAGAAAATAAGACCATAGCAAAGATTTATGTGCTCAAAACAAAACTGCTAGGATTTGTGCTGGGGTTAGTATAAGTAGATTCAGACCAGGTCATCTTTTTTTATCTCCAGTTTTGTTTTGGGTAAGGCAGCATAGTGTAATGGTTAGAAAGCTAACCTCGAAGATTAAAAGATCAGATCAGTGACCATGGGCAAAACACAACTTCCCAGTATCTTCTAGGCAACTTCAAACACACTTTTTAAAAACTGTTACTTTTTTTTCAATCAAGAAAAATTAATTAATAATTTAGATGGCTTTTTATAAGTAGTTATAGTGAGAAGTCACGATGACCTTTACTAGCATGTTTGTGAGAGAAGAGGTAGATGGAAATAGGTGGTGGAGGAGGTGGAATTAACAAAAGTTGTCATCTCATTGGTTATGTAAGGTAAAAGGGAGAGTGAAGGATCATTTGGTGTCACTTCAGGAGTGCACATTTTTATACTTACCTTCAAAATTCCCTTTCTAGGCATGAGTCCCAGCCCTTATCTGCTTTGGAATTTAGGTAGGGTTTCCTAAAAGAATAAGATAAATCTGTAATGTGTAAAGCAATATGCCATTTAGCTTACACCACTGAGGGTTTGAAGTCAGAATGAGAGAGTCAAGGTCACAACTGCCCAATTTCATGTAAAACATCTACAAAATGGCCACAGAAAACACAAAATTGATTTTTGAGTGGAAAAGCCAACAGAAACTTAGAGTAAATCGTTGTTTCAATGCAGAGTAACTTAGAGAAGTCTGCAGACACTGGGGGGGGGAGTTGGCCTGAGTGCAGCACAGTTTTTGGTAGAAGAATCAAATAGCTGTGCCCCTTGCAGGGGGCAGCTGTAGCAGCAGTAGTGGGAATAATAGACACAAGGAGAGGGATGGTAAGTCATCTGAAAGCCTGGTCAGAAAGAGATTTCAGGAGACCCCTTGGCTAGCACTGAGTGCAGGATCTAGGACTATTTGGCAGCTCCATAGCTTATTATCCAATTTCAGGTAACAGTTCCATTGAGGAGAGGACCAGGCATGGTAATGAGGGAGTAGAGACACTACCTGGGTAAGGATCAGAGTATATAGATCACTCTCTGGATCACATCACCTTGGAAGAAGAGAAATCCTTTAGGCTATATGCTACAGAAGCTCAAAATGACCAAGCCCTCTGGAGGTGAATAGATCTCAACTCTTAACTTAAAGTCCAAAGTCAAGAAATAATCTGGGGAAATGATGAAACAAACAAAAAGAATGTGACCATAAAAAATTCTGTAGTGACAGGGAACCTCAAGACACGAACTTGGAAGAAGGCAATACTTTGAAAACATTCATAAGCAAAGCCTTTAAGAAAAATCCAGCTTGAACTGAAGTCCAACAAGAATTCCAGAACAGCTAAACAGAATTTTTTAAAAAAAGAACAGAAATGTTTTTAAAAGTCAAATAAGAGCAGTAGAGAAAAAATTGGGAAAAGAAATGAGAGCAATGCAAGAAAATTGTGAAAAGAGAATTAAAACCTGATAAAAGAAGTAGAAAACTTCACTGAAGAAAATAACTCCTTCAGAATTAGAAATGGTCAAGTGGAAGCTAATTGAACTCATGAGAAATCAAGAAACAATAAAAATCAAAAGACTGAAAAAACAGAAGAAAATATGAAATTTCTCATCAGAAAAACTGACCTGGAAAATAGATTCAGGAGAGATAATTTAAGAATTATTGAACTATCAGAAAGCCACTATCAAAAAGAGAGCCCAGACATCAGATTTCAAGAAATTATAAAGGAAAGCTACCTAGCTCTCATAGAAACAGAGAGGAAAGTAGAAATTGAAAAAATTCACTGTTCACCTCCTGAGATACCAAAATGAAAACTACCAGGAATATCATAGCCAAATTCCAGAGCTCTCAGGTTAAAGATATAATATTACAAATAGCCAGAAAGAACCCAAATATTGTGGAACCACAGTCAGTATCGCAAAAGATTTAGTAGCTACCATGGTAAAGGAGTGGAGGGCTTTGAATAAGATGTTTTGGAATGCAAAGGAATTAGTATTATAACTAAAAATAACCTACCCAGCAAAACGAAATATAATTCTTAAGAGGAAAAATGAATATTTAGTGAAAGAGGACATGCAAGCATTCCTCATTAAGAAATAGAATAGAAATAGAATAGAATAGAAAATGTGGCATTCAAACACAAGATTCAAGAGAAGTTTATAAAAAGGTAAATATTAATGAGAAATCATAAGGGACTTAAAAAATCATAAGGGACTCTTTACATACTTCTTTGGGAAGATGATAAATGTATTTCCTAAGATCTTTATTATAATTAGGGCAATTAGAAGGATTCTACATAGAGGGCATAAGTATAATTCTGTTATGTTGGAGTGTTCTCTCCCTGCCCCTCCCCCCCAAAAGGAACAAGGTAGAGAAAGAATGGGGAAAATTATCTATCAGAAAAAATGTATGCAAAAAACATTTGAAAATGGAGCAGGAGTTCATCTTACACAATAGGAAAGGGGCTGAGAGAAAGGAGTGAGTGGTGAGAGGGAGGATAGTTTAAGGGAGACAATGTTCAATAGCTAAACAGATTTTTGAGGAGAGGATAAAGTGGAAAGAGAAAACTAAATAGAAGAGAGAATAGGATGGGTTGGGGAATATAAAGTTAGAAATCCTAGTTGTGAATATGAATGGGATGAAATCACCTATAAAGTGGAAGAAGGTAGAAGGTGTATTAGAAAGCAGAATCCAACAAAATGTTGCTTATGAGAGACACTTGAAACAAAAAGATAAACACAGAGTTAAAATAATGGGCTGGAGCAGGTCTGACAGGTAAAGTATTCCATGTTCCCCTAATTTGCTTCTGGCTTCACCCTTTTATGTCTTGATCAAGTACCCATGTTTTACCTTATTTTGGTATACAGTGTGAAAATGTTCTATACCTAGTTTTTGCCAAACTCTTTTACCGTTTTTGTCAAGTATCCTTGTCCCAAAAGCTTGGACTTTTGAGTTTATCAAACACTAGATTACTATAGTCATTTACTACTGTGCATTGTACACTTAATTCTTCTCATCCACCACTTTATTTCTTGGCCAGTACTGGATTGTTTTGATGATTGCAGTTTTATAATAAAGTTTTAGATCTGATATGGCTATGCCACCTTCCTTCACATTTTTTCCCCTTGTTAATTCCCTTGATATTCTTGATCTTTTCTTCTTCTAAATGAATTTTGTTATTATTTTTTCTAGCTCTGTAACATAATTTTTTAGTAATTTAATTGATATAGCACTAAGTAAATTAATTTAAATAGCATTGTCATTTTTGTTAAACTAACTTGGTCTATTCATGAAAAGTTGTTATTTTTACTATTGTTTTGATTTGATTTTATGTGAAAAATGTTTTTTCATTGTGTTCATATGTTTACTAGGTTTGTCTTGGCAAGTAGACCCCAAGTATTTTATATTGTCTGTCATTATTTTAAATGGAATTTCTCTTTCTGCCTCTTGCTTGTTGGTAATATATAGAAATACTGATGATTTATGTAGGTTTATTTTATATCCCGTTGCTGAAGTTAATTATGTCAACTAATTTTTTAGCTAGTTCTTCTAGGATGCTCAGAATATGCCATCATATCATTTGCAAAGAGTGATAGTTTTGTTTCCTCACTGCCCGTTCTAATTCTTCACTTTCTTTTTCTCCACTTTTTCTTACAGCTAGCCTTTCTAGATAATCCATATTTTTGCTTTAGGTAATGCTTGCTGTTGGTTTTAGATTGATACTGCTTATCTTTTTAAGGAAAGCTCCATTTATTCCTATACTTTCTAGTGTTTTTAATAGAAAAAGATGTATTTTGTCACAAGTCCTTTCTGTATCTACCGAGATAATCCTATGGTTTTGTTGTTGATATGGTCAGTTATATCGATAGTTTTCTTAATAATTGAGTCAGACTTTCATCCTTGGAATAAATCGCCCTGGTCATAGTATGTGATCCTGGTGATGTATTGCTGAAGTCTCCTTCCTAGTATTTTATTTTGAATTTTCATGTGAATATTGACT
The DNA here is from genome assembly GCF_028372415.1 of Notamacropus eugenii. Classification (NCBI taxonomy): domain Eukaryota; kingdom Metazoa; phylum Chordata; class Mammalia; order Diprotodontia; family Macropodidae; genus Notamacropus; species Notamacropus eugenii. The sequence continues at coordinate 150,474,112 of NC_092877.1, read as the reverse complement.
AGGGAAATTGGTCTATAATTTTCTTTCTTTTTTTTGGCTTTTCCTGATGTAGGTGTCAGCACTATTCTTTTTGTCATAAAAGAAATTTGGAGGTACTTCTTCCTTGCCTATTATCCAAATAGTTAATGTGGTATGGAATTGTTGTTTAAAGTTTGATAGCATTCACTTTGGAATCTCTGGGGAATTTTTTTCTTAATGTCTTCAATCTCTTTTTTCTAAAGTGGGGTCATTTAAGTATTTTATTTTCTCTTCTGTTAATCCAGGCAATTTATATGTATTAAAATATTCATCCATTTCACTTAGATTATCAGATTTATTGATATACTATTGGACAAAATAGCTTCTAATAATCATTTTAATTTTATCTTTGTTGATGGTGAATTTACTCTTTTCATTTTTGATATTGGTAATTTGGTGTACTTTCATTATTTAATTATACAATGATTTATTGTTTCTTTCATAAAAATAAGCTTATAGTTTTATTTATTAATTCAATGGTTTTCTTATTTTTAATTTTATTAGTTTCTGCTTTTAATTTTCCAAATTTCCAATTTGGTATTTAACTTGGGCTTTTTAATTTGCCCTTTTCTAGTTTTTTTAGTTGCACACACTGTTCATTGATCTCCTCTTTCTCAATTTATTAATACAAGTGTTTAGAAATATAATTTTTCCTCTAAGCACTGCTTTGAATGCATAACTTCTGGTATGTTGTTTCATTGTTGTCATTCTTTTCAGGGAAATTATTGTCTGTTTCTATGATTTGTTCTTTGACCCACTCTTTCTTCAGCATTAGGTTATTTAGTTTCAATTAATTTTTAATTTGTCTTTCCATGATACTTCATTGAACATAGTTTTTATTGCATTATGATCTGCAAAGAATGCATTTAGTATTTTTGCTTTCATGCATGTTTGTGAGGTTTTTATGCCCTAATGCAGAGGTTACCAAAGTGGGTGATACCACCTCCTGGGGGATTCTGGAATGATCCAAGGGAGTGGTAGTAACCTTCAGTGCAACTTGGGAGGACCGAATAAAAGGAAGGAGCTAGTGGAAGCACAAGGAAAGAAGAGAAGATAAGGAAACTTTGAAAAACCCTTCATACAGGTTTCATCTGTTGTAAAATAGAATTAAAGTTGTAGTGATTACATTATTTTCCAAATAAAGACATGGAATGCAAGTTATAACTGATCAGTGGTCAAGTCTACCCATAGGTCTTTTTTTAAAAAAATTAATTAATTTGTTTTTAGTTTTCAACATTCATTTCCACAAGATTTTGAGTTCCAAATTTTCTCCCCATCTCTCCCCTCCCCTCCACCCCAAGAGAGCGTGCATTCTGATTACTCCTTCTCTCAATCTGCCCTCCCTTCTATCACACCCCTCCTATCCCTAAACCCTCTATTTTCTTGTCAGGTAAGATAGGTTTCTATACCCCATTGCCTGTATCTCTTATTTCCCAGTTGCATGTAAAAACGATTTTTAACATATGTTTTTAAAAGTTTGAGTTCCAACTTCTTTCCCTTCCTCCTTCCCCACCCATCCCCACTGAAAAGGCAAGAAATTCAGTATATGTTATACATGTGTAGTTATGCAAAAGACTTCCGTAAAAGTCATGTTGTGAAAGACTAACTATATTTTCCTCCATCCTCTCCTGCCCTCCATTTATTCTATTCTCTCTTTTGACCATGTTCCTCCTCAAAAGTGTTTGCTTCTAATTACCCTTCCTCTCATTTGTCCTCCCTTCTATTCTCCCCCCTGCTTATCCCTTTCTCCCCTACTTTTCCTGTAGAGTAAGATAGATTTTCATACCAAATTGAGTCTGCATGTTATTCCCTCCTTAAGCCAAATGTGATAAGAGTAAGGTTCACTTTTTCCCTCTTACCTCCCCCCTCTTCCCTTCCATTGAGAAAGTTTTTTCTTACCTCTTTTATGGGAGAGATAATTAACCCCATTGTATTTCTCCCTTTCTCCTACCAATATATTCCTCTCTCACCCCTTAATTTTATTTTTTATTTTATTTTTATTTTTTTTAGATACCATCCCTTCCTATTCAACTCATCCTGTGCCCTCTGTCTATATGGATATAATCCCTTCACTGAGAAAAGTCTCAAGAGTTACAAATATTATCTTTCCATGTAGGAATGTAAACAGTTCAGCTTTAGTAAGTCCCTTTTTTTTCCTGTTTTTTTTTCCTGTTTACCTTTTCATGCTTCTCTTGATTCTTGTATTTGAAAGTTAAATTTTCTATTCATTTCTGGTCTTTTCATCAAGAATGCTTGAAAGTCCTCTGTTTCATTGAATAACCATTTTTTCCTTTGAAATACTGCATTCAGTTTTGCTGGGTAGGTGATTCTTGGTTTTAATCTTAGTTCCTTTGACTTCTGGAATATCATATTTCAAACCCTGCGATCCCTTAATGGAGAAGCTGCTAGATCTTCTGTTATCCTGATTGTATTTCCTGAATTGTTTCTTTCTGGGTCCTTGAAATATTTTCTCCTTGACCTGGGAGCTCTGGAATTTGGCTACAATATTTCTAGGAGTTTTCCTTTTGGGATCTCTTTCAGGAGGTGATTGGTGGATTCTTTCAATATTTATTTTACTCTCTGGTTCTAGAGTATCAGGGCAGTTTTCCTTGATATTTTCTTGAAAGGTGATGTTTAGGCTCTTTTTTCTGATCGTGGCTTTCAGGTAGTTCCATAATTTTTAAATTGTCTCTCCTCGATCGATTTTCCAGGTTGCTTTTTTTACAATGAGACATTTCACATTGTCTGCTATTTTTTCTTTCCTTTGGTTTTGTTTTATAATTTTCTGGATTTTTCATAAAATCATTAGCTTCCATCTGTTCCATTCTAATCTTTAAGGAATTATTTTCTTCGGTGAACTTTTGGACCTCCTTTTCCATGTGGCCAATTCTGCTTTTTAGGTCATTCTTCTCTTCATTGCCTTTTTGGATCTCTTTATGTCATTTGGGTTAATCTAGTTTTCACACTGGTCCCGCAGGCTTTTTCCACTGACCTTCCAATTTGTCCTCAGCAGTTTGAGGCCGTGAACTCTGGAAAGCCCCATTAGGTACCTGAGATTCAGTCCCCTGAGGGTTGTTCAGGTCTCCTCTGTGCTGGCGTGACCCACGCTGGACTGTGCCCTGCCCCCACCATGGCTCAATAGATACTTCTTGGTGACCTTTCAAGCTATCTTGGGCTGGAGATTTGCTTGACTCCCTCATTCTCTGGGTTCTGTGGCTCCAGAATTTGTTTAGAGCCATTTTTTTCAGATACTTGACTGAGCTTGGGGACAGCACTCTAGAAAGTCTGTGCTATTACTCCATCATCTTGTCTCTGCCCCATAGGTCTTAATAAGCACATATTGGCAGGTGAATGTGTTGAGCATTGTTGGGAAATCCAGCATGAATCAGCAGGAGTATGTGCATGCAATGATTTGTTTACAATATGATACTGTTATGTATCATATTGCAATAGTGCGTCCTCAGTGCAAGAAAAGCCCTAAAATTTGCAATGTTATTAAATTTAAGATGAATCATTTTTTAAAAAAATTATGTTTTTTGAAATGATGCAGATTTAAAAAAAAAATTAAGAGTTAAAGATTTCCAAAGAGGCTCTGAGTAATTAAAAAAAATTTTTTTAAAGGGGAAGATAGGCCAAATATGTTTGGCAAACCTCTGCCCTAATGCATGGTCAGTTTTTGTGTAGGTCTCATATATCACTGAGAAAAGGGTATATTCCTTTCTATACCCATTCAGTTTTGTCCAGAGGTCTGTGTGTGTGTGTGTGTGTGTGTGTGTGTGTGTGTGTGTGTGTATGACTTTTCCAAAATTCTATTCATTTTCTTAACTTCTTGTTTATTTTTTTATTAGATATATTTAGTTCTGAAAGGGGAAGTTGAGGTCCTCTACTACTGTAGTTTTACTGTTTATTTTCTCCTTTAACTAATTTAACTTTTCCTTTAAGAATTTGGATACTGTACTCTTGGTGTATATATGTTTCATATTGACATTACTTCATTGCCTATGGTACCTTTTAACAAAATATAGTTTCCCTGCTTATCTCTTTTAATTAGATCTATTTTTGCTTTTGATTTGTCTGAGATCATGATTGCTACTCCTTTTTTTTTTTTTACTTCATCTAAAGCATAATAGATTCTCCTCCAGCTCTTTACCTTTATTCTCTGTGTGCGTTTCTGCTTCAAGTGTGTTTCTTAATTGTGTGTGTGTGTGTGTATGTGTATGGATTCTGGTTTTCAAACTACTCTACTTTATGCTTCCATTTTATGGGTGAGTTCATTCACATTCAGTTATCATCATGAACTTTATTTCACTCCATCCTGCTTTTCCCACCTTTTATCCTTCTTTCTCTCTCTCTTTCTTTTCACCTGTCCCTCCTAATAAGTGTTTTGCTTCTGACCACCACCTCTCCCAAATTGCCCTCCTTTCTGTTATTCCCCTCCTGTTCCTACTTCTCTTTTCTTCTCTCTTCCCACTTCCTGTATGTCCAAAGGAATGTGTTGAGAGTAAGGTTCAAGCATTGCTCACCACTCCCCCTTTGACATTCAGCTGTAAAAACTCTTTTATGCCTCTTTTATGTGAGATAATTTACTCCATTCTTCCACTTCCTTTCCCCTTCTCCAAGTGCATCCCCTTTTGTCATCCCTTAATTTTTATTTTTGGATATCATTTTATCCTAGTCAAATCCCAACCATGTTGTTTGTCTAGTCCACTTCTTCCAACTACCATAATAATGAAAAAAGTTCTTGGGAGTTACAAGTGTCTTCTTTTTATTTAGGATGTAAGCAATTTTATTAGATCCCTTATAACTTCTCTTTCCTCTTTATGTTTTTATGAATCTTGTATTCAAATGTCAGATTTTCCATTCAAGTTCTGATCTTTTCATGAGGAATGCTTAAAATCCTCCATTTCAGTTAATGTCTATTTTTTCTCCCTTGAAGGATTATGCTCAGTTTTGCTGAGTAGATGATTCTTGGTTGTAATCCTAGTTCCTTTTCCCCCTGGAATATCATATTCCATGACTTCTGACCTTTTTATGTAGAAGCTTCTAAGTCTTGTGTTATCTCTACTGTGACTCGATGGTATTTGAGTTGTTTCTCTCTGACTGCATACAGTATTTCTTCTTGAACTGGGAGTTCTGAAGTTTTGCTTACTGTAATATTCCAGAGAGTTTTCATTTTGGAATATCTTTCAGGAGGTAATTGTTGGATTCTTTCAATTTCTATTTTACTCTTTGGTTCTCAAATATCAGGGCAGATTTCTTTGATTATTTCTTAAAAGATGATATGTAGGCTCTTTTTTGGATCATGGTTTTCAAGTAGCCCAATAATTCTTAAGTTATTTCTCTTTGATGTTTTTTCCAGGTCAGTTTTTCTTGATATTTCTATTTTTCTTCTCTTTTTTCATTCTTTTGATTTTATTTTAGTTTGTGATGTCTCATGGAGTAATTATTAGCTTCCACTTGGCCTAATTTCAATTTTTAAGAAATTATTTTCTTCATTAATCTTTTGTATGTCCTTTTCCATTTAGTCAGTTCTGTTTTTTAAAGGAGTTTTTTTTCTTCAGTGAATTTTTGTACTACTTTCCTTCGGCATTTGCTTTTTAAGGAATTTTTCTCTTCAGTAGATTTTTGTGCCTTTTTAAATATTTGGCCTATTCTGGTTTTTAAAGGTGTTATTCAGTACTTTTTTGTGCCTTCTTTACCAAGTTGTTGATTCCTTCTTACATCACCTGTATTTCTTTCCCCCATTTTTTCCTCTGCCTCTTTTGTTTGATTTAAAAAAATCTTTTTTTTTTTTTTTTGAGCTTCTCTTGGACCTGAGATCAATTGACATTTGTCTTTGATGCCTTCCATATAGCTACTTTGATCTTATTGTTTTTTCCTGAGTTTGTGTTTTGATCTTCTTTGACACCATAGTAACTCTCTATGATCAGTTTACTTTTTTGGTATTTGCTCATTTTTCCAGCCTTTTTTTTAAACTTTTGACTTTATTGTTAAAGTTGGGCTCTTCTCTTCAGTTGGAGGAAGCACTACCCCAAGCTTCAAATTTGTGTGTGTGTGTGTGTGTGTGTGTGTGTGTGTGTGTGCGCGCGTGTGTGCATGCTGGTGTATTCATAGCTAGTTCTGGGAGGTTGTAAGTCATGTCTTCCAAGGCAGTATGATCTAAGGAGAGGTGTAGTTACTGTTCTTCCACGCTCTGGTTTGTGAGTGGCCATAAGTACTCTTTTCTGCCTTTGAACTGTTCAGGGTCCCTACTTCTGCTAGTGCTCCTCCTTGTCCCCTGGGACTGTGACCCAGAACCATGTATGGGCAGTACAATAGATCTCTCTACTCAGGGTCAGCAAAAGGTCTCCTTCTGACTAGTTTTATGACCCCCTTACCGTCTGTGGGCTGAGAGCTTCAGAAACTGCTGCTGCTAATGTAGTTACCCCCAGAGCCTGCTCCCATTTGTTAGGGTGTGGCCTACGCTGCCTGCATTGGACTATGCTCCACTCTCACCCTGGTGAGACAGACCTTTCTTGATGATCTTCTATGTTGTCTTGATCTGGAAAATTGTCTCACCCATCATTTTCGTTCTGCTGCTTCAGAATTCATTTTCAGGATTTATTTTAATGTTGTTAAGAGGGGAATTTGGGAGAACTTAGGTTGTACTTTTATTTTACTGAACCCCTAACATCAAAATTGTTGAAGGAAAAATTAAAATGAATTACAGGAGGAAATAGACAATTAAAACTGTTCTGGTGTAGAGCATCAATTAACTTTTCTCAGACTGAGATACGTCTAACCTTAAATAATAAAGAAATTAAGGAGATAAATAAAATTTTAGAAAAGCTAGATGTGATAGACCTTCAGAAAATATTGGAAAGGAATATAGCTTGTTTCCCAGTTGCACATGGCACCTTCATAAAATTAAACATTTATTAAAAAAACTCACATACTTGTATAAACTTATAAAAAAGTCATATACATGCATAAAAACCTGACAAGCAAATGCAGAAATATTAAATATGTCTTTTTGAAATCATAATGCAAGAAAAATTTTATTTGATAAAAAGTTATGGAAACTACCTAATTCTAAAGAATAAGTTTGTGAAACATCAAATCATAGCATCAATTAATAATTTTATTGAATATAATGACAATGAGACAGTATGTCATAACTTGTGGGAAGCAGACAAAGCAATGGTTAACAGAAAATTTATATCTTTAAATGCTTATATAAATAAAAGAGAGAAAGAGCAGGAGAATGAATTAGGCATGCAACTTACGCAAAAGAAGCCTCAGATTCTAAAGCAAATACCTGGAACCTGGGATGCACTGGGATGATCATTAGATCACAATAAGAGGAGGAGGTTATGGGGGTGATCACCACTTTCTAACCTTTGATAATTTTTTTTTGGTCATTCTGTCTTATACTCAATGGTTATTATAGTCCCTTACAGGGAGAGAGTTGGTTCTTGCTGAAGATTTCTTTGTTCCTGGCTTCCTTCTTTACTGTTGCATGAGGTCCACGTGGCTTCCTCAGTGATAGTCAAGTGGATTTTGTAGAAATTTTTTGGTAGGGTGGTGGGCTAGTCTTGTTTTTAAGTTATTCCTTAACCCATTTGTTCATTCACTCATTCATTCATTCTTATATGTTATATGATGATATATACAGCCTTTCCAAACTTTATTATCAGTAGTGATCTTAGAGGGAATCTACTTAGACAACTTAGATAATCTGCACGTGGAATGTCCATACACTTATAGACAACACAAAATTCAGTAGACCTGAAAGACAAACTGATCTTCTTGCAAGAGAATTGAACAGGTATTGCATCCAAATAGTAGCTGAGTGAAACAAGGCTGGTAAATGAAGGCCAGCTTACTGAAGTCAGAGCTGGATGCACATTTTTCTGGAGTGGTCACAGTGAAGGGGAATACCATGAAGCTGGTATAGGTTTTGCAATCAAAACTAATCTAGTTAGTAAGCTGGTATGCCTACCAAAAGTAGTAAATGACAGGCTCAGTGCAATTGCTGCTTGCAGGAAAACATTATGCCCCCATCATCAGTGCCTATGCTCTCACCATGATGAACCCTGATGAGGTCAAAGAAAAATTTTATGAAGACCTAGAGACCCTTATCATCAATGTGCCAAAAGAGGACAAGCTTGTAATTCTGGGTGACTTTAATGCTATAGTAGGTTTAGACTACCAGACTTGGCAGGGAATTGTAGCGGGGAATGGAGTTGGAAACAGCAAGAGCAATGGTCATTTACTGCTGAAGACTTGTGCATCACATGACCTCATCACCAACACTGTTTACCTAAGTGCAATAAAACTTCATGGATGTACCCTTGCAGCAAACACTGTCATCTAATAGACTATGTGATTGTAAAGAGAAGAGACAGACAAGATGTGAGAGTGATGAAGGCAGTGTGTGGTACAGAGGGCTGGACTGATCATAGACTTATCCTTTCCAAGCTAAATATTTGCATTCATCAAAAGTGCCACCCTCAAGGCAAAATGACCAGAAGAATTAATGTCAACAAATTAGAGCTCTTCTCTGAATGTGAACAGTTTGCTGCTGACTTGGAGAGAAAGTTGAGCCAACACACAGTTGGCCACAGTGGAGCAGAAAAGGAGTGAGTAGTTCTCAGAGGTTTTGGTGTACAGCACTGCATTGGGTCAGAACACTCGCAAACACCAAGACTGGTTTGATGAAAATGATGGTGAAATTCAGAAGCTGCTAAATGAAAAATGAGAACTCCACAGGATTTACCAGCAGGATAGTTCATCTACCTCTAAGAAGGCAGCATTTAATTCCATCAAAAGCAAAGTACAAACAAAGCTTAGAGAGATGCAGGATTCCTGGCACAGTAAGAAGGCAGATGAAATTCAGTTTTATGCTAATAGTAACAATCCAAAGCGCTTTTATGATTTCCTGAAAGCTATTTATGGACCAAAAACCTATGGTGCATCACAACTACTCAGTGCTGCTGGAGCCACATTGATTAGTGATAAGGACATGATCCTAGAGATTTGGGCTGAACACTTCCATGGTGTTCTCCACAGACCATAATCAATCAATGCTGAGGCCACTGACCATTTACTTCAGGTTGAAGTTCATCCTTCTGTAGCTGAAATTACAACTGAAGAAGAGGTTTTGAGGACCATTAGGCTCCTTTCAAGTGGCAAAGCACCTGGTGCTGATTCTATTCCAGTTGAGATTTACAAGTTAGCGGGACCATTGCTCATACAAAAGCTGACTGAAATTTTCCAGGTTATATGGCAAGAGGAGGTTATCCCCCAGGAGTCCAAGGATGCCTCCATTGTCCATCTCTAGAAGGGTAAAGAATAGATTGTCCTGCCACACTCACAGGGGGGGTCTCTCTATTTGTCATTCCTGGCAAAATTCTTGCTAGAGTCCTGCTTAGTAGGCTGATCCTTCATCTGGAAGATGGGCATATACCTGAGAGCCAATGTGGCTTCAGAAAGGGCCGAGGAACAGTCGATATGTTGTTTGCTGCCCGACAACTCCAGGAGAAATGCCAGGAGCAGAACAGAGGTGTATACACAATGTTTGTAGATCTGACTGAGGCCTTTGACACTGTTATGAAAAAAAATTATAGTGATTAACACATTAATGTAAAGACATATTTAGGTAATTGTAGCTGTCTCTTATAAAAAGCAGCATAAGATTTGAGTATATTTGCTCAAGATTTCAGAAAGCTAATACTTTTCCCCATATGAATCATACTCAGCCACCAAGGCCCATCTTCTCTTTAAATCCTACTCTCATTGCTTGCAGGCACCAGAAAGCTCTCTCTTCTGATATACTATAGAATTTATTTTCTACTTTTTGGACTTTATTTTATACTTAATTATATTGTTAGTTATTTTTCTTTGTACATATATTGTCTTTCCAATCAGGTTGTAAATTCTTTGAAGACAGTTGCTGTTTTTTAAGCTTTTTATATACCCAATAACACTTGCACAGTGTTACATGCCTCAGTAAATTTACCTCTTGATTAAAGTCTCTGGTCATTGTCTCACTTTTTGTAATAGTATTATTCCTTCAAAGTTTGTATATGAGCATCTTCAAAAAAATCACTTTTCATTATAATTTAAGATAATCTCTCCTAGTCTTCTCCTATTTGCTATTATTTAACTTAAGTAGCTTTTCCTTATTCCAACACAGTTCAAGATGTATTTAAATGAATTATTGTTATAATTGGTGATTATGATCCTTCATAACCCCATAAGTTTTTGTCCAACTGTATTTCCTAGCATTCAGTATTCTGTGTCAGTCAGATATAAATATACTTTTCTCATCAACTAATTTTCATTTGCTCATGATGTTTTGCAGTGACCTTCCTCTCTCAATTTCCCAAATTGAATAAATTCTTTAAGTTTCAGTTAGATACCTTCCACCTTTGTGACCTTGAGTCAAAGCACTTCAACTTGCTGAACCTTAGTTTCTTTACTTATTCAGTGAGAGTTGAATTTTATCTCTAAGACTTCTTCCAATCTAGATTCTCTGATTAAAAGCTATTTTAAGTTGGAGTCTAGGAGGACAGGAATTCCTGAGGGCTTTTGCATTTACTTCCACTATACCTAGCATTGAGCCTTGTACAAAGTAGGCCTTTAAATGGTTGTTGATTGAATTAGGAAACAAGTGAGATGCTTCCAGGTGGGAGTGGACTAGAAGGTAAAGGTTTATGGGCTTGAAGAGAATGCAAAATTTGGTTTGAACTAGATTACTCCTATTTAGGGATGGATTTTAAAGGTAGTATTTTTTAAAAAAAGTTTTATACAATTTAGAACAGAAAGGAATATGAAAGATCATGTTGTCAGCTCCTTCATATTTTGGATAAGGAAATGAGGCTTATAGAGGTAAAATGGCTTTCCCCAGAAGGGATTTGAACCCAGGTGACCCGATGTCAAATTCAGCATTCTTTCCACTGTGGTCCCATGACATGTGGCAGTTCTAGCTAAACTAATATCACTTTTGCAGTAATACCTGAATTACAATTCAGTGCTGGTATTCCCTTCACCAGGACAATTAACAACCCATCCATGCTTCAGTTTCATCCTGGGTGATTCTTTTGTTCATATTCTTCCATGGATCATCCAAACCATCCCTAAAAATTTCTAGAAACCTTTATTGGCATAGTAGAGTACTTGGCCTGCCTTATCTGTTGTGTTTCACATTTGCCATACTCCATGCTCACATATTTCCTCAATGACATTCTGTAAGCCACTTCTTGCTCATAAGCTGTCTACTAGAATTAAATGTAGGGTTTCTTAACCTGAACTCTTCAGAGTCTTAAGGGATCTTGAAGAGATTTCAGAGGGTCCATGAACTTGAATGGAGGAAAAATAACTCTGGTTTCAATAAAAGTAATTTTCTTTGTTATTTATTTTATTTTATGCATTTAAAAATATTTTTTGAGAAGGATTCATCCATGACACAAAAAAGTTAATAATCTCTTGCTTAATGAGTTCCATTTTGACCATTTCTTCTGTTCAGGTATTGATGATGATGAGCTATTGATTATTTAAAAGCTTTTTAGGCATGCTTTTCACTTGGTCCAAGTTTCTTCTCTGTAGAATTTCTGCTGAGTGAAGAAAGCTATATTTAAGGTTTTATCAGCACTTCCATTCACATGCTTTTCCAATATACTATAAAAATGTTCTTGAACTGGACCTAACACTGAAGTATAACTGCTAGAAATAAATGTATTGTTGTTTTTTTCTTTTCTTTTCTTTTTTTATCCAGTTAGAGAACTCAGATAGTCTTTTATTAATGTTTCCTTTGTTAGGCAGAATTAAATTGCAAAATTTCTACCTAGGGGACCTTACAAATTAATATGTAATAACATCTTAAGTAAAATCTTATTTTTAAAAGAATTTAATTTCTATTACACTACAGGAAAGTAGGGGAGAAGGGAATAAGTGGATTGTGGGGGGATAATAGAAGGGAGGGCAGATGAGAGAAGGGGGGTAATTAGAAGTAAACTCTTTTGCGGTGAGATAAAGTCAAAAAGGAGAATAGAATAAATGGGGGGGAAAGGATAGGATGGAGGGAAATATAGGTAGTCTTTTACAACACGATTGTTATGGAAGTCTTTAGCAAAACTACACATATATAGCCTATATTGAATTGCTTGCCTTCTCAGTGGGAGTGAGTTGAAAGGGAGGAAGGGAGAGAAGTTAAAACTCAAAGTTTTAGGAATGAATGTTGAGAATTGTTTTTCCATGTAACTGGGAAATAAGAAATACAGGTAATGGGGTATAGAAATCTGTTTTGCCCTACAAAAAAAGAGAGAAGATGGAGATAAGGGAAGGGAGGGGTGTGATAGAAGGGAGGGCAGATTGGGGGAAGGGGTAATCAGAATTCAAGGTGTTTGGGATGGGAGGAGGGGAGAGATGGGGAGAAAATTTGGAACTCAAAATCTTGTGGAAATGAATGTTGCAAACTAAAAATAAATAAATAAATTGAAAAAAATGTCAAAAAAAAATAGCTCGGGTGTCTCAGTTCTGGTATTGACCTTGGAAAGTATAATCTTGCCTTCAAAACTCAAGATGTTCTATAGCTCTTCTTCTGAGCCATTTCTCATGTTTCTTCTTCCTGGTTGCTTGCTGTTTGTCCTTCATTCTCAAAGAGGACTGTGATATCAGTGAGGTGATGCCTTGACATGCTAGTGAATTGGATTTAAGTGAGGGAGGGATGTGCAGAATCACCATCCTCACTTTCTCCTCCAGAGCCATTTGGGTCCATTGCTCAGATATGAATCAAGACAACTGGAGATGTCCCAGGATGCAGTGGGAGACCTTGGTCTTTTTAAGCTAAGGTCTGTGGGTAGAAAAGCAACCAGAAGTGTATTTTTCTCCTCTTTTCTTTTTTGGTTTATCCATGGAAAACACGGTTTCATGTCAAAGGTAGAACCAACTACCCTTAGAAGAGGTAATCTAATTCTGTCCAATTTGTAGGAATGCTTAGGAATCTTGTATCTCTAGAATCATGTTTTTAAAATTATATTCATAATTTACAGAAAAAAATTTAATTTCTAATATTTCAGCATGTTCTTGAATCTTTCACTTAGTTGTAATTTTAATATGTAAACAAGTGAAATGCATTATTTCTTGACTCCCCCCCACATTCCTTTTTTAAAAAATTCACTTTTAAAATTATGACTTTTCAAGGAAGTTTTTTTGTAATTAAAATATTTTTTATTTGCTTACTACCTTTCTATCTTGTGAGGCTTCGTTGGAAAATACCATGACATTCCAATTTTAATGGAGAAATTTCCTTTGGATATTTGTTTAAATTGGTTTAATTGGTTTAAAATTTTAAGAATTAAAGTTCACAGAAAAAGGTGAAACGTGACAAGAGGACTTGCCTATTCCTTTGTTCTTAACCTGATATTTTTCCTAATTAAGACTAAGTAATTGTAGTTGTCATTAGTGGATTAGAAATTTTGTAATGGATTAGATGTCTTCTTCAGCTTACTGGTTTCCAAATGACAACTAGCCGAATAGTTCAGATTCTTAGAATCTCTCATCCTCCTGTTATAATGAGAACTCCAGCATAATATGGGACAGATTCTGTTTGGTTTAGAGAATGTTGCCCTAGGGCATACTGTCAGATTTTTCTGTACTAAAAATTATGTTATCCTCTTTAGTGGTGCTCAGAAGTAGGACATAATGATAAAGAAATATCAACAGAACTAAAATATTAGAAAGTTATTGCTTTTTTTGGCTTGCTTTTATTTATTTTTTTAGTTAATTTTATTTATTTTCAGTGTTCTGCAATCACTGTCATATAACTGAGATTTTTTTTTTCCCCTCCTTCCCCCCCCTGCCCCCTGACACGGCATACAATTTTATATAGCTTCTACACATACATTCCTATTAAATACATTAGAAAGTTATTTCTGAGGGGAGAAAATAGCAATATAGAATGGGCAAAGATCAAAGGTGTTAAAGAAACACTGGAGAGGTACTTTAGAATTTCATTTACAAAGTTCAGGAGGAATAATTAAATTCATTAAAATATCCAAAATAGTCCTTGAACTTCAACCAAAGTTTGTCTTTCCAATGTTTTTTGAGGACAATATTTTGCAGTTTTCCTCACAATTGAATGACAGTTAAATTCATAGACATCTTCTCTAATGAGAAGACTTTGCTGAAAGGGAACTGATACTTTGGAGACTTTCCATATTATAAAACTAGAAGAGTAGAAGGAGAAAGAAGCAATTTTGGGTTTTCTAAGGAAAGTTAACCAGCTTTCCACAAGTTCCATAAATTTGCAAATAACCTGAAACTTTTTAATCTGTTCATATAATGAGGCAGATTTGATTCATAACAATACTCAAGTTGCAGCTTTTTCTTCCTCAAATTCTCCCCATTCCTTTATAAAACTTGAGATTTGGCATCCTGATTTGGAGTTACACCAGATCTAAGTCTGAAGGTCAGATGAGTTCTGCTGTGGTACAAGAAAAGGTGTAAAGTGACAAATTCTCTGAACCCTAGCTTTCAAGCATAGGTGAGGAGCCGTTTCAAATTTTCTCCCTTACATAATGAAATTAGATTTCATTGGCATCTGTGCCCAAGGAAAATTTGTTTGGGTTAAATTTAAGATATTTTTTTTCTGTACTAGGACCATTACGTTTTTGGTTTGCTCTTACAACCCAAAGTAGAGATAAAACAGATATAAATGTTACCTTGTTTTCTCAATAAGATACTGTGCTTTTCTTGTACTATATATAATGTCATGAATCAAAATTTCATTATCATAATGTGTTATTTGAACACCTTGATTGTTTTCTCATTAAAAGGACTCTAGATTTTAAAATAGTGTCTAGAGCTAAACCTTGTGTTCAAATAGTATTGTTTACTAATCTCTACCATATGCTACGTACTGTTCTTGATGGTGGCAATAAAAAGACAAACATGAAACAGTTCTTACTTTCAGGGAGCTTTTATTCTTTTGGTAGACATAAATGCACATGTAAGTATATTCAGAATAATTGCAAAAATAAATACTATATGATTTAGGGATGGTGAACATTTTGGGGAGTTGAGGGAATCAAGAAAAACTTCATGTACAAAGTAAAGTAGCACTTGAGTGTGGAAGGGAGAGATTCTAAAAGGGGAAGGTGAGGAGGGATCCCTAAGCAACCTGAGGTTTTAAAAGATGTAAGAATTTGCACTGAGAAAGATCCTCTCGTCTATCTCCCTTTTTTATAGGTCAGGAAGTTGAGGTCCAGAAAGTTGAAGTGACTTCACAGATATAAGTAATAAAGCTGAAATTTTACTTTATTTTTTTTTTATTATTTTTTAATGTTTATTTTTAGTTTTCAACATTCATTTCCACAAAATTTTGAGTTCCAAATTTTCTTCCCATCTGTCCCCTCCCCCACCCCAAAATACCTTGCATTCTGATTACTCCTTCCCCCAATCTGCTGTCCCTTCTATCACACCCCTCCCTTCCCTTATCCCCATCTTCTCTCTTTTCTTGTAGGGCAAGATAGATTTCTATACCCCATTACCTGTGTTTCTTATTTCCCAGTTGCATGCCAGAACAATTCTCAACATTCATTCCTGAAGCTTTGAGTTCCAACTTTTCTCCCTTCCTCCCTCCCCACCCATCCCCACTGAGAAGGCAAGCAATGGGCTTGTATGTGTGTAGCTTTGCAAAAGACTTCCATGACAGTCATGTTATTTGAGACTTAACTATATTTCCCTCCATCCTATCCTTCCCCCCCATTAATTCTATTCTCTCTTTTGACCTTGTCCCTCCCCAGAAATGTTTACTTCTAATTACTCCCTCCTCCCATTTGCCGTCCCTTCTATCATTCCCCCACTCCATTTATCCCCTTCTTCCCCACTTTCCTATAGTGTGGAATAGATTTTCATACCAAATTGAGTGTGTATGTTATTCCCTCCTTAAGCCAAATGTAATGAGAGTAAGCTTCGCTTTTTCCCTCTCACCTCTCCTCTTTTCCCCTCCATTGAAAAAGCTTTTTCTTGCCTCTTTTATGAGTGATAGTTTGCCCCATTCTATTTCTCCCTTTTTCCTCCCAATATATTTCTCTCTCATTCCTTAATATTACTTTTTAGATATCATCCCTTCCTAATCAACTCACCCTGTGCCGTGTGTGTGTGTGTGTGTGTGTGTGTACTGCCTCCAACTACCCAAATACTGAGAAAAGTGTCGAGTTACAAATATGATCTTTGCATGTAAGAATGTAAACAGTTCAAC
This sequence comes from Notamacropus eugenii, assembly GCF_028372415.1. NCBI lineage: Eukaryota > Metazoa > Chordata > Mammalia > Diprotodontia > Macropodidae > Notamacropus > Notamacropus eugenii. The sequence continues at coordinate 150,457,848 of NC_092877.1, read as the reverse complement.
TTTAGTAAGTCCCTTATGATTTCTCTTTCCTGTTTACTTTTTCTTGCTTCTGTTGACTCTTCTGTTTGAAAGTCAAATTTTCTATTCAAGAATACTTAAAGTCCTCTATTTCACTGAATAACTATATTTTTCTCTGAACTGTTATACTCAGTTTTGCTGGGTAGGTGATTCTTCGTTTTTATCCTAATTTCTTTGACTTCTGGAATATCATATTCCAAACCCTTTGATCCCTTATTGTAGAAGCTGCTAGATCTTGTGTTATCCTGATTGTATTTCCACAATACTCAAATTGTTTCTTTCTAGCTGTTTGCAATATTTTCTCCTTCACCTGGGAACTGTACAATTTTCCTAGGAGTTGTGTTTTTTTTCTTTTTTCAGATCTCTTTCAGAAGGTGAACAGTGGATTCTTTCAATATTTATTTTACCCTCTGGTTCTAGAATATCAGGGCAGTTTTTCTTGATAATTTCATGAAATATGATGCCTAAGCTCTTTTTTTGATCATGGCTTTCAGGTAGTCCCATAATTTTTAAATGGTCTCTCCTGGATCCATTTTCCAGGTCAGTTGTTTTTCCAATGAGATATTTCACATTGTCTTCTATTTTTTCATTCTTTTTGTTTTGTTTTGTAATTTCTTGGTTTCTCATAAAGATGTTAACTTTCATCTGCTGCATTTTAATTTTTTATTTTTTTATGGTTTTATTTATTTATTTTTAGATTTTGACATTATTTCCACAAAATTTTGAGTTCCAGTTTTTCTCCCCATCTCTCCCTTCTACCACCCCATAACACCTTGCATTCTGATTACCCCTTCCCTCAATGTACCCTCCCTTCTATCGCACCCCACCCTTCCCTTATCTCCATCTTCTCTTTTCTCTTGAAGGGCAAGATAGATTTCTATACCCCATTACCTGTATTTCTTATTTCCCAGTTATATGCAACAATAGTTCTCAACATTTGTTTCTAATACTTTGAATTCTGACTTCTCTCCCTTCCTTCCTCCCCACCCATCCCCACTGATGAGGCAAGCAGTTCAATACAGGCTATATATGTGTCGTTTTGCACAAGACTTCTACAATAGCCATGTTGTGTAAGACTAACTATATTTCCCTCCATCCTACCCTGTCCCCCATTTATTCTATTTTCTCATTTGACCATGTCTCTTCCCCAAAGTGTTTATTTCTGATTACTCCCTTCTCCTGTTTGCCCTCCCTTCTATCATCCCGCTCACCCCACTTGTTTCCTCCCCTACTTTCCTGTAGTGTAAGCTAGATTTTCATACCAAATTGAATGAACGTTATTCCCTCCTTAAGCCATATGTGACAAGAGTAAGCTTCACTTTTCCCATCTCACCTCCTCCCTTTTCTCCTCCATTGAAAAAGATTGTTCTTATCTCTCTTATAAGTGATTGTTTGGCCCATTCCATTTCTCCCTTTCTCCTCCCAATATATTCATCTCGCCTCAGACACTTGACACTCACTAGCTGTGTGACCTTGGGCAAGTCACTTAATCCCAGTTGCCTCATCCTGGGTCATCTCCAGTCATCCTGATGAACATCTGGTCACTGGATCCAGATGGCTCTGGAGGAGAAGTGAGGCTGGTGACCTGCACAGCCATCCCTCACTCAAAACAAAGTCAAGTGCAAGTCATGTCATTATTTCTCTGATGGTGTGGTTGTCTTCTGCAGTGAAAAATGAACACACACATATTCCTCTCTCACATTTTAATTTTATTTTTTGTGGATATCATTCCTTCTGATTCAGCTGAACCTGTGCTGTCTATCTATATATATGTGTGTGTGCATGCTTGTGTGTGTGTGTGTGTATGTGTATAATCCCTCCACCTATCCAAATATTGAGAAAAGTTCAAGAGTTTCACATATTATCTTTCCATGTAGGAATCTAAACAGTTCAACTTTAGAAAGTCCTTTATGATTTCTCTTTCCTTTTTACCTTTTCATGCTTCTCTTGATTCTTGTGTTTGAAAGTCATATTTTCTCTTCAGTTCTGGTCTTTTCATCAAGAATGCTTGAAAGTCCTTTATATCATTGAATAACAATTTTTTTCCCTGAAGTATTATACTCAGTTTTGCTGGGTAGGTGATTCGTGATTTTAACCCCAGTTCCTTTGACTTCTGGAATATCATATTTCAAACCCTGCGGTCCCTTAATGGAGAAGCTGCTGGATCTTATGTTATCCTGATTGTATTTCCACAATACTTGAATTGTTTCTTTCTAGCTGCCTGCAATGTTTTGTCCTTGAGCTGGGAATTCTTAAATTTGGCCACAGTATTCCTAGGAGTTTCTGTTTTTGGGTCTCTTTCAGGAGGTGATTGGTAGATAATTTCAATATTTATTTTGCCCTCTGATTCTAGAATCTCAGGGCAGTTTTCCTTGATAATTTCATGAAAGATAATGTCTAGGCTCTTTTTTTTGATCATGGCTTTCAGGTAGTCCTTAATTTTTAAATTGTCTCTCCTGGTCCTATTTTCCAGGTCAGTTGTTTTTCCAATGCAATATTTCACATTATCTTCTATTTTTTCATTCCTTTGGTTTTGTTTTGCAACTATCATTTATCATATAGTTTATCATATAGTTATTAGCTTCCCTGAACTCCACTATCATTTTTAAAGAATTATTTTCTTCAGTGAGCTTTTGAATCTCCTTTTCCATTAGGCTAATTCTGCTTTCTAAAGCCTTCTCCTCGCTGGCTTTTTGGACCTCTTTTTCCAACTGAGTTAGCCTATTTTTAAAGGTGTTATTTTCCTCAGCATTTTTTTGGTTCTCCTTTATCCAGCTGCTGACTCGCTTTTCAAGCTCTTCCATGGCCTGGGCCCATTGTATATTCATTTCAGAGGTACTGGAGGCAGAAACCTTGCCTTCCTCCGACAGTATGCTTTGTTCTTCCTCATCTAAAAGGATAGAAGTAAATACCTGTTAATCAAGAAAGTAATCTCCTTCTATGGTCTTATTTTTTTTCCCGTTTTTGGGCATTTTCCTAGTCAGTTAGTTGACTTCTGAATCCTTTTTCAAGAGGAGGGTCCTAATGCTCCTTCTCACCCAGGACTGTGCTCAAGGCTGAGATTCATATCAACTGCTGAATTCCCCCAGGGGCTTTAGGTGGAGGTGAGGTCACCACTCAGGGCTGAGATTCAGATCAGCTGCTCAAATTCCCCCAGAGGCTTTATGCTCAATGCTCCAACAATGGAACAACAGACACAGGCTACTGGCTGCCTGAAGCCTCGGCTGCCCAACCTAAACTGTAGCCTTTGGCCAGGGCCAGGAGTGGTCTCTTCTCCCTTCTTGCTCAGGTTGAAAAAGCCCTCTCACTGACCTTTGGTGCCTGTGAGTTGAGGGATCTGTGAACTGTTGCTGCTTCTGGGGATTTTGTCCCCGAAGCCAGCTCTGGTCCTGCTCCTCCCAGAGTCACATGGCCAAGGCTGGGCTGAGCTCCGCTCCACATCTGGTGTAACAGACCTTTCCTATCAGCCTTCCAGGTCACCCTGGGCTGAAAATCTCTTCCACTGTGTCTTTCTGTGGCTTCCGCTGCTATAGAATTTGTTGAGAGGCTTTCTTTGCAGGTAGTTTATGGCTGTGGGGGAAGAGCTAAACTATGTACCTCTTTCTACTCTGCCATCTTGGCTCTGTCCCCCCATTCTAATTTTTAAAGTACTATTTTCTTCAGTAAGCTTTTGGACCTCCTTTTCCATTTGACTAATTCTGCTTTTTAAGGCATTCTTCTCCTCACTGGCTTTTTGGACCTCTTTTGCCATTTGAATTAATCTATTTTTAAGGGTGTTGTTTTCTTCAGCATTTTTTTGGGTGTCCTTTAGCAATCCGTGGACTCGCTTTTCGTGATTTTCTTGTGTTGCTCTCATTTCTCTTCCCAAATTTTCCTCCACTTCTCTTAGTTGATTTTCAAAATCCTTTTTGAGCTCTTGCATGGCCTGAGACCATTGCATATTTATTTTACATAAGGTGCAGAAGCCTTGACTTTAATGTCTTCCTTTGATAGTGTGCATTGTTCTTTTTCATCCAAAAGGATGGAAGGAAATACTTGTTCAGCAAGAAAATAACCTTCCATAATCTTATTTTTCCCCCTTTTTTGGAAATTTTCCTAGCCAGTTACTTGACTTTTGAGTCCTTTGTTAAGAGGAGGATAGATTCCAGGGATTTGTAAGTTCACTATTCCTCCAGTGTGGCACAATCAAGAGAGAGGAGTTTATTCTTCTGCTGGCCTGCACTCTGGTCTGGGAGCTACCACAAGTTTTTCTGCCCAGAATCTGCAAGTAGAATTCCCTGTTCAGAGCCTCCACCATGTCAATACTCTTCCTCACCCCAGTACCTCCACTGAAGGCTGAGATCCAGATCTTCGGCTCAATTCCTCCAACGTCTTTAGGTGGAGGGCTCCAAAAATGCATGCTGCTGCTGTAGTGGCTGCCACTGGCAGGGCCAGATCGTGTTCCCTTCTAAACGAGGGGAAAGAGCTTTCTCGCTGACCTTTGAAGCTGTCTTTATCCTTTGTGGGTTGAGCAATCTGGGAGCCATAGCTGCTTCCAGGGATTCCTCCCCCTGAGGCCTGATCCAGTCCTGGTCCTGCCGGTGCTGCATGCCCAAGGCTGGGCTGGGCTGCGCTCCTCTCTGAGTCTGGTGTGATAGACGTTTCCTGTCAGCCTCCCACGCTGTCTTGGACTAGAAATGTTTTTCACTCTGTTGTTTTGTGGCTTCTGCTGTTCTAGAATTTGTTTAGAGTCATTTTTTGCAGGTATTTTATGGGCTATGGGGGAGAACTTTTATATGTCTGTCCTTCTACTCCACCATCTTGGCCTCGCCCATAGAGCTGGAATTTTAACACAGTTTTTTTGATTCCAAATCCAAAGTACTTCCCATGGCATCCTGATGCCTCCTTGCCTCCCATCTTCAATTTTTTTTTGGGGGGGGAATAAGAATAGAACCTCTTCTATCCTGCATCTTCCTATCTTTGCCCTTGAATGAGGATGATGAAACTTTTTACATTCTTATATAACACCACAGTTGAACATAAACTGCCCCACAAGCATTTTTTTATATTAATTTTATTTATTTTCAGTGTTCTACAACCACTACTGTATAACTTAGATTTTTTTCCCTACCTTCCCCCTCCTTCTCCAAGACGGCATACAGTTTTATATAGGTTCTACACATACATTCCTATTAAATACATTTTCACTATAGTCATGCTGTGTAGAAAAATTAAAATGAATGGGAGAAATCTTATTACAAACCAAAACGTCATACACAAAAAAAATGATCGACTGTATCATGGGATTGAATTCCATAGTTCTTTCTCTGGATGTTGAAGGCATTTTGCCTTAAAAGACCATTGGGAATTTTTTTAAGTTCTTGCATTGCTATGAAAATCCAAGTCTACCAGAAAAAGCTCTCGCACACACGGTGGTCATTGCTGTGCACAAGGTTCTCCTGGCTCTGCTCCTTTTGCTCAGCATCAGATCATATAAGTCTTTCCAGGCCTCTCTGAAGTCTTTCTGTTCATCATTTCTTATAGCGCAATAGTATTCCATTACATTCATATACCATAATTTATTCAGCCATTCCCCAATTGATGGGCATCCCCTTGATTTCCAGTTTTTGCCTGCCACAAAGAGTGTTGCCCACAAGCATTTCTTTCTACTCATGCAAAAATAATTAGATAACATGAAATATATCCCCCTCCCCCAATTTTACCCAATCTTCCTTTGTCAGTTTTCTGGTTCATGGTTCCTCAAAGAGAACCTGGGATTTGTAATGGCAGATATGTTTTTGGGGTCATGAACAGTTTTAGACTGAATGAGATTACTTATGTGTTCTTTAATACTTGCAGATCTGAATGAGATTCATTTTGGTGTTGTTTCATTTTAGATGGAATATAATCTATCAAAGCATAAGTCTAATTTTGCTTGGATTTCAAACTAGGTTTAGAATGTACTGGGCTGGAGGTGAATGAGTACTGACTTGGAGATTGGAAGACATGTTATGAACCTGGTTTCCAATAAATAGTTTCTTGACTTAGGGGGAATTACTTAATCTCTTTAGATACAGTTTCTTCATCTGTAAAATGAAAGGGTTTAGAGCAGGTAATAGGCACAGGAGCTGTAGTAGTAGCACCACTCTCCAGACTATTAGTATTGCTTTCAACCCAGCCCTTTACACCCATCATCTAGGGAAATAACTCTAGTGGAGAAGACGTCCTTGCAAGTTGTCATTCACAGGACTATCTTCTTTGGAGAATTGGCCAGGAATTCTTGTCAGTTGTCAAATGACATACATAGGGCAGGCAAGCGAGTTTGATTGAGGGATGGGAGAGAAAGGAACCAGCATATATAAGGCAAGTCAAATTACTACTACCTCCTTGACTACCATCTCTCCTTGGATCCTTACGGAAACAGCTCAAGACCCAGAGTCCAAGATCCTTGAGAATAACAGTGATCCCATTCCTGTGCCCTTAGCCAGCATCTTTGGAAGCAGCCCCTGTGGAGACACTGCCTGGCAATTGCTCCTGAGGTACTACGGCCATAGCTAGGGACAAACCAGAAAAGCAAGTTCTTGCCATTAAAGACCTCAGCATTGTAACATCAAAAACTAATATTTTACAGTGAAGGTAACATTAATAAAGAGCCATTAACATCTGGTTTGCCCACCCTGAGGACCATGAGGGTTTCCATCTGATATCCAGATGAAACCTTCCATTTGCATGTTGTCCCTCCAGTTAATTAGAATGTGGGTTTTTTGAAAAAAGTAGCTTTCTTTCTTTTCTATTTTCAGTACTGAGTGTAGTTCTTTTTACATAGTAAACCTTTAACAAATGCGTCATTCATTCATCTATCCATTCATTCGGTGGAATGTAATGTACAATAATGATGCATTTATAAATTTAAAATTTGCATAGCTTGTTTGAGTTTCGCAAACTTCGTTGTGAGTTGAGTACTATAATATTCATTTTACTGCTGAAGAGACTGAGACTTAGAGATTAAGTGACTTGTTCATGATCACAGAGCTTTGCTTTACTCCAGGTCTTTCCTAACCTCTCTTTAATAGAAGATGTAAAAGGCTTGGAGACAAGAGACCTAGGTTTGAGTATACGTGGGCAGATCATTTAACCCACAATTTCATTATATGAGAGAGGGAATAATATTTGCTTGCCAAGGCTGTTTTGAGGAAAATGTTTTGTAAGACTTAAAAATTCTATATTCATATATTTGTTATTATCATGGAAAGGGTTAAATTTTCTTTGGGAAGATATAAAAAATAGCTTACATATAAGCATCTTTAATACTCAACCAGAAAGAAATGATATTGGAAATTATTTCATGGAATTAATTATTTCATTTTATTTTGTATGAGGGAAGTTGGGTTGGAAGTTCTTTGTTAGAGGGATACTTAGTGGTATATCCTAGTAATTGAGGAGCTTGGTATCCAAGTCATTATCATCTAAAATAGAAAAGTACACAGCAGGTGTAGGAAATATTCAGTATTCTATTTACTAAGTCATTTCCTAATGTTGGATTATTCCTCCTCTATGTCTTCTTTCTTTGTTGAATAAGTATGATTGTCTTTAGACTTTACAACCCAGAATTTTGACAGTATAGCATGTTTGATAATTCAGTTAATGAGCCTTTTACAGTCTCATCCTTAAGGTTGTATATTCATTTCACCTGAAATTTCTTGCTCATTATTGCTGCTTATTTATACCTCCATGAGGAGGAAAATTAGGAAACAGAGAAAGTAAAACTAAAATCATTAAATATTACTTGTTTAGAATTTCATCAGTATCAACCCTGTATTATGACAGGCAAGCCAGCAGTCACTTATCTGAAATATACAAGTCATTTTACCAAATCTATTGTAAAACAAATAATCAGAAGAACTTGAAGCAGATCTTCTTTTGAAATAACTACTATTATTTGCTTAGAATCAATGTGGTCTAGTGGAAAGAACTGCGAGGTTGCATGGGGTTGAGTCTCAGTATTATCATTTATTTTGCTTTGAGACTTCCAGTGAAGTATAGGCAGGGAAAGATTGGTTCTTTACTACTTACCCAAGGTCTCACAAATAACATGTGTTAGCCAGGATTTAAACCTAGGTCCTCTAATTAAAAACTCATTGCTCTTTCCACTCTATTATGTTGTCTCCTTTCTTTTAAGAGCTGTTCTTTATATCTAGACTGTCTCCTTGAAACTTCCACTCATTACTCCTAGTCTTGACCTGTGGGAAACAGAACAAGTCCTTTCTTTTTCCTATATGAAAGCTCCCTGTATATTTCAGGGATTATCAATCAGTCTAAATTTCCACAATTCCCTCATCTAATCTTCACATGTTATTAATAATCTTGGCCATCCCATATCCTCGCCTGAATTCTTTTAAGTTTCTCAATCTCCTTTCCTAAAAAGTGGTGCCTCGAACTGAAAACAATACTTAAATTGAGTTTGAACGTAGTTAGAATACAGTAGGGCTATTGGCTCTCTAGTGCTGAGCACTGTGCTTCTCAATTCAGCCTAAGATTTCTGTGGCTTTCCTTCCCTGTGATCATCCTCCTTTGCATTTATCATGTAATCTCCTCTCTGAGTTCATGGTCTTCCACCACTTTGGGTTATCAGTTCCTCATTTTACTTCCTCCTAAGGCAGAATAGGACTACACATCACCAATTTGCCCCAGATTGAATCCATCACAAATTCCCTATCTTCTGTCATAAACAAGATACCTCTTTCACTAAGGAGTTCTTTAGTGAAAGCCCTTCTCCTCACTGGGTTACAAATCTCCCTTTTATTTTCCCAGTTTCACTCCCCACTTTTGTTGTGACCATCTCTCCTGTTCACTTCCTTACCAAGAGACCTTTGGGAATTATTTTTCCTTAGCTGTTCACCCATAAACTTGATAAGAGTATATCACATTCTACTCTGTCTTCTGTATTCCCTGTCCCATGAGGCACATTGATTAACTGGTAAAGGGTTTATTAGTGTTAGTCCATTATGTTTCGGGTTTGCTTTTCTATCATTTTTTTCCCATTTCTTTACATTCTGCTTTCATTTCTGTCAGCATGGTACTTTAAAAGAAATTCTCCTGATAACCTTTTTCCCCCAAATTTATTAATTTGTTTGTTTGTTTTCAATATCATTTCCATGAGTTCGAAATTTTCTCCCCCTCCTCCCCAAGACAGCATGCAATTTCATATGGGCTCTACACGTACATTCCTTTTAAACACATTTTCACAGTCATGTTTCAGAGAAGAATTAAAACAAATGGGAGAAACCATGAGAAAGACAGGATGAAACTAAATATAACAAAAGAGACAATAGTCTGCTTCATTCTGTGTTTCAACTCCAGAGTTCTTTCTCTGGGTGTGGATGGCACCTTACATCATGAGTCCTTTGGAAATGTTTTAGTTTCTTGCGTTGCTGTGAAAGGCTAAGTCTGTCTAAAATGGTCATCACACAATGTTGCTGTTAACATTGTATAGTCTTTTTCTGTTACTGCTCACTTCACTTGGCATCAGTTCACATAAGGCTTTCCAGGCTTCTCTGAAGTCTTCCTGTTCATTTCTTATAGAACAATAGTATTCTATTACATTCATACACATAACTTGTTCAGCCATTCCCCAGTTGATGAGCATCCTCTTGATTTCCAGTTCTTGGCCACCACAAAAAAAGAGCTGCTATAAATATTTTGTACATGTGGGTCCTTTTCTGATTTTTATGATCTCTTTGGGATACAGCCCTAGAAGTAGTGTTGTTGGGTCAGAGGGTATGCACATTTTTACAGCCCCTTGGGCATAGTTCCAAATTGCTCTCCAGAGTGATAACCTTTTTTTTTTTTTTTGCAATCCCTTAGGTCAATTTTTTTTTTTTTGAAAAAGAAAATCTCTAGAGATGGAATTATTTCTTTGATGGTTGTACTCAATAGTTTCTTTTGTTTGCAAGTTGAATAATTTTTTGCATGTCTCTGTTTTTTTCTAATGGTATCATCTCATAGTCCTCTTGTCTAGCTTTTATCTTTTTCATTGATAATCAGCCTCAGATTTGAAGTTTTGTAATTTTGTTTATAGTTTGAAGTTTGTAATTTTGAGTTGTAACTTGAACTGCTTTGCTTTGTGGAATAATATGTCCCCCTTCCTTCTGTGACTTCTAGTGGGTACAGAATAATCTTGTATTATTCAAATTTCTTTTGCATTATGTTTGAAAGTTTTTTTAACTGCTTGTAGAATTTATTATTCACTTGGAATCGTTAAATGTAACCACTGTATGTCTTAGGTTTGATGTTGTCATTTTATTCTGGATATGAGCTACATTTTGTTTTGCTTTTGAATAATGCTTTGTTTTCTGTTTTCAAAAGTTCTCAGTAATTATCTTTTGGTATTTCATACTATATACTACATTTTAGTTTTTTGACTTATCTTGTTCTTTTTGGAGATCTATAGTCCTTCAATTGTTTCTCTACATCCTATCTTTGAGATCAGTGGTTTTTGCTTATATAGGATCATGTGTCCTTTCAGTCTTCTTGCCACTTTCTTCTATATTACCCTTCCACTGTAAATTTTTCTAATCTGCTAATATTTCTGCCATGAAGACATTAATTTCTGAAGTTTTTTTCTCTTCTAACGTCTCTTTTGTTTTTCATTTTTCTTTTGAAGTAATCTGAAATATCTTCTTGTTGTTCTGTGTGCTTTTGAAATGCCATAGGTTTTTGTATTTCACTAGACCTTGGTTCATTTTCTTTAGTGCTGTAATATTTAAGAGAACTTTGCTATTTCTTGGGTAATGTATTATTTTATATGGGGGCATGTCTACTCTGAGCATGTGAAGATGTTTCCTCACAAACGGGGCAGATGAGAATACTTTGTTCCAACTGCCATGAAGGTGGCTGAAGCAGGCACTGTGGAGCACTTAGAGCTTGGTTAGGCATTGAAGATGCCAAGATCATCCCCTGCGTCCCAGGACTTCAACAGCCCTGACTTTTGTCTTGCCACTGGACTTTGATGACTCAGGAAAAGAGAGTAAGGCTGACAACTTTGTGCAACTCTGCCTCACTTAAATACAGTTAACATGCAAGTCCTGTGATGTCATTTGTCCACTTCAAAAACAAAGGATAAACCGCAACTTTGTACTCATCCTTCTTCATAATTTTAGTATCATCTCTTGATCTGTCAGCTTGTGCTCTAGCTTTTTAATTGAATTTCCTTTTTTCTTATTCCCTTGGGAATAAACTTCAAAGCTGCTTCAAATTCCTACATTGGAAGATTTCCTTTTCACTGGCCTTAAAGGTCTGGAAGGATAGGGCTTTTCCTAGTGTGTTTCAGTCCTCTTTCAGGACTATTATAGCCATTCACGTTGGCCCTCTGCCCCAGTTTCTTCCCTGGCTTATATGCTTTCTTTAGCATTTATTTTCCCCTAGAGTATTGGGGGAATTTTTCTTTGTATCCCAGCACTTAGCAGAAAGCCTTTCATGTGGGCCTTAATAAATATTGAAATTGAATAAAATATTTGAAAGTTTGTAGCTGCAAAATGCTTGGAAAAAATCATGGACCTCATGGATATCCTCCCTATCCCCCAAGGGAGAAAAAAAAAGAAAGAGGAAAGAAAAAGGTGATCAAGAAATGAGGCTTCATTGGAATAGCTTTCAAAAAACCCAGTCACCTCTATTCTAGGATGAGGCATCAGAATAGAACTTAGTGGAGATATCATATCATTAAGAGAGCATTTTAAAAAGAGATTCAGACTTTCAGAAAATTTCTTTGAGTATCTTTACTACTTACAGTCTTCTTATTCTAATAAAGATCTTGATTTCCTGACATCTGATAAATTTAGTAGTAGAATTTAAATTGGCAAACTAGTCTGTTTATGCAACTTGCTGTCCATTTTTTTTTTGCTTCTCTTGAAATTAGAATAAAAAAGAGAAACCACCTAATTGATCTTGAATTATAATGTTTTCTGTGAGAATAAAGCACAGTGAAAACTGTCTAATCTTCTGTGGCCACAAAACTCCTATTTGTTGGTCATAGCCTTGATCCTGTCATCATCACCCACAAGTGTTCATGATTTTGGAAATTCTTTTATATGATCATAATCTGTTGTCATTTCCCCTTTCCTTTTGTCTTGCATCCCTTAACACTGTTCTTCATCTTCATTGTGACTTCCAGTGCCCCTGCTCCTAAGTTTGTTCCCAGTCAACAACTTCCAAACCCCTTGCTTTGGTTATATTATGCTTACAACCCCATCTTCATCCTTGGTGAACTAATTCTACTCTAAACTGCTGTCTAGGTTTTCATGATACTCGTTTTTCTTCTGGCTCTCCTACCAGTTTAACTATTCCTTTTTCATATCTTTTGCTGGATCTTCATTTAGATCATGCCTGTCAACCATATTTGTCTCTGAAACCTCTGTCCTGGACTCTCTTTCCTTTTCCCTCTGTAGTATTTCACTTGCGATCTCATTAGCTTCCAAGGGGTTCAGTTATCAGTCTATGCCAATTATTCTCAGATCCATTTGTTTATGCCTAATTTCTTTCCAGATTTATAATCTCACATCTCCAACTGTTTATTGGGCATATTGAACTGGGCATCTCAAACTGAATGTCTCACTGACATCTTAAACTCAATATGTCCAAAATTGAACTCATTATCTTTCTCCTCAAACCTTCTTTCTTCCTAAATTTCCTATAATTCCACCATCTTCCCAGTTACCTGGGATCACAATCTAAGTTTCATCCTTGAATCTTCATTTTCTCAAGGTTAGCTTATGTATCATCTAGGCAAGACAGCAGTAGTTTACTTTGGCTGAAATGTAAAATGTGTTAAGAAGAGTAACATTAAAGTAAGACGGGAAAAAGATTGGATAGATTGAATCCAGAGTATAGAAATCATTTAATATCAAGCCTGAGGTTTTTATATTTTGTCCTCAAAGCAATAGGTGGGCCATTGAAATTTTTAAAATGTTGTCAGACCTATGCTTTAAAAAAGAGGTTCTCCCCGCCCCCAGCTGTGAGAGAAAGACAATGCTGAGAGATCAATTTGGTGACTATTATAATAGTACAGACAGAGTAAGGGGACATTTATATAATTTGGGAAAGTTGGGATTGAGATGCACAAGATATAGTGGAGATAAATTGATAGGTCTTGATGATTGATTGGCTACAGGGGTGATAAGGGAAATAGAAAAGTCAAGGATAATTCTGAGGCCATGATCCTCAGTGACTAGGAGAATGGTTGCATCCTTCCTAGGCATAGGGATATTTAGAAGAGGGGCAGTATTGATGGGGAAGATAACTAATTTTGTTATGAACATTTTGAGTGTGAGATGCCAAGTATATATTCAGGTTAAGTTCAACAGGCATTTGGTTATATGAGACTGGAGCTTGAGAGAAAAATAAGGATTGATAAAAAAGATTTGAGAATCAGCTTCATAGAGATTATAATTGAATTGGCCAAGGAGAAAGCAAAGAAAGAGAAAGTGTCCCCTTCATATACCCATACTCAGGGGCAGAAGATAGATAATGATCCTGCAGAGAAACTGAAACATTCAGACAAGGAAGTAAATCACTAGAGAATAATTTCATGAAAGCAAGGGAGGAAAATATTCAAGAGAAAACGATGGTTTTGAGGATCAAAAACTGCATAAACTTAAATTAGGGCAAGAAGAAGAAAAGGCCTCTATATTTTGCTAGTAACATTTGCAGGAACAGTTTTAGTTGAGTGATAAGAGTCAGAAGCCAAATAGAATGGTCTGAGGAATAAGTGATATTATGATTGTTTCTGGAGTTTGGCAAGGGAAGGGAAGAGAGAGATGGGGCAGTAGTTTGTCAGAATAAAAACATAAGGGAAAATTCTCAGGGCCTCAGTTTTCTCATCCATTGTTTGGACCAGATGATCTCTAAGGCCCTGAAATTCTTTTTGTTTTTATACCCAGACATGTCCAAAATCCCAGAAATAAGCAAAAAAAAAAAAAAAAAAAAAAAAAAAAGAGCCCAGTCTGGCAAAACAGGTCACAAACTTCATTCATAAAATAGAGTATGTATTTTATTCATAAGAAAGTCCATCAGTCTCTTACTTGCCTTACTTTAAAAGTAAACTATAAATCTAACCAACTTGTCTGTCTATTTTTCAATACCATGGCAGATTAGGAGAGGAAGGTGTATTGTTAGAAGTGTTCATTGATAAGATAAAGTGACAGTTAATAGGGAGATAAAAGGAGGAAGTGGACAGAAGCCAAAAAATAGGAGTCTGTGCCATTTGGGCATATCATTTCTATATTGATCTCGTACCATAAATAAAATTATTTTATTATATAATACATTAGAAGGCAGGATTGGATAGGTAATTTTAGCAAAATTTTCATCTAAATTTGGCAAAATTATATAAAGTTCATCTAAGAGTCATTCTTCAATTATACAGAAACTTCTTGATGTGTCTATTGAAAACTTAATTCATTCTATCAAATGAGAAGTTATTATATGGCAGAACTTTGAAGATATTCTACTGTGAACTCTTGGTGTATTCTACTGAATTACAAAATGTTTATGGCTACGTGCAATGGGTGGTGAACATACCAATAAAACAATAATTAACAATAGTCTTATTTGCATTTCAGAGAAAGGGGAGACAGAATAGTAAGTGATCTTAGATCTTAGTCACCAAAAAGGTAGGATTTAAGCTGGACTTGGATGGACAGGTAGTATTTAGATGGCCCACAGGGTCCTAGATTTAGAGCTAGCAGGACCTCTGAAGCCAGGTAGGCAAGTCTTCTCATTTTTACCAGTCAGCAAACTGAGACTGAGGTATGTCAAATGGTAATGTTAAACAGTAAGTAGGAGAGCCAGAATTCAAACCCTGAACTTCTGACTCTGAAACTAACACTCTTTCCACATAGATTACACACGAATAGCTTTTTGCCTCAGGCTACTTTTACAGCTGAGGTCACTGAATTCTGAAAAGATGTAATGACTTGCCCAAGTTGTTCATTTTCTAATTATTTACATTGTTAAAATAGCTTTTATATAACACTTTTAGGTTGGCACATCACTTTGTAAATATTACCTCTTTTTATTCTCACAGCAACCCTGGGAGATAGGTGCTGTTGGTATCGCTGTTTTACAGATAAGGAAACGAAGATGACAGATAAAATATCTTGTCCAAGTTCACACAACTAGAAAGTGTCTGAGGCTAAATTTGAAATCAGGTCCTCCACCCTATCCACTCTATTGTCCAGCTATTAGTTATTACCTGTAGATATGCTAACTTAAGCAGAGATTCTTATATCCATTTCTCATAATATTATTATTGCAATACCTTGTACACAGTAGGTAATCAATATGTTAGTTGATTGATGTGTGCATACTTATAATCATTTTGGGTTTCAGGAGACTACATCAAGAGTTAATTAGCCATATGTAATCTTTTAATTTTAAATTTGTATCTTAGTGACCAAGCAGTCTAGTTTAAGGTCCACAAAGGAATTATTGAATCAGTTAAGGGGTGAATATAAAAGAACTAATTTAAAAATGACTAACAATAGATCATCTCCAAACATTCATCTAGAGAGAAAACTAGTTGAAATTTAGCTTTCCCATTTTCTATTTCTTTAGATTATTTTGCTGTTTAGAGTAAGAGTCTTAAGACTTCTATTTGTGTATGAGAGATCTGTACATAAAAAGATGGTCTGCTTGTGACTGAAAAATACTTACATTGAAGAATTCTTTTTTAAGTTTCAGATCTGGGAACAAAGCATCTTTGCACAGAGGGAAGAATGTTTAGATGGCTGGATCAGCTTAAGTCAAGTTCTTCTGACCCAGTTGTAGATGCGTGGAGTGGGGAGGATCTGAAACACCAGTTGATGCAGGATAGGTTCAGAGATAGTGGAGGGAGGTGAAAGGCCTGTTTGTGTTATGTAGTATGATACAAACAGTAATTAGCTCTTCTGTAGGCACTTGTGAACCACTGTATATACTAATGTTTTTGGATAGAGAGAAGGGAGATAATGCCAGTGGGAAGTCTGAATCAATAATCACTTTGATAGCTTGAATAAGCATTTCATTTAGGAGGTCAGAGGATGCTTAAAATTAAACCTGATGATTCTAGCCTTTCCAGTTTAATACTGGAATAATAACAGAATAACTAGTTCCTTTTTTGGCCATAGTTAAAGTGATTTTTCAAGACATTTATGCCTCTTGAGGGACTAATTTTTGTGATCCTTTCCCCTTATATAGAAGACCCTGAAATTTATGTATTCTGTTTTGTAGAGATAATCATTGCTTAATAAATCTGTATTTTGTAATCCTTTATTTAGTACTTTATGTACAATCATATATTATGAGGGAAGTGTCCGTATGTGTAGAAGAATGTCCTGTGATTGGCACTTTCTGAAAAAGATCTCAAATAATGAATACACTAATAATTTTTTGGAAATATACTCAGTTGGAGGAGCCAAGATGGCAGAGTAGAAAGACACACATATGCTAGCTCCAAACCCACAGCCCATAAAATACCTGTAAAGAAGAACTCCCAACAAAATCTGGAGCAGCAGAAGCCATAGAACAATGGAGCAGAGGAGATTTCTGTTCCAGAAAGCCCTGAAAAACTGACTCGAAAGGTCTGTCGCATACCAGACCTGGAGCACAGCCCATCCCTGCCTTGGCCTCGAGGCACTGAGAGGAGCAGATCCGAGCAGGCTTCATGGATGGAATCTCCAGTGGCCGCCCAGGTCTCTCCACTCACAGGTGCCAAAGGTCTGTGAGAGGGTCTTTTTGGCTGGCCGAGAGGGGAGTGGGGTGTCCCCATAACTCAGGCCCCCTCGGGAGGCAGCAGTGGAGGCAGCAACAGACAGGGGCTCCCAAAGCAGGCAGGAGCTCGGATCCATTGTTGAAGGTCTCCACATAAACCACCTGAGGGAACTGAGCCCTGTGAGGCAGCCTTGCCCCAACCTGAGCACCTGAACTTAATCTCACACTGAATAGCAGCCCCGCCCCCACCAAAAGCCCTGAGGCGGGGAAGCAGCATTTGAATCTCAGACCCCAGTTGCTGACTGGGTGGATCTGGAGGCAAGGTGGGTGTGGAAAGGACACTCAGAAGTCAAGTAACTGGCTGGGAAGATGCCCAGAAAAGGGAGAAAAAAAATAAGACCATAGAAGGTTACTTTCTTGGTGAACAGATATCTCCTCCCTTCCTTTCTGATGAGGAAGAACAATGCTTACATCAGGGAAAGACGTAGAAATCAAGGCTTATGTATCCCAAACATCCAAAATAAATACTCCATGGGCTCAGGCCATGGAAGAGCTCAAAAAGGATTTTGAAAATCAAGTTAGAGAGGTGGAGGAAAAACTGGGAATAGAAATGAGAGAGATGCAAGAAAAGCACGAAAAGCAGGTCAACACCTTGCTAAAGGAGACCCAAAAAAATGCTGAAGAAAATAACACCTTGAAAAATAGGCTAACTCAATTGGCAAAAGAGGTTCAAAAAGCCAAAGAGGAGAAGAATGCTTTCAAAAGCAGAATTAGCCAAATGGAAAAGGAGGTTCAAAAGCTCACTGAAGAAAACAGTTCTTTCAAAATTAGAATGGAACAGATGGAGGCTAATGACTTTATGAGAAACCAAGAAATCACAAAACAAAACCAAAAGAATGAAAAAATGGAAGATAATGTGAAATATCTCATTGGAAAAACAACTGACCTGGAAAATAGATCCAGGAGAGACAATTTAAAAATTATGGGCCTACCTGAAAGCCATGATCAAAAAAAGAGCCTGGACATCATCTTTCATGAAATTCTCAAGGAAAACTGCCCTGAGATTCTAGAACCAGAGGGCAAAATAAGCATTCAAGGAATCCACTGATCACCTCCTGAAAGAGATCCAAAAAGAGAAACTCCTAGGAACATTGTGGCCAAATTCCAGCAGCTAGAAAGAAACAATTCAAGTATTGTGGAAATACAATTAGGATAACACAAAATCTAGCAGCTTCTACATTAAGGGATCGAAGGGCATGGAATATGATATTCCAGAAGTCAAAGGAACTAGGACTAAAACCAAGAATCACCTACCCAGCAAAACTGAGTATAATACTTCAGGGGAAAAAATGGTATTTCAACGAAATTGAGTACTTTCAAGCATTCTTGATGAAAAGACCAGAGCTGAAAAGAAAATTTGACTTTCAAACACAAGAATGAAGAGAAGCATGAAAAAGTAAACAGCAAAGAGAAGTCATAAGGGACTTTACTAAACTTGAACTGTTTACATTCCTACATGGAAAGACAATATTTGTAACTCTTGAAACTTTTCAGTATCTGGGTAGTTGGTGGGATTACACACATGCACACACACACACACACACACAGAGCACAGAGTGAATTGAATAGGATGGGATCATATCTTAAAAAAATGAAATTAAGGGGTAAGAGAGAAATATATTGGGAGGAGAAAGGGAGAAATGGAATGGGGCAAATTATCTCTCATAAAAGAGGCAAGCAAAAGAATTTTTAGTGGAGGGAAAAAGAGGGGAGGTGAGAGAAAAACATGAAGTTTACTCTCATCACATTCTACTAAAGGAAGGAATAAAATGCACACTCATTTTGGTATGAAAACCTATCTTACAATACAGGAAAGTGGGGGAGAAGGGGACAAGCAGGGTGGGGGGGATGATGGAAGGGAGGGCAATGGGAAGAGGGAGCAATTTGAAGTCAACACTCTTGAGGAGGGACAGGATCAAAAGAGAGAATAGAAGCAATGGGGGCCAGGTTAGGATGGAGGGAATTATAGTTAGTCTTACACAATATGACTATTATGGAAGTCATTTGCAAAACTACAAAGATATGGCCTATATTGAATTGCTTGCCTTCCAAAGGGAATGGGTGGGGAGGGAGGGATGAAGAGAAGTTGGAACTCAGAGTTTTAGGAACAACTGTTGAGTACTGTTCTTGCCACTCGGAAATAAGAAATACAGGTAATGGGGTATACAAAGTTATCTGGCCCTATAGGACTAAAGAGAAGATGGGGACAAGGGAAGGGAGGGATAGAAGAGAGGGCAGATTGGTGATAGGGGCAATCAGAATGCTCGGTGTTTTGGGATGGGGGGAGGGGACAAATGGGGAGAAAATTTGGAACCCAAAATTTTGTGAAAATGAATGTTAAAAGTTAAATAAATAAATTAAAAAAAAAAAGAAAATATACTGAGTTATTTCAAACAAGAATTTAATTTGTAGCCCTTATGGTACCTAACATTTATATACTCCTTAAGGTTTGCAAAACATTTTACATATGTTAATTCTATTGATTCTTACAACAGCTTTGTGAGGTAAATGCTAGTTTATCCTCATTTTTCAGGTGAGGAAACTGAGGCAGACATAAGTTAAAGTAACTTGCCCTGGGTCACACAGCTATTAAGTGTCTGAGACAACGTTCAAATTTGGGTCTGTCTGACCTCAAATCCTGTGCTATATTTACTGTGCCTCTGAGTTGTCTAACTAAGTTGTCAAATATTTGTGGGCATTTTGGGAGTTAAGATCATTATTCATCTAGGACCTGTTGAAAGTACTGTAGATTTAGAGCTAGAATGAACTGTGAAAGTCATGTAGCCTAAGCCTTTCATTTTTACTAATGAGGAAACAGCCCCAAAGAAACAACTTTACTAAGACTACTTAGGTAACATATGAATATGAACCCAAGAATGTTCATCTGACTTCAGATTTGATGCTTTTTCCCCTTGCCATGCATCTGCCTGCTTACTGTTTATGTCGACATGGGTATAGTGTGTTAAATGTTAGCATGTTTCTCAATTTAGGAGAAATTGGGCTGAGAGATTATATGAGAAGAACTATGTTTTTAAATCATATCTACCACAATGATTTTTTGTATGATTGATCACCTTTGCAAATGTATTCAGAAATATCCTTTAGATATTTCGTATACTAACAGAGTTTTTTTGAGCAAGTAATATTAAGTACCTGCTATCTACAGTTTACTTTATGGGGTACTGAGGCTCATCAGTGCTGCCAGGTGGAGCAGTGACTAGGGCACTGGACCTGGAGTTAGGAAGACTCATCTTCCTGAGTTCCAGTCTAGCCTCTGATTCTTACCAGCTTTGTGGTGTTGGGTAAGTAACTTAACCCTGTTTGTCTCAGTTTCCCCATCTGTAAAAGGACCTGGAGATGGAAATGGCAAAGCATTCTAGTATTTTTTGCCAAGAAAACCCCAAAGGATGTCAAGAAGAGTTGGACACAACAGAAATGGCTGAACAATAAAGGCTTGTAGGAAGTCAAATAACTTGCCTTGAAATAGTTGTGGTTGACATAGTGTGTCTGTAGTAATTTCTGGGATGGGAGTGGGGGGGACCGAAGAATTTGGAATCTTTTCTTGAGCCATTCTTTTTAACAGTCCCTTCTTTGTTTTTCTTTTTCTTAATAACTTTGAATTCAAGCTATGCCCATAGACTTTCTATCCTTTACCTAAGCTTAAGGGTAGCTTTGACAGTGCTGATAATGCTTATTATTTATGTATGAATTCATATGACTGGATCTGTACTTTGTTAGATCCTGGACCAAACTTTGTATCTATAAATTAGACAAGTCATTGGTATCATCCCTGTTATTGTTTGTTTTTTGTTCTGGAAGAGGACCATGACATCAGAAAGGTGATGCCATGGCTTACAAGTGAATTGGATTTAAGTGAAGAATTTGCACCTTATTAGATCCTGGACCAAAGTTTATAGGTGTAAGTCAGACAAGAGCCATGGATGTCATCCCTCCTTCCACAGTGGGTAGAAGATACAGAGAAGCAGATTTTAGCTAAATGTGGATTTCTGCCTCAAATATAATGAATTTATCACCAATGGGAGCCTTTTAAACAAACATTGGATGATCACTTTGTCAAGATTTTCACAAGAGTCTGCTCAGGGGTGTAGTGGGTGTGTGCTGGACTTGGCAGAGTCAGGAAGACTGCACATCTCGCCTCTAACATTTAACTATGTAACCTGGCACAAATTACTTTGCCTCTGTCTGTTTCCTTGTCTGTATAAAGATGGTAACAACAGTTCCTACCTCTCAGGGTTGTTGTGAGGATAAAATGAGAACATATTTATAAAGTCTTTTTCAAACTTAAAGTGCTATATAAATGTTAGTTGCCGTTATCATTGTTGTTATTAGCATTGTATTGTGCAGGTACAGGTTCCACTATATGGCTTCTGAGGTCTTTTGTAAATGACTGCAAAGTTCACTATCCAGACTTTCCAAGAAAGAAACCATTTATGTTGAAGGGTTCTAGATAATTTTGGAGTAGAGAATAGTAGAGCAGCCATTAGTAATCCTTTAGATATGAAGTTTTCAACCTCTGCTGTGGGTTAGGTTAGGAAGGGCCATAGACAATGTGTTTTGGATTTTGCAGGTCATCTTTTCCAGGAAATTTTAGTAGAAATTTTGCTTTTACTACAGTTGGAAGATATCTCAGAAACCATCTAGTGGAAAAAATACTTTGTAAGAAGCAGAAAGAGTTTTAGCCACCATCCTCACCCCCTCGTTACCCTTCCATAACACCAATAAAGCCTAGCTCTGCAACCTTGGACATGCCACTTAACCTGTGGGGAGGATCACTTGTCTCATTTGTAAAAAAATAATCTTGTCTCCTTAAAGGTAGTGGGATGAAGTCGGTTGAAGGAACTTGGAGGGAAGAAAAAAGACGGGCTGAAATAATAATTGCCTTGAAATATTTGAAAGTCTGTGTCACCTGGAAGGATTAGACTTACTCTGTTTTGCCCTGGAGGGCTGAACTAGGAATGAAATGTGAAAGTTGTAAAGAGCTATATGTATGTTTCAGGCAAAGAAAGTGTTCTTCACATGTAGACTATTCCAAAAGTGAGATGTTGTAGTCTGTTTCTGGAGGTTGTAACTTTCCTGTCACTGGAATTCTTATGTTTGATTGCCATTTATTGAACAAAATGTCATCTAAGTTTCCTTTTAGCTATGAGGCTGAGAGCAGATGATCGTTTGAGGAACTTTTAGCACCAGAATCTATTACATATATATGTATACATATATTTGTGTGTTTAATTCTGGTGCAGAAATCATCACTATCATTTTCTTTTGGAAATAATTATGGTACTTTGAAAAGGATGGTAGCAACCTTCATTTTAAAAAATTGTAATATCCACAAGAACTCCAAATTAACTTATAAATAGTTGTAGCAATATTAAATTCTGGCCTTACTAAGAGTTAAAAGAAAGGAATTCCCACTAAGAAGAATACTTTTGAGAGGACTTGGCTGTATAATTAAGTGTGTGTGTGTCTCCCCTTCCCCCACCACACATACTCCATTTATTTAATTATGACCTGAGGAGAAAAATACCATTTGTTAGGTGTCCAATTTGTCTCTATCTAGTTATGATATTTTATCTTTTTATCCTTGTCATTTTCAATATTATTAAACTTAAGACCATCTTTTCTGCTCTGTAACTACCTTGAAGTTTTTCTGTAAAGTTTACATATTCTGTAGATAAAGTCATTTTTCATATTGTAGTTTGCTAAAAATTTTGCTTTATAATTCTATAAATAGCATAATTATGTAGATGAGGGAAATTATCCTTTTTCCTTTTTAAGTTGGGAGATTCTTGGCACATATATATTTGCTAGTTCAGCACTACAGTATATACACCCATGGTAGAACTGGGAATTAGATCATGCTCCTTTCTGTAATAATCAGGCAGTCTTCTTATGTCTTCTATTACAGTTACAATTGATTTTCTAATAAATACGAAATGGCCGAAAGCAACCTGTTAGCCTTTTAGCTAATTGATAAGAACTTAAAATGGAGTGTTGTGGACATATTTGGATTTCCAAGACAGTACATTTCCTAAAGAACTGATAATATTGCCTGTGTCAAGTTGGAAGGAATAAGTTTATTTTTCTGTACTTTTAGTTCTGTCCCATTGGAAAGAGATTTGGAATAATTTTGTTTCTTAATTGGGGCTGTACAACTGAGGTAAATGTGATTCATGAGAAGTTCAGACTGTACTATTTTGTTAGCTGTGGGTCATCATGAAAGCCATATCTATCTATCTATATCTATATATTTGTAATCTTTTAATGCCTTTATAAATTTTACAATAATTTATCCTCTTATCTTACTTTAATTTTTGAGTAGTTTTCCCCGCTTCCTCTCTCAGAGGTTCACAGTTGAAGTCATTCCTTTCTGATCATTTGGTATACTTAGCATGTTTTATGTTATATAAAATTTCTAGTTTTAATATTCTGGTTTGTATGTATTTATAGTTTTGTGAGCAAATAGAAATATTTTCTAGATTCTCGAATTATATACTAGCAGCCTTAGAGCTGTGATCTTACACAACTTATCTAAATTAATGTTACTTGGTACAAAATACCATAGGAATTTTGTGATCCTTTATTGGTGATGTAAAAGTACTAGAAATGTATTCCCTCAGGATAGATGAAAGTTTTGTAATAACGATGTTAGTGACTGGTTTTTAGCTACATTTTGTCAATGTGGAAATGTACTGTCTATCTGTATGCATTGTCTTATGCATTTTAAATTTTAACATATCATTCTGCTTTTGATTCAGTGTGTCCTCTTCTACATCTGATCTGACACATTCATCCACTGCCTCCTTTCATCTCCCGCTTATTGGCCATAATGCTCTTAGCTGCATATCAGCTAACTGTGGCTTGTCTGTAGTGTCAAAGAAAAAGGATATGGCATCTAGGATGTGGAATTAATGAATTCAATATGTCCACTGGCCAAATTCATTTTCTTGCCACTGAGAGGAGATAATACATGAACACAAAATGTTCTGAACTTCTGGGGTGAGGAAAAGGTGGGAAAAAGAGGGGCAGTCAAGCTGATTGAGGTGGCCAGGATCTGTTTCAGATATTGTAGCATAGTTTAGCATAGCATGTCAGAATTTGTATTTTAGTATTGTGGTATAGTATAGTAAGGCAGAGTTCATTTTTCCAATCTTGTTCTTTTGTCTGTGCAGTGTGGCCTACTGGATAGGGCACTCGACCTGAAGTCAGGAGATCTGTTCCTAATTCTTCCACTGATTTGCAGTTTGACTTTGGGCAAGTAAGTTTCTTTGGCTTTCTGTACCTATTTGCTCATGGGTCCAACAATAGCAGTTCACCCATTCCCCACCAACAGAACTTATGAGATTGCATCATCAAAATGTTTGGAATTTGGAAAACTTAATACTATGCAAAATCATGTTTGAAAAATATTTCAAGCAAAATGGTATTATCATAATAGAATTATGGAACAAATCCTATATCACAGTCTTTTTAGTAAACATGCCATCTATGAAAAGGTGAGCTTAATTTAAATTATCTAGCTCAAATCTTTACAAGTTAGTACAGTTAATATTGTTGATATTTGTAGGATCAAAACTCATGGTTGCCACAGTACTTGGTAACAAGACCTTTTATATTTGTTAAATTTTTGGTTAGTTACATTATTCACCCAGAATCCCAGATATTGAAAGTTTTAAACTTTATTTTCTACACTGGCTATTGCAGTAGATCATGTTGAACAAAAATCAAATGGCACAAAATTTGTACGTAAAAATGAAATTGAAAGAACATTTTATTTTTTGATCAAAGGAGGTAATCTTTAGTTAGCTCTTTTATTATTAAAGTTTTTATGTTACACAGCATTTTCTTACGTTGAAAATAAAGGTGAAATGGTAGAACTCTTGAACTATTCCAACTCTCCCGCAAAGGAATTTGAAATTTAATGCTGTCATTCTCTAAACTGTGTATTGACTCTGATTCCACTACTGGTCATATATCCCAAAAACATCAGAGAAGGAAGGGGCTCACATGTTCAAAAATTAAGCAGCATCTTTTATTGTAGCATGGAACTGAAAACAATGTCTGTGCCCATCCATCACTTAGGGAATGGCTTAACACATTATGATATATCAAGGTAATGTAATATTTTTTGCACTGTACTAAGTGGCCAAAGGGATAAATTCAGAAAAAGAAAAAACATCCGGGAAAATTTGTGTGAACTGACACTGAATGAAGTGAGCATGAATATAGAATGAGGCACTTTCAGATCCTGCCAATGTGTAAAACATATTTTTTTTTTCTTGTTACTAGGGAGGGCTTTTTTTGCGGAGGGTGGGGGGGGGAATTGTTGAAGAAAAGTTGGAGGGTAGTAATGGTAATGTCAAAAAGAAAAAGAACATTTAAAAATACACAAGTGAGAAGAAAATTCAGAAGCATAGAAGAGTTGGTAATGCCATGTTAGATTTAATATATGAAATAAGTTGTATGTAATATAAATTCATAGTTTCATGAAAATAAAATTTTGACTGAGTTACTTATCAAAGGAGCCAACTCTAAAGGTGTTATACAGCATATTGATTAAGCAAATTAAAAATATGTAGTATATAATCCACCTGTTTTCAGATCAGCTTAAAGACTCACAAGTTAAGTAAAATGTAAAATTGAACAAGATAAAAGTTGGGTTAAAGTAACTGTTACTGTGTGAATGTGGCTTAACTTTAAAATGTTATTGATTATGTTTCTTTAGCAAACATGGCTGCTTTCTGTCTATCCCACCCCTCCTTTCATCTGTTGATATTCTGTTAACCTTGCCCTATAAAATGTATAAGCTCAATTACATTCCCTGTATTAGTGTTCTCTATTTTAGCTACCTTTTATTAATTAGACTGTGGTAGTTACATTTTAATGAATGAGTTATTTAGGGTATAAACTTCTTGTTATGAAATAGTCTATATTAAATCTTGTGACTAGACAAGATTGTCTGTCTGATTAAGGAAAACCCTAGACCTCAGATAGAATCTTATCTTAAACTTCAGTGGTAGATCTCAGTTGACTCTGTTTTGTTTGCCACCAATCCTTGAAATGACTCTATAACTCTTCTCGCCATCACTAACTATACAAATGATATGAAGATGGAATGATTTTGAATCTCTGATCATTATCTTCAGGTATAACCCTTGATTCAGCTAATAAGTAGAATTATTTTTCCTTTAACTTATGACTCAGAAGTCAGTTTGTTTTCTGGACTTGTTTGGATCTCAGGTCTCTTACCTTGCTCAGGTTTTTAAGACTGTGTAAAAATGTGCATTTCTGTTGTAGTATGCCCACTTGAGTTAATTATAAACTTGTCACACCTGGAAAGCTTGGGATTCTAAGACGTGGCCTGTCAGGCAGTAATTGGCAGTAGTTGTTTTAAGGCTGTAATTTCTAATTTCTTCTAGTCCCAAGATACAATATGGTTTATTTTTATGTTTAAAGAACTTATTTGAAATAGATCTAGTACTTCCTCATGTTTAGGTATTTCTAATAAATGTCTGCAGTTTTCTTTTAGCTTCTTGGTTAATCTTTTTTGTGGGTAGTAGAGGAAATTCAGAGTACTGCCTGCTTGAGTGGCCATTGAAGAAGTCATTTCAGGTCTCTGTAACTTCGTATCCTCTTCTGTAACATGAGAAGGTTGGTCTAGATTGCTTTATTTCATATGTATTTATAAATGCTAGACACTGGTTTGGCTCTGAGAATACAAAGTAAAAAATTCCAATCTTTTCCCTGAAAGAAATTACATTATAACAGGGTTTGGGGGAAGCCAATTTGGAAATGGATAAGTAAATAAAAAATAAATAGCAGAGACAGTTTGGCAGACTTGATAGAGTTAACCTCAGGAAGGCTTAGGCCCCAGGTTCAAGTCTAACCATGACTCAATACTGTCTCTTTGTGAACCTGGGCTTGTCACATCCTCTCCCTAGCAGCTCTCTTAAGATTTAGTTGTCGGGTAGGTGCGGATCTGTATTTATAAGGGGATTTCCTTTCTCAGAGTTCCTTATACTAATGATCACACAGATCCCACAGAGAGGTTCATGGGAGTAGTATTTTGTAGCTATTTTTCTTCCTGTATTATCACAAGAAGTCTTTGAGTTGTGTCACTTGATTCAATATTGGGTAAAAAAAATTTGCCTGTGAGGGCTTCTTAGTTATAATTTTAGTAATGCAGATCCATAGAGTATTTTGAATTTGGGGTAGCAGTTCTCTGGGGGATCCTAGTCTGTGAGCTCAAAGCTTACAGCTTTGGTGAACGAGAGCTCTTAAAGGAGGCACTACAGAAATAGTGAATTCATAGAATTTAGAATCAAAAGGACATTTACGGGGATATGATCCAATTTATTCATTTTATTGTTGAGGAAAAGAGAACCCTATACAAAGTATTGTAATAACTTACACACTTATATATCTAATATTGTAACTTAGTAGAATAACTTGCTGGTGGAAATTATTGGCACTTCAAGATTGTAGTATCCAGAAAATATGATAAAAAGCAAGTGTTTCAGCAAGTATAACATGATTTTGTAAAATTGTGGTAAATGGAGTAAATGACACTATCAAGTTGTGTTGTATTAGTTCTGTTATATCTGGTTTTGGCTGTATACTGTCAGTTTGGGAGATAGAGAACACTACTGGGAGTCTTGAGGCTTATGTTCTGGTACCTTGAGTTAAATATATTTACCCCTATTTAGTTGTAATTTATATAAAATATTTAGGCCCGTTCGTATGGATTGAGATAATAACTTGCCTTTGGGGGCAGGAATGACTTGCATCATTTTTAGAGACTCTTGATCAAAATGGCGTACTTTGCTCTTTCTCACTGGTGAGATCATTTAGGAACTTTCAGCATTAAGATCAGTAGGCTTGTCTATACCCCCAGCAGTTGAACCTGAACCCTCTTATTTTATGCAAGATCTCCTCCAATGAGAATAGCTCATATTGCCTCTCTTTTCTCTTTGCATACTCAGCAATAGTGCTTATGAGAAGTGCTTTTTCATTCATCTTCCTTGTATTTAAAATTTTTAAAGTCTATGATTTAAATATACGTTGCAAGTTATTTTTCTCCAAGAAAATAATTTTCCATTTCACATGCCCCACTGTGTATGCATATATCAGAAAATGATGCATGTAGGTTATTTTCAAGTCAACTTAGGCTGTCTTGTCCTGTTTGCAACTTTTTCCTATTTTAACCTTATTTGTGGTCAATGGCTTAATAATTCCCACAGATTAGATAATTATAATTTGTAGAATTTTTTTTAGCAACTAAATTCCTAAAAATCCCTTTTCTGCTTACTTTATAATTTATAAGTAATACAAAACTAGTCAATTTTTTTTCTTTTTTATCCTTAGACTTCTAATTTCGTTGGTATAGATAACTCCTGAATGAAGAAACTCCCTGTACCGGTTCAGAAAAGAACCAGAGTAGCATCAATGGATTTGGAGTCAAAAAGATCTGACTTTGAATCCTATCTCAGATACTTCTAGCTGTGTGATCCTGGATCCTTAACTTCTTCATCCGTAGAAACAGGGGATTGGTCTCAATTAACTCTAAAGTTCATTAAAGCACTGATGCTTTGAGCTTTGCATCTTCTTTGCAATTTATAATCTTAAGAGAATTTAGGGCATTGAGAGGTTAATTGACTTGCTTAGAGACACAGCTAGTATGTATGTATTTACAGGAAGTGGATTCTCTGATTAGGAGAGGCCCCCTAGCGGACCTGTCTGGACCAGGTAGCCTTAAGCCAAAGTGGTCTGGA
This sequence comes from Notamacropus eugenii, assembly GCF_028372415.1. Taxonomy (NCBI): domain Eukaryota; kingdom Metazoa; phylum Chordata; class Mammalia; order Diprotodontia; family Macropodidae; genus Notamacropus; species Notamacropus eugenii. The sequence continues at coordinate 150,429,259 of NC_092877.1, read as the reverse complement.
TAGGAAGTGAGGAAGAAGTGGCATTTCCACCTGATGCTAAACATATATTCAGCGCCTGTTGGACATGGACCTTGCTACTTAACCAGTTATATTTCCCCGCCCCACCCCCCGTCCCCATTACTGTCTACTTCCTGAAACTTCATGTTGCTTTTTTTATGACAATTTGATTACCCCCTTCCTGACACCATCTTCCCTTCCCTTCTCTTTAAGCCTTCCCTGGGTGTTGATTTCATATGTGTGTAGTATAATAATAACAACAACACATACAACAATAACAATAGGTTACATTTATATAGTGCTTACTATGTGCCAGGCATTGTGCTGAGCACATTAAATTATAATTAATTGCATTCGGTTTTCACAACAACCCTGGGAGACAGGTGCTTTCCTTAGGCCCCTTTAAGAGATTAGTGTCTGAGGCTGAATTTGAACTCAGGTCTTCCTGACTTCAGACCATATGCTCTGTCTTCTGTGTTATTTAGCTGCCATATATATGGCTTTGTATATAGTTGTATATATACATATACATATATAAGGGGTAGGTAAATTACTAAGTCCTTCTACACTGCTCTGGGAATGATCTCAGGTAATTGTGTCATTAGGTCAGTTTCATCCAGTTAGTGAGAATCTTAGTCCCTTTGGAGAGAGCCAGACTTAGATGTCATGCTGGGTTCTTATATGTAGAATATCAACGTGAAGCATTGAAAACTTGGTGGTAAATTAAATTTTATATCAGTGTTATTTAAGTCATATTCTGGTTTAATTTTGTAGTGAATCCACCAGATATAAGTGGAAATATCTCACAAAGGTATAAACTCTATAGACATATCTTGCATAGTCCATTCCCAATCAATGTAATTTTATAAGAATGTGGTTATTATATTACCAAATTATTGTTGTATTTTTCTTTTGCCCAACCAGCTGAGGACTTCCTATCCTTCTCCTGTCTTCTTATTCAGTTACTAGGGCCCTCCCTTTTCCTACTCTTTTAATCTCCAGGTTTGGCAAGCATACTTAGGCTCCCTGAACCAGTCACTCTTTGTCTCATTTATAGTATTACAGTTAGTAACACTAACTGCACCTTAAGTCTAGTCATTGCAATTGCTGATTGGTATTACAATTATACGTGACAATTATTTTGTGTACGCTAAAATTCTCCTGAATGATTAGAAAAAGGGATTGTTCTATATTGAGTGTGTTCATCCTTTGTTTTTGAAGAAGACCGTGACATCAGAGAAATGATACCATGACTTGCAAGTGCAGAGAATCTCGTAGGGAACCAGCCCATAGTAACCCATAGCATGCTGCTTCCCAGTTATGGCAGGGAAAATCCTGAGACTTAATCTACACATAAGCAATAGAGAATCACATTTAGATGTGATTTTTGTTTTGTGACTTGGTTTTGAGGGAGGGAGGACTGTGCACGTCACCCTCCTCACTTCTCCTCCAGAGCCATCTGGGTCCAGTGACCATTCATCAGGATGACTCATTGTTCTGTATATGTAGAGAGGATATATTTAAGAATTAATTTAGAAAGTTCATGTAGACTAACACTCCAAAAATCACATCTAAATGTTTTTATTCTATTCTCCATTGCTTACATGTGGATTAAGTCTCAGAATTCTCCCTGCCATAACTGGGAAACAGCATGCTGTGGGTTACTATGGGCTGGTTCCCTACGAGATTTTCTGCTGCCTTGGGGCATCCTGGGATGATCTTTCTTCTTGCTAATGAAAGGTAATAGTGGATTATGTATAATTTTAGTATTTGAATTATCCCATATCCCTTGGTGCAGATAATGGAGGTTTTTTTTTTCTTTCAGATGGCTTAAATTTTTAAAATAATAATTGTATTATATGATTTGTTGTTAAAATATTAGTGCATTAATTTTTTATTATTTATAAAGAACTTGAATATTTTGTATAAACATTTGTATGTGAATTCACATTAATTTCATAGGTGTGCTTACTAGATTGTGCAATATGCTATTATAGAATATTTAATTTTCTGAATCTATTTTTATTTTAAAGATTTTTTCATTTACATGTTAGTCATTTGAAATGTTTAAAGTAATATTTTGTTAGTTGTCAGTTTTTTCAAATGCCTTTTTTGTTAAAGCATTACTTGCCATTGAATTGTGGTATCTCATTTCTGTGGTAATTTAGCCTCCTTTGCAGTTCTCTTCTAGTGTGTCATAATGACATGAAGGTCACTCTGGATTCCTGCAGACTATGCTAGTGAAACATAAGTTCTTTCAGGGCCCATCAAGCTGGGAAAAGTTTGCTTGTGTCTGTCAGAAAAGGATCCCATTAGCAAAGTTCATTGAGGTTCTTCAGCATGGCCATGAAGTGGTAAATTCTTTTGGCCACAACAACTCATGATGACATCTATTAAATTTTTTTAAAAAGAAATTATAAAGCTGAGTAGAAATAAAAAGTGTAGAAAATTTAAAAAAGCTAAGTGAATTGATTGATAAATATAAACTGTTTATCTTGGGAGAAAATGAAATTGATAGATCATTGATAAATTTAATATAAAAATGAAATCAGGATTACCAGTGGAAAAAAAGATCACAATAAATGCAAAACAGAATAAATTAAGAATATTATTAGCTGTTAAGATGCATAGATATAGTCTAATAATAAATTTGTGAATTTAAAGGAAAGCAGTTATTTTAAAAATAACATTTTTAGGACTGACAAAACAGGAAATTAATAATTTAAATAAACATCAGAGAAATAAATGTCATCACATTTTCTGTTCCTCTCCCCTCTTTCCCACTTTCCTCCAAAATGCTTAGCCTGGGTAACTCATAGCTGAATTCTTTCAATTTTTCCAAGAACAAATGTTTGTAGATTATATAGATCATTCAAATATAGAGAAAGAATACTATCTAATATTTTTATAAAGCATTTATGTCATTGATCTTAATACCCTGGTAAAACTAATACATATTCCCTAGTTAAATATAGATACTAAATGTTTGCTAAACAGAACATTAGCTTCTCGAATAGAGTACTGCATTTTTAAAAGGTTATTAATCACAACCAAGCAGCAATGCATTTTTACCATGTATGCAGAACTCATTCAGAATTAGAAAAGCTCATAATAAAATGACATGCACAATGGATGAGAAAAAACTCAAGAATTATAATTTAGATGGATGCAAAAAAATAAAATTTAGCACATTTAAAAATAAAATTTTCAATCTCTAAAAAAATTAGTAGACATCATGAGTTGTTGTGGGGAAAAATATTTATCACTCGATGGCTAATGATGTATCCACTCCTCCTAATGTAACAACCAAAAAAATAAGCACCAGCTCTCAAAGACAGGCAGTTTGCCTTAAATCATCATATTTCATTTACTTGGATTCTTTTCTAGTCCTTTTTCTTGTTACAGTCTTGTGCCATATTACATTGTCATTGTACTGGGGGGCATGGGGATGGGAGTGTGATGAGAGATGCAATATCCTGAATACAGCCGCAAGAAGAGAATATATTATTTATACTATTTATTTCTATTAGAGGTTCCGTGGCATAGGGAAGAGAGCACTAGGCTTAAAGTCAGGAATATCTGAGTTTAAATAGTGCCTCTAATAGTGAGTAACTGAATGGTTTTGGAGTCACTTAAGACTCTTTGAGCCTAAATAACTCCCTAAACTTTATTAAGTTATAGGTTAGCATTGATAGGTTTTACCTTATGCTCGGCAACTAGATGATGTAGTAGATTTGAGTGCTAGGCTTGGTCTCTGGAAGATTTGAGTTCCAAACTAGTCTCAGACAGTAACAATAAGGCCTTGAGCAAGTTCCTTAGCCTCCGTCTACCTCAATTTCCTCATCTGTAAAATGGTAATAGGAATACACCTACTTCTTAGTGTTGTTGTGAAGATCATATGAGATGATATTTGTAAACTGTTTAGCATAGTCCCTGACATGTAGTAGGTGCCTACCACATTCTTCCTTCAATATTTTTGGATGTATTAGATTCTTCTGGTAATAATGACAACAATTTTTAGCAATATAATTTAAAGAACACTGGAATGGAGAAATGCTTATGGCGTATATGACAGGTAAAAACTTGACTTCTAAAATTTATAAGGAAGTTTAAAAAAAATTAGTGGTAGTAACTCCCCATGATAAAGTTGAATACTGTGAACAGTTTTCAAAACAAGAAATACAAATCATTGTTAATCTCTTGAAAAACACTCAGAAAATTGCAGAATAAAGCAATTTTGTTTTGTACTCATGAAGTTTGCAAAAAACAATTTGTAACTATTGAAACTCAAATGTTTACAGGGTTATGGAGAAACAAACTCTTATTCATTGCTGGTCTACTTGCAAAACTCAATAGAATCTTTCTGGATACTATTTGGTGGCATACAGTAAACTTAAAACATTTCCAAAGTAGTATTTGTAATTGCAAAAAAAAACTGGAAGCAACCAAAATGCCTACCCATGAGACCATTTAAATTGTGGTATATTAATGAAATGTGATATAATGCAATTAAAATTGATGAGTGTGAGGAAGGAAAAGAAGTCTGCAAAGACCTTTATGAAATATTTGTAAGTGGGGGAATGAAGAGCAGAGCTGTAAGAACAGAATACATACTAAGTATGACCTTATGAGGAAATGTGAGTCAGGATGGAGGGACAGAGAGTCCTGCCAGACTTAAAGTGAGTGACTTCAGATTTCCTGCCATCTTTAGTCTGGTAGGTGTTACATATATATATATATATATATATATATATATATATATATATATATATATATATATATATATATATATATATATATATATATATATATATATATTTGGTGGCATCTCTGGATGCCATTTCGTTCTTATTTAATTAAATATTTGGAAAACATCAGAAAAGGATGTCTTTTGTAAGGAGTTTTGTAGGATCAGTATTGGAGGACTATGGAACAATAGGCATACTAATATACTTTGGTGGAGCCAGTCATTCTTCAGAGCAATTTGAAATTATCCTAAAAAAGGAAAGTAACTAAAGTACCTGTATACTTTGGCTCAGATGGTGCTACTAGGCATATTCTCTAAGGAGGTCAAAGAGAAAAAGGTATAATTTACACCAAAATATTCAATAGCAACACCTTTTGTGGTAGTAAAGAACCAGAAACAAAGTCAATGATCATCAATTACCAAATGAATTGCGATTATATTAGGAAATTACTCTATTTTTTAAAAGAGAAGCATGGAAGGACATGAATCGAGGCAGACTGATTAGCAGAAGGAGAAAAGACTGCATAACGATTGTGACAATGTAAATGAAAACAACAACAAAGCTCAAAAAACGAAAAAGGAAACTAGATGGTATGTAATTATAATGATCAAGCTTGGTAACAGAGAAGAATTGAAATAAAAAATGCATTTCCTCCTTTCTTTGCCAAAGTAGAATTTTATGGGTTTGGACTATTTTCAGTATTGATAGATTTACCTAGTTTTGTTAAGTGGCTTTTTAATGAGCAGTAATAACAATAGAACAATTCCTAAATCTTAGAGCATTATATAAATACTGTGATTATCTTGTCTTATTCTCACAACACCACTGGAGGTAGGTGCTATTTTTTAAGTTGAAGGAACCCCAGAGTCATAAAGTTAGTGAATGTCTGAGGCTAAATTTGAACTCAGCTCTTCCTGATTCTAGGTCTAGTGATCTATCCATTGTGTCACCTACTTGGTTTTTTCTCCTCTTAAAATATTTGTTTTTGTGTGTAGTTTGAGGGAAGTGAGTTTTTGTGTGTAGTTTGTGTGAGAAGAGGGAAGGAGAGAGAAATTCAGATGATGGAAATGCAAATATTAGTAAAAAAAAATTAGATGGAAAAGCAAGGTCTTTAGTATAGTCTCACATTTTTGAGGGAATGAAATACTGACGGTGATAGAAGGGTGGATCATTATAATAATAGATTTTTTAAAGTCTAAAAATGTAGTTTTAAACTTTTGTTTTTCTGTACCTCTATTTCCAAATACTTAAAACTGCACTGACTTTTGGAATTCCTTGTATATCTCTTCCTTCCTTCTCTTTCCAGTGAACCTTCCCTTGTAACAAAGAATAAAAACGAATGTAAGTAAGGATAAGGCATTTCCAACAAACTTGATGTGCACCTATTTGCATGTCACTGCAGTCATGATGCCCTTATTCTGAAAAGAAGGAGGAAGGTTTCTTTTCTTTTTCTAGTGTTGAGCATGGAAGTTGTAATCGTAGGATTCAGCTTCAGGAGGACGCTTTGTTGTTGTATCATTTATTTGATGTTTATGTACATTGTTTTGCTTATCCTGCTTATTTCACTTTTCATCAGTTCATATTAGTAATTTTCCTGTAGTTCTCTCCATTCTTCTTATTTCCTTTTTAAATTATGAGCTTAATATTTCACTATACATAGAACAAAACAGAATTTTATATGAAAGTAAAATGACGAAAAAGTCCGTGTGAATAGTTCCTGTATTCTTCATGTTCATTATTTTTTATTGAACAGTAGTACCCTATTGTATGTATTTTGTTTAACTATTCCATTATTGATGGGCATCTGTGATTTCTGCTTTTTTTCTGATTTAAAAAAGTGCTTGTCTAAGGTTTTTTGTTTTTTTTTTAATTCACATGGGACCTTTATCATTTTAGTGAGATCATTTTAATTACTTAGCATTATTCCAAATTGCTTTCCAGGATGTTTTGACTAATTCACAGTTATATTAACAATATATTATTATTCTTACCTTTATATATTGCCTCCAGTATCGCCTCTTCTCATCTTTTGTCTTCTTTGCCAATTTGATGAGGATGAAGTGAAATTTCTGTCTGATTTACAAGCATTGTTTAATTGGTTGCTAATAGTTTTTGAAAGAAGAACTATTTTTTAACATATCCTTTAACAATTTATCATGGCTCTTGGTCTTAGAGAATTGTCTTAGTTCCCAGTATGCCTCTTGGATATCAGTCCTCAGCAGAAATATTTGGTGCAAAGATTTTCCTGTTTGAAAGCTAAATGAAGGCTTCATTGATTTTTTTTAATATAAAAGCATATTTGCATAATCAATTACCTAGTATATCTTTTGTGATTTCCATCTTGTTTGATTAAGAATTCACCCCTCAACTATGCCTGAAAAGGTATTTAATCAAATTTTCTTTAAATTAAAGAAAATGGCCTTTAATATTCAGGTCTCATAATCATTTCATGCTAATCATGATAGATGATGTAAGATGTTAGTATATGTTGGTCTAAACTTAATTTCTACTAGTGGAAGTTTATAGATATTTTGTTATCACTTAAATATAAGCATTAATTTGACCCAAATATTTCAGCAACATAATTTATCAAACATTAGAATGATAAAGGAATGAAAGAACTGTAATAATTGAAAAAAGTAATGATTGGAAGTCAAAATACTGTTGCCTTGTATCCTTAAGCAAGTAATTTCATTTAACTTCTTTTCGTGCTCAATTTCTTTCCTTATAAAAAGGAGATTCAACTAAGTTGCCACTACCTAAAATCTCTTCCAAGTTCCTACAGAGGGGGAAATAGATACTTTAAAAAGAAATTTATAAAGAGTTAGTGATATAAGATACTTTTTTGCATCACTTAATGATTTAGATTTTTGTTATCCTTATGACATCAGATTTGGCTCTGTGGTGTCTCCAGTTCTTTCCTTGCTTCTTCCCCATCACTCTATTTATTTTGCAGATATCTGTTGTTTGCTTTTCTGTGAATCTGTTATATACCTTCAATATAAGGTAAACTCTTTGAAATCAGAGACTCTCAATTTTGTATTTGTGTTCCCTATTATGTTGCCTTATAAAAGTTTACTTACTAAATGTTTCTGATTTTTTATTTGAATTGCAAAGAAATAGAATTTTTGTGTCATATGTAGTTTCTTGTCATCTTCATCAGCAATGAAATTTATTTTATTTTATCAAAAAACAAAAAAAAATCTTCTTTCTAGAGTAGAAATTAGAAAGCAGCTTCTTAGACTGCAAGTAAAAGTTTTAAAAAGGTAAAAAGCTTTGTTATTTTTAATCGTAGCTGGAAAAAAGTTTTGTGCATAGTAAAACCTCTTCTTTTGCTTGAGTAGATAAATATATTCTTATTGTCTATAAGTTAACTTATTCTTAAATTCATTTTCCCTTCAAAACGTACTTTGTTTCTTTAACTATGTGGAACGTTAATGACAGAATAATAAAAAGACATGAACTCTTAACAGATAACCTTCTAGTGGTATCTATTCCAATTTGTGTATGAAATGCTGTGTTAAACTTCTCCAAATGTGTATGATGCTATTGCTGTTTGCCTTCGTGGGGATTGTGTTAAAGGTTTTTACCTTCTGTCATGGGTAGACTTGTTCAGTAAGTCAGTATTGTGGTTGGCCTTGGAGTGGGAAACCTGCAACCTCAAGGCCACATGTGGTCTTCTAGGGCCTCAAGTGTGACCCTTGGACTGAATCCAAACCCCCTGCTTTGGGCAACTAAAAAAAACTGATAAAATGATTTGGAAGAATATAAGGTTTGCTGGTTATAAGATTTACTCAGTGGATTTTTGTGAAATAATAGAAATAATTCTCTAAATATTACAGAGAAATAGATCAATTATCATTGATTATGTGTGTATAGCTTTCCTATGGGGTCTTTAATGAAGATGCCATTTGAGGAAGAAGTCACAATTAAGTTAAGGAAAGATCATTTTAGTTTATATATTCCCTTAAAAGAGTGTACAGAAAACTATGGACTGGGTGGTATCGCCACCTAGTGTTGGCAGATGGCAAAACTGAGGAGTTTGTTTTCCTCCTGAAGATTTTTGTGATAGTTTTTTAATACTTAAGGATAAAAGAAAGTTAATGCTAGTGTGTGGAGAATACAAGACTAAAGTAGACATTTATATGCCAATTTATATACATCATTTTTTTGCCTTTCTCTTTTTGTCTCAGTTAAAGGTATAAATTTTAGTCTGACCAGCAGGAGAAGTTGTTGAAACCAGATTACCTTGGATGTGATATACCCATATTTTATATTTCCAACTGTGATGTTCTCATACTCACACATTAAATTTTAATTCTCTCTTTTTTATATTAGTGTTGAAGAGTACTATGCTAAATTATTTTTTCTTAACTTTTCTTAAAGTTAAGCATTCTAGTTGATAATTATGGAAAGTTATGTTTTATTGTTAGAATAACCCAGGCAAAATTACATGTGTAAGTACCAACAATTATGAGAGGAGGATATAAAAAAAGTATTTACTATGTTGAATACTTAAAATAGATAAGAAATTATAATCTTAAGCACTATTATTCAAATGTGCTGTGACCTAGAGAACATGCTGCCTTGACGACCCCAGTCAAGTATTGCCTTCGTCTTTTGAGATGACCAAGAACTTTTTGATTTGAGAACTTAAAAAAAGTATATGAGTATAAAAATACATAATATTCTCTATTGTTTTCATTTCGCCAACAGAATGTGAAAACCTTTGCATCTTCAGATAGTCTAGCCAAGGTCCAAGAAGTAGCAAGCTGGCTTTTGGAAATGAATCAAGAACTGCTGTCTGTGGGCAGCAAGAGGAGACGAACTGGAGGCTCTCTAAGAGGTAATCCTTCCTCAAGCCAGGCAGATGAGGATCAGATGAATCGAGTTGTAGAGGAGGAACAGCACCACCAACATGTACGACAAGAAGAAGAGCACATTGCAAGGAATGGGGAAGTCATTGGTGCAGAACCCAGGCATGGAGACCAAAGTGATTCCCAGCAAGAACAATTAGAAGAAAATAATAATCGATTTATTTCAGTAGATGAAGAGTCCACAGGGATCCACGAAGAACAGGAAGATGACGAGGAACACGCCGGTGAACAAGAGGAAGAGGAGGAAGAGGAGGAGGAAATGGACCAGGAGAGTGATGATTTCGATCAATCTGATGACAGTAGCAGAGAAGATGAACACACAAACAGTAACAGTGTCACAAACTCTAACAGTATCATGGACTTGCCCATTCACCAACTTTCCTCCTCTTTCTATACAAAGACATCAAAAGTAAGTACATCATTTTTCAATCTATGCTTTTGGTAACTGAAAGGAAGACCCATCTTGTGCTGTCATGGCTTATAACATATAGCATCTGAAATTTTACTAATTAGTTTCAACCAGAGAACTAAAACACAAGGGTATCTGTGTATTTGTCTACCACATTAATTGCCATTTGCTAAATTATGAAATTAAAAATTGACATTCATACAAGGTATGCAAAATTTCAGAGCCTAATAGTGGTAGTTCAGCAGTCATCTTACAGATAAATGTGATTTGACTGATTCCTTTGAAAACTGAGAATTTGGATAATTCTTCCTTTGCTTCTTAATATGCTATAAACTACTTTTCAGTTTGTGACTTCAAAAAGTTTCCGCTCAGATGCCTGCTACTATAAATCATTTTGTTTGATATGTGTAGTGATAATATTAATTTAGGTCAACTGTAATATTTGTAAGTAAATTATTTAGAATTTCTTTTTTCCCTTTAGAGTACCATGTACATAGCAGATATTGTATATAAAAGTCATATTTTTTTGGTTTGATTTATAAATTGCTATAGTTAGGCTGAAATTTTCTTGCTTTTTAAGGTGATTAGGACATAATTCTCTGTTTGAAAATGATACTCAGTACATAAGTAAATAAGCTATTACTTCAAATAGAATCTGTCTAAAATAGCATCATGAAATGAGAATTTTTACAAGTATTTGAAATATCAGTTACTGATATATTGTTTGCTCTCTACAGTATTGTTTCCCTTTTTGTACAATATAGAGTTCTTTAGTATTTTTGTTTTAACTATTTAAAGTTTTTAGTACAACACTTAAGCACTCTCCTTCCCATTAATCGTATTGGCATGGTCTTTAAAAAGTGTCTGTTTCCATATCTGTTACTACAAAGCTATTTTGTTTGACCTCTAGCAGTGGATGAAGCATAGATCCAATAGGGGATTGGGATCAGGTACGTTTTCTAACTTACAGAAAACTCCTGCCACCAGTTCATTCTCTAATGGTAGCAGTGCTGTCCCTGATTTTGACTCTCTTACAACTTGTCGGGGCAGCTAGGCATTCTGTTAGAGCAGCATGTGCTTTATCTTACTTTGTCTAGTGGCCATATTAACCAGGACTTTAATGACTAGTCCTCTAGTGGTTTGGGAAGAATGGTCTTGTGGGTCAGATAAACACCTCTTACTAACAACCACCACTTTTCCCATTCTAGTGATGAAAGGAATAGAGGACAATTGAGAGATTGTATGAAAAGAGGAGGACATGGAGAATTTGCAAGAAAAGTGGAATGGGCAGTGTATACTTAACTGTCTTTGAGCTGTCTTATTCCCCACCCCTGAAAAAGCCTGCCTTCAAAGTTTCCTGAATCTTGTATCACATAGAACTCTTACATTAAGCAAGAGTGTGGAAATGAAAGTAGACAGGCAAGTGTACTTGGTTAATCCTCATAACACTTCCTATATACTCTGTTAGCTTCACCAATTCACAGTCACAGAGTTAGGAACTTGGGGGCTAGAAATTGGCTTTATTGATTGGCATGTGAGTGAAATCACTGTTGACTCTCATTCTATATAATTTAAATTATATTCTTTGTGTATTGGTAATGTCAAACAATACAGGAAACTCAATTAGGCCATTAGTATTTTGGATAGTACTTAGAATTCTATTTAAAGAATCTTAGGAGAAAAAAAGTGATCAACTCTTTGTAGAATAATAGAGGTGTAGCTACCTTATTTAGATATCATAGGAAATGAAAGGAAGTTAATGTTTTCAGATTGAATAGAGAAAAGAGATCTTATAGATTTGCCTTTGCCTTGTTTTCTCCAAATTTTTTTTTAAACATGTATATGCATACATATGAGTATCCAGTTGGATTTTTCTCTTTTGGAGTTTAGGTGAGAGTAATGGATGTTTGAGATAGGTAAGAACAACTGAATTATTATTTGCTAAACTAAAATGGTCAACCAGAGTTTTGTTTCACTCTGTCCCATACACATACACTATTTAAATCAATTATGATGAATTGAACTGCAGATAGGCACAATAATACTGTTATTTCAGTATAATCTTGAATGAGATTTCCTCTAACATTGGGAATTTGTCCTTCAGAAGGTAAATTCTTCAGTTAGGAACTGTTAATTTCATCTCTGTCTTCCTGGAACCTAGCACATACCTTGCTCATAGCAGATGCTTAGAAAATTTGAACTTTTAGATGTCGTCTATGATTTTATTAGTAAAGGAAAATCACTTAACTAATGTAGATTGGCTTCTCTTCTTCCATTTACAAGGTTAAGGAGGTTTCTTCTCAGGTATTTGAACTGAATTTAGCCCTGTATGCTTTGAAGTTTTTTATAAACAAAAACGTTTCTAAAAAGTATTTTTAATTTCCTACCTTTAAAATATATTCATGTGTAATTTCACATTTTTCCAGTGACTAAAGGATTATGTATAAACATAAATTGTGTTAATACTTATAACAATAACAAATAGCATTTATATGGTTCTTTAAGATCTGTGCAGTGCTTTACAAATACTATTTTATCTGATCCTCACAACAACCCTTGGAAATAGGTCATGTTACTCCATTTTGGATTTTACATTGGGAAACTGAAGCAGACAGAAATTAAGTGACTTCAACTAATAAGTGTCTGAGACTGGATTTGTACTCAGGTCTTCCTGACTTTAGACCCAGTGATCCATTTTTTGTGCCTCCAAAGAAAATTAATAATAAAATGTTATGGAAGGTTTGGAGAGGAAAATCATGTTCCAGAGATATCAGGGAAATCTGGAGGAAATGGCAGATAGACTGAGCCTGGAAGGATGGGCCAGACTGGAAAGTGGTTACACTAGCAAGAAGGAATTTCAAGGGCAAAGGCATGAAAGAGGAGAATCAGAAGGCAGTAGGAGATATGGCAAGTAATGCCATTTAGCTAAAGTTCTTTTCTTGCTCATTTCCTCAGCCTACTTCTTGACTTTAGATTTGATTTGGCCTGGGCTCTGCTACACTTCTGGAGTGAAGGTCTAGGCTGATTCCCTTGCTGGTTTCTTGGTGTATTGAGTGTTGTGTTACTCCAGAATCTCAAGAACAGGCTGGGGACTTGCAAGCTTTCACTGCTCATGAAGAAATCCGATCCAGGGCAAAGTCTGTTTGCTTTTCTCCTGGTCTGAGCTCTGCAGGTACCTAGCCTGGATTGGGATCTGAGCAAGGGTACATTACTGCTGGACTCCATCTGCAGTAGCCAACTGGAAAGCTCTCTTGGTTTAGAAAGTTAGAATTGTAGGCAGCACTTTGTTCTGGGTTTTCTGCCTTGGTTATTCCTCTGCAGACTAGATTAGATACTGGGAAAGAGACCCTGCTCAGATCTTGGAATCTGAGCCTTACCATTGTTGCCCCTGACTTCCAAACTTCCTTTTTTCTTGGTATATCACCCAGAAGCTCCTTCTCTGGGAAAGAAAATGTGTACACTCCAAGAGCACTCTGCTCTGTGCTCTGGATTTGTGAACTGGGACTAGGTAATGGGCACCAAAGCTGCAAGTTTGAATCTGTCCCTGTTAACAGTGCCCCATGTGACACCCCAAAGGAGATCAGACTTCCTTTTGTGTTGGTGTGCAGCCTTTCCCTGTGCATCACATGCTCCTGCTCTAATGCTGTCTTCAGGCTCTGCAGACCTCTCTGTCTCCCTGTGCTGACCTGGATCAGACAAAGGACTCACAGACTTTTTCTAGATTTCTCCGTCAGTATTCTTTTTGGTACATTTTATACATGGAAGAGGTGTTGCCAGGAGTTCAGCTGCCTTGATTCTTTTTGCTCTGGTATCTTGGCTTCAAACTCTCCTCCCACCCTATTTCCTTGTCAGGTTTACAAAATATCTTTGAAGGCAGCTTCAAAAGATATGTTTTGGAAATAGATGGAGCAGTCACATCATGGCACAAGGCTGAGGCTTGACAAGGTTACTGCTTTGATTGGCAGTGAAATCACTGGATGTGTAAATTTTTATGCTCATTTAAACATCTTTCTCATTGCCTTTTAATCACATCTCTTATTTTCAGTGGTCATTTCCTATTTTATTTTGACAGATAAAGAGGCTAATTTGGAAGTAAAATTGGGAAATTGAAGTCCAAACCATTGTCAACTCTTCTTTAACATTTAAGAAATGACGTGATGAAGTCTAGGCTTATCATAAAGTCATTGTCCACCCTAAACTTTAATAACTTCTTCCACTTAAAATACAAACAAATGATTAGTGCCATTAAAGACAGGTGGAATGTTCTTATGGCTGGGATGGACTTCACTTTGTTACTTCGTACTGTCTTCTCCTTTACAGTTGCTAGTTTTCATTTTTCACATAGAGTTTGATAAGAATACATTTTCCTATAATTGTTCAATGTAGTTTTGAACTTAAATTTGTCACTAAATTTTCAGTCGATGTGAACTTTATGGCATTCTTATAAGTAGTTTTCAGACTTTGTTCTCAGAACTGCTTTATACTTTCAGAAACTTTTAAGGACCTTCCCCTACCCAGAGCTATTGTTTTTATGTGGGTTTTATTTATCAGTATTTACTGTACTAGAAATAAAAGTCTTGGTATTATTATGAAAGTAATTCTGACCTTTGAAAGACTCTTGGGGGCCCCCAGACAACACTTGAATATTTCACTACTATAAAAAATGCAACCCCTATTAAACTATGAAGTCCCTTAAGACAGAAAATATGTTTTTCTATCTTTTTTCTTCTTTCTTCAAAGTCTAACATGGTTTTCTTCATACGTTGACCAAAACAATGCTGTATAAATTGTGAATCAGGAACCTTTCTGACAATTGCTAGACTTGAGAATAACATCTTGAGGATGATTGTCCAGCCCAGAAAAAGGCTTAGGTAAATCTGTCTTCATTCTTTCAGAATAAATAAACCAATTAAAAGTTGTGGATATGTTTTAACTTTTTTCAGTATTTTATTTTTCCTTGAGGATGACTAAATATTTTTGTTTTTATTTAACAGCTCATAATGAAAAGATTTTAAAAATTATTTATTATTCCAAAGTAAAAGAAAATGCAGCGATTTAAAATGTGAATTTTAGAGAACTTTTTTAGAATAATAGTTAGCAATATGTGTGTTTTTAAAGTTGGCAACACTAGTTGGAAGCATTTGTTCATTTTCTTATCAACTCTTTTATCATGGTAATTAACATCATAAATCAAAGATACATATTAACCTTTTTTCTTCTAATTGTATGTTGTAATAGAAATACTTTATTCTATTTAATTTCCACTGTTGGTCACAGTGGAAAAGTTGGTGATAAGAAGACAGGAACCAAGAAAGGACAGGTAGACTTTTTAAAAATCCAAAGATAGTTGCTATCTTCTTGATAATACATGCATGTAGACATATATGTGTGTATATATACATATATACATGCACATATATACATGCATACATATATTTTTTATCTGTTATCAAGGCTCATACTACAAAGTGAAAGGGTGATAAGATGTAAGGTATGAATATGGATATGAGATCAATATACAGAAATAAAAGAATATGACAGAAGCAGTTTATTGTATTAAAGGGTTTACAAATGTTTTTCAATAGAGGACCATATTAGAACAGTCCAATCCCAAAATACTATCTAAGGTTCAAATTAGATTTAGAAATGGAAAGGCCCATAAAAGTCTGGTTAACTAACTAAGGTTAATTAACCATATGCCATGTATTACTCCTGCTGCCCAAGAATGTCTCAGATAAGCTCAAGGACTGGTCATACAAGGGAAGAAACTCATCACAGCCATGTAGTACTTCAGCCTACTATTTCATTCACTCAGTAAACTTTGATCACCTACTAAGTGCAGTGTTCTACTACTAGTAAAGATTAGATTGCCACTTGCCAGATATATTGTAGAAGGAATTCTTGTTCAGGTACCAGCCAGGCTAGATTTTCTGAATTTCTTTCAGCTTAGAAATTCTGTGAATTCAGTGAAGCATCTCACTCACTTTTTTGTTTTGTTTACATTGTTTATATTTACTTTGTTTTACACTGTTTTACTTATACTGTATGTATTAAATAAGTATTTGTTAAATAGTTTTTAAAAATAATAATTGTTATGATAATGGACAAAACACTGTGGTGGAGTAATGCCAGTAATTATTTAGTGACCCTATTTTTAGCATGTTCAATACATATTGTAAGTTAGAAAACTAAACTTTTTAAATTGTGCTTGTCAAAGCCAAGCTCCAAGCCTTCAGTATGCTCTTGGAGAATCTACAAAAAGTATATGAGTGAAAATGACTTGGAACTAAAAGTTGAGGTGTGTGCATGTGGGGTGGGAGGATGTTGACTTGTCACTGAGACTCTCCTTTAGTTATGGAATTGGCCTTTATACTTTTACTCTTATCAAGGAAAATATATATGTGACCTCTTATTTCCTGAAATGTCTTGCTATTGTGGGTGCATGGGATGGTAGAAAATAGATTAAAAACAAACAAACCAGGAATGAATTATAACGTAGTAGAAAGAACATTTGACTAGGAATTGGGAATTGTGTTCCTGTCACTAACTTACTCTTTAACATTACATAATTAATTTTTTTATTTCTCTTGTTTCTGCATCTGTAGAATGATATCGAAGATCCCTTTCTTCAGTGTTTTATGGAACATAGGTTCATAGGTCTAGAGCTGGAAGCAATTAAATCACAAATTATCTTTTTCATTGTTAAACACTAGAGGGCATAAATATGCACCATATTATTTTTAGTGTTCCAAGTTATCGAATGCATTTGATAAATGCTCTTTTCCTTTTCTCATTTTCTGGTGTTCTGTTGTAATTTTTTTGGAGTTTTAACATAACACTTCTAAAGCAGATGTTGGAATAGTGCATAATACTGCATTTGGTCCTGCATTTTGATGAGGAACTAAAGAAACTCCTGTGCTTAGCTTTACTTTGCTTTGATAAAACAAATACTGATTAAAAGAAACTTTGGAACATGCTTATGTATTGGGTCTAACTGTTTTTGGCCTTAGGAATATGAAGCCCACTGAAAAAGTCCCATCCAAAGCAGGTTAAGAGTCTGCCACCATCCATTACTGTGGGCTGTTCTTGGTACATTGGTGTTGTACATCCTGCATCAGTGGGTGGTTCAAAATGGTTTCTTCCGGGTAAGGTTGTCTTCCTTAACTAATTTTTTCTTCTCATATCCCTGATACATCTGGTAATTGGTTCTCTTAGTTGTTTTGTGGGTAAGTCCATATTCCTGGGATTGGATGAGGTGAAATATAGTAAGTTATAGTTTTATTTATTTGCAGTATATTCTGTTCTTTTATGGTACTATAACATAAATGTTGATGAATTATTCAAGTACAATGTATCATTTTAAAAATTATTATTATATTTTATCTTTTTTGCACTTCTTGATTTCATAGAAGGGAGGTTAAATACTGAGCTTATGGACTATTTAAACAGATGCCTGTAATTTGAAAGTCCCTTTGTTTCTTTTGTCTATTCAAGTTGAAATGGCATAGAAAACCGTACACTTGCCCTAGGCTTTAACCTTTTTTATGTCATAGACCCTTTTCAAAGTCTGATGAAGCCTATGAACCCTCTCTGAATAATGTTTTTAAATACATAATATAAAATATGTAGAATTACAAAGGAAAGTATTGAATTATAATCATAAAATGGGTTTTTAAAAGTTCATAGCCCACAAATTTAAGAACCTCTGGTTCAATTGAAGATTTAAATTTTACTTTTGTCTTTGAAAAAACAAAATTTGATTTCTTAGAGAAAATGTTTTAAATGATAAACGTTCTTAGAGAAAAGTCATTCTCTGGCAAAATTTTCTTAGGACAAATTCTTCAGTCTCTACAGGACTTTTTAAAAAATGTTTATTTATTTATTTTTAGTTTTCACATTCATTTCCATAAAATTTTGAGTTCCAAATTTTCTCCCCATCTCTCCCCTCCCGCCACCCCAAAACACCTTGCATTCTGATGCAATCTGCCCTTCTGTCACACCTCTCCCTTCCCTTTCCCCCCATCTTCTCTCTTTTCTTGTAGGGCAAGATACATTTCTATATCCCATTACCTGTATTTTTCATTTCCCAGTTGCATGCAAGAACAATTCTCAACATTCATTCCTGAAACTTTGAGTTCCAACTTTTCTCCCTTCCTCCCTCCCCACCCATCCCCACTGAGAAGGCAAGCAATTCAACATAGGCTGTATATGTGTAGCTTTGCAAAAGACTTCCATAATAGTCATGTTATTTGAGACTAACTATATTTCCCTCCATCCTATCCTGCATCCCATGTATTCTATTTGCTCTTTTGACCTTGTCCCTCCCCCCAAAATGTTTACTTCTAATTACTCCCTCCTCCTATTTGCCCTCCCTTCTGTCATCCCCCCACCCCACTTATCCCCTTCTCCCCTACTTTCCTGTAGTGTAGGATAGATTTTCATACCAAATTGAGCATGTTATTCCCTCCTTAAACCAAATCTGATGACAGTAAGCTTCACTTTTTCCCCTCTCACCTCCCCACTTTACTCCTCCATTGAAAAAGCTTTTTTTTGCCTCTTTTATGAGAGATAGTTTGCCCCATTCCATTTCTCCCTTTCTCCTCCCAATACATTCCTCTTTCTCACCCCTTAATTTTATTTTTTTAGATATCATCCCTTCCTATTTAACTCACCCTGTTTCCTCTGTCTATATGTATATAATCCCTCCAACTACTCAAATACTGAGAAAAGTCTCAAGAGTTACAAATATTATCTTTCCATGTAGGCATGTAAACAGTTCACCTTTAGTAAGTCCCCTATCATTTCTCTTTCCTGTTTATCTTTTCATGTTTCTCTTGACTGTTGTGTTTGAGAATCAGATTTTCTATTCAGTTCTGATCTTTTTATCAAGAATGCTTGAAAGCCCTCTGTTTCATTGAATGACCATTTTTCTCCTTAAATACTCAGTTTTGTAGGGTAGGTTATTCTTGGTTTTAATCCTAGTTCCTTTGACTTTTGGAATATCATATTCCAAGCCCTTCGATCCCTCAGTGTAGAAGCTGCTAGATTTTGTGTTATCCTGATTGTATTTCCACAGTACTCGAAGTGCTTCTTTCTGGCTCCTTGCAATATTTTCTTCTTGACCTGGGAACTCTGGAATTTGGCTACAATATTCCTAGGAGTTTTTTTTTTCCAGATCTCTTTCAGAAGGTGATCAGCGGATTCTTTCAATATTTATTTTGTCCTCTGGTTCTAGAATATCAGGGCAATTATCCTTCATAATTTCATGAAAGATGATGTCTAGGCTCTTTTTTTCATCAGGACTTTCAGGTAGTTTCATAATTTTTAAATTGTCTTTCCTGGATCTGTTCTCCAGGTCAGTTATTTTTCTAGTGAGATATTTCACATTGTCTTCTATTTTTTCATTCTTTTGGTTTTGTTTTGTGATTTCTTGGTTTCTCATAAAGTCATTAGCTTCCATCTCCTCCATTCTAATTTTTGAAGAACTATTTTCTTCAGTGAGCTTTTGAACCTCCTTTTCCATTTGGCATTTTTAAACCATTCTTCTCCTCATTGTCTTTTTGGACCTCTTTTGCCATTTGATTAGTCTATTTTTAAAGGTATTATTTTCTTCAGCATTTTGGGGGCCTTTTTTTAGCAAGCTATTGAACTGCTTTTCGTGATTTTCTTGCATGCTCTCATTTCTCAAATTTTCCTCCACCTCTCTTACTTGATTTTCAAAATCCTGTTTGAGCACTTCCATGGCCTGAGACCATTGCATATTTATTTTGGAGGTGTTGGATGCACAAGCCTTGACTTTTATGTCTTCCTCTAATGGTATGCATTGTTCTTCCTCATCTGAAAGGATGGAAGAAAATGCCTGTTCACCAAAAAAGTAACCTTCTCTAGTCTTATTTTTTTTTGCTTTTTTGGGTATTTTCACAGCCAGTTACTGGACTTTTGAGTCCTTTGTCAAGAGTAGGCTGTACTCTAAGGACCTGTAAATTCCCAGTTCCTCCAAGGTGGCCTGCACTCCGGTCTGGGAGCTACTACAAGCTTTTCTGCTCAGAGTCTGTGTGTTCAGAGCCTCCACCAGTTCCACCATGTAAGCACTCTTCTTCACCTCAGTACCTCCACTCAGGGCTGAGATCCAGATCAGCTGTTCAGTTCTCCCAGGGTCTTTAGGTGGAGGGCTCCAAAATGGATGCTGCTGCTGCAGTGGCTGCTGCCAGCAGGGCCAGACCGTGTTCCCTGCTCATTCAAGTGAAAGAGCTTTCTCACTGACCTTTGAGGCTGTTTTTAGCATTTGTGGGTTGAGCAATCTAGGGACCGCAGCTGCCGCCAGGGATTCCACCCCCTGAGACCTGCTCCAGTCCTGTTCTTGCGGTTGCTGCGTGGCCAAACTTGGCTGCACTCCGCTCCAAGCCTGGTATGATAGATCTTTTCTGTCGGCCTCCCAGGCTGTCTTGGGCTGGAAATCTCTTTCACTCTGTCATTTTGTGGCTTCTGCTGCTCTAGAATTTGTTTAGAGTCAGTTTTTTACAGGTATTTTATGGACCATGTGGGAGAGTTTTTATAGGTCCATCCTTCTACTCTGCTGTCTTGGCTCCGCCCCCTACAGTCCTCTATGTCTTTTGACATAGTTTAGGTGAGGTTTGAAAAACAAAATTAAGTTTATGTTCTTGAAATCCCAAAGATAGATGTATTGCGGATAGTTGGATATATAGATAGATAAATTGATAGAGAGAGAATATTTAAGTACTTATTGTGTGTCAGGCACAGTGACAAGGTATTTGTGTTGTAATGGGGAAAGACAACATGTAGTCTCCATGGGGATGGTGGGAGTGGTGCAAGGTAGAATCTGGATAATCAAGAATGGAGTGGGGAGAGGGGGGAACATGGATATAAGCCTTACCAAGGTGGGAAACCTATGGCCTTGACTAGGTCCTCATGTACAGCCCTTTGACTGAATATACAGGTTCCCTATCCCTGCCAGACTCATGAAAACAGTGGACCAAGCAAAAAATAACCAAATAGAGGAGGCATCTTTAAGGAGAGAATTATGTTTGTATAGAGATTTAGAAAATCAAGAGTAGAGCTGGGAAAGAAGAAGGAAAAAGGAGAGTTTACTGAAGAAATTAAGTTGAGGATTAATTTCTGAAACTTTTAGATATGAGTTTATTATTCCCTTTGTATCACTGGCAAGACTTAATCTCCTTGAAGTTATTTTCTTTGTGGTTTAATAATCACTTCAGTAGTAAGGTGGGATTCTAGTCTCTTTACGATAACAGGATAACAGTCATTGCTAGTGCAGCTAATTAACTGGCTAAAGTCTTCAAAGTCATCCAGATAGTGAAACAAAAATGCCAAGGCTTCTGTTCTTACATAGGCATGGGACTGTGCTCCTGGGTTACTTCTCTTGAGGAAGCCATGGACAGGGGACAGGGGAATAAGTTTCAGGATAATCAGAATTTGAGACCACCATAATTTTGTCTTCCCAGCACTTGTCTAGAAGCAGTTTATACGATGAAAATAATACCCTCACTTTGAAATACTCAAGTATTTGTTCAGCACCAAAAGGAAGTTAAAGAACCATGTGTTCACCTGGCAAAAAGAGGAATTACCTCTTTTCAAGACATGGTAGTAGCAATTACCTTTTTAGGTGACTGTTTGAACCCAGAGTTTCTATGTGGTGGAACATAGTAGGTTAGTGAAAATCCAGAAGGAGGATGCAAGTAGGTGGTATAGTGAATAAAACACCAGGTCTGCAGACAGGAAGACCTGAATTCAGATTTAGACTGAAGCCTCTTACTAGCTGTGTAAACTTGATTGAGCATATCACTCAACCTCTGTTTTCCTCAGTTTCCTCAACTGTGAAATGGAAATAATTATAGCACCTACCTCCGAAGCTGCTTGTAGGGATCAAATAAGATGTTTGTAAAGTGCTTAGCACAATGCCTGGCATACAGTGTATAGCAGGCACTATATAAATGCTATGATGTTGGTGGTATTGATGATAATGGTTGCATAGCCCTGATTCAAAGGAAAAATAGACTTTTTGCCACTTGATGCAAGATTACATTTAGTATCTTCAGCAGGTATATCAGATATGCTGAGCTGTTAGTATGAAAGTATATGAAGTCCTCAGTAGTACATTTAGCACTCTGATACAGTGAGTAATGTTTGGCATTTAATTTTTTTTCTCTTTGTGAAGTTAATAGACATTTTTTGAGAATTAAACCCAGACCAGCTTTGCCTCATTAGATTGATTCTATAATCAGCTTAGCTAACTTGACCAGATCATGCCTACAAAGCCAAATAAAATCTCACAGAATCATATAAAGGTAAATTAAAATAATTTTAAGTATCCTGTTTCCATCTAGTATATGTTTTTGACTCTGAGAATACCCATCTGTTTGAAAGGCTAAACCATTCCAGTGAGGTGTTAAACTTATCACTGGCTGATAAAGAGGAACAAATTTTCAGTTAATTCACAGCTACCTCCCAATATTATGTGATCTTGGAGAAGACACTAGACCTCCTTGGGACTAAGCTTCCTCTTCTATAAAATGAGAGAGTTGGACTAGTTCCTTTAATCTCTGTCAAATAATCATTTATTATAAACCTTATTCCTACTGAACATGAAATTTATCCAATCTCTACCAATTTTAATTTGATCTCCAGTTGACTGGGAAAAATCTGAAAGAGGACTTAAACCCAAGACTTCTTAATCTAAAGATTTTGAATTGTCACATGAAAACATTTTCGGTAGTATCATTTTGTCTTACCAAGCAGAAAAGCTAGATTTCTTCAAATTTGATTCTGAGGTGGCTTGAAAAACAAAGAAAGGAAGAATTTTCTGTACATTTAAAAAAACTTTGCAGGATGATTAGAATCATTACTGGGTAAACAAGGATTATCCAGACATTTTCATGGTATCTGATAGAGATGATTATAAGTAATTAAATATAGTGAACAATGGATGTATAATTTCACTCTGGTTAAAAGCATCTCTTTAGATGCTAGGATAGAAGCACATTTATTCTTCCAAATAATGGATTGCTTATGAGCTATTTCTGAAGTATAATTTTAACTTCAGTCTTTTTTCTGGCAATAAGAATTATTTGCAGGATAACATTGCAAGTAAGAATTTTAATAGCATTTAATTATGTGAACTATAATTCTGTAAAGTTAAAATGATTATCACTTTCATGGATCAAAAGAGTGAAGAACTATATGTTTGATTACGGATTTTTTAGATATTTGACAAATCTGTCCTGTTTAAATATGCCATTTATCCTTCTAACAAATGGTTGCAAATATTAGGCTAAGTTACTTCAGCCTAGAAACAAAAAGTACTTTTAGTGAAGTTATTTTAAGAACTAAGGAGAATTTAATTTTTTTCTGTTTCACCTTAAATTGCATTTTTGATTATGAAATTTCACATAAAATGGACAACTGGAGTGGGAAAGAAGTAAAACTGCTATTGATAAGTTTTGGGAATCTGAACAGTATTTTACTTGTTAAGCTAGTGGTATTGGTTTTATATCTCTCTATTGTAAGTGAAACTCCTGGAAGTAAATGCACTTTGCTAAATATACTGCCTTCCTATTTAATAAATATAAGACTGTTTAAGGTGATGGATGCATCTTTTTCTTGTTTTTTAAAAAATTCAGTTTATGGGCTTTTGTGCATACTTCTGACAACTAATTGCACTATATTAACTGATTCTGTGATAACAAAACTTTCAGATGGAATGATTATTACATCAGTATTTTATTTTTAGACAAATGCTTAATATAATTCATTTAAAGCTTGAAGGAGCTTTAGCAGTCTTCAAGTTCAGCTTCATTTTGCAGATGAACTTAAGTGACATTTATACAATACTATATGAAGTGGCAAACCACTTTACATGCATTCCCATTTAAACCTTTTAACAGCCTTGTAAAGTAGGTACTAGAAATATTGTCCCCATTTTTTAAATGAGGACATTGATCAGACTGGTTAGTTAATCTACTTTTTTGGTAAATTTCAGAGGCAAGAATTGAACCCAGGTCTCTCCTTTCAAGTGTACAACTCTGTGTGCTATGACACACAGCTTCCATGTAATGTATATGTTTAAAAGGCTCAAATTAAAAAAAAAAAGGGGGTTCCAAAAGTGATTTTGATGTTTATCATCTTTAACTGGTAGCAAATATTATTTGATTCATGTAAGACAAATACTACTTTCTCTTTTTATACCTGCTGCCCAGTTTAAAGTTTCTATCTTTCATCATGGAGTACTTATTTCTGAATTTTAAATTAGCTCTAATAATATTTAGATTTTTTTCCCTGTTCCCTCAACAGAGAGATATCCATTATAGAACTGTGAGAGAGGATTTTACTGGATGATATTTTCCTGCATTTAACCAGCATGAAAAGCAAAATCTGCATTATTTACTTTTAATTGGAGAATTGTGCTACTATGTAGTTAAATGCATTTTTCAGAAAACACTGCAACTCTAGTATGAAAATTTTAAAAGACTGCATGATGTGAAAGAAATCATGGTGAAGTGACTTTTTTGTATTTAAATAATTTTGAATATTAGAGAAATAATTTTCCATCATGCTTAAAGGTATTATTATATGACTGTTTAGTGAATGAAGTTAATTTCTTTTTTTTAAAGCTTCTAAATTAAGTCCTAAATTCGTAAATAACGTCACCAAATATTTATTTGCTTAAGTATCTGTAAAGAACTATTTATGCCAGTAGAAGGATGGTTTCAAAGACCTACCCATATTTTTATACTTACCAAAGAGTTTTATAGTTAATCCATAATTTTGGCAAACTTATGGGAAGACGTTCAAAAGTTTCACAGAATGGCTAGCTTGGATGTGTTGTAACCTGCATCAATGGAGGGAACTCCCACAATGATGAGATACAGTACCCATAATTTGTCAATATCACCCTCTCATTTTAGATATTGACAGTCTTTTCTACTGATACACATTTTATTAGGTCACGAGAACAAAAGTACTCGCATCTCACTCAGTAAAAACTAATGGTCCAAACCAAAGGAAACTACTTTAGAATATTCCGTTCATATGTGCTGATGTTGTAATTTCTTTGAAGTTTTAGATGTGCTGTAATTTACATAGCTGATTTATGTCCATGCTGTGTGTGTAGCATTTGGACTCTTTGTGTTAATCTCATCCACATTAGACTGTTAGCATCTTGAATATGCTCATATTAGTTAAAGCACTTGATGTAGAATAGTGTGTACTGTTGACATCTTTTCAAGAATATTTGAATATAAATTTGTCATAGAAAGTATCAGGTGTATTTGTGCTTCTCGTTACAAATACAGATCCTCAAAGTCTCATATGTTAGTTGTGAAGTGTACCAACTTTGGTTGGCCATGGAGACTCTGACTCCCTTAAATGTATTCCTACTGCCTGTAACTTGCAAAACCAGAAGACTTGGATTTTCTCTAACCCCCAAATGTATTAATGAGGGAAGGAAGCTAGAGGCTAATGAAGTGATAGTCATATTTTTCCCTTTTGGGGGAGGTTCCACTTTATTCCCTTGACAGTAAACTAAGAGAATGCCTCTTCCTCTCTGTTTTGTCTACCTCCCAATTGTGGAACCTCCGTAGGTTACCAGAAGTGGGAGATACATTCTATTCATTTCAGCAAGCATAAAGCACTGAGAAAACAAAGTGAAAAATCAAGTCATGATATCCTTTTAATATATTCTAAATAGCAAAGTCAAGGCTAAGGTAGCTTTTGGGTGTGTGTGCATGTGCGTGCGTATAAAACCATTAAAATGGGACATCTACACAATAAGAATTTGTCAGAAATGAAATCACATTTCAGATGAGATCTTCTTAAATTGAATGATTGTGGTGATATATAATGGAATAAACTATCCCCATCAACTTTTAAAGTTTTACTTCATAAAACTTCTGCAGATTGCTGTTGGAAAAATAAATTCATGAAGTTAAGATAATTTGTCTTATTTTTTATAAGTAGGAAAAAAATATGTTTGCTCAGGATCACACAGCTAGGTACCTTGAGGCAAGGCTCAAACAAAGCTCTTCCTTACTGGTCAGCCTCAGCACTTTCTCTGGTACTTCAGTCTAGTATGGCCTCAGTTAGTTGAAAGCATTGCTTGTTGGACTGTTCAGTTTTTTTTGTAGATTAAATGATTTCTCAAAAGTGGGACATTTAACTCAAATTTAGGTTGAAGGATAATTTAATCAAGTTTTTTGAGCATGCTGTTTTAAAATGATTGATGTCACCAAAAAAGCTAGGTTTACCCATAAAATATTGAATGCGTAATTTTCTTTGACTTAAATAGAAATAGCATAGGACTGTGTGACCTTAGGCAGGTTGCTTCACCTGTTTGCCTCAGTTTCCTCATCAGTAAGATGGAGACAATAATAGCATGCACCTTCCCAGGGTTAGGATAAAGTGATATAACACTTGTTATTATATTATTGCAAATTTTAAAGCACTTTGTAAACATTAACTATTGATAATAGAGAAAATATGAAATGTGATTACTTTTTAAAAAGTGTTTTCAACTAGGTCAAAATAAGAAACTTCAAATAGTAAACGCTGCAGATTATTCAACTTTAGCCATTTTGGTCTTAGACTATATTATACAGATAAACTTTTCTCTCATTCTCAAATGATTTCTCATTTTTAAATAAGTTACTTTAAGGGAGGGAAAAAATTTCCCTTCTGCATTTGCAAACTGCTATGGAAAGCAGCTTCACTGGTTCTTGGATCTGAGGATTGAAGTTACTTTCATCTGTTAACAGGGATAACTTTATTTAAAATATCTTTAGCAAGCATATATTTCTTGTATGTCTTAACCTTATTTGCTATTTTAGAAGTTTGACTTCTAAATGTACAAATCATTGTCAGATCTGTGACTTATTTTTATACTAAGTATTGAGAAATAGAAGTAAAGTGAATGATGTTTTTAATTTATGATTTTCCCAAAAGGTTACAGAAGTAGGTATTTTAAATAGGAGAATACCTTTAAGCTTTAGTTAACTCTTGAAAATATGTATAAAGAACTTTGAAAACCTTAAAAGCCTTTTTAAATGTTAGCTGTTGTTATTGTTGAGTGTTCTACATTATAATCTCCTTGTCTTATTTTATTTTTTTGAGAGAGAACGTTTCATAGTAGGATAGATGTGCTAGACCTTGAGTTGAGAAAACTTAGGTACAAATGCTGCCCCGATCATGTTAATTCTGTGACCATTTGCATCATCACATGCACTCTGTAAACCTCATTCTCCCCATTTGTATCTCCAGTATGCACCTTACAAGCCTGATGTGAAACCCAAAGCTAGAATATTTTGTAACGTAATTCTCATACCTGAAAGGGCTACAAATATGTCAGGTGTTACTAGGAAAAGCAGCATAATATAGTGAAAGGACCACTGGACTTTGACTAAGGAGAAATTTGTTTTAAATGTGCTTCTGAAACTCACCATGAGCATATCACTTAACCTCTCTGATTCTCAATTTCTTCATGTAAAATGGGCTTAATAATACTAGTTGTTTACCTCCCAGGGTTGTTTTTGAGAATCAGATGGGATAATATATACAAAACTTGCTAAAGTGCTATATGGGATCATGTTTTATTATTTATATTGCCTCTCACAAATAATGCCCATCCCTAGAGGTCGCCTTTTCCTTTAGCGTGGACATTGCAATGTTCTCACAAGATGAGGCTGTTGCCATGCTCATCCATGCTCTGTTCTTCTGAAAGCTTCTCATGCATACAAGTGTTATGTAATGAGTTCTGGAGCTGATAGTGGTTACTTATGTATTTGGGGATTTATACTTTATGATGAAAATTGTATTGGTATGGAGTTTTTGAAGATTATAACTAATGAGCTAGGATGCTTAAATTTGGTAGCAAAACTTTTTCCTAGATCCTCTCTTTTGAAACATCTTGGCAAAGAAGATGGAGAGATGTTTTAGGAGTTGGAAAGACTTGAGTTCAAGTTTTAGCCTGCTACAGATACTACTGGCGAACCTGGTCAAGTCACTAAAGGTCTCGGGTTCTTCTCTAAGACTATATGTTACAGAAAGGCTGTGTTTTACATTGATAATGGAAGGTTTTTTCCCAGATCTCCCTATAATGATGATATAGCTATGTTATAGATATTATATATAATAATATAGATATTATTAAATTTTTTTTAATCCTCTCACTTAAATCTCAACCATCAGCCTAATACTGGAGCACAAAATAAGGCAAAGTTGACAAGACACTTTTTAAAAGGTGTGTTTATTTTTCCCATGAATACTAAGACCACTCAGTGATAGCCTCTGCATTAGAAAGGGTAGATAGTATACTGTGCAGTTCATAGTTCATTGAAGGTCAAAGGAGATTTAAAAAGTAAAAGCAAAACTTTTGTTGCTGACCCAGAGTTTAAGCTTATGCCAAAGGGCTTAATTTTGTTATAATGGAATCAGTAGAAATAACAATACTCTTTTCCCTAAACAAATTCAAGGTTCACCCTCAAGATAACTTTGGAATAACTCAAAATGAAATTGCTCTCAGCAGGCAGTACTGACTACTTAGGGACTGTCTTCTGGGGAACTTGGTCATACCTTTAAAATAACTATAGCCTTTAGCCATCCAGTCTATTGAAGTTTAAAGCATTTGTTCAGAAGTGGTATTTATAATTCCAATCAGAGTAATATTTTAATCCTTACTCTAAGTTCTAGCTCATTTATTCCCTCTCCTGGAAGCCTCCTCACCTTTCCCTACCTATTTATCTCATTTATTTCAGTAATAATGTTTTGATGTAGTATTTGTGACCATTTGTGATCATTTTGTTTTTCTTATTTTATTTACTTTAAATTCCCATTTAACCTAGTTTTATCCCATCTCCAAACTTCTAGGGAAAAAACAACTCAGTTTTGTCTGCATAGCCTCATCCCAGACACAAGAACACATTCTCTCTCTCTCTCTCTCTCTCTCTCTCTCTCTCTCTCTCTCTCTGTCTCTCTCTCTCTCACTTTCACTCTCACTCTCACTCTCACTCTCTCTCATACACACACACACACACACACACACACACACACACACACACACACACACACACACACACGTGACTCCAATAATTGTAAGGCTCCTAGTAGGTGAAAATAAATGGCCAGAAATGATTCAATTTAGTTTTGATTTTTGTTCCATGGGGTTGCAATACTTCATTCTGTCCAGTAGAGGGCAGTTGTTCACTAGTAAATGATTTCAGTTTGTTACTTGCTAAGATCAAGTTAATCTTACTCACTTCCCTTATTCTTCTGAAACTTAAAAGTTGTGAACTTTTGCTCCTTTATAGACATAGTATATATCACACACATGCCTTATTTCTTGTCTGTTTTTTGTTGTACCAATTCTTCTATGTACCAATTCTTTGCAAATATAAACTTATTTTAAATTTAAACTACCTTTTTTATGTGACCTGATCTCAGGAAAATGAGTCATAAAAAGGCCTTTATTCCCAATTCCAAGTTTGCCACTTTGAGAACTCAGTGTCTCGTATTTTTTTTTAAAAAACAAACTCACATTTACTTTAAAAAATTTACTTGTCAAAGTAAAAAAAGGGAATTTTAATATGTTATTGAAAATTAAAATCTGAAGAGGTTGGAAAACCTTGTTATAAATGATCAAGTAGTCACATCAGTCACATCACTGTGTCCTTCTATATAATTTCTTTAGTTACTAAGTCATAAAAGTAACAGTTAATAATAATAGCGAATATTTACTGACTCATTACTGACTTCCCTTTGAAGGTTGTTATTATCTCCATTTTATAGATGAAGAAAACTGAGACTGAGAGAGGTTAAGTGATTGACCCATGATCAGACAGCTATTAAGCATCTGAAGCAGGACTAGAACACAGGTCTATATAATTGTTAGCTTGAACCAGATTTAAGCAGAAAAGGACAATCTTGGTAGCATTTAGAAAGTGTCCAAAATTGAAATGGGGTATCTTAGCAGATGCTATACTTGTCTCTGGGCATCATCAAGTCCTGGCCGAGGATATCATGAGGCTAATTTTTGTTGAGGTATAGGTTAGAATAGTGGATTATAGACCTAAAACTGGAAAAAGTCATTTTACTGAGGAGGGAACTAAGTCCTAGCAAGGTGAAGAGACAAAGGTGAAACAGGTAGCAAGTGACAGATGGGGTATTTGAAACTCAAGGTTCTAAATCCAAATCCATTACTCTTCCACCACCCCACACCTCCCTAGTTTAACCAATAGTCATACTGGTTTTGTGCAATATAAACACGTGTCTTACACAGGACTGTGAATGGCCTCGAAGGATTTTTTTGATTTGTCTTTGTATCTCCAGCGCCTGGCATAGTCACTGCAAACACTAGTATTGACAACTCTTTTAGGAGACCTTTCTTGATTTCTCAGTGATTGATGCTTCCACCTTCTCCTCTCAGCTTACTTTGTATTTACTCTATTTTGTTATGCTTATCTTCATCTTTATTGTTTTTCTCTAGCAGAACTTAATTTCCTTGGCTTTAGAAACTAATTTTTGTCTTGGCTTATCCCTAGTGCCTGGCCACATATGGTGATTGCTCAGGAAATGCTTGTTGAACCCATTTGAACACCAGGGAAATGGTTAAAAGACTTTGAAGTGGATCTGGTAGTACCTTTCCTTTAGACATTTCCTCTTTCCCCAGCACAGTGTAGTTTTAGGTAGAAACACTTGAGTACTTTAAGGCTCTGTGGTTGTACTTTTGTGATCACTCACTATTCTATTGAGTGATCACAAGCCTCCTCTTTGCCCCTGTCTAGATTCCAAGAGTCTTTCCCAATTTATGGCTCCTGCCAGTGCTTGTACTTCTGCTGGCACAAGCTTCAAGAACCAGGGTTGCCATGATGAGTCCTTCAAATGGAAATCAACTACAGAGAAACAGTTGCTACATATATTAAATTCAGATATTTAAATTTAAAATGCATGCATTTATTTTGGGCAGCTGGGTGATGCAGGGGATAGAGCATTGGACTTGGAAGGAAGACTTGTGCCTTAGACACTTAATAGCTGTGTGACCCTGGGAAAGTCACTTAACCCTGTTTGCCTCAGTTTTCTCGTCAGTAAAATGAACTAGAAAAGGAAATGACAAAGTGCTCCATTATCCATGCCAGGAAAACCCCAAATGGAGTCATGAAGAGTTAGATACAACTTAAATGACTGAACAACAACAAAATAGGTTTTAGCTGTATTATGAGTGTGTTTGAAAGGAAATTTTTTTTTTCTAAATAACATGAATGAGATTATAGGCAGTTGGGAGGTTTTTTGCATCAGGAGGATCTAAGTTTAAATCATATCATAGACACTTATTATTAATGTGACCTTGGGTAAATTGTTTAACCTCTCCTAGCCTCAGTTTCCTCACCTAGAAAAATGGTGATAACACTAGCATCTACCTCACAGGTTTTCTGTGAGAATCAAATGAGATAACATTTACAGTGCTTTGCAAACCTCAGATTACTTTATAAATGCTATCTAACATCTAATCCAGAAAGAAATTGAAAATTACTGTACATGGAGAGAGGGAGAGGATATCAAATTTTTATATTCATTGGAGAGGTTTCAGTATCATAGAAGAGTGAAATGAATGTATCGAAAAAGAAAGAAATCTTTCAGTCATGTTCTAAAATTTAGATAATGGTGTTCGTTGTGACCTTTCATCTAAATTAACCTCATAAATTCATGCATATTTAATATATGTGTGTACATATGTTAATAGTAATATACTTTACATTATAATGCTTTAGATATTACAAAGAGCTTCTTTCATTACAATCCCATAATGTGTAGGTAAGATGAGAGACTTAGGTCAAATTACTTATCCACAGTCTTGGAGTGACTTCAGTGCCGGAGCTCAGAGTAGGACCCAGATCTTTTAACTCTGTCTAGCATTCTTTCTACTGATCACATTTGTATATGGAAGTGTGTCTGTGTCTGTGTGTTTATTTAAGTAGAATCTTTGATTTAGAACTGGAAGGAACCTTGGAGGTCATTGTGTTCAGTTTCTTCATTTTGCAGATGAAAAAACTCAAGGCCAAAGATGGGAAATGATTTGTCTCTCAGGTAGGAAGTACCAGAGGCAGGATTCAAACCAGGTCCTCTGACTTCCTTCAAATCCATCACCTACTTCATTGTGCTGCTTCAGTTAGTACACCTCTGATCAAAGTGTTTTTTTAAATGTTTACCAGTTTCAGAATAATTAGGTAGAGAAGACAATGAATAGGGAGCTTCAATGATGAGAAAATAGATCAGTTTCCAGATGTTGGCAAAGAACAGTTTTTCATTTTCTAAGAAACACTCTGGTTCATGGTTGTCATGTTCTAATGTGGACACTGCAATTTAGCACAACTTTCAGTAGCGTGTGCTTTACTGACTTCGAATGGGAGGTCTACCAGCTGTTTGACTGGCAGCAGCAGACTGCTTTCACTTCAGTCGTTTATAATTCCTGGCTATTCTAGGATAGTTTGCACTTTACCGAGCAGCAGACAGGTCAGGACATTAGGAGGAGAAGTTTCAAAGACATAAGCAGCAGGCTTTGGGTTCCTCGCATTTATTTTCATTTTGGTCTCCAGTGAACCTAGCAATGTGCTGGAGTTCTATGTAAAGTAATCAACAACTGTGAGGGTTTTTTTTAAAAATGTCAAAACCAGGAAAAACTACTATAAACCATGGCTTGGTTCCTGTTGATCTCAAAAATGCAAAAGAGCCTCTACCCCACCAAACTGTGATGAAGATATTTAGCATTAGCATCATTGCCCAGGGCCTCCCCTTCTGCCGGAGACGGGTAAGTCTGGGAAGGCTGTAAAATAGGAACAAGTAATGGCTATTTGAAGAGGAGTACATGCAAAGAAGGGGTTTAGCACCCCATTACA
Organism: Notamacropus eugenii; assembly: GCF_028372415.1. NCBI lineage: Eukaryota > Metazoa > Chordata > Mammalia > Diprotodontia > Macropodidae > Notamacropus > Notamacropus eugenii. The sequence continues at coordinate 150,396,315 of NC_092877.1, read as the reverse complement.
GAATTTTGGAAATCAAAGTACTCAGGTGCTTGAAACCATATCTAATCATTCATATGTTGGAATTGTTTTGTTGCTGGGGTGAAAGGGGTTGTATACTAATCCATATTTTTTTTTTGGTCTATATTTGTTTTTATGTGGTAAGGATCATGTAACTATACTAACTGCTTAAGTGTGCATTTTGAAATCATATGAAGTAAATAAAACAAAAGAAAATACAAAACAAAAAGAAAACAAGTTGTTCAGTTTTCTCATTTTTTGATAGAGAAAAAAAGAATATTAAGTGTTACTTTTTAGACATAGAAGCTACAGTTTCGATACCTAAAAAAGGTTTTCCAGGAACCAAATATTTGAAACTGTGTGCATTAATTTTTTTATTCCATTTCTTAAATTCAAACTTCAGCCTATACATACATGCATACATATACATGTACATACATACATATACATTGCAGAAAATAAAAATCGTATGATCCTCTGTGAAAGTTGTGATATAGTTTATATGTAGACAATCCTGGACTGTGAAAGTAATTGTAGAATTGGATTTACTAGCCCTTATATTAAGAATCTTATCTTTTCTCTCCGAGTTATGATTTTAAAAAGCGAAATAACAATTTAATAATTACTTCTTTGTAATCATAACTAGTTTGGTGATTTTATTTTCATCTTAGTTTTTTTACCATGAGAGTTTTCTTTAGTATAGTAGCTTATTAGGCCCCAAATGTATGTATTCAGTAAATTGTTCAAGTAAGTAGCTTGGCTCACCAAAATTGAGATAGAAGTTTGCATATAACTTGTTGTGCCCCTTTTGTTTCTTTAGTGTTGAGACTGTAAGCTTAAAAGTAAATGAAAGAAAAGCTTCAGTGTTCTTTTATGTATTTAGAAATAAAGCAAACTCATAAGAATCCCTTTTCTATTCTAATAAATTATTTCTTCAGTTTATTTCTTGCATTTGTGTGTGTGTGTGTGTGTGTGTGTGTGTGTATTTTTCCCCCATTTACCTTATCCCAATCATGTTTAGTGGGGAACCGTGTTATACCATGGTTAAAATATTATGTACCTATAGTTTGAAGCATTTTAAATAGATTCAGATATTACAACTTTCTCTCGCAGCATTCCCCATTTCAGTATTACTGTGCTTCTCTGAAAAATTTACCACTGTCACAGAAATTATTGGTATACTCCATCTAGTAAATGAGTACCACTGCTGTGGTTTAAGCATGACAGATTCTTATAGGTTTCAGATCATAATAAATTTATTACTTTGATAATTAAAACTTACAGAATTATCATGTCAAGTTATGAAAATAAAAGATTGTTTTCTAGAGTTGAAATTCCAGCAAATTTGTTTTTTTCCCCTTGCTAAATATATTTGTAAAAGGCTATTGTAATTTATTGCAATAGACTTCATTATTATGTGTTTTCTAGATTACTTTCTAAAGTTGGGTTTGTTTAGTGCTTTCATTATTAAAATATTCTTAAAAGTATTTGATGAGACAAGATTCTTTACTCTTTAAATGTATAATGCTTGTTAGTGTCGCCTCTTTGAAAAGCACTACAAATTATTACCCTTCATGTTATACCAATATAAACTAAGTTTAAAAGATGAGCCTTAAACTTATTTTTTAAATATAAAAATTGTTTCAGAGGAAACTAACATTTTAGTTCTAAGTATGTATATAAGGACATTACTGCTGAAGTATCCCATTTAACTTTTCCCAATACTATATACTGGATGATAATCCAGTTTCAGCAATATTATTGAGCTAACTATAGTAATAAAGCTGGCATTTGAATGTATAGACTATACTTTTGGCTTGCTTCTAGATTGATTACTGGCTACTATGTAATTTATGATCTGTGAATATTATGAGGGGAATGTGCTAATATAATTTCCTTATGTTTTTGCTTTTGGTTGCATCAAACTTTACATAGTTGAATAGCTTTCTTGTTTCATTCAAGTTTTTTTCCCCCTTTAAATTCTTCAAAGGAAAAAAAAATCTCAATGCATTTTGTGATACTTTGTATGTAAAAGAATTGTTATGAGAGCTGGCCAATCAGATCTTCTCCTTCAGATCTTGTATGTTAGATATGTTCAGTTTCTCGCAAGCAGTTTACTATAAATGTTCACAGTGTACAAAGCATATTACCATCTGTAATTTGGAAGATATTTTGATGGTGGTATTGAGTGAGGTGCTGTTACTAAATTAGTGTGGTAGATTTAAAAACTAAGACTTCTTAATGAGATTCTGGGTTGTCTTGAACTATAACACATTTGTTAGCATGTTCTTTTTATGGGTTGAGTTAAATAATATTTGAAATGACTAGTGAAAAGGTTAATGCTGTGACATTTTAAAAAATGCACGTACCAGACTATGACAACTACTACAGTCTTCATTAATTTCACTTCTAGAAATATTTTCATGAAATTTATAATCTTAGTGTCATGCATAACATGACATTGATAGTAAATGTACAGGTGTACACTCAGCATGTTCCTTATATGTAATGCCAATATCACTGTATAAACTAGTATGTATTTACCTTTTGAAAGTAAAATTAGATTTTTTTTTACTTCATATTTCCTATATTTAAGTATTCTAAATACTATCTTAAAATGTGTTCTTAAACATTGTTGTGTTGAATGAAAATTGATGAACTGGTTATTCTGTATTTTTTTTAAGGTAAAGGAATAGCCTTCTGCCATAGTTTATAGATGAATATTGCCCTTTAGTGCCTCATATGCCCTTGGATATGAATCATGTACTAAATGCGTAGTGGAGGCATCAGCATCGTTTCCTGCCAACATGAGAAGGATGGCCAAGGAAGGTGGGTGGGGCATACTGATCCCTTAGCAAGGTTTGGAGTTTATTGGACCCTTCATTGTGTTGTCTGAACAGAGGAGTGCAGAGAAGAACAGTGAGGAACTTGGGAAAATGGCAAAGAATTATGTATATAGCTTTTTAGAGATCTTTGAGGCTCAGCCAACAACTAAAAGTCTCGCCAGGGGCTCTTGAGCCAAGAAGGATGGTGAATGGTGTTGCCTTGAAGTGTATTTTTTCTAAGTTACATTACTTAGAGTCTTAAAAAAAAAATCCACGTAAGTTACAGGAAGAATATAAAACGTTCAGTCAAAGAAAAGATATTTGAACGTCATTTGGAAGAATTTTGGGGTATACTTCTATGCAATTGAGGTTTACAGTCTGATTTTCATGATATACCCGAACTTGATTACAGATAATCTGGAACTTCAACTTATCCAATGTTTCCTTTTCTTCCAGAGCTGTTTTCCTGAAATAATGTCTTTTCCCCTTGTTTATTTTTGATGGAGTTTCTAATGATGATTTTAAAGTGATCAACAGCTAAACAAAAGCTGGCCAAAGAAGACAATTACGTGAACTAGAAAATAGTTGACAATTAGTTTAAAGACAATTTTAAAGGCCTTATATTATTTGAAATATACACTATTTGTCATGAGGCATTCCCTAAGTTACAAATATTTATTAACTTTTCAATGGCCCAGTAACTACTGTGTTCCTACTAATATCTAGGGACACACATGTATGTGAAACTTCTCAAACATATTATGATTCAATTGAACATACATTCACTAAGGATATACTATGTTTAGGACACTATGCTAGGTACAGGGGATGCAAAAATGGTTCTGAAACATTCTGTTCTTAAAGTGGCTACAGAGTGTAGGGAAGAAATAGCATCCAGTGAAATAATGGAGTACAAAGGAGATGAGGATGAGAATGTGAGCTGTCACTTCATAGAGTGCAAGTAGTGAAGGCCTAATAGGAGAAAGAGCATGAGTCTGTGCTTGGACCCCAGTTCCAGTCTTAGCTTGCCTAACTCCTTTACAAAGGGAGATTCACAGCTAGCAGGGATGTGACAGGTGTGACCTGAGGGCAGACAATTCATGAAGGAAAGTAGAACAAGAGCCCTAAATGGTAGAATCAGTCATTTATACTTCATGAGGCCATGGGTAATCACTGAGATTTTAATTGGAAATTATTTTGACCAGAATGATACATTAGGAAGATTAGTAAGGCAGTGATGGGGAAAATGGATCCTCTCCATGCTATTCTGCTTGAAATCCAACTTCTACCTCGGATCTATAGCTCAAGCACTAACTCTGGGACCATGGGCCTCTGACGTACCACATCATTTCCTTGCCATCTCTCTGCCATACTGTCTTCTCTGAGAACAGCAAAAAAATTAACCTGGAAAAGATGTGTGTCAATCAATTGTCTTAGGACTCCAGTAACCTTCCCTTTGACTTGCCTGTCTAGAATATTCCTTCCTGACCAACCACGTCCTCATATGTGTTGTTCTCTCCTATTAGAATGTAATCAGCTTGGCATTAAGGACTTTCTTGCTTGGTTTTCTTTGTATCCCCAGCCTTTATCACAATGCCCTGGCACATATTAAGCATTTAGATACTTTCTGATTCATTCATTCACTCTAGAGAGAATAGAATGGAGTAGATAGTACTAGAAAGATATTATAATGGCTAGGACTAGGTAAAAGGTAATGAGAGAGTCCTTGAACAGAAATGGTTGTAGTACACATGTAAAGTAATCTATGGTTGTGAGATGTCATGCAGGTAGAATTGGCAACAGATTGCCAATGATTTTTGATGGCAGATAGAGGGAGGAGGTGACTCCTCTGTCCCACTCCATATAAATACAGACCTTCAAACTAGTTACCAAGCTCTCTTGGGTTAATGGCACTGCTTAGGGACTCACGGAACTAAACTAGGAGCTACCACCTCTCTGTCCTCTTGGGCCCATACACAAGCCATGTGTTCTTCCACTCCTCCATCTTCCTCCATTTCTCATGAAGTTATTTACATACATCTCCCCAATTTTTGTCTAGCTCTCAGGAAACTTTTTTTCCTCTCCCACTTATCAGTCCAAATAGAAATATTATGATTGGTAAATAGAGATTATAACATACTGATATCATGGAAAGAGTAGACTTGTATAAGTGTGCGGCCTGCTGCCCTTTGTTTATTTCTTTTAAACATTCTGTTGTTTTACATTTTGAGTTAAACATTTTCTCCATCCCTCCTACCTCCTCTCACACCCACTAAGATGGAAAGCAACATAATATGTTTTACATGTGAAATCATGTAAAGCATATTTCCATATTTTTAAAAGCAAGGAAACTAAAGAAAGTGAGAAAATTATACTTCAGTTTACACTGAGTGTTCATCATTTCTCTCTCTCTCTCTCTCTCTGTCTCTGGAGATGGATCGCATTTTTTTTTTTTATCTTGAGTCTTTTGAAGTTGTCTTGGATCATTGTATTGATCAGAATAGCTAATAGACTTAAGTTTTGAAGCAAAATTAGGTATAATGAAATGAACCAGTGTCATCAATTCAGCATTTATTCTGGCTGACAAACATATATGAAGTACTTACTATGTGAAGCGCATTGTGAATGTAAAGATGCACACAAAACAGTCCCTACCATCAAGGAGTTTATGTTGCACCTGTAAAATCTTTGAAAATGTCTAGAAGTTAATCTTCTGAACCTGTATACAAGGCTTGTTTCCCTGTTCTCCTTTAATAAAACATTTGCTCCCCCGCCCCAAGTATCAGTATTCAAGTTAAGAAAGGGTAGTTTACTAATTTTGCTTGATCACTTTTATAGATTGTTTTCAATTATTTTCACTGCAGATATTTAAGGCTTCCCATGTTATACAATTAAATAGCTTAAGAACCTAATGGTTATGCTTAATATTTCTTTTGGAGAGTATATTCTGACCTTCAAACAGTTGACTTAAAAAGGATACTTTGGAACAAAACCTATGCATACCTATGTATATAAATTAGAGAATTTCTATAAACATTATGCCCTTAGAAAATTTTCTCCTGTGATGGGTGAAATTTCATGCTGATATAAGCTGCAAATGTTTCAAAATGCCTGTTTGGGAGACTTTGGTGTTCATAAAGGAGTGATTTTTTTCAAGGACTGTGCTGTCTTAGCCAGCCTTATACTATGATAGCCCATACTCATCACATTGCTAAATTCATGCTTTTTAACAAAATTGCTTAAGATAAATTTAGACCTGCAAAGGACACAGGAGCCAATCAGGTCCAGCCCCTTCATTTTATAGGTGAAAAAACATGGCACAGAGTTGAATGACTTACCCCAAGGTCACACAGTTATTAGTAAGTGTCTGAGGTAACATTTGAACCCAGAACTTTTTGATTCCTAATACAGTACCCTATCTATTCTACTATGCTGGTATGAGTAGATAAGCACAGCCAGAACTTTAGTATAGAAAACTAGAAACAAACTGATTACTCAAGACTCTTTTTATACTAGTGTTGCAGTGAAATATTGGCAGTGTGCTTTTTAGTGAAATTTTTGTTTATTGTTGAAAAGCAGTTTACTTTGATGATCATGAAAGAACTTATGTTAAAAAAAATTATAATTTATTTTGTTCTAGTTTTGAGATATCTAATCCATTGTGCTTTTTTTTTGTTTTTTTGGCCTGAAAATTTGTGTGCACATACCTCAATTTGAGAATATCTTAAAAATATCTCTGGTGTTTTGATGTATATTCCTTTACTCTCTTCCCAATAATTCAGCATTCAGCCAGCCAGCTGTTTGAAATCCAGGTCTACAAAAGAACTGAAAGGATTTGATCATATTTCAGAAAGCAACTATTCAAGTTATATTATTTGAAAGTTCAGTCAGCACTGTCAGTATATCTCAGAATGCATGCACTGTGGTCTAGTTGATAGTCAAGGGTTAGGAAGATTTGGTTCCAAATTCTCTCTCTGGCACATAATAGCTCTATGACCACTAACAAGTTATTTAACCTCTCAGTGTCCCAGGGTGTTCTTGTAGACTTCGCAATTACAGAGGACCTGTTGATCTGCATTGGAGGAGGGAGTTTTCACCCTGGGAGCTCCCTTTAACAGTTTTGCCTACACAAAGTTAGTATAGACATGAAAAGTCAAACCTCAGTATCTCTGGTGAAATCAATTTTGTATGTGGCATTAGTGTTTGCATATTCTCTAAGTCCTGGGAAGATAATGAATGGAGGGGTAAGATTTATAGCTATACAATCCCTTGGTGATGTTCAAAAAAAGAATATTATTGCTGTTTTTTTAGGAATGGCAAATTCCATCATGACATTTTGTATAACGTGTTTTCCTTTCATTTCCCTATGTATAACTTTCTATATGGTCATGTAAAGAGATGAGGGTAATTCCAAATATTTTTAGTCAGAAGACTATTGTTAGTAAAGTCCCTTTTAAAAAAACTTTATCCTTTTAAAGTAAACCGACTAACTAGTGACTTGTGTTCTCTTTTCAACTGATACTCTTTTATGCATGGCTTTGTGATTTGTCATGAAACAGCTAAAATGTTGGAGCAGACTTGCTTCTTTCTTTAGTTCTCTATTTTTTGTACTTTAATATCTGTTTCCATTATCTTACTGCTTACTGGACTTCTGAATTTGGGAATGTTTAGTGTATTGTGTGTACAGTGCAAATGGTAGCCTTTCTCCAAGCATGTTGCTATTAATAAACAGCACCATAAGATTACTTCTCACATTAACTGCAGCAGCTGACCGGAATGCTGGCATATTTCTTAGAGCACCACTGCATTCTATCCTAACATTTCTATCATACCTATGTCATTTAAGAAGAATCATGTTTTAACTTTTTTTTTTTTGGTTTTGCAGACTACAGCTGATGTATTGTCAACTTTATTACTATTTATTCACAACAAGTTTATAGCATTGTAAATTGTCATGTATTAAGTGCATTTTTTTATGCAGTTTTCAAATTGAAGTTTCCTTTTTATGGCCCAGATATTTTGTAATTTGTTAATTTTATTTACTAAAATTTAATTATTTTGTAATTTATTAAAATTCAGTTTTAATTCTTCCTTTGTTTTGTTTTACCTTCCTTCAATAGAACTCAGTGATATTAAGAGTCTACTATGTGCTAGGCTCTCTTTCCTTCCTTTCTCTTTACCTCCTGTCCCCCAAAATCTTTTACTTTGGACCTGGATACGCCACTACAGGTCATCTTATGCAACTTCCTAATTTTACAGATAAGGAAACAGGCCTACTGAAGTAAATGATGCAAACTTGCACACCTGGTTAGTGATGGCCAAGACTTATTTTTCTATATGTGTATCATACCATTACTAAGGAGGAACAAGACAGTGTAGTAGGTGTCAGAATCAGCTGCTGGATGGTGCTGCATCATAATACCCACAAGGTATAGTTGTCATTTTTTTCGTGTAGTGACACCCCCCAGAAACAAATTGTGTGCTTGAGAACAGGAACCACAGGATTCATTTTTCTATTTAACAGGGCAGATAATTTTAACCTTTTTTGTATCATGGACTCCTTTGACAATCTGTTGAAGCCTATGGCCCCCTTCTCATAATGTTTTTGAATACATAAAATAGTTATGATTACAAGAGAAAATTATTTGAAATAGTTACTAAAATATTTTTTAAAACGAGTTTATGGGACTCAGGTTAAGAATCCTTTTCTTAGAGCACGCCTAAATTCCAGTGGAATTAGAATTTCAGGGTTCAGGCCAAGAATGTCTCTGTCCAAATCAACACCAGGTGGCAGCAGCAGCTTCCACTTTAGCTGTTACCTATTAATCCAGACAGTACAGAAATTTCAGGAATGAGACAGCGACAGTCATTGTCACATTCCATAACTTTATCTTGACCCTGATTACAGGCCTCCATGAATGCCTGGTTCAGCTTCCTGCAGCGACTGCTCTCTGGGCAGATTAATGTAGTGTAGGCACATTAACCCTCTTAACGTACAAGGCAAATCATAGCATCTTAGAGTTGGAAAGCCCATTGAAGCCATCTAATTAAACACCAACCTGGACAAGAAACAGAGCAACTTTAATGTTTAAAAAAATTAGGCCTTTGTTGATATTTTAGTCTGTCGAAGTGTTTTTTCCCTCAGCAACTGCATCTAGTATTGGTTAATTTGCAGAACTGTTGCCCCCATCTTTTTTTTTTTTTAATTTCTTTGTTATAAGAGTTATCTTCTTGGTTAGGAGAAGGATTTATTTGGAAATAAAGGTGTTATAAAATCAAAAGATATACAGATTAAACTGGACACAGATATTATATTAGAGAAGCTCTAAGTCCACTTAAATAATGTTATTTGTGTTGGATTCTAATCCATTGACTTCGCAGCTGCATGAACAAAAGTCACTTAACTTCTGTGAACCTGTTTGCTCATCTGTAATATAAGGTAATAATAACATTTACCTAACAGGGTTATAAGAACCAGTTGAGATCATAGATGTAAAGATCTGCATAATTCAAGTTATTGTTGTAATGGGGATCTGATAACTGACTGCCATTTTTGGATTTGTAATTTGGATTGACGAGTATTTCCTGTTAGCTTTGGGAGATTTTGGGTCTGTTTCTATTTTAAGAAAGAAGGTAAACAAGTCAGTCCTGAGAGTTCTTAAAAGTACGCACAGTCTTTGAGATACAGACTGAGAGGAAGGAATTGGGGCTTCAAGAATTGAGTTGCTTCAGAAGAGGCAAGATAGCGTCCCCAGCTTTGCCTAGAACTTAATGAGGTGAACCAGAAAGCTAGCCTATAGGGGCATTGGGAAATGAAAGGGAGGAAAGTAAACGGAGTTTTGAGCAACAGTGGAGAAGGGAAAGATACTAGAGAACTATCAGGCCTATATGGGATTTTTGGAGCAGAAAACTTGAGCTAAAGCTATTGTTACAAAACCACCTATTCATGTACTGAGGGAAGTTCCAAAAAAAAAAAAAAAAAGGCCTGTTTTTTTCTCCATCTTCTTCTTCCCTATGCCTGTCTTGTAACAGATCCTGTAATGGAAATTGCTTATCACATTTACCTAAAAATTTCCTGTTTCCCAGTATTTGCCTCAAATGTAAAGAGGCCAGGTTCAGGGATGGGGAACCTACAGCCTCGAGGCCACATGTGGCCCTCTAGGTCCTCAAGTTTGACCCTTTGACTGAGTCCAAATTTTACAGATAAAATCCTTTTATTAAGGGGATTTGTTCTGTGAAGTTTAGATTCAGTCAAAGAGCCTACACTTGAGGACCTAGAAGGCCACATGTGACCTTGAGGTCTCAGGTTCCTCACCCCTGGGCAAGGAGTTAGCTTGAGAAAAACAAAAATTAAGTAAGGACAAAGAGCCAAAACTCTGCCCGGGATATTAGGAATTTTCCTAACCTGGAGACTCTGAACTATTATAATAATTAATTTTTTTTGTCTTGCCTACTAGTGTCAGATAATTATTAGGGTAATTATGTTAAGACAGATATCTCCACCTGTATATCAGAGGAAGATGGCAAGCATTATATTTTTGTTAATAATTGAAGAATAAAAGTTTTTAAGTCCTTAAGACATTTCTGCATTGAAATATTGACTGAACATAGTCCTCCTGGTGAGAGATGACTTATGAAAATTTAAACTATCCCACAAAGGATTTTTTATTTGTTTAATTCTTTTCAGGTTCATTTATTAATGATGTGTATTATAGCCTGTAATTAAAGCATAGCCCACAACCATTCTTTGTATGTGCAAACCAAGAACAATTCATGAATTTGCTCATCTTCCCTGCTATAACGCCTGCAGATATTTAGTCTTTAGACTTTGTGTGTACATACGCTGAAGATTTCTGAGGAGGGGAATGACATGTTTACATCTATGTTTTAGGCAGCTGTTTGGAAGATAGATTGGAAATGGGAGGCACTAGAGACAGAAAAGACCAGGAGGCTATTGCAGCAGTACAGGGAGAAGTCAAGAAGTTCTGAATAATATGGTTGGCAAGATTTCCTCAAGGTCACATAAGTAGTCAAGAATCTTTGAAACCTAACAAAATATTTTAAGAGAAGGTATGTGTGTAGTACAATCAGGAAACTTTGTACTGTATAGTAAATCAGAAAATCAGTGTCATTATTAAAGATTATTTGGCAATCTCTTGAATACTATATAATATATAATAATAAATATTAATTATATTATAAATATATATTATGATATAAATGTGTATATAATAATGTGATATGCACATTATTGTTATTGTTATTAATAATACCTAATATTTATATAGTGCTTACTGTATCCCAAGCACTGTGCTAAGTGCTTTATCTCATTTGATCCTCCCAGCAATCCTGAGAGATAGGTGCTATTTTACCCCCATTTTACAGGTGAGAAAACTGAGGCATACAGAGGTTGTGACTTGCTAATAAGTATCTTAGTCTGAATTTGAACTCAGATCTCCCGGATTTCAAGCCAGATGCTCTGCATCACTTAGGTGTCTTTTGTATAGCTGTCCTATCTATACAAAATTATACAGAAGCTGTTTAAGACTTATATAGTTTTGCCCACTATATGCTGACAGTATAATTATTTTCAGAATTTAAACAGCTTACTGTTTTTTTTTTTTACATCAGTGCAGCTTACTCCTTGACTTGCACTCTTTGATCCAATGACACTGACTTCCTTATTATTCCAAGAGGACCCTCCATATATATATGCATGTGTATGTGTGTATGTACACAGGTACATATACACACATGCATTTATAAGCATGCAAAGGAAAAAATTGGAAACTAAGTACTCATCAATTGGAATGGTTAAGCAAATTGTGGTATATTAATGTAGCAGAATACTATTGTGCCATTAAGAAATGGAGGGACAGTTTCAGAGAAACTCAAACAATCAATAAACATTTATTAAGTACCTGCTGTGTGCCAAGTACTGTGCTAAATGCTAGATATATGAAAAGAGGCCAAAGATAGCCTTCTCTTTAAAATAGAAAATTATTAACAAAGAGAAGGAACTGAAATTAAGAGGACTTGGACAAGGCTTCCTGCTGAAAGTGAGACTTTAGTTGGGACTTAAAGGAAGTCAGGGAGGACAGTAATCTGAGTTGAGAAGGGAGAGTGTTCTAGGCATGGGGGACAGCCAGGCAGAATGCCAGGAACTGAGAGATGAAGTGTCTTGTTCATAGAACAGCCAGTGTCACTAGATCAAAGAGTTCTTGTATATGAACTGATACAGGGTGAAGTGAACAGAACCACAATAATTTATATGATAACAATAATGTTGTAGTGGCAACAGCTTTGATGAAATGAAGAATGCTGACCAGTGCAATGACCGGTCTTGATTCCAGAAGACTGGAGATGAACTATGCTACCAACCTCCTGAGGGAGAAGTGGCAGAATGAAGATGCAGAACATGGACATGGGCAGTGTAGGAATTCTGAGCAAAGTGAGGTCAGGGATTCCTAACCTCTTTTGCAATGTGGCCACCACCATCCCCTTCCCCCATTGTGGCAGTATGTTGAAGTCCCTGGACCCCTTCTCAGAATTATTCTCAGAAGAATGCTTTTACATGCATCAAACAAACAAACACATAAGTTTTACATATGGAAGCAATTATATTAAAATGGTTATCCAGTTTATTTCTTAAGTTCATAAACCCCATGTACTGTCATCTAGATCCTTAATAAGTATAAAAGCTACTTAGATGCAAATAGTTTTAAGTTACTAATTAATCTCCTAAAACTCTTCATTTTTATCTTGTTGTAGCCCCCATTAAAAATCCTATTGCCTACAGGATGAAATTTAAGCAACTTAACCTGACCTTCAGGACTTTCTCCTCTGTAGTCTCTTATTATTTGTATTGTCTTCCCTTATAAAAACTCTCTAGTCTAGCCAAATTAGTTTATTTGGTGTGCCAGAAACATGCTTTGTCCTTCCTATCTGTGTCCTTTGTGTTCAGTTGCCCTTGCTTAGAATTCCCTCCCTCCCTTCTCGTCTTTTACCTAGCTAACCATGCCCATTCTTAAAGGCTCAGCTCAAATCTCTCCCACTTTGACCATTTTCCAACTACTAATGATCTGCCTTCTCTTCAAATTACTTTTGTGCTTTTTTTTCCTATTCCACTTATCTTGATGCTGATTGTATCCCATCTTACAGTGTTACTTACATGCTCTGGCTATCTTAAAAGCTCCTGGAGCGTTAGGATATCCATGTGATTTCCTTTAGAGTAGGAATTCAGTTAGTTGCATGAAAATCTATTAAAGTGCAAAATATTTATTTTGAGAAGTTTCAAAAGAAAATTTTAGTGAGAATATGAATCTTTTGTTTGCTTTTGAATATTTTCAAACCAGTTCTTCAGGTGCACTTCTGAATTTTTTAAATGTTTTCAACTTTTCATTCAGACTATAGTTTGATGTTTAATTTTTTTAATTATTATTTTGTAATTTGTTAAGTACTATAAATTTACTTAAAAGTATGGATTACTTGACTAAAGAAAGGTAAATGTACAGTCATTTATTTAGTTGGTTTTAATTCTGGGAATGTCAGAAAATTATTCTGTATCTGTTTTAGTGGAGAGGACAATCAATTAAGATTTGATGGAAAATTCAAAAATCAATGTTTACCAAAAAGAATATAGCACAGGTGAGTTTATTTCTCTTGGAAAAAATAATGGATAACTTCAAATTTACTTCTCAAATCATCCTATATCTAATTATACTCATTGTTTATGAGAAAATTTAGTAATAGAAATTGATTTGTGAGGTTACTTAAAATCAAGGTTTTGATACCTGCATTCTCTTGGCACCTTTTTTGTGTATCCTTTCCAGATTATTTAGTGCCATTGTGGCCTGAATTTCAGTTTTTACCAAGCGTTTTATCAGCTAAGGAAACCTTGCTAGAAATTAGCGGGTATCATAAATTAAATGCATTATTCTTTGAGTAAAGTACATTTTAGAGTTGGAAAGGACTTCCAAAACCGTAAACCTATAAATGAGGAAACCAAGGCCTCGTAAAAAGTGATTTGCCCAGGAATGCACAGGTAGTAAGCATACGAGGCAGGATTTGAACCCTGGTCATCTTGATTCCAGAGCCAGTGCTTTTGCTTTTCTACTATACTGCTGCAACGTGTGCTGTTTGTGTCTGTGTATACAAGTTTTTGTTTTTTCCTCTTGAGCACCCCATGCATTGACATTCTGGTTGTTATTAACCAAAATAGTTTTGAAATATGTATATGGGAAAAAAGAAAAAGTGAAAGAAAAATTGCTTATTGCTCATATTTTGTGTGATATTATTTTAGTATAAATAATAAAATTTAATATTATATGTTGATAATAACTTAGCATAAGTTCATAAACTCATAGGCTCATAGATTTAAACCCAGAAAGGATGGCAGTCCAAGTCTCTTATTTTACAGATGAAGGAAGTTGAAGTCCAGAAAAATTTAATGACTTGATCAAGATTATATCCATAGCCACAGAGCCAAGGTCAAAGTCAAGTCCTCCTCAGCATTCTTTCTAGTGTATTATACTATGTCTCTGATGTTTCCTGGGTATTATAGACTCAGAATTGATTAAGTTATCTTACAACCAAGAATACAAAAGACTTGGTGATTTCATCAGTTTTTAGAGTAGGGAAACTCCTTCCACCAAGAGAATCCCAACCAGTAACTTAGTAGTTAAATTTTAGGAAGCTGTTTGTAAGTTGTCAGAGGTAGATTTGGAATTAGCTCTTCTTTACTCTATCCACTAAACCATTCTTAAGAATTTTAGAAATTATTTAGTTGTATAAAGATAATGTTTGATTACTTATAATTTTTCTAAAATTTTTATAGTTTTAGCAGATAACTGTAATAAGTTATTTAAAATCAGTACATTCATTAATATTAGTACCTTTCAGTTAACAATCTCAGTTTTCTTATGCTATAAGAAGTCAGTAGCCCAACTGCTTTATTAATACAATGGTGTTTAAAAGTCTCAGATCTTGGTTCACTCCACCCCCGATGTGGATTGCCTTTGCTACAGACTACCATTTTACATTTTACTTTCAAATTCTTTACAATATAATTAAGCAAAGTTGATAATCAGGCTTGATAGGAAGACTTTTAAAACAAAACAGATATCTTTTCCTATCCAAGAAATGTGTGAAACAGGGTAGTTCAGGTCTGCGTTACTCTAAGAGACAATACAATTTTGGCCTGGAAAGGAGTTTCACAGCATGATGGTGAGTAAAGACAGGCTGGCTTCCATATTTTGTCTTGTGATATGCTTTCATTACTTTGAAGTGTCTCCTACTTCCAGATCACCTGACCTATCTGTATTTAAAGGGAGGGATTCTACAAATTCTGACCTGCTGATAAGTGAAATGTTAATTTTGAAATTATCTTTCATGTTAAATTTTCTTTGCTAGTCATTAAGTAGTGTGGAAGGGAGAGGGTGGTAAACCAACATAAAATGTAGAGATATGTCTCAAATGAAGAAAAGGTTAGTTAATGTTGTGACAGCATATGTCAGTTTTCTAAAATTGCCTTCAACATAAGTGATATTTGTTGCTACAAGTGTATTTGCTTATGTTTCCTTTGAAGAGCTCCTAATAGAAAGAGCACTGGAAACCCAGGGAATTTGCCTTTAAATCCTGACTTTACCATTTATTTCTTAGGTGACCTTGGGCAAGTGATTTAGCTTCTTAGGCCCAGTTTCCTCATCTGAAAAATCATGGTGTTAGATGAGATGTGCCAAGGGACCTTGCAGATCTAAAGTCCAGTGCCTCTTAAACTGTGGTTCGAGACTCCCTGGGTTGGACCCACAGTTTAAGAAGCACTGAAAAAGGGTCATAGATGGAAAAGGTTTAAGAAGCCCTGGTTTAAATACATGGTCTTTTGATCCTTTTTTTGTTATCGAAGCTTACGATAACTTTCTCTTGCTTGATCTTTTTGCATTTGACTAAGTATATTCTTAGTCATTTGATGTAGGGCCTCATAGTATCTTCTTTTTCTTTAGAAATATGACTAATGTAAGAAGTATAAAAACTTAAGCTGTCATTTTCACACTTTAGCTTAGTATAATTTATTGTAATTTCAGGAGATAAAGTAAAAAGTAATGCTGATAAACTTTTTTTTATTCATAAAGTTGGAATAAATGTATCTCAGTGACTTGTGATAATATCTGAATAAATCTACTTCTGCAGCATAGTCAGTATAATATTAAGTGCTATAGTTTTGAGGTAAATGGCTTACATATGAACTCATTCAAAATTATACATGTAAATATCTAGGACTTTCCCTACTGGGAAAAATGAGGCAACTTTGTGGCACATTAGATAGAGCACTGGGCCTGGAATCAGGAAAAGCTGAGTTCAAATTTGTCCTGATACATGGTCAAGTCACTTTACATCTTCTTGCCTCAGATTCATCATCTACAAAATGGGATAACAGTAGCTCCTACTTATTAGGATTGTTGTGAGGATTAAATGAGATAATATTTATAAAGTGTTTTGCAAACCATAAGGCATGATACAAGTGCTAGCCCTTAACATTATATAGTGATACAACCTAACCAATAACTTCATATTAGAATATATGTTTTAATTAAATGCTCTGATTTTCCCTTGTTGCTTTAGTAGCATTTTTTTTTTTAATTTTAAGGTACTAGCAGTTTAAAATTAACAAGCTTCTGTTAAGTGTCTGCTATAGACCTACACTGTGACAGACACTAGGGCTACAAATACAAGGAATGGAATGATACCTACTCCCAGACAACTTATGGACAACAAGGACATGTATCGGTATAGAGAGAATAAGCACCATGGATTTAGGAAAGAGAAAACTATCATCTGGAGGGGTGGGGGAAGAGAATCAGAAAAAGTTTCGTGGGCAAGATCTTGCTTGAGTTGTACCTGGAAGGAAGGGAGGAATTCTTTGAGGCAGGGTGAAGAGAGAACGTCTTCCAGGTATTAAGGATGGGTAGTGCAAAGGCATGGAGGCAGGAGATGAAGGCAGAAGATCAGTTAGTTTTTATTTTGTAAGTGTAATAATGTTCAGTGAGGCTTGAAAGGTAGGTTGGTACTATGTTGTGAAGATAGTTTGGGGATAGGCTGGGATTAAGCTGTAAGGAAGTTTTAAAGACAAACAGAGTTGGTTATATTTCATCCAGAAAGAAATAGAAGAACCACATCAGTTGACTGAGTTAGGAGAAACATGGTCAGATACGTGCTTATGGAAAATTGCTTTGGCAGCAATATTTAGTATGGACCAGAGTGGAGAGTGATTTGAGATTGGAATACTGGTCAGACTTTGGAGTAAGTGAGAAGACAAATGCCATAGCTAAGGCATGAAAGTAGAATTGGTGAGATCTGGCAACTGATTGAAAACAAGGTAAAGAAGCATGAGGACTTGAAGGCAATACCACAGTTACACCCCTGAAAGATTATGAAGGATAGCGCTAACTTCAACAGAAATAGTCAAGTTTAAAATAAAGCGAGGGTTTAGGGGAAATAAGGAGTAGATTTGAATGTTTATTTCACACTTGGCTGCACTCCATCATGCCTCAGAAAGCATCCTGGAAAGTCAGTTCAGCCCTGTAATTCACTACCTCATACCTAATAAGTTCCCTCTCCCTTCAGGCCCCTTGCCGGTTTAAGGAGGGTGGCCAGATCAAACATCTTGTCATTTCCCAATAGGCTATTCATTTCATCGTTCTACTTCCCCTAGTCTAATTCAAGCACTCCTTGCTGCTACGCAAATGGATCTCTGATCTCGTCAGTTTTGGTGAGATCAGAGTGATATAAGATTATGCAACCCTTCTATGCCTATTCTCATGTGTTTCTTTGCCTTCTGCATAAGAATGGGTTTGGGGGGTAATGGCTCACTTTCTCTAGAAAATTCTGAGGATAGCAGAAGAGCACTTGGTACTTTCTTTCTTCATGTTAAATTCTTGATACAATTCATTATCCATTTCCTCTGTGTACATAGGTGGGGAGTGTTACATGTTTCTGTGTTTAGCCTGGACTAGCACTTCTGGTGTAAAGGCTTGCTGAATGAGCCCTTTTGGGGGCTGTTCATCCACCTTTGGTGTCCACCTGTCACCTGTGGTTCCAAGAAGCTGTAGCATGGGCACATCCTGGTAAAATCATCTCAGCAGATGGGCTAAACCAGGTTGAGGGTAACTGATAGGCCTCAAACCCATCAGCGAGGTAGGAGGATGTCTGCCCAAGCATGTAAAGACTTCCCCAGGGGAATGGGTGAATGAGAACAGTTTGTTCTCATGGCCATGAAGATGGCTGAAGTACTTACTCTGTGGAGTACTTAGAACTTGGTCATCCACTGCATTCCAGATCACTGCTGGTTATCTTGCCTCTAGACTTGGATAACTCTGGAATTCCAGAGAGAAGGAGGCTGAGGACTTTGTGAAACTGTCTCATATAAATCCAATTCATGTCCATGTCAAGACATCACCCTGTGATGTCATTGGTGCTCTTCGAAATGAAGGATGACCAACATAATATTACTTGTCGACAAGCTCTATAGGTGGTCCATTCAAATGTATGTCATAATCTTAGCAGTGAAACTGTTACCCACTTAGTTTTTCCTGTGTGGATGGTTAAGACAAACACATTTGAGTAGGGTTTGAATTTCTTTCATCCTGTTCTGCAGTGTTCTAGAACTAGATGCAACTAGTATGTAATCTGAATACATGCACACTGGATGACTTCACCATCCACAGGAAGTCTTTCTTCAGTTTGGACTCTGCACTCTTGCTTTCTTAAGTTTCATTTAGGTATAGTTGAAGGGAAGTGACAAGCACTTATAGTGCCTGCTATGTGCCAGGCCCTGTACTAAGCACTTTTACAAATGTTATTTCATTTGATCATAGGTATAAATAGTGCCTGGCATATCTCTGATATTTGAAGTGTTTCTTTGTTAAATGTCATTAATAGATCTACAAAGCCTTAATTATATTTTTTAAAAAGTGTTTAACCCTAGAAGAGCATTCAAGTAATCTTCATAGTCATTTGACTGGGGCAGCTAGGTGGTGCAGTGGGTAGAGCACCAGTGCAGGAGTCAGGAGGACCTGAGTTCAAATCTCACCTCAGACACTTGACACTTACTAGCTATGTGACCTTGGGCAAGTCACTTAACCCCAATTGCCTCATCCTGGGTCATCTCCAGTCATCCTGATGAATATTTGGTCACTGGATTCAGATGGCTCTGGAGGAGAAGTGAGGCTAGTGACCTGCACAGCCCTCCCTCACTCAAAAAATAAAGTCAAGTACAAGTCATGTCATTATTTCTCTGATGGCATGGTCTTCTTCGGCAACGAAGGATGAACGCATACAGTTGTTATTTGGCTAGCTCATACATCTTTAAGCTCACTATCTTATGCTGAATTAAAAACACCAAATTTCAAGAAGAATAGGTGTAATTTTTTTCTTAATCAAAAACATTTTTTAAATCTATTCTTAAACATTTTTCTTGGTTCTGTCACTGACTTGCTATGGAAACTTGAGCAAATTATTTGATTATTCATTGTATATGTCACATGCCAAATAGAAATACTGCCAGTTACCAGTTTTCTTCTACTGGCTACTTTTCTGAGAGAAAAACTTTCCAACAGTGGAGAGCAATACAAGTGCAATAGTAAAACGATGCATCTCTACTCTTGAGAAATTAGTTTAGAGGGAGATGTTTTTTCATTGAAACCAATACACTAAATTCTCTAGAATGGAAGTTGTTAACCTGGAATTGATGAACTTTTAAAATAGGTTATATTAACTGTATTTCAGTATAATTGATTTCCTTTGTAATCCTGTTTATTTTATTTATGCATTTTAAAACATTCTGAAAAATGATCCATAGGTTTCACCAGATTCCCAAAGGGATTTGTGACCAAAAAAACCCCTCTGGTTTAGAATCTTGAGAGATGACTAAATCTGTATATTTCCCATACAGTTAAAAGTAATTCATTTCACAGGTCAAAGTAATGAGAATTTATGCAACTGATAATTTGTATCTAATTGTACTCCCAAACTTGCTTCTTGAAGGAATGAATTGTTTCGGTTTTTTTCTTTTATTTCCCCAGTACCTGTCAAAGTGCCTGACATATAGTAGATGCTTAATAAATACATTCTTGTTGAATTTTTTTCCCTTAATGTGGATATTCTTTCTAAGATGCAGAATGCAACCCCTCCATATGTACCCATTTTATAGATCTCCCATCTGTGTCCTCATAAGTTCACCATGAAGGATGTACTCATCATCATTCTGGGAACCTTCCTTATGTTCTCCATATCACAAGGATGCCAGTGGAACACATGGAACATCTATCAACTATACTCTCACTGTGTGACTGATCAGTCTTTTTATCATAATTTTTTTATGATCTCCTTTATATCATTTCTCCTCTGTAAGTACTCATTGGTAATGAAATAGAAATAAAACTACAGAGAAAAACTGCTATCCTGTTACAACAATGTTGGTAAAGCATAAAACCTGTTGTCTGATTACCATAATTCTACCTATTTATCATGATTGCAAATAGTGTCCACAGGTCTATGTATTCTAGAGAAGGAACGTTTTATCAAAAGTAAAAATTACTCTTTTTCCCCTTCCCTGTTTTCTCAATAATTTGCCATGGCTAGTGAGCTACAAAATAGTCAGCACTTCTTATCTAGTGAACTGTTACTTCTAAAGTACAAACTCTACATTATACAAGCATTCTTTTCCTTGTTTTTTTTTTTTTAAAGAAAGAACTGTCAAATTTTGTTAATTGGGGGAAATCATTGTAAGTACATATATGTCTAGTAGCATAGATTTATCACTTTATATATGATTTCTCTAAAATGTTCAGCATTTTATTTAGTTTATAATACTACACAAATTTTCTGGAAAAATTCTTCCATAGCAGACAACTGACTATAACTCCATTGATCTACTAAGATAGGCAATGATTTTGACTTTCAGAAGCCTGTCTTTTTTATTTATTGGTTTAATTCTGTTATGCAGCTCTCTTTATTACTTTTCATTGATAACAGCTAGGATTATTGGATTATAGCAATATTTGCTAGTGTAATCACCTAAGTATCCTACTTTTTTTATTCTAAGTTTATCTGAATTTTGTCTTCTCTTGAATCCCCAAAAAGTTTCCACTAAATCCACTCATGCCATAAGGAAACAGTCTTCTTTATAGCTTCTTGGTAAATCTAATTCTGACCTTTTTGTCAGCTTTCCTTTTACTAACTACAATGTTGTTATGCCAGTAAGCCTTTGAAAGGAAAGTTAAGCATTGAATAGTAAACTGTTAGATATTTTTTATTTTGTTGCTTGAAAGTTGATCAGACCACACACACATATATATACATATATGTGTGTGTATATATGTGTAGTGTCAATTATTTATACCTGTATTTAAAGGTACAATTTAGTCATAAGGAAGTGAAAATGATCATGTCAAGAGAACACATATATTTAAACTTCAGTCTGTCCATCAAAAGATCTGATTTCATTGCTATAAGCATTCCCTCCATTGAACCCATCAAAGTCAATAAGCATTTATTACGTACCTACTGTGTGCCAGGCAGTGTGTGTAAGCACTGGGGATACAAAGAAAGGTAAAAGATGGTCCCTGCTCTCAAGAAACTCACAGTCCACTGGGGGAGACAATGTGTAAACATTTATACAAACTATACCCAAAAAAGTTTGAAATAATCCACAAAAGTAGCATACTAGTGGAATTTTAGCTGGGACTCAAAGGAAGCCAGCAGGTGGAGATGAGAGAAAATACCAGGCATGGAGGCCAGCCAGTGAGATGCAGTGCCTTATGGAGAGCAAGTGAGGAGGTCAGTTGTCACTGGATTACAGAGTATGTATGTGGGGGTAAGAGGGGGATGACTGGAAAGATGGGGGGGAGTTATGAAGGACTTTGGATTTGGACCCCTAGCTAATAGGGATGTACAAGTTATTGAGCAGGGAGGTGACATGATCAGACCTGTGCTTTAGGGAGGTTGCTTTGACAACTGAGTGGAGAATGGAGTGGAATGAGGAAAGACTTGAAGTAGGCAGAAATAGCAGCAGCTATTGCAGTAGTTCAGGCATGAGGTGATGTGGGCCCACACCAGGGTAGTGACTGTGTCAGAGGAAAGAAGGGATATTACTAAAGTAATATCAACAGACTTGATATGGAGGGTGAGAGAGAGCGAGGAGTTAAGAATGACATGGGTGTGAGAGTGGGAAGATGGTGGTGCCCTCAGCAGTAATAAGGACATTTGGAAGAGGGGAAGCTTTGGGGAAAAGATGATGAGTTCTGAGTCATGTGGCCATGTTTAGTGGGAAGTGACCTGAATGAAGAAACATCAAAGGAGATTGAGAAGGAATAAGGATATCCTTCATTCCTACACACACGCATGTGTGTATATATATGTGTGTATGTGTGTGTGTGTGTGTGTGTGTGTGTGTGTGTGTGTGTGTGTATTCCCTATTCCTTAATATCTATTGTACTTCTGTAAGAACTATTTTGGTCAAAAAGTCTGGTGGCCAGTGTAGTGATGGTGAAGCTATCTAAATATGGATTGGTCCTTAGGTACTGTACATATGTTTTGTAACTAAGCTTATATGTTTGTAATCTCTCTTGTTTGTAGAACTTAGTGGAGGATTTTAACTTCCCAGGTAAGTGTTTTAAGGTTTGCAAAATTCTTCCCAAACATTCCCTAATTTTATACTTACAACAACCCTTTGAAAAAAAGGCATTATTATTCTCATTTTACAGATAGAGGAAGGCAGACAGAGGTTAAGTGATTTAGCCAGGGTGATCGATCCAGTGTAGTGTCTGAGCAAGATTTGAACTTGGGTCTTCCTGACTTCAGGGTTAGTCTTCTGCCAAATATGGCATCTAGTTCCCTCCTTTCAGAAATCTTAAACCCATATAATGGCAATCTAATTCAAGGTAAAAAATAGTTTGTAAAATTTAAGCGCTAGTTGGGGGAATAATGAGCTGAAAGGTTCAAGCCCTCTCATTTTGGAGATAAGGAAGTGGAGACTCAAAAGAGATAAAATGGCCCACATTTATATTGTGGCAGGATTTGGATCCTGTCATCAATCAAGCTCTCTGCCTCCATCCATTAGTTTATGTTTCTCATGAGTACTGCCACGAGAAAGAGAAGAGGAGGAAGCTCACTGGCATCTTGTTATTTGTTGATGAGTATTTTCAAAATGAACTGGGATGGGAAATCAGAGCCAGAAACTTGTGGATTTTGTAGAGAAGAATATTTGTAAACTGAACTTTCTTTTCAATAAAACTTATGTAGTGTTTTTGAAAATTTTTTGCTATTCTTGTTCATAAATTAGAAAAAAATCCTTTTTATCCCTTGTCCAATATTTTATTATTGTTCTATGAGGGCAAATTAATATCATTCATACCTGAGTAATTTTAATTAAATAATTTAGACTTTCCACCATAATGTACTATTTTATTACTATTTCATTCATTACTATTGCATTGTTGCTTACTGGCATGAACGTGTAGGGGCAGTATTGTACTATCTTCATACTACTTTGCTGAATATATATATATATATATATATATATATATATATATATATAAGCTAGAAGTATTACTGACAAAAATATGAAAGAAAATATAAACTTTAATACTTAACTGATAGTCATTTTAATAGCCAAAAATGGTTTCAAATTTCAGTTTTCATACAGAATTTATAATTGCCACCCACTGCTAGACATGAGTTGTCACATCATAGAAACTTTTGTCTTTCATTTCTGCTTGTGATCAAAAAACGTTATTTTAGTTAGGAGAAAAATGAATATGCGCCAGATATATAAAAAAATTCAAATGACCTGAATTCATGGTTTAAAAATTCAGTTTATAATATGTGCCCCCTCTATTCTCCCTCTCCTTTCAAAAATTAGCACAATCTTGCCCTCATTCATTATATACCAGTATTCAAAACAAGGGATATGTATATAGTACAAATAGTTTTTTTTTTTTCTCCTTTTTGAGTAGTACTTTTCTGTTTCCTGCCATTTCCTATCCATCTAATTGAACATAGCATCTAGTTGACACAGACTGCCTTTACTTCATTATTTGTGACTTAAACCAAAAAATGTATTGTCTTAGAAATAAAGCTACATTTCTGGAACTAGACATTAAAAATAAAATTAATACTTAATGATCTCAGCATCTGTATTTTTACCTTTATTTTTGTAATTATTTCCAATTGGTCTTATAAGATATTGTATTTAACGGATGAAAAAAAATCAGCTCCATCCTTAGATACCTAAAATTGATCCTTTAAGACATATTTCAGAGTTTTTCCATATTTTTAGTATAATTTCAAGCTCTACTAATGAATTTACTTAGGAAAATGAGAAAATATTGCTCTATCATATTGAAAAAATAGTTTTGACAAAATTTTTTGATTCTCTGATTTCATTAAAAAGGAAAACACATAGAATTAAACTTATGATTAATCAGTAATTATTATCAATTCTGATCATTTTGGAATTCTAGATATTTCCTTAGAGTTCCAGAAATTCGAATTTTTTTCCCCACGTGTATCAAACAAAAAGGCCTTTAAGTAATAATCATGTGGATAGTTTAATTAACTGCTAAGAATAATCATATGTGCCTACCTATTTTGTAGGTATATTGTAAAGACTAGTGAGAGGAAGAAATGTGAATCTTAAATTTAACTCCCTTATTTATTCCTAGATGAAAAAGATAGCATTACTTCTTGATATTTTATTGGACGTTCTAAGGATGGATATTTGTTTCTCTATATTTGGTTTATTTCAGCATAAAAATATTCTTAAATGTTGTAATTTGTTAGTACATAAAGTTTATTACTTATGGATTAATGTTACTGAAGCATACTGTCAATGAAACAATGATTTTAAATACTGAAACCTTTTTCCTTTTTGCAGTTTCACAAATGAGTTGCAACCTGCCTTCTTTGAAAACTTTACTGATCAATATAGTCCATAACATATCATGAAACATAAAAAATAAGAACTTAGAAAATCCAAAAAATTGGTTCATACATTTTAGCAAAAAATATTCACAATTTAGTCAGGGGGAGGGGGTTTGTGATCCCTAGTGTTTTTCATTCTCTAGTTATCTGAAGACCCCTCAATTTAAATACAAACCTCACTCCCCCCACCCCCCTTAATCTGCTAAATTTGAGCTGCAACAGCTTTATTGAGTAAAAGCGTTGTTCTGCCCATTTTGCACCAGCTTTGTTACTGAGCAGGGTTTTTCAGCTGTTTGTGTGCATTTCCATACAGCTGGTATGTAGAGAGGAGAAGGAAATAGGCAGAAGCTGCTCCGTCTGCAACTCTAAGAAGCTCTTTTGCAAACAGGGTGCTAGCAGATGGGGCATGTGTTTGAACGGGTTTTACTGATAACAGAGTGCATTAAAAATCATTCTAAGGAAGTCGAAGGTCGGCCCCATGAATTCAAATCTTGAGACATATTCAGCCTTTTGAAAACCTTTATAGAATATTAATTAACCATGGTACATGAAAGTGATAAATGACCTTCAGGTTGAAGAGATATTATCCATATTGTTTCCTCTTCATTTTAATATTCTTTTATAATTTCTTAATAAATTTTGAAGATACTCATATCTTTTGGGTTTTGTCTTCATCTTACAGTGGATTTCATACTCCTAGTTAGTTATGTTTACTTGTTTTTTTCGCTTAAGAGCATATAGACAAACTGTTTCAGGGTATGTTCTATAAAAGTATTAAAATATGCCTAGACTGTTATATGATATATAATATCATAAGAAGGATAGCACATTTTAAAAGTGATTCATCTATTCCTTTTAAAGATATTTCCACTGTAATAGTTTTAGCTCCATTACATGTTTTGGTAGTTTGATATGTCTGCACTGAAAATTAGATGTCAGTAGTATGCTTACTTTTATGTATGTGGTATGAGAGTAATTAAAATTACTCTCTGAATCTCATTGTTAAAGAAGTAAATTGTGAGCATGATGCAGTGACAAAAGTGCTGGATCTGAAGTCAGAGGACCCCACACTTCACCATGTGGCTGTACGCAAGTCAGTGAACTTCTCTTTACCTCAGGTTCATCTGCAACATGTGGGAATTTTATAAATGTCTTGTACTCTCCCAGGTCTAAATATATGTAACAATGCTTATAATGGTTTATAGAATATCAGTCTGCCAAAATCATAGAGTTTTTCTAAGGGCGCCTAGTCCTTTTGGCCCTTCTGTTCCTCATATGGTATCTTCTTATACATCTACTGCCATCTGATAGATCACTAGATTTTTAAAACTTGTGGAAAATTTAAAATGGGCATTTTAAAAGTAAAAAAAGTAATGTATTCAATGTCAACATGGCCTACTAGTCTCCTTCCTAAGACTGAAAGTTATGAACTTCTTGAATTACATTATTAGAACAGAGATCTTATCAATTATATTTGCCTTTGGTAATTGCTAAAATGTTGATTTTTATCCTAAAGATAGTGGAGAATCACTGAAATACTCAGATGTCATGATCAACCTAGTGATTGATCAGATTTAATCAACTGATTAAATAGGCATGGATTGACTTATGAATAACCATATTGCCATATGCCCATATAGCAATGATGGTCTCTGCTGTGTATCTGTCTATGTCTTTGTCAGTCTTTCTGTCTGTCTGTCTTTCTAAAGTCAGCAATGTTTACTTAAGCATTACATCAGACTGTGGCAGGAACAAAAAGCTGTAGAGAGCTTGTTCACTGACCTTGTGAAGCTTACTGTTTGCTTGAGAAATTAAAATGTGAATTAATGAAAAGGTCAGAGAACAATGCAAGACATTGCATAATCATATACTTATTGTTTGGTAGAATCTTTAGTACTGTAAGAATTCTGAGAATGGAAAAAGACTACGTAGGATGGATTGTGGCAGAGTGACACTCCTAGACTGACATTCGATTTTTTTATTGTAACAAAGCAGATAAATTCTCCAGCATTGCTCTTCCAGCATCCTCTTTCCTTTTCTTCCCTGTACTCAGATATCTGGAAGTGATTTCTTCCTCTTTATATCTGAGAATACTTTATCATTCTTCTATGCACTCACGTTCTAAATTGTAGTATGCTTGTCTACGTATTTGTTCTTCCTTTAATAGATGGTAAGCTTCTTGAAGGCAGGAAACTTGACTTTTTTAACCTTAGTATTTCTATGACAGAATGCAATGCATTGTACATAATGAGGTACTTAATAAATCTTTCAGCTAATAAATTAGGTAAAGTTTTCTAGAGCAACGGATATACACATACATACACAAAATTGAATGCTAATCAAATCAGATTTAAATACTAAGTACCAGAGTCAGAGATTTTCATCTCCAAAATCTTATTTTTTCGTTGTATTTTTAAACTATGTTTTATAGCATTGTGAGATTTAGGGCTGAAAAGGACCCTTAGAGAGTAGATCACCTCATTGCACATGTGAAAAGAATGAGCCCCAGAGAGTTGAAGTTACTTGACCAAGGTAAAGCAAATAGCAGAGCCAGTATTCCATCCGGGTTCTTTGACTTCCAATCTACTATTCTTTCCATAAATAAAATATTAACAAGTGAGTTTCTGAATTACCTATATGCATGAGATTTGTTTTCTCTCTTTTCCTAGTATTTTTAGTATACACTTTAGTGCCATTTAAAATGTATTTATGTTTCACATGGCTCTAAAGAAAGAAATTATTTAAAATTATTACCATTTTTGGCCTCCATTATATGGAGATGGAGCTCAGATTTTTTTTCTTTTTTTTAATCCATCACTAAATATGTCTTTCTGTATTATATCGCTCAGCAGTTTTAACTATAAATGACATGGATAATATTATAATGGAATTTTTGGTGGAAAGCTTGACATAGATTCTGAATGTCTGAATTAATTCATCTCATTCATTAATTCATAATTTCATCAGAAAAAAATAGTTCTTTTCAGTGTTATACTATGTGTCTACAATAGAATTTTTGTTTATTTCATAAAATCAGCTTTTTAAAATATATCCTTTGTGTACGCTGCATCTTACCCCAATAAACTTAGTTTTGTGCAGTGTTTAGAGAAGTCCAGCCAAATGGAAATCCTTTTTAAAGTACCTTAAATCATTCTGCTTATTCTATTTTTATCATATTAATTATTAGCATTTCTTCCCTTTACAGCTCTTGGAAATTATTCTACTTATTTAATATTACAAAGTTTTTTCTTAATTTGGAAAATATAATGTCTTTTATTCCTATTGAAAGTAGAACCTTGATGATAAAAATCAAAAGGATGTGTTCCTGAGAGAAGTGCATACGAATATATTGCAAGGTTTAACAAAATACTTACTCTTGACATCAGAGTTCCAAGAGCATTAGAAAGATTGAAATGTCTGTGTATTGGCTTTATATTCTTTTGTATATTTGGGCTATTCCTCATAGAAATTTGTTTTTTCTTATTGCACACCTTTTGAACTGGAATAGACATTTAAAAAGCTTGAAGTCAGCTTCTAAAAGTATCCTTCAAGTGACTAGCCAATATACAAAAATGTAGTGTGTACTCATTTCAAAATTTTCAAGGACTTTAATTAAAATACCGTGTCCCATATAAATGTAAGAGCTTACACATTTCTGTGTTAAAGGTCATATGATATAATGGATAGTGATATAATCTTGGAGTCAGAAAAACCTGGCTTCCAATCCTTTGTCTCCCACCTCCCAGCTGTGTGACCTTGAGCAGGCACCTTAACCTTTCTGTGCCCCCAGGATATTCTCTTAAGACCGTAGTTGCAGAATAATTGCTTATCTGCCTTGCTAGATGCATCATTGCATCATTACATCATTGACATCATTAATTAAGACCAAAAAAAGTACACTCGATGTATTTATGCTGTCATTCTATTCTATTTCTTCTTAGGGCAGATAGGTAACACCTGATAGAAATTCAAAGCTAGCCTCAGATACTTACTGTATGACCTGGGAAGGGTGCTGAACCTATGTCTGTCTCAGTTTCCTCAACTGTAAAATGGGAATAATAATAGCACTTGCCTCCCAGGGTTGTTGTGAGGATCACATGAGATAATAGTTGTAAAGTGCCTGACACATAGTAATATAATAATGTTTATTATTATTATTATTATGTTTATTATTAATAAATGTTCCCTTTATTATTTGTGGTTGAGAAATGCATCATCTCTGTACCCAGCACAGACAGGACGTTAGAATTATGTGTCAATTAACATGTCCATATTTTTTGACCCGGTGATTACTCTGTTAAGCACTCCAAGGACTTCAGTGATCGGTGAAGGCCCAGCACTCACAAAAATATTATGGCAGCACTTTTTTTAAGTTGGTCAACAACTATATGCATAGTAGAGAGCCATTGACAGGGATGACTAAATCAACCCAGGCTGTCAAGTTGTAGTACGTTAACATAATGGAATACTATTCTGTTATGTAAGAAATGATACGATAAGTGCAAAAGAGCAAGTGGAGACTTCACATGAACTGATGCAAAGTAAACTAAATAGAACCAGGAAGACAGCATTTACAGTGATTACAATGTAAATGGAAGAACAACTACAACAAAACAGTTGAAACTGCCATCAAGTTATAATTACTGAGCTTGATCCCACATAAGGAAGATGAGAATACCCCTCCCTCTCTACTTTACCGAAATGGGGGGGGGGCGGTATTGTGGCATAACATTGCTGATGATTTTGAACTTTATTTTCTGTCTTGGTTAGTTTTGCTGAACTTTTGCCTCATCACCCTTTTATTCATTCTTTGTTCTGAGGGATGGCTCTCTGAGAGAATGATTAGAGATACATTGCAAGATATAGATGGTATAAAATCAAAACATTTTAGTATAAATTTATATTAAAAAAAGAACCATTTGTTGATTATGTAAGGCATGACTGTAAACTTTTGAATTTTTTCTCCATTTATAGTCATTAAAAAAAAACTTTAGTTTGCCAAAATATTTAGACATTATTGTCTTTAAAGAAAACATGCTTGAAAATCAAACCTTTCACCTAGACAAAATATTGTATAAATAATTAAAATCCTTTCAACCTAAACCATTCCATTTTACTACTAATCAAAAGAGACAAAAACAGATCACATCCCTTTACAATAAATATAATTATAATAGGAACATCTTTATAAGAAAAAATTTAATAAGCCCTAGCCCATGGTCTACTTCTCAGTTAATAAACATTTAGTAAGTGCCTAATCTCTGTCAAACACAAAGTGCTATGGATAAAGCATTAGACTAAGTGCTCAAGACATAAGGAAAAGCAAATAACAGTCTCTTCTGAGGTGGCATGTCAGAAGAGGAGGCCTTTGCAAGAGATGTTATGCAGGTAAACTCAGCAGATCTTGGCAATAGCTTGGATATGGGGGGTGAGAGAGATTGAGGAATCATGAATAATACCAAAGTTACAAACCTAGGAGGATGACTGTGCCTTGTACAGTAGCAAAAATTTGGAAGAGGGGACATTTGGGGAGGAAGTAGGAGGGCATGAATTCAGTTTTGGACATGATGAATTTAACATGTTTATAGAACATTCACTTCAGGATATTCAGTAGACAATTGATGATGCCAGATTGTAGGTCAGCAAAGAGGTTAGGGCTAGATAAGTAGATTGGAGAATTATTAGGTTAGACATCATAATTGAATCCATGGGGGCTAATGAGATCACCAAGTGAAATAGCATAGAAGGAGAAGAGAAGAAGGCCCAGAACCCAGTCCCATGGGGTGCCCAGGGTTAGCAGGAGTAACATGGGTAAAGATCCAAGCAAAGAAGACTAAGGAGAGGTCAGGCAGGAAGCAGGAGAACCAGAATTGAAGACTGTCACAGAAACCTAGAGAGAAAGGAGTATTAAGGAGTAGGCTGAAGAGAAGGTTGAGTGTTGAGAAAAGGCCATCAGATCTGAAGAGATTGCTAAGTCACTTTGTAGAGTGTAGTTTCAGTTGAATGATGAGTTTAGAAGACAGACTGTTGACAGTTCAAAAGAGTAAGAGGAAAGGATGTGGAAGCATTTATTGTAGATGACTTTTGTAAGGGTGGTATTTCTATTGAGTGTTTTTTGAAGACAAGGAAAACATGAATGTATTGATCGGCAGTAGAAAAGTAGTAGACAAGGAGAGATTGAATATGGGTGAGATAGTAGGGATGAGAGAGGGCAATTTGATGGAGAGGACAGAATGGAGGATCATTGTGCATGTAGGGAGTTGCTTTGACAAGAAAAATGGCCACGTCATTATGTGAGATGGGGTGGAGTAGGGGGTTGAAGGTGGAGATAGTAGTAGAAGGCATCTCAGCAACTGATGAAGAAGAAAGTAAAAACAAAATTTGAGCCACATATATGTACTTCTTTTAATCACTTTAAAATGTGAATGGTTGTTTATTGAACCAATATTTGTGTTTCTCTTTTCTAATTGGAATAAAGGGTTGATTAGCAAGTTCCTTCTAGCTTCTATACTCTATTGATTGGAACATCAAAAACTCAGATGCACTTAATGCATAAAGAATAGGAAGTCAAACTATGGGGTATGGTTTCTGCTTTCATGTTTAAGAAGAACCATCACTGAAAAAGAGGCTTCAGTTCTGTGTGTGTGTGTGTGTGTGTGTGTGTGTGTGTGTGTGTGTGTGTGTGTAGGCAGAATAAGGAGTAATGGGTGAAACACATTAAAAAGAGATACCAACTGAATTAGAAGAAAAGGCTTGCTTCTTCCTACAGTTATAACTCAAAAAAATGGAAAGAGCTACTTCTTGAAGTCAGTTCCCCGTCACTAGAGTTCTTCAAACAGAGGCTTTTCCCTGGTTCTAAAATCTTATGACTTTTATAAATTTCTAGACTTTAATTTATAATTTGAATCCTCAAATATGTTAGGATTTGCCTTGTCATCCCATCCCAATTCGCTTGATATTGTTGTACTCTTATAGTATATTAGTATGATGATTGAGGCTCTACTAGACAAAAGTTAAATATGGTATCTACCTTCAGAAATGGTAAATTTATTGCCCTATCAGCTTAATACTTGGATCTAATTATGAAAAAATCAATGAACTATCACTTTACAGTGCATAAAAGTTGAGAACTATATACTGTTACATTATTTTCATTATTGAAACAGTAAAGGTAACACTGTAACATTATGGATGAAGTTACATCACAGATAAAATGATTTAACTCAAATTCTTCCAGGTCCTGTTTTGTTAAATGTACCAATGAATTAGTAAGAGAAAAAAAAAGTTCTTAATTTGAGGTGAGAGTGAAGGGTTATGGGACGCATGAAGAACACTTAGTTTTCTCCTGACTCTTCTTCCTTCCTCCAAACTCTTGGAAGTTTTCTATTTCCTTGAGTGGGGTTGATGTGGCATATTTCCCTTTGGTGAGTAATTTGGAAATTTGGATGGAACTTTGGAATTTTTAAACAAGAAATGTATGAAAAGAATGAAAATGCAATTGTTCTTTAATGCAATTATGATCCAATGCTAAGAGTTCAAGTATATTCCCAACTCCCTTTCTTTGCCTCAACTTCACTTATAACTTTCATGGTAAATGAGTGAGAATTGTTTTTTATACTGCCTGTATTTTTTACTGTACAGAGATTGGAAAAAAGTTGTGCTGAACCCATAGTAATTAAATCATTAATGCTTCAGCCCACTTGCTGGGGCATTCTTTGTTTTATAGAACCTTTTGTTTGTTATAAAGGAACTTTCCTACATAAGAAATCCTATTATAGATTGTTAGTTATTCGAAGAGATCTCAGAATGACTTCTTCATAGCAAGTGATGTTATCAGGAAAATAGTTGATCATGGCCTTAGAAGAGCTCTACTTTTATCCTTTTTATTAAGAAACTTTCTTCCACTTCAAAGATCCCTGCAGCTTCACCAAAAAAAAAAAAAATGATACATTTAAACCACCATGGTTAAGTGGGAGAAAAAGAATGTGCATTAAGATCTAGGATTTAACAAAAAAAAGTATTTCTTACCCAAAACATGTATTTTTTTTTTTTACCTCTTGGGTTTGAAAATCTTTAAAAAAAAAAAAAAAAGGTAGTTTAAGCAGCTTACCATTTTACCATCAGTGAATAAATCAGTGAGCTTTTATTAAGCAACTACTGTGTGCTAGGTACTCTGCTAAACCGTGCGTGATGTTAGGCATCAGTTCTACTTGAAAATTGAAAATATGACTACTGTATAGAAAATTTTATTAGAACAGAAAATCAGGAAGCTTTCTCAGAGTTAATTTGATAAAAGTTTGCCTCAGTACTGCATTGGTACTACATGTGACTCATTAAACTAGTTTCATGATAGCCCAGCCAGCACAGTTCTTGTGAACTGTGGAAGAAGTGTCACTGTATACATTTATTCCATATAGATTAGAACAAACTTATAAAATTATTCTTATTAATTTGATATTTAGATAAGGAGGCCATTATTTCAATTCAGAAATTCTTTAATTCCTCAAAAAGAAAAAAATCCTCTTCTGATGCTTTATCCCCAGACTGGGTTTTTTAAAGATTATGCCTGAAGAGAGTAAGTTCTAATAGGTCCAAAGGCTTTTGTAGTAATAACCGTAATAATGACAGCAATGGTCACAATAATAAATGGTAAAAACTACGTACCACATCCCTATCAGCTTTACAGATTCAGTGATTGCTGAGCACCCAGCCACATGTGACCTGATGACTGGCGTTACGTAGTCTTCATAAGCTGTCGGGTAACAGATCTGCATACATACCAATAACTAGCAACAAACTATACTGGAGTCAAATCATTATCACAGACCAAAAATGTTCACAATTACCCAGGCATGACAATTCAGCCATCAAATTGAAGAACATCATTTTTAATAGATGTTGCCAAATCAAATACTCATAACCCCCCAGTGACATCGAATGAAAAGCTTTCAAAATAGTGAGACCTAGAAGAGGAGATAAAAGTCATGACAGAACAAGACGAGGTGGATTTCATCCCTGTTTTCCTCTCTGCTACTTGAATTATATCAAAGATCCTTTTGGTAAGCCTACAGTAGATGATAAGTTTATATTCCTAATACTTTATTTATCTACAAAAAGTTGCTTTATCCACCTGTGCCACAGTGAGTAGACAACTGACTTTTGGAAAAAAAAAAAAACTTGCAAGATACTTTGAACACAGTATTTCTTTGTTAATAAAATATAATCATTTAAAGCAAGTGTGGTTCTGGTGGTCTGTTGCCTGAGCTCTAAGCTAAGTTTAGGAATGCTCTTTATCAGACTGAATGAGGGAGTCAACACACCACAAAAGCATTTCCATAAAATTACAAGTAGTTGTATTATTAATAGATTTAATCCTGATTTGTGGATAAAACTGAGAGATTTAAAGTTTCAAGTTACAATAGTTAAGGGTAATATGTACCAATATGTAACCAATATGTAAGTCATTATAGCAAATTTTTCTTATAATTTAAAAACATTCTCATTTTAGTTCATTTTAAAAAGTATAGAGCCTTGAGTTTTCATATGAGATGTTGATTGAAAGCTGATAGCAACATTTTGTTCTTAACTTATTGTAATCATTTCCCTCAGAGAAATTTAACACTATAAAAAATTACTAATGAAGCATAAATCCTAAAGATTTTAAGCTAATGATAAAATGACCTTTTAATGCTTAAAATTAATACATTTATAGCATGTAAAACTTTTTTTCATTTGTAAGAGCTTATTGTTAGAAAATAAAATATTGATTTGCTACTTCTTGATTAAATTTAAGCTTCACATTAAAATGAGACATGGAACTGAATTGTTGTTTGTACCTAATCTTTTGATTTTATATAATTTAAATTCCTGAATGTATCTTCTTTTGATTTTATATAATTTAAATTCCTGAATGTATCTTTTCTCCTTCCTCTGTCTCAAAGACCATTTCTTGTAATAAAGATTAACCAAAAGTAAAAATGTGTTTTGGGGGAAGTAGCTTTGCAAACTCACATTTAAAAGTTAACATCTTAACTTTTTCTGAAACCCTTGCCCCCTGCCCCAAACATGTGAAAAAAGGCAAGGGAGATAAATTTTCTTAACTTTTCTCATGCATAGGTCTACATTTTCAGTATTTTTGTGTAGACATATATATGCTGTTTTATTGAGAGTCATTGTGACAGAGTAGGAATCTTGGAGTCAGGGGCCTAGGTTCTATCCTCTCATCTGACATCAGCTGTGCACCTTCCACCTGGGTAAATTATTTCACCTCCCAGAGTCTTAATTTCCTATTCTGTGAGATAGGAATAATTCTGCCCATAGCACTTAACTCAAAGGGTTACTTTCTGGCTTATGTGAAATAAGAAATATAAAATTCTTTATAAACTTTAAAGTCTTCTATAAATTTTATTTATTTGCTGAATAATATTACCGTTGCCCATGCATTTATACCGCCACACTGTTTAATAAGAGAGCCCTGATAATAGTAGTAGCTCTTGCTATAAACAAAACACTCCTACAAAAAACCAACCAACACACTAGGAACACTACTCTCTGGCTTATAAAAACCCTTGAGCTGTTATAGAGAAAAAGTCTGTGACTTAAATTTGCAAGTTGATACTTGGTTCAGACAAAATTCATATCAGGAAGAATAATAAATCAAGGCCAATTATTGATTTTCTGAGTATCTTTGGATGGCAGAACCTTTGGCTACCTACTTGTAAGAAGCAAGGTATCTACTACACTGATGTTCAGATAAATCAGTACTTTTCAACTCTCTTTTATGTGTAAGATTTTTATGAGAACTTTTCATGAAAATTAACCTCTCCAAGTGTTATATTGATAATCCTTCTTTTAATGTCCTTAATGAAATGCAAAAATCTTTGTAATGATTTTATTTTTATTAGAGGGAAAAACATCATAATCCTCACATTTTATACTCAAACCTAGTGGGGTAGAATGGGTGGGAATATAAGTTCTCTGAAGTCCAGAAGTTACAGTCACAAGTCACAGCAGAGAAGAAATGTTCCTAGAAATTAATTAGCTAGGCCAAACTGTTCTTGGAGGTATGATATGATGGACAGCACACCTTGAAATTAAAGAGTAAAGCATAACATCTAATATATTGAAAGCCTCTTGAAAAGTGAACAAATAATAATGTTGTTAACCGTTGTCCAAATTTGAGGTCCCTTTTAGTTCTAAACTTTTGATCACATTAGTTACTGAGTATGTCTGGGGGAAAAGATCCTACATAGTAACGATCTAAAATGTTTCTTTC
Source organism: Notamacropus eugenii (assembly GCF_028372415.1). Taxonomy (NCBI): domain Eukaryota; kingdom Metazoa; phylum Chordata; class Mammalia; order Diprotodontia; family Macropodidae; genus Notamacropus; species Notamacropus eugenii. Next base: position 150,360,240 of record NC_092877.1, on the reverse strand, counting down.
AGTGTTTTGCATGTCTACATGCAATTTTTACTAGTTATAGTAATGGAAACAGGAACTACATGAATAATTTAAAGGTATAGATAATGCTCTTAAGCCCCTGCTCATGCCCACTATCAAGCATTTTTTACTACTTCAGGCCATATTAATCTTCTCTGAATTCCCATAAAACTTATATTCTTACTTCACAATTTAGCTCTTGATTATACTCTTGTCATATTATTGCCCTTCTTGTCTCCTCAGCTAGCTTTTAAGCTTTTTTCAGGCAGCTACCATGTCCAGCAGTTCTCTTCTGTCCTCAGTCTCAGTGATCTCCAAAGTAAGGGCCATGGCTTAATTACAGGATGTGTGAGATCAATCAGTTTGGGAGAACTGAGACAGGTCATATCGTTCCCTCCTCAAAATAGTCAATTTTGTGTGTATGTGTGTGTGTGTGTGTGTGTGTGTGTGTGTATGCCTGTGTGTGCGTGTGTATGTGAGTGTGTTGGGGGGGTATATCTCATATTTACCTTTATTCCCCATTCTTCCCATTCCTTTCTATAAGCTCCCAGTCTCACAGTTTCTATATGGACACATGCACAGCAGCAACTGCATAGGTACTGTTGGCAATATCTGCCTCACCCTTTGCTCCCCAGATTACCCCCATGAGCATCACTGGGCATTAGTGACCTGCAAATAAGAGTTCTCCCTTTTCACTTTGTGTGGGATAGAATGAATGAGTCTCACAGAGTGAATGGGGTAGATGGGTTGTGATCTTCAGCACAAATCATATTATATTATCTCCTCCCTCTCTCCAATTTGCTCCTCTTCCAGACGTCCTTATGCTATTGAAGGTACTATCATCTTTAACAATGACTTAGATTCCCAACCTCAATATTATATCTTCTACTTCTCACTGTTCTTCATCCAGTTGTCCAATCACTTACCAAATCTTATTATTTCTAGCTTTACAACATCTCTCTTATCTGTCTCCTTTTTTCCTTTCTCATGACCACTACTATAATTTTGACTTTTACCATATCTTGCCTGGATTTAGGTAGTACCCTTCTAATTGGTCTCTTTGCCATCGGTCTTTCCTCTCTAATTCATCTTCTTCCCAGTTAGTGAGGTGGAGGTCTGACTGTGCCACTCCCCTCCTCGGTAAATTTCAGTGGCTCCCTGTTTATTCTAGGATCAGATATTATGTCATCTTTATCTCATCCTTTAATTTATATTTTGAGGAGGGGAGGGGGACGTTATTAGTTCAGTAGTAGGGATAGGGACTTTACTTGTTGGTATAGGAAACAGTGATCAAGAAGTTCCTTTGCCTTTGTAGGTTTGTACCTTCTTCGCTACTGATAGTCTTGGAGAATTGCCTAGAGCACTGAAAGGTTAATTGTCTTACCCCAGGGTTATGGGGTCATTAAATATGAGGGCTTCATTCCCAGGTCTTCTTGGTTCCAAGGCCAGTTATCTGTTCGCTATCCCACAATGCTTTTTTTAATACACTAGTACATTTCTATGTCTATAAATGGATAAATATACACATTGGAGATATTAATTTTTTAAACCAATAGGATCAATGCATTTTGGACACTGTTGCTAGCTCTTCTTGGTGCCCTTTAAGAAGGGCTGAAGAGGTCTTGAGCCGAAAAAATTTAAGAAGTCCTGCAGAGAACCATTACTTTGTAGATGGTTGCAAAATCTTGATTAGTGATTTAATTTGTTTTGTTTTGATCTGATTCTGTTGTTTTATTAGTTTCGGGAATTCCCTCTACCAATCAGATTGACCAGTCATCTGTTGTTTTATGGTTAGAAAGGCATTGAGAAGTTGAGTGTACTTAATCAGGGTTACATAGCTGGTATGTGTCAGAGGCTGAGTTTGAATCTAGATTTTTCAATCCATTACACCACACTGCATTCATACTTTACAAATGTCCTTTATCCATTGCTTTTCATTTCCTTTTTGAACTGCCAACTACATTAGCTAATTAAGGGTTCCACACCTTCTCATTCCTTCTTATCTTCTGACAAGGAGAAACATGGTATTTAAGAGAGAGGAGCAGCTGGCTTATCCTGTTTAGATTACGTGTCCAGTACTGGGAAAATCAAGACTTTTATCCACAAGGGTCAGTTGTAAAATGTTGCTGCTATAGACTTTTTTTTTTGCCTTGACTCATAGGCAGTCTTATGGAGACTCAGCTTAAGGCCTATCTTTGAGTTTTCCTGAATAGCAGAAAAAGCACTAAACTGGCATTCACTAAACTAGGCTGCTTTGTGACCTTGGACAAGCTGAACCCTTAACCTGTGAGCACTGATTGAGAACTTGCGCCAGGCACTGTTCTAACTTCTAGAGATACAAAGAAGGGCAAAAACAAACAAACCCCACCTGCTTCTGCTTCCACAGAAGGGGAGGCAAGGCAGTTAGGGTTAAGTGATTGCCCAAGATCACACAGGTAGTAAATGTCAAGTGTCTGAGGTCGAATTTGAATTCAGATCCTCCTGACTCCAGGGCCTGTGTTCTATTCACTGTGCCACTTAGCCACTTAGAACCCCACAGAGTTCATTTTCAAATGGAGAGAATATGTAAATAACTGAGTTAATACAAGAAATGTACAGAGTGGGGCTTAGTTTCCTTATTTCTAAGCTGAGACAAATAAATGTTCTCTGAGATTTCTTACAGTTCTCAAAATTTTGTTAGCCAGGAGTCAAACTAGAATTGTGGGTGTGTTTGTTCTCTGTTGCTGAAGAAGACCATGCCATCAGAGAAATGATGACATGACTTGCACTTGACTTTGTTTTGAGTGAGGGAGGGCTGTGCGGGTCACCAGAGCCATCCAAATCCAGTGACCAGATATTCATCAGGATGACTGGAGATGTCCAGGAAGTACCATCAGGAACAGTGTACCCTTTAAAAGAGGTAGCCAAATGGGTTACCAAACGAAATTTATTCTTTGTTAAAACAAAACATTCATATCCCCTACACTCTTAGACTTTTTCATTCGCTTGGACCCAACTTGATTCTTCATATTTATTTGGATTTTCTTTGCTTGGTTAAGAGACTTGTTCAGAAATGTTTGAGATTCTTCCTGAAATGTTATATTCATTTATTAGTGTAGAAGAAAAATTGTTTATTTTGTGTTTTGGAAAAGAGCCTACCAGGAACAAATTTATTAATTGAATTATTCTAATTCTAAGCATCTCTGTTAATAAATGCAAAAGGGACAGAGTTTCTCTATGTTTTTGTAAATATCTGACCCAAACCATTTCTACTCACAATGTATACTGTTCCCAAACAGGGACACAGTCCCACAGCAAAATAAAACATAGTTACAGAGCTCGTGAAACTTTAATGAACAGTTTTAATTCATCAAGCACAACAATAGTCCCATAACTTTTGGCACACCTTAGAAAAAAAAAAGTTTCCTAAAACCTTTCAATCCCTCTTAAATGACTTGATCTAAGCATTCTCTTTTCCACATGGTGAAAGATGAGGTCAGGAGATACTTTTCTTAACTAAATTAATTAAATAGTTTTCTTAGTTAGACCACTTCATAGAGGGGGAGTGACACGAAAGGCTTGGTATCTCAGTATCCTTCTACATCAGCCTGAAACTTTTAAGAATTTTTAGGTTTTCTTGACAAGTTGAGTTATTCTCTACTGACTTACTGGGGCTTATCATCAGATGGTTTCATTGGCATTATGAGAAGGACAGGGTGCACAATATTACTTGAATTAAGAGGATCTTTGGCAAGCATCTAACACTGCAAACCTGTTCTTTGTAATTTTTTTCCTCTGGGGGTGGTGACCATGAATAGAATTAGAGGCAATTTGGCATAGTGGATAAAGAGACTGGCTTTGAATCAAGAAGACCTAGAATCAAGTACTGACTCCTTACAACTAGATTTTTATGAGTAGCTTGGACACTAGAGAAAAAAGTACAGGATCTTTTTTTAATGAAAGTTCTAATGTATAGTGAAAATACCATGATTTTCATTTCATTGATTTAGAGCTCAAAAGAAATCTTAAAGTTTATCTATTCCAACATCCTCACTTTATTTTACAGAAGAAGAAACTGAATCGTGGAGATGTTTTAAGACGTGGCCCAACAAATCAGAGCCTAGGTTCTAACCAAGGCTTCAATTACAAGACCATCATTCTTTCCATTTGTTAATTTCTGTCGTCCGTAACCTATATATTTTTTTCACAGTGAGAGCATCAGGCATGAAGAAGAAACTTTTTTACATTATCCTTTAACATTTTTTCCCAAAAAAAATGTTTCTTTTGTTTTTGTATATATTATATATCTTTCCTGTTTTTCCTTACTCCACTAGTCTCAGACTTCTCCCATAAACAAAAGCCAGTTTTTTTATAATTATCATGGAACACTCAGGTGTCTGAGGAATTTTAAATGAATATTATACAGAGGGAAATGAAGAGGCATATGGTGCATGTGAGCAAGCTGCAACATATACAAACAAGGAGCTTCAGGAAAAAACTGGGGTAAAGGATGTCATGAGGGAATACATGAGTGAAAAAGAGGAGTCACATGGTGAAGGCAAGGGTTCACAGTGGGGCAGACCAAGTGTTCTACTGGCATCCTAAAGAAATGTCGGTAGCAAGTGAAAAAGCCACCCCTCCTCCTCTTCCCCCTTTCCTCTCCCCTTGCCGCCCAGTCTTTCTTAACTTTACTTAGTCAACAAGCTTGTAGTATCTTGTTGAGGACTTGTGTCATACAGGATGGATAGGCCTTGATTTACACCACTGGAAGGAATATCCTATTCAATCAAATTACAATCTCACTTGACCAGTAGTCCTTTTACCTTTAAAATAATCCTTGAAACTTAGATCTTTATTTAACAACAAAATGGTTTCCCTGTTTCATCCACACTCCCCCAATTTTCTTATATTTGTTTCTATATGAAATCTTGGGCTTAGTGATTTTACAAGGTTTATGTATTTTGATCTGCAATAAAGCAATGCCCCCAACACTCTCCTCCCCCCGCCCCCCCGCCAAAAAAAAAAAATCTGTTCCCTAACTGATAAGTAGTCTAGCTGACTTGGGGAATATTCTGATAAGGTACACAGCTACCTCCATGTCCAAGTGAAAAAAATGAATGATAGATGTGCATATTGTTTTAACTAATGATTACTGTTATTGAACAAAATCATTAGCTTGCCAAATCCAGTTGTAACCCTGTCAGTATGAAATTGCATACCAGAAGGTTAATGACAGTGAGTTAGTGAAGCTTCACAGAATTGGGTATGACCTCTACATGCCCGACATTCCTTTCTTCCTGGGTTAAAGTTTTAAACAGCCTCTCCTGGATCCAGAGAGGATGCCCAGGGCCAGAAATGTAATTGTAGCTGGTGGCTTTTCCACCATAACAGTGGGGTAAAGGTTGCCATGACAATAAAACCAAAAGGATTGTTGACACTTAAGAGTTGAAACTTTTTTCTCCTATTGGTTTAAAAATGGGATATAAAAGTATTTCAAGATTAGCATAGTAATTAAAAGATGCAAATATCTGCATTGTTACCTTATTATTTTATAGCAAAGATGAATGGGTTCTTTGCTTTCACAAATACCACAACCTAAAGTAATTTTCTATTTGATTGTGGCTATAAAAGACCATTGACTCATCTAACACTGCTTTCTAATGCTGTGATCCTGGGAAGGTTGTTCATTGGATTTGCATTCATTGGTTAATATTGTTTGCTATTGTGTCCAACTGGAAACCAACTCAAACCCAGTCTCCAAAAGGAGTTACTTTTCTTCTACTAGACAAACAGCAGCTTGACTGGATAATTTATTGCCATTGTTTCCCTGAAGTTCATTGCCATGTAGTGATGTAGCTGCACCTCCAATTATCTTTAGAACCTTTCTACTATCCTTCCTATTTATGGCTCTTTCTCACTTCAGTGCATCAAGATACAACTGGTTGGAAAGTCTTGCTTAATATTTGTTCTCTGTATATACCTTTAAACCAGTGGAGTTGTATTGGAATAAGCATTTTATGACCTCTTTGTTGATGGCTACTTAATTTTTCAAAAAGGTTTATAAGCGGTGAAATTGCTAAGTAAATATATACAGGAAGGAAAACTTTTGTGACTTTAACCTAACATAAAAAAATTACCTTTTATGGCTAAGTTATAAAGTAAGGTAAATTCATATTTAGGTGAGTGAAATTGACTATGTATAAGCATATTAGAAGAGGTTATAATTGCTGTTTTATTTATAAATATTTGTACAAAAAAAGAAATGAATACTTTTTTTCCTTTGTAGTTATTTACTTTCCCCTCTTTTGGTAAACTTACTTACATTCCAGCAATTTTATATACAGAATGTTAACAATAGAATTTTGTGTAATTAACTTTTTTAAATCATAGAAAGTGCAAGTTTGCAATGATAAAATGCTGCTTTTACACTGAAAACTTTTGCATCTACTTGATAGGTATAGTACAGCTTTCCCATATTGATCCAATAACATGTTCTTCATATCAAATTGATAACATTTAAGATAATTTTGCAATTTCAGATGGACTGGATTTATGCATTGAGCAATCACTTGGAAACTGGCCACTGGCTACAGGAACTCAAGCTACTCTCTTTTGACTTGCCTACTTAGGATTTGACTTCCCTAGCCAATGGGCTTCTACTTCAGGTCTAGGACTGACCATCTCAAAGGGGAGATGGTAAACCCTGGGATGGATTTGCCTTCTTTTTACCACTGTTCTGGCTGATTTCTTTAATGGAATCTAAAGCTTTTTTTTTTTTCCCAGAATTTCTGTAGTCTGCATAGAAAAATGTTTTATTTATACATATACACTCATTTTTTTTTTAAGTTTTAAGTTAAGTTTTTATGTCTCTATGTAGAAATGTTCTACAGGTTCCAAACATCTGGCTTAGAAAGACCTGGCTTGAAGTACAACCCATTTATAAATTGGTATTTCTTTTTAAGTATTTAACACTTTAGATGAGACTTCCATAACCCTAAGCGATGTGGTTCAGATTTAGATTGTGACCTAGTACTATCATTGAAAAGCTTGACGCTATGGCGCTAAAGTTTCATTTATTTGGATTCTACGTAGTTGAAATTCATATAGGTAAGAAAACTTTACTTTTTAAGCCCTTAATGGCAAAGATAAATACTACATATTTGGAGGAAATTTTAAAATATTTTAAATGATTGCTTTTAAAGTTCTCTAAATGATGAGGGTGGGAGTAGACTTTTTAAAATTTGTGTGCTCATAGTTATAAGATCCTAGTGATATTTGTACCTAATTAATTATGTATGAGGTTTTGGGATACCTACTCCCTGATCAGCTGTTTTAAGATTAGTTCCTGCAGGAACTGTGTAAAGATGGTAAGAAAAAGTCACACCGGGCATGAACAGTGAATTTAGTTTCCCTTCTACCATGTTTCCTGATGACCATCCTGTCCAAGGGTTGCCTACCTTCTCCAAAGAGAAAATGTTGGGCCATCACTTTAAATTCCATATATGCGTCAATGAAATCTAACATAAAAATTCCTTTTCCTATACAAATTTTTAAGTGTATAAATAAATAAGTGACTAGTTCATAGTAAAAAAAATTCTAAGAATTGTAGATAATGAGACTGTAAGAACTTTATGTATATTATTGTAGCAGTTTGATTTCTTGCTGGAAGCAGAGATATTTCATTTTTAAAATAAATTCTTTATTTAGTAGATTTTTCTTCTACTGGATCTATACACATTTATACATACATACATACACTGAATTCTCCCTCAAGATCAATAATTTTTGTCTTATTTTCTGTTGTGCAGTGTTGTGTCATGTATCATATGATATCAGGTCATATCACATATTGCCAGCCAGTGGAATTTTTAAATGGCAGTCTCACAGTGATCCAATGTTCTTTGATTCTGTTCGTATAATTTTCAAGTGATGATCATATGAGTGGCAATGTGGTATGGTGGAAATAACATGGGAATTGTGATTTAAAGCCTGACTTGACCTGCAGCTTCCTCAGCTGTATTTTGGGGCTAATAATAACCTTATACCCTACAGGGCTGTTGTGAAGAAAGCCCTTCTGGCACTATATAAATGTGAACTACTATTTATTATTCAGTGAGCTCATATTTGTAATCTTGTTTTTATGTTTTAATCACTGACCTAGGGTTTTGTATCTCTTTCATCTAATGTTGCAGTTAAAAGAAATATTGTATTGATTAACAGAGCAAATGACAAATTGTTTAAAATGTTGACAACAGAAAATATCAAGTGACACATACACACACACACGTTGTTTTAAATTGAGTTACAGCAATTGGCAGTACCAATTCTATACCAACAGTCATTTCAAACCAGGATTGACTGTCTTGAAATCTTAAAATTTGTGAGTAAAAGCATTTTTTTGTTATTCTGAACAAAGATTTAGTTTGATCTTTAGAGTAGTAATTTTTTTAAAGGAAGTCAATTACTACTGCAGTCGAGAATATTTAAGAGTAATAAACCAAATAATATGAGGAAACTTTCAAAGCACAATATTCTGCTTATAATGTAGTACATTAATGAGGAGAGGAGGAATTAATTAACTAGATTATATAATAATGGACCTTTCTACTCTAAGGAATCTTCTGATTGCCTCCAAAGCCAGTTGTTTTCAACATTTTACAAGATGAACATTGGTACATTGTCCAGATTTGTACTTACACATATATACAATATAAACCATCAAGGAAAAGTTTACCTTTTAGGCAATTTTCATTGTATTGGTTATTTAAAATGTGTTCATGAGAATGTCAAAATAAATTTTAAAAAATAATTTTGAAAATAGATCTATACTTCTTTATGTGACCTGGTGAGAATGAGGGTCGTAAAATGCACACAGTCTGTGTGCCAAAGTAAAGGAATGGGGGGAAACACCTTTCAGTAAAACTTGTATATATTACCCTTTTGACTAATACTAACCCATCAGCATTCTTGTGATAACTTAAGTTCATGTAAATATGAGAGAATGGTGAGTTTTCCAGCCTTCTCTCTTAGACAGTAGGGAACAGAATGAAAAAGTATGAAGAGTTGTGATTTTCATTAAATTTTTAATTGACTTCAGTAGCACAGACTATAAAATTCATAAGCAAAGGTCTAATCTATATTACATAATTGTCACAAATGTTGTGCCCTCCAGAGCTATGCATGCTATTGCAAACCCTGCAAATAATATTATATTTCTCTCCTTGGGATTGATGACTCTGCATACCCAGTCTCTCCAGTCTTTTCTAGGACCAAGCATGATTCTAGTAAAAATAGCTGTTTTACTGTTAGACTATCCCAAAATATATGCTACTTAGGTTGTGTAAAAAGAATGAATTGGTAAAATGTTAGCTGCCTCTTAATGCTTTCCTAAAATCCTGTGCTCTTTTAATATGAAGATAAGAGACAAAAAGTTTGGGGAGGGGACAGTGGCATAGGGGCTGTCTCATTTCCTGCCCACATCCTCCCTCTGTTCGGTGCCTTGTGTGCTTACGGGCTCCCTGGAGCGGATCACCATATAATTGATGTGCAGTCTGCATTGCTGAATCCTGGACTGCACCATTCTGTGTTCGAGGGAAGATGTAATCTGATCCCTCTGCTGCTAAGGGAGGAATCTGTTCAGTCAAGGCTTTGACAGGGCATAGTCTCCTCCAATAATCTTCTCGGCTCTCGTTCATTATTCCCTCGAGTTCTCTTCAGTCGGGCTGCATGTATGTATGTGTGTCCTGAGAAGCGGTTTGATACTGAGCTGCATTTGCCTCTACAGTCGAGTTTTGTTGCTGGTTCTGCTGCCTAATCTTCCTTTTCTGACGTGCCTGAGCATGTCCACATTAGAGTCTGTGACATACCTACCTGAAAAAGGTTTATATTGTCAGAGACTGCCAAGCAGCCGGACACACGGGGGCACAGAGTCACTGAAGGGGAAAAATACAGAAAACATGGGGTTCTACGGCACGTTAAAAATGATTTTTTACAAAGTAAGTAATCTGTTTTCTTCCTGTGTTGTGCATGTGTGTGTGGTTGGCTAAGGAGGAAAATCTGTATCATCAGAGATGGCTGCAGTATCCTCTAATTTTGGTGGGTGGCTAGATGCCTGGTATTCTGTTTTATGCTGTGATTGAAAGCAAATAAGGAAGAGAACATGAGCTGTAAAAAGCTTGAATTTAGGAATCTGAATAAGTAGTGCCATTTTAAAATTGAGCATTTATCGCCAAAAATCTATTATGACTTTGAAATGTAGCTCCCTGAATGCTGACCTGGAAATTCTCTAACCTTAGTTTGTTTTTAATGAATCTTACAGCTATGATTTTTCCATCTTATACATGATTTTCCCCCTTGGTTGTGGTGAAGTATAGGATTGCTACAGCACTTGAGAATTAGATTTGCATTTCTTTTAAAATTCATTTATTATCCTTCTATACCAAAATATGCAAAAATTGATTATATTTGTAAGTCAGTATTTCAGTAAACTGTATGTCATCTAAAAGACTTCTGAATTCCTGGGTAAATATATTATTTTTATTTTTTTTTCCGACAGTCCTTTACAAGGATTTCCTTAAGGCATTACATTGAACAATTTATTCATTGGAGGATCCCTAAGATGGGAATAAAGTTTGTTTTTAGTGTGTCAAATGGCAATTGCACCCGTATTATTTATGAGTGATCCTGAGAAGTTCTGAAAGCCAATACCACCAACTTAATTAGATCAGATACCCAGTTTTTTTTAAAACTAGTAAATGTGAAAATAAGCACCAGTGAGATAGTTATCCAAAGACCAGAATATTTTTTAAGGCATTCTCTACTGGTCCTTTGGTGCATGGATGCGTGAGTTTATGCGTCTGTATTTAGACACATATCAAATAATATTTTTGTCCAAGCTTTTATTTTGTTTTACATCTTTAAAAAGCATGTCTGCTTCAAGAAGGAGAAACAGTGATTTTTTTTTTAAAGAAGAATTACTTTAAAACAAATTTAATGAACAAGGAAACTTCTCCAAAATAGCAGAGAAGACCAGTTAGGAGTCTTTTACAGTTAGCTGTACTGAACCAAGGAATAAACTCTCTGTGTTTGTGCTGGCTTTTCCTACATGATGTTAAAAAGATGGTTCTCACTATCCTCAGCATTGCTCTGCAGGTCTGTTTTGGGAGCTTAGAGTTCTTTTTAGTTTTAATGTTATATAGTATGTTGTTCTGTGATGTTCCCATGTGAGGCAATAGGCAGGAAAACAAGGTTCCTTCAATGCAAGCTGCTGCTGCTGCTGCTGCTTTTTTTTTTTTTTTATCATAGAAATGAAAGAAGCTATCCATCACTTTGGAGGCTGTTGGGTTTTCTCATATACCTTGAAAACAATAGTGAATCAGGGAACAAACATAGGGGAGAAAACATTTAATGTTGGGGAAAAAAGTTAGATTTTTGCCATCAGATTTCATTCTTTTCAGTTTTCAAATACATGTAGTTTGGGTAAACTCAACTGACTAATATTGAAGTATGTTCTAAAACTTGATATTCTACCAAAAAGAGATCTGAAAGTGAACACATAATATCATTATAATAAAAACAGCATTCTGAAAATATTTTTTGTGCAGTGCTATGTAATGAAGCAAGATATAAGACTTAAATCCCAGATATGTATTTGGCTCATAGGGTAGCACAACACTTTATATAGATGTTAATTGTATCCCTTGCTTTGAAGATTTGGGGCATTTTAATTTAGTACAAGATTATTTTAGTTCTAAATGTATATGTGTGCATATGGAAACCTAATGATGAATCAATTGATTTTTTCCCCCAAGAATGTTCTTTTTTTTTTTTTGACAGCTAGCCCTTTGATTTTATGAAGTTATTTTTTTCTCTTTCAGTATTCTCTTTGCCTGTTAATTATTTGAATAACAGTTGATATTTATGATAAGATTTTATAACTTCTGTTGTCTTTTCCTCATAGTAAATGTCAGTATGCTTCAAAAGTTCACTTAGTTTTGCTAAAAAGTCTAAGAAATGAACTCAGAATGTTTTAAAATTCACATGCAGTTCAAGAGGAGAGGGATACTTTTTAATGTGCCTCTTATCTATATAAGCTGTCATGAAACATGCCCTTCTTAGAGTAAATAGATGACATAGAAATACACAGTAACAGAATGTCATACCAAAGCAACAAAAACTAAATGTTCCCATGAAAAGGACCATTCCACATGTTTTAACCATCTTGATACCTAGGCATCTTGTGATTAAATGGATACACACTTAAAAGCTTTCGTATTTTTTCCCACTTATTTAATTAATGGTATCCTGCTAACATTGTTTGTAAGTGTGTTTTTTAATATTCTGTTTATGCTAGATAGCCTCTGAGATTCCTTTCAGCTCTGGGAGTTTATGATTTAGATGGAAATTTTAAAATTTTCAGGGTTACTAGCTAAAAATGATATAGTTTGAAAAATTTTAAAACATATACATATATATAACATATATATTTTTTTATCTTATAGATGAAAAGAAAGTTGGACCATGGTTCTGAGGTCCGGTCATTTTCTTTGGGAAAGAAACCATGCAAAGTCTCAGAATATACAAGGTAATTAAGTGAAATAACTAATTCTCTCTCATAATTCTTATGTACATCCTCTTTTTCCAGTTGCTATGATGAAAGACAGCTTTCCACTTATTTTCAATTGTTGATGATTTAAAAGTATTATGTTACCAAATTTCAGTGGTATTAAAAGATTTTTTAATAAAGGAGGGACAGTGTTTCTTATTTAAGGATTTGTGTTGTTCCAACAATTACCTATGAAGCAAAGCATTTCATGGATAGAAGCTTTCACTTAAGACTAAAATGTGAACTGGATACAATTTTTAAAAGCACAGTTCTTAAGAAATTCTGAAAAGGAAATCCCAAAATGTGAGTATCAGGTTGCTATAGCAACTGTGATCCTAAGGTAGAAATTTATACATGCAAAACTGAACACTCAGTTTTAAGCTAATAATACAAACCTCATAATTACTAACTAAAGTTTATTTCTTGAAATTATTGTTAGATATTACATTTTACTTGCTTAGTAGTTCTTACATGTTTTCAGTACATACATTTTCATACCAATCCAGTAGTAACCATAACAACTAGCCACAATTGTTCTCTTGTGTCTTATTGAAGCATTCCATCATTTGAGGATTTATACGTCACTACAAAACTTTTCTCACTCTCATGTTAATTAGTCTAACTTAAGCATACTATCTTTTAAGATGACAATTAAAAGTAACTTTTGGTGGTTTATGTGTATCCTTTAAAAATTAAAGAAAGGTATCAATCCTTTCAGAATTTAAATTTACATTTTTCAAGTGTCTTAAAATTTCTCTGAATACCAGGCTGAAAGTTGGTCCATGAATTTTTACTGGTGCATCTCTGTCTCTCCCTTTCTCTGTCTCTGTCTCTCTCTCTCTCTTTCTGCCTCTGTCTCTCCCTTTCTCTCTCTCTCTCTCTCTCTTCGATAAATATTTAGGAGAAGTTATTTTTATGCCTTACGTTGCTGCTTAAAGAAAACCGGACCCCCTCCACACACCCCTTCCTCTTTCATTTAGATTACCATTACCACTAATTTCCTTGCAATAAAATTTTCTTTGCTTTATCTCGGTTCTAGAAGACATCATTCTTACAGATTATTCTGTAAAAAGTATGATACCTCTGTATAATTATTACTGTTTACATCACAGGACAATTGAAGGGGAAGACAGTGTAGTATGAAAAACATACTTTGTTCTATAACCACGTCTTCTTTCTTCTCGCACTGCCTGACTCTGATGTGTAGATTTTCTGTGTCTTCTGTTCCTTTCTTCTTCTTGCTTGCCTGCTCTTAGACAGTTTCTCTGCTTTTGGGCACCAGAGGGTGTGAAGTGATAAATGGAATGAAACTCTCAGGCTGTTTTCCTGTTTTTATTAGCTGTATTGGTAAAGAATTTGATGCCTGGGGGAGTTTGAATCAATTGTTAAAATGAGAATTGGGGTGTATCTGTGGATTTCAATGTTATTCCTCTTCTCTGTTAGCAATGATAATTGATATATGATCTGGGATCTATAAAAATATCTCATTGATTTTCCAAGCATCATAAAAAACTTTATTTTGGCACAGATATTTTACTTGCTTTATTAGTAAAGTCAGTGAAATGAAAGAAATTAGCTTTTTTCCCCTCTTTTATTCAAATAATACTATAATACTTTATAGTTTGGCTGCTAGGTGGCGCAGTGAATAGAGTGCCTCCCTTCTCCACTCCAACCCCCAGAACTGGAAAGACTTCAAATATAGCCTCAGAGGCTTACTAGACGTGTGAGCCTGGGCAAGTCACTTCACCCTGTTTGCCTCAGTTTCCTCCTCTGTCAAATGAGCTGGAGAAGGAAATAGCAATTCACTCCAGTGTCTTTCCAGTAAAATCCCATATTGGGTCATGGAGAGTAAGACATGACTGAAACAACTGAACAGCAGCAACAAAAAGCATATTATCTCATTTAATCCTTACAGGACTATGGTGAGTGTGCGCATGCACACGCATACGCACACGCACATGCACACATGCATATACACAGAGTTACTATAGTCCATTTCACAGGTGAGTAAGAAAGTGACTCAGGTTAAATAATTTGCCCATGGTTGTACAGCAAATAAATAGTAAAACTGAGGCTAGCACCCAGAAGTGGTACCTAGGTAGAGCTGAAAAGGATCTTAGAGGTCATGGAGTCTAACTCCCTTAGCTTCACTATGATATTTCTCCTAGCTAATTAACTATTTCAATGAAAGGTATACTTCTTCTTCTTGGGTTTTATTTGTAGTCATCTGTCTATACTTTTTCTAAGGAATATAAGCTTTTAGGGTATAGTTTCAAATGTCAGTTTTTCATAATATATTCACAAAACAAGAAAAATAGAGTTTTCTGATTTTTATTATCACCATAAAAACAGCTAGTCTTCATTATGGATCATATTTTAGAGTAAGGAAATGTGTAGGTAGGAGTTATGTTAGCTTTTTCACAAATAATTTCTGTAAAAAGAATTAGATTACATGTAGAGCAGTTGTCAATTTTGCATGATTTTACAGTGATCCAGATGCATGTTTGCCATTTTAAACGTGTGAGGATGGGCAAAGAGATCTCTTTCACATGATGTTGTGCATGCAAGACTTAGGAGTGTAGATCGTACTTATTTTAGAAAGTAAAATTAAATGATTTCTTCTTGAAGAAAGAGAAAAATAGGATCTTCACTTTGGAAGTAGGAAATTCATAGAAATAAGCCAAAGCAGTTTAATGCTACAAGTTGGTCTTTGTTTTGTAGTCTTAAAGGATCTAAATTATAGGAGAAGAGATTTTGTAAAATATATTGAAAGAATGAGATATTTTGTGAAATGGAGAGAGTTGGTAAAGTAGCAGAATCATGAGTTAGCATTTTCATTGATTATCAGAACATTGATAATCACCTATAGCAATGAGATTCTTCTTCCATTGATTAGATTTGAAAACCTTCACAAGTAGCATAGTGAATTTATAATGTATTACCTATATTAGTTGCTAAATAAAAAAGTTAATGAATAAGTATCATGTATTTTGCTCTTGTGATTTGCTTTCCCTTGCAAAGAAGGCCTCCATAGTATGGAAAGATTAAAATGATCACATCAATTCTTGATTTTTATGACTTCAAGCAAGTTTTATATGCTTTAATTAGAAAAAATGAAATAGTAGTATAATTAAGATTAAGACAGTGTGCTATCAGTAGGCATTTCTGTATAGAAGAATATAAGTTTTAGAGCTACAAAAGTCCCCTTTGAGATCATTTAATCTAGTGCCTTAGTTTTACAAATGAGGAAATTGAATTATTAATTTTTTTCTAAAAAATAATCTTTATACTTACATTTATCGAACAAAAATATTTAGGTGTTATCTCTTGTATTTTAGAATCAAATTTCTCCAGCCTCTCCTCTCTACTTAGATACCTTCTGGATAAAAAAGATACAAAATTTCAAACCAAGGAATATCCCTGTCAGTTATTATATATAATTAGAGAAGACTATCCCATAATAGTGAGGGAAGATTGTGAAGACATCTAGGGCAAAATTCAGAACTAATGGATACATTACTTCAGCTTTTTTATATTCTCACACACTACGTCCCTTATTAGATATAAACATTTGGATTATTTCTGCTGGAGAGTTGAAACTATCCCAATTCTCTTCTAGAAGGTAACTTAAACGTTAGCTTTCTATATAAGGTGATGCATCAGCAGCCCCGGTTAGTAGGATACGTGAGTTCTACGTACAATTAAATATTTTGATGTCATTTGTATGCTTATCCCCTACTGGTGATTTATAATATCAACTTTGTCATGGAGATTTTTTTACTCTCTTGAGAGAATCTGTACAGTTGTGATAGTAACAGGTGTTTATGTGGAAAAGAGGAAACTAACTAAGAATAGAAAAGTAGGTTTTACTTATCCCCATTCTTGTTGGGGAATTTTCAGGTTAAATGGTTAAAGTATGTAATGTGCACCAAATCATCATTGCCTTTTAGAATTAAGAAACTCTTATTCTTATTTCTAAAGAGGGGTGGGGGGCACAGAGAGCCGCTGTCTGCGTAGTACCTCCTCTGTTGTTTGTTTTGCAGCACTACCGGCCTAGTGCCATGCTCAGCAACACCTACCACATTTGGGGACCTCCGAGCGGCCAATGGCCAGGGTCAGCAAAGGCGCCGAATTACATCTGTCCAGCCACCTACGGGCCTTCAGGAATGGCTGAAAATGTTTCAGGTGACAAATCTAAATCGTCTTTGAAATGTTTTGCTTAATCATTAGTTATAAAAGGCTAATTTTAATTTTTGAATGTCAGTAATTTTTAAAAGATTATCCAGTACCGTTCATTTGTAACACATCATTAAAACCTTTTGCTTTTAGATTGGCAAAACTTCTTTTTACCCTTTGTGCCTTCATTATACGTGGTTTCTTGTCTTGCCTTGCTGTTTTTGAAGCCATATTGCTCCACACAAAGTCATTATTTTGAGGTGTATCCTCAGTGCTCTTCTGTAGTACTACTCTTTTGTAGGCATTTATTAGCTCCCCTAGTGACCCAAATGAGTTAATGCACCTTGCAAAGATGCAAAACCCATGCCAAGAATTCGTTTTCTAAGTATTTATATTATGTAAGGCCTTTCTGACTACCTCACAAGTCTTAAATACTGAAAATTTTGTAGGGAGAGAATATTGGTCATATACTGATTTAAAATAAGGTATATTGAAAGTGCTTCTTGGATCTATACCCAAGCACAGCACCAAACAAGCCAGGCAGATATGGCTTTTTGCTTGTGACTGCTTACATTCTCAGACATTGTAGGAATGCAGAGGGGAAGGTGGTTAACAAGAATATACTTTAATTATTTGAAGAGATTAGTTTAGATTTCAAAAGTCCTCTTCATTTATTTTGTTACTAGGTTCTTAAATCTAAGCAAAAAAACAGAAGTGCACTATTTTTCTTAACTGCTTTCTAGGCACACAGACAGCAATGTAGATTTTTAAATCATATATAGGTACTTAAACACACCCTTTTGCATCCACCAAAGTGATTTTTCTTGAACTAAGAGTGATCGTATACCATTTTAGATAGCAAAGTAAAGGCTCCAGGGATTGAAAATGATCGTTTTAGTAGTGGTATTCATCAAACGCTACAAAACCAAATAATAAATATTCATTTTCATGAAAAATCTTTTTCTTTTGGTTCTGAAAATTTACTAATGTTCAGTATTTTTCCCTACTGTGCCCTAGTATTGAGCCTTAACAATAATATGAACTTATTTCCTAAACAAATGAAGATATATCTTATGTATTATAATTATAATTGTATTCCTCTATCAACTATGTTGTTTAGAAATCCATTATTTTCCTGTTTATCTGAAGACAGTGTTATTTATTTTTGTGCTTATCTCTGATTTCAGCTTTTATTGTGAAACATGCCAATATTGCTGTTATTTCTTTACAGACATATTTCTTCATAGTGAGAGGTGAAAACTAAACACTTTTGCACGTTTTCAAAATGTACTTTGAAAAACAATTCATATAAGAGATTTTAAGTATAGCTCTGTGGACTGCAAAAAAGGGTGTGTTTATATATGCATGTACTTTTAAACTTTTCTTTCTTTGAGTTATGCTGTTTTCAAAGACGAGCTAGCTCTTTTCCTCGTACCCTATTACCAGAATGGTGGAAAATTAGTAGTACTAGTGATGACTGGAATTGTCATCGCTGTACCCAGTCTCAAAAGAAAATGATTAATTGGAGCAAATTATCTCAAGTTTCCATAGTGTCAGAAGGCAGCCCAGGGCAAAGTTTTACTCTTCATTTTAATGACCTAACCATTTTTATTTTTGTTTTTTTGGGTGGATAACCACAGTCGTATTTGGTTATTTGGTATAACCCCATTTTTCCTCATTGGTCAGTTTACAGTGTTTGGCATCTGTGCATTACCTTTACAGCAGTGCATTTTATTGATGATATCTTGTACAGTGTTTACTTGTTTTGATGGTGTCTCATCATATTAATTATTAAAAATCCCATGAGTGAGCGATTACTACTAGCTTTCTGAAAATAGAATACATAAAACGGGAAAAAATGTAAAACTTGAGACTTAGATCAATTGAGTTGCCTGTAAGGACAGATATTATCCAACAAAATCTAAAGTGGTGGGCTACCATTCGTCCATATGCAGGTTTATTTGATCATTGTTTCAAATAATGTGCAAAACTTGTTTGTGGTTAGCAACAGTGACATTTCAGATTATCCCTAAAGGCATAGGGCTTTCTAATTCTTTTGTTTTCACATAAATATTCTATAGCAAAGAAATCTACTAGCAATAAAAGGCTAGCTAAGTAGGTAGTTGAATGCTTTAATCCTTTTAAGCATCATGTCTCTAACATACCCAACAAATCTTGTTTTGCCATACTCTTTTATCTTTAGTGTTGGTGCCAAAGCTTCTAGAAATGAGTAAGTCTACTAAAGGCTTATCTCTGAATGGTTTATTTAAATGCCAACTAATAGATTTAATTTTTTAGTAAAAAAAAAAATTGTGTTAGATTTTGACCTATGTGATATAATAACTAAAGGATAATTAAAATGGCATGATTTCCATGAACACCCTATTGGGACATACTTAGTGTTGAATTTTATGTAACATAACTAGCAAAATGAGATATCTTGTCTCCTTACTGTTTTGCTATTGCTTCTAAGCCAGTGCTCCAGCTCTGGTTCGGTCTAACTCCATCTGTACTGACAAGAGTATTTCTTCACTCATTGTAAATCGTATAAACCTAAATGATATACCATTTTAGGTCAAAGGGAACTTTAAAAAGAGGTCATTTTACAAGAAGAGTACATATTAAAGACAAAAATAAGGTAAATTTTATGTAGTTCAAGTTTTTGTTTTCTCAAATTCTGCTTTTTTTGCAACTAGGCTAATGAGTGCTTCAGCTAGTTTTAAAATCTTTTAGGTACTATTTGCTTTTACCCCCCCCCCCTTAAAAAGATTCAGAGTAGTATAACTCATAAATAATATTAATTTCCTTAATTTATCTTCTTATTTAGATTGACTTGGGGGTTGCTTATGGATGTATTTGTATTATAGTCTATGAACATATTATCTGTGTTTGTTCATAGATGTGTGAAATCCATAATCCAGCAGGTACAAATTGCAACCTATCCATATCTTCTTGTTCTGTGTGATTTTTGACAATGTCCTCCCATAAATCCTTCCCAAATTTCTTAACAAATGAAAAACCTTCTCAAGGTCTTTTATCCTCTTTCCTGAGTATCATTGCATCACTTGGGTTATCCATATAACTCATTCCGGATTCCTGAGCAGCCCACCTGTTCTGAGCATATATTTTCTTAATAATTAATTCAACATGAGAGAGGTGAGGAGTTGTCCTTGAGTTCAAAGCAAGTTTTCAAGAATAATTAATTGAAAATGTTCTCTTATTTTTAGAAATTAGAGACAGGAAGGACTACAATGTAGAAGGTCTAAGATACTAAAGGATTTGTTTTCCCATTTTCATGTTGACGCTTGGAAACAATGACTGTACATGCTCTCTAGCATTCCTCTCTATTCCTTACCATTTTATTTAGATAACTCTTATTTTATGTGTTATTTATCTGTCTTCACAGTGCTTAAAGACTTTCAGGGTAATAGAGAAAGAGGATTATAAGCATTTCTTAATGATTAATTCTAGACAGTATTACTAAGAAATCAAATTGCAAAGAGTATTTGAATGACTAAATATGTCAGAGAAAGAGATGGGAGATATGGTATAAGGTGACTGTCTTGTCTAATTTTAGATTTCGGGAAGGGGAAGGGCATTTGCATACAGCAGTATTCAAGTAGATGCGGAATGACTTGAAAAGTTGAAGTAAAGGTCCCTTCCAACTCAAAATTTCATGATTATATGAAATAAAATACAAATTCCGTAGAGAATTTTTTAACTTGCACTTGACCCATTATTTCTCCACAAATTGTAGCTTTGTTTCACTTCCTGACCCTTAAGTTATATCTGTTTCTCCCCTGTAATATCTTAAAATAGAAGACTAAAGAGAAAGTACTCCCTTATTTGAGAAAACCAAGGGATAATTATCTCCATTTAGGAAAAAAAATGCACAACAAATAAAATTATGGAATTTTTGAGGTGGAAGAGAACTTAGAAGTCCAACTAATCCCTTTACAGATGAAGAAAGCAGTGAGCAGAGAGGTTAAATTTCCTTCCTGAAGTCACACAGCTAAAAAATGGTAGTGGAATTCATGGTTTATAACTCTGTCCAGTACCCTTCCAATAACTCCCTCTCTTATCCTCATTTTTCCCTCTCAGTGCAATAATTATTTCCATTGCTACTAAATCATGATTGAATGTAAAATTTGGAATTAGGCTTGAAGTAAATCCATATGTGCAGGGAATTCACATTATTGTTTTTCAGAAAGGTAGTTCATCGTAGTTTTTTGGTGCCAGAACAGTCTGCCTTTCCTGATTCTCTGCTAGCCTCCTGAAACACAGTCAGTACTTCCTCAGTATCACTCAAGAAGTATGATGAGTAACAGAGGGAATCTCAAGAGTTGTATCATTACTTCAAATCAAATATCATACTTCAAATGACTGATTATATCCTAACTGAACATAATTTGTCCAGAATTGACAAATGTCAAATCTGTTGAAACAAACTGTAAGAAACTCATTTGCTTGGCTTTTGCTTTATTCAGTATTATTTGAAACAAAACATTGAGTTAGATCTGTAAAGAGCTCTTAGAAATTGTCTAGGCTAACTTCTTATTTTACAGATGAGGAAGCTGAGATCCAGAGTTAAAGTGACTTGTCCAAAGTTTACAGAGCACATCAATGACCCAAGTCAGGTTAGCCGGGTCTCCAGGGTCTCGGGCTGGTGCCATTTAAACTACACTTACCTTACATGAGTTTTTGTGAGGATAAAATGAGATCGTATTTAGAAAGTACTTTGTATAACTTAAAGCGCTATGTAATTGCTAGCAATTGATGCTGTTTTTCTTAATATTCCAACAAGTGGAATAACTTAACTGATTTCTCTTTCCTAACTAGGGTATTATACAAAAGTATAGAGACAGAGATAATCTCCCTTTGTCTCATTGTGTGGCATAGTGGTTAGACTGAAGGACAACTGCTTTAAAGCGATGATGGGGTGTAGAGAGATATGCATATATAAATTGTATAAATGTATATGTACATATATAGTATATGTATATCATTAAATTGGTGCTAAAAATTGTATGAGTAGAGATTCTTCAAAGATTTGACTGAATACTACTATCAATATTTGAGCTAGCTACATTGTAACTT
This sequence comes from Notamacropus eugenii, assembly GCF_028372415.1. Taxonomy (NCBI): domain Eukaryota; kingdom Metazoa; phylum Chordata; class Mammalia; order Diprotodontia; family Macropodidae; genus Notamacropus; species Notamacropus eugenii. Next base: position 150,338,387 of record NC_092877.1, on the reverse strand, counting down.
CAGTCTGCTTCATCTCCAGTGCGGTATCATAGTTATGAGATCAAGTCCAGACTCCCTCTCTGCGCTAGAAAATGAGTATAGAATTCATTTCTATATCTAACTTTGACCCTGACATGTTGGAAATTAGTTTGTTGACTTTATTAATTCTCAAGTATTACTTTAATCTGAATTTTTAAAACTTTACTTCAGCAGAAAACAGCATATGCATGCAAAGAAATTCACTTTATGCTGATAAGATAAACAAAGGACCTAATGAGTGTGATCTTCATTTTAGAGAAACAATTTGAAAAAACAAGTCTGATCTTTTAACAACACCCCCCCAGTGCCCTTTTATGTGTTGTTGTACACATGTATACCATTATAAAGACACTTATATGTTTAACATGTTATTATGTGTTAGCTTTCAGTATTGTGGCATCTCATTTCATGTCAATTTTTTTTTTGCTCTTTTATTCATGTTCTAATTTTACAACTAAATCAACCACCATTTTCTATTGTTTGTGGGATTTTAGTTGAAGTTGTTTTGGAATAACAAATCAAAGGCCTTTGAGTTTGTGGAAGACATACTTGTCAGATGTGCAGTATGTTCAGTTATTAATTTTTTGCAAATGATGCTGTTAATCTACTATACTCTCAGATGAGTGCCTTATTAAAAACATCCAATTTTATGGTACCCATTAGAAAGAATGTAGGGAAAGGAAAATTACCAATCAAAATTCCCTGTTTACTCAGTAATGTAAATTGATGTTTACAGAATTAAAATTTTGGTTTACAGCCAGGATCTTGGTTGCAGATGAACATGCAACCACAATAATATAATAAATAATTTTCAGCTATCCACAAAGTATTGTTATGAAATAAGCTTTGGTGAGATGAAATTGCCATTCCAAATGAAATTTCTGGTTTACTTGGTGAAACTTTTGAGACTGAATGATTTTATCATTTAAATTTGAGTTGAGAGGAAAGATAAATAAGAAAAGATTCTTTGTTCACAATCCATAAACTTTGCAACTATTTTTAAGCTCCTCTAACTTTGTTATAATTTTATTTTACTTTCAACTGCAATATAATCATTTGTCATTCAAAAAATTAATTTGGTCAATGACAATTGTGTAATAATTTGCATCTTTTTAAAGGGCAGCTCACCATTTAAAAGTTAAATTTCAAAGAATTTCATCACTTTATTTTCTAACTTCTTGGTATAGAAATCTACCTCAGGTTTTATATTCAAATTATCTTTTAGGGCATCTATTGAAATAATACTAAAGCTAAGGCTGTTTTCTTTTTGACAGAGCTGGAGTGGACCAGAGAAACTGCTTGCTTTAGATGAACTTATTGATAGTTGTGAACCAACACAAGTAAAACATATGATGCAAGTAATAGAACCTCAGTTTCAGCGAGACTTCATTTCATTGCTCCCCAAAGAGGTGAGGATTGTCAATTAATTTTGGGCACTGGGTGGTGTTTAACTACATAAAGCATCTTCTGCTACCTTCAAACACTTCCATGCTAATTACGGTATTCAGTATTGTCAGTTTGACACAGTTAATTGGTGTTAAAGAGGGCTGTAAGTTAACAAAACTTCCTTGATGTAATAAGTAATTCTCAGATTAATGTATTCTTATGAGCTGAGAGACTTCTTTCTACTACTGGGATGTGTCCCATGTGAAAGGAAAACTCTCGTGAGTTCTGTTACTTTGAATGTTTCATGAAGACTTTTTTCCCCTAGATTATTGCCAGACTGTCTTCATGTATTACATAGGTTGTCTGAATCAAAAAGTTGAAATTCTGATAGAAATGCAAAGACTAGTGTTTCCTGTACATATATGTGAACTTTTTAAAATTTCTTCTGAATTTATTGATTTATGATCCTTCAAAAAAAATTTGGCTGCCTGGTACATGTTTACCATAATTTATATTTTATCTGGGGAATTTCATTTTAAAGTATATGAAATTAATGGAATTTAAGTTAATATTAGCATATACATACGTGTGAGGGGTATATAATATACAAAATCACTTTCAGGAAGAAAAAAACCTAGTATTTGAATTACACCACCTTGTCAAGGGGTTTATTCATTTGTTTTGGGGGGAAAATAGCACTGATATGTAGGATATTTTGTGAACGTCATTGTGATTGATATTTACACTGTTCATTCAGTTTTATGTGACTATCACTAGCTGTATGTAGGTTAGGAGAAAGAGACTGTGAAAGAAATACAGTACACTGCTTTATTTCAAATGATGCTTATAGCTATAAGCAATTTGAGTTTGAAAGAGAGGAATTCTTTTCATGTGACTCTTCCAAATGTCTTAAGGATCTTGAAGGTGCTTCCTGCTTGTACCATAATCAGCATTTCAGATATGAACATAATTAACCTGATGACATAATTAATGTATACTGATACTAGGGTAAGGCAGTCTAGGAAAAATACTTTTTCTGGAGTGTATCTTCTTTTCATATAAAAGAAAAGATAATTTAATCTCCTTGTAGCAAGGTGTTTTTTTAAAATAATTCTTACAATAAAACAGTGAGTTTTTTGAGTGAAGTTGGCTTCAGAAAGTGACATGGGTTCTCTTTTTGCCTTCAGAGGGAGATTGATAATAAGAAGCCCTTTCACAGATGTTGGACCCAATGAATCTCTTCATTTTTTATTTATTTGTCACAGTTTCTCTTGATACTCTTATTCAAGTGGCTTGTGTTTTCATTAAAGTAATATTGCTCTTCCTTAGAGCTGTTTTCTCCCCCTCCTTCAGTAAGAGCAGTGCATTTGACTTCAGATTTTCATAGTGACTTCATTTTGCCAAAAAAATAAAAGGTCATTTTAAAGTCAGAAACAAACATAATAGAAAAATATCTTCAGAGGCTAAAATTCAAATACAAATTTCCAATAACAAATAACTTATAGTTTTATTGGCTTGGCTTAAGTGTTCTTTTACGGTTTGTTTAAATGAGAAGTCATTTTAAAGGAAAGATGTGGCAAAAGATGGTATAAAAGTGGGGGAAAGTCCATAGACAACTTTATAGATGGGCATTGTTTATGTTGTACTATTCAAATACCAATAAAAATTCCATCTAGTCTAGTTTAGCAAAATGGTTCATTTCATACATGTAAAAATGAGTAAAACATAATTTCTTGAGGAAATAGAACTGAGACCAATATTTAATAATCTAAGGACTGTTAACAGTTAGTATAGTATGACCTATATGCCAGGAAAATGGACTTTGTACATTTAGTAAGTAGTATATAACACTTTTTTTTTTTTGCTCTCCAGTGTTTTTCTGTGATTTCCAGGTTCCTTAACCAATAAAAATCATTAATCTTTTAAACACTCATAAAAACTCAAAAAAGAGGTTTATGGTATTTTTTCTTTCAAAAAAAGTGAATATAATTGTTTTTGCTAGGCAAAAGAATATCACAGGGCATGTTTAGTTCTATGGGATATGTATGATAAATGGACATTTGTCTAGATGGTGTAGGTCAGGACAAAGTTATGCTGAGTATACTTATGTTAAGACAAATGTAGCAAGTAGAAGAGCTGACTGTAACAGGCAGGATTCTCAATTCACTTTTATCCTCTAGGTCCACATGGTGCGTTTTAAAGAAATATTGTTCCTTTACCCTGAAATAGAGCCAATTAGGTTCCATGTAGAAGTTATTAAAGTGCTCTAAGTAATTAGTGGAAGCAAAAATGCACCAAAGCAATTCCAGCAAACAAGAATTATTTGCCCAAATTGGAATTGAAATTCTAATGGTTTGTAGGAGGTATCTTCATCCTTCTCCCTCAGAAATTGTGAAAACTTGGATTTTGTGTTTTCAGGGGTTTTGGGGATAGCTTCTTTAGGTAAGCCCTTTGCTGCTGAATGGAATCAGACCTGTTCAGTTAAGCAAATCAATTTTATGTGTCATCTTGGTATTGTTTTCAGATTTTCATCCAATTAAGAGGCCCTTCAGTTAGAAATCTCTTCCATTAAAAAACAAAAACTGTAGACTTCTATTCTGACTTGACCATGTTGGATTTGCCCTCATTCATTTTGGTACCATATAATTAAGTTGTCTGTCTTTGATCTAGAAAGGCAACATGATATTTTAGAAGGACTCCTGCCTCAGATACGTCCTTGACTCTTCTTGTCCTGGGCAAATACTTTTACTTCTAAGCCCCAATTTCTTCTTTTGCAAACTGGAGCCAATGCAAGTTGTCATAGTGATTAAAAGAGGTGATGTATGTGAAGTATCTTGTAGACCTTCAAAACTGATGTGTTATCTCTATGCCATGGTCAGGTGTTATTCCTTCGCTAAAAAGGTGAACGTGAATAGAAATTCTTCTAAATCAAACTGGCAAATAGAAGACTTTACCTCTTTTATCTTTTTTTTAAGGTTTTCTCCTTATTTAATAAAAACAATTATATTTCTCATTGGGGGGGAGATTAAAACTTCACTTTAAAAAGGAAATGCTTAACTGTTTAGTAACAGCTTGTCATTAGTATTTTTTTAATAACTTTAACTTTTTAGACATATTTTTGACATATGAGACCTTCTCGCCTTGCTGTTTGTTTACTGTTTAACACCAGAAAGTGTGTTTTATAAGAAAATATTCCATTTATTTTGTAGATTTTACAGATCTGTCATAGACAGAACCACAGGAAAAATGGCCTCCAACATAAAATTACATTTAGTTTAGTGATTTTTGAATCACGTATTTGGCAATTTAGGATGAAATTATAGATTTAGAGGCTAAAGTGACCTTAGAAGGAATATGAGCAAAATTTTTACATTATAGTAGAGAGGAAGTTGAGACCCGAGAGAAGCTAAATGACTTCTTAGAGGTCAACCAGTAGGTGGCCAAACTGGAATTCAAACCCAGGTCCTTTTATTCCAAGTCCAACACTCTTGCCACTGTACCATTTAGTAGGTCATTAAATTATTTTCTCAACTATTTAATTTTTTTTTTAGAATAGTTTCAATGCTTATTTATGGAAACTGATTTTACATGCCATCATATCTTGATTATCACCAGTGAAAAGAGCAACAATGTCTAGAATTTTCCTAATTCATTTGTATTTGACTTTTAAAAGTATTATATATTTATAGTTGAATGAATGTGTAGTTCTTTGGAAATTTTCAATAAGCAGAATAACCTAAACTGGGGCAAGCCATGATTTAAGAAAATATCAAATTGTTTAGTTTTTTCCTCCATTCTCTTTTTCAGAACTTATTCCCTATTCTATACGAGTGCTACTATGTATTTGTGTTTCACCCATTCTCTAGGTTAAGGAAAGTGTTTTGGTTTAGAAAGACTTCTACTACGTAAGAAAAGAGAAAATATAGTCTCTCCCTTAGTGATTTCCCCATTGCATTCCCCAGTATTTTTTTAATCTTAATTTTTTTCTTCTACTTATTTACTTCCCTTTTACTGGAGGATCTCACTTCATGCTTTATCAGAAAGATTAAAACCATCCCTATTCTCCACAACTCTTTATCTGATATCCCCTCAACACCCTTCTACATTCTCTCCTGCTTTTCTTTAGTCTTGGAGGAAAAAGTTTACCCTCTTACCATGATCCAGCCCCTCTACTTTTGCCCTTGAATTCATCTCTTATCTCCTCTAGGAACTTCCCTTTTCACACATGCCCTTTTTCCTAATCTTTAGTCTTGCTTTATTCACTGGTTTGTTCTCTGCATTCCATGTATCACGAATCATTTATCTGTCTCCAAATAATGGGCATATCCTCTCCTTCTAATTCTTTACTACTACAAGAAATACAACTATAAATAGTTTTATTTAGAAACTTTCCTTATTTATTTATTTATTGCTTGAATTCATTGGGTGAAAGGGTGTACCAGGTTAATGAGTTATCAGCATCATGCCAAAACAAGTTCCAAATTGATTGGACCAGTTCATAGTTTCACCAACAGTGCATTATAGTGTGCCTGTCTTCTCATTGTCCCTCCAGCATTTGCCATTTCAAATTCAAGGCAGATACTTCCCTCCTCTCTTCAACCCCTCCCAACCCCCAGACACAGACCACAAATCCTTGGATATAGTTTTTAAGATTTGACTTTACTTCTGAGTTCTCTGTTACGCTCAGAAGTATTTCTTAAGCTCCAGGGTTACATTAACACTATCAGGTGGTAACTCACAGTTTAAGAAGTATGAGTGGAAAAAGTTTAAGAAACCCTACCTAGGGTACCACCATCCTCTTTGTTCCCCAGGTTTGCAACCTGGGTATCATTCCCAAATCCTCATTCTCTCACTCCACTCTATCGAATATGTTAACAGTATGCTGATTCTACCTTCACAACACCTCTCATATGTGCCCCATCTCTTCTCTGATGTCACCACCACCCTAGTATAGACCACCTCACTCCTGGACTATACAGTAATCTGGTGATTTGTCTCCCTGCCATGTTTCTTCCTACTCCAGAATATCTTCCACTCAGCTGTCAGATTGATATTCCTGAAGCACAAGTCTGACCATGTCACACCCTTATTCAGTGAATTCCAGTGCCTCCCAATTGTCTCCGTGGCCAAACATGAAGCCCTCCAAAAGCTACTCTCCTCCACTCCCCATTCCTGTCTTATGCTTTATTCCACCTGCTTGTATTCTGTGTTCCAGTGATGGCCTCCTGGCAGTTCCTTGCACAAGACACTCCATCTTCTGACCGTGGACATTTTCACTGGCAATCACTCATACCTGAAATTCTCTTCCTCCCCCTCTTCCCTTCTTGGATTTCTTCATGTTCCAGCTAAAATTTCCCCTTGTACAGGAATATTTCTCCTGAATGCTAGGGCCTTCCCTTTGTTGTTTATTTCCAATTTAACTTGTATGTATCTTGCCAATGTAGTTCTTTGCATGTTTTCTCCACCATTAGACTCCTTAAGAGACTGTTTATTGTTTGATTTTTGCTCTTCTTTTTATCCCCAGTGTTTATAACAGTGCCTCGCACATAGCAGGTGCTTAATAAATGTTTGCCTTTCGTTTTTGGCATGTAAAAGCCTTTGTAATCTGGCTTCTATCTATATTTCTTGACTTATTTTACATTACTCCCATTTGTGCACTCTGTGGTCCGGTCCAACTGGCCCATTGGCCGACTCTCTCCTGGTGTAAGACATGCTGTCTCCTTTTCTATGCCTTTGAATAGAGGCTCTTCCATGCCTCCTAGGCTCTCCTCCACCTCTGCTTCTGGGGGAATCTTTAGCTCCATCCATTCTCAGCGCAAGCACCACTTACATAAGGCCTTTCCTCATCCTTTTGGTTATTAGTGTTCACCCCCTCAGAGTATGTAAGTTTTGTATTTACTTATCTCTGTGTTGCCCTCATCTTCCAAACCTTCTTTAGAGCCAAGTATGGACAATTTCATTTTTGTCTGTTTCTTCAGAAACTTTACACTGCTTAATAGTAGGTGCTTAATAGGTGTATTGGATTCTTGGATTGAAAGGTCAAATAAATAACTGGCTTACAAAATGTTTATATTAAGTTGACATACTTTTTTTTGTTTCCCCAGTGCATAAAGGGTACTGGTTTCTTAACACTCTGAAAATTCCAAACAACTTCTTATCTTGGTCATGACTCAGTTAAGCAACAATTAACTTTCTCATGAAAAAGACGGTAACTAGGGCAACCAGGAATTTTTTATTATAGTAAATTTTCACAATTTTCATTAAGCCTGTACACATTATATTTCATATTGTTATTAGATGTGACTACTTTATTACTTAGTTTGGAATTCTATTGAAGTTAGGAAACAGTAATATAAATTAACTAGGAGTAAAAGTTCTTTATGGATTTTTTTACTAGATATTGATGAAATACAGTTTGCTTTTGTTGTGCTTTTCTTGGGATAAAGTGGGACCCCTCTTGCCAAAGCCTGTCACTACAACTTGGCATTGCCATTCCCTTAGTCCAGCACTTCTCAAGTTGTGGTCCAGGGGTCCCTAGTGAGACCCTCTTAGGGCATGCATGAAGTCAGAACTATTTTGATAATAATAATAATGTTTCAATTTATAATATGATAAATTTTGATAGATATAACCCATATAATAAACAACTATTGTGGGGGAGGTCTTCAGTAATTTTTAAGAGTTTATACAAAGGAATCCTCAGACCAGAAATTTTGAGAACTATTGCCTTGAGCTATCACCTTATTATCTTTTTCCTGTTTTGTTGCCAAATCTAAGAATAGTGTATAATCACTGCCCTTGTTCACTGCTCAACCTTCTTGCAATATGACTTCCATCCCTACCATCCTGCTGAAACTTCTCTTCAAGTTAATCTCTTATTCATGAAATTGAATTGCCTTTCCTCAGTCTTTATCCTCCTTGATCTTTCTGCATCATTCTGAACCACTGACCACTTGATTCTTCTTAAAATTGAATCCTTCCTCAACTGTTCTACAGTACTGATCTCTCCTTGCTTTCCTGTTACCTCCCTGAGGATTTGTTCTCACTCTTCTTTACTGGTTCATCATCTTCCTCTTGTCCCTGAAGGCCCTCTCTGTCCTCTCTTAAATTCTGGCCCTTGGTAGTCTCACCTGTTGCCATGGATCTGATTCTCTTTAGTTAACCCACTGTCAAGTTAATTCTCAAATCTATATCTCTAGCCCTGATCTCCCATAAGCTCTACTCCCCAATTTTCAACTGCCTCATAGACTTTCTGAATGTACCACCAAGCTCTTAAAGTGGTATGTTCACAATTAAATTTGTCAGCCCTCCGAACTTTCCTCTCTTCCTAACTTCCCTATTTCTGTTGATGGCATCAACATCTTCCTAGTAGCCTAAGGTTGATGATGCCTCAAAGCCATATTTGGCACTTCACATTTTTTCTTCTCTTTGCTTCCAACCAGTTGCCAAATTCTATTAATTTTTCCTGTGTACTTTCTTTACAATCTATATGTTGCCTCCTAGGTATTCACACTGTCACCATCCTAAGAACTCTCTCCCTTCTGGAATATTCTAAAAAAGACTCTTCATGGGTCTCCGTGACTCTGTTCTCTCCCTTCTCTAATCTGACCTTCACACAGCTGCCAAAATTATCTTCTTAAAGCCTAGATAGAGTGATGCAGCTTACCTCTTTTAAAAAAAAAACAACAACAAACCTGAGATTCTTGCCTATTGCTTCAGGATAAATTACAGTCTTGAATTTTTTCATTTAAAGATCCTTCACTATCTGGCACTAACTCCTTTTCAGCTTTATTTTAATACTCTTCCCTTTCATGTAATCTGTGTTCTTGCCATACTGGCTTGTAGCTGTTCTCTGATCTCTTCTGTCCTCTCTCCCCTTCATGTATCTACTCAGGCCCATGCCCCATATACAGTTTTCATGTCTTTGCTCATTGAAATCATTTCCTGTGAGGCCCACCTCAAGAATCATCTCCACAAAATCTTTACTCATTCTCCCCAAGCTGAGAGTGATCGTTCTCTCAAAATTTCTTAGGGCTCTTAACACGTTGCCTTTAACCTTTCACATTCTTCTTCCTTTTTATCTTTTTTACAAGCATGCATTTTATTTTATTTTTTGTGTATAATTTTTATTAATCTATTTGTTTTCAGTTTTCAACAGTCACTTCCATATTTTTGCAGTTTTATTCCCCTCCCTCCTCAAGACAGCAAGGAATCTTATATGGGTTCTACACATACATTCTTATTAAACACATTTTCACGTTAGTCATGTTGCATAGAAGAATTAAAAAGAGTGGGAGAAACTATGAGAAAAACCAAAATATAACAAAAGAGAAAATAGGTCTGCTTCATTCTGCATTTGGATTCCATAGTTCTTTCTTGGATGTGGATGGCATTTTGCATCAAGAGTCCTTTGGAAATGTTTTAGGTCCTTGCCTTGCTGTGAAGGGCTAATTCTATCAGAATCAGTCCTCCCACACTGTGGTTGTTACTGTGTATGATGTTCTCCTGGTTCTGTCCATTTCAGTCAGCATCAGTTCATTTAAGTCTTCCCAGGGTTTTTGGAAGTCCACCTGTTCATCATTTCTTACAGCACAATAGTATTCCATTACATTCATATACCACAACTTGTTCAGCCATTCTCCAGTCGATGGGCACACCCTATCTTTCCAGTTCTTGGTCACCACAAAGAGAGCTACTATAAATATTTTTGTACATGTGGAACCTTTTTCCATTTTTATTATCTATTTAGGATACAGCCTTAGAAGCATTATTGCTGGGCCACAGGGTATGCACATTTTTATAGCCCTTTGGGAATTGCTCTCCCGAATGGTTGAGCCTACACTCCACCAACTATGCATTAGTGTTCCAACTCTCCTACATCTTCTCCAACATTTATCATCTTCTAGTTCTGTCATGTTAGCCAGTCAGATAGGTGTGATGTGGTACCTCAGAGTTGTTTTGATTTGCATCTCTCTAATCAATAGTGATTTTGAGCATTTTTTCATATGACTATAGATATCCTTAATTTCTTCCTTTAAAATCTACCTGTTCATATCCTTTGACCATTTATCAGTTGGGTCTTTCTTCTTCCTCCTTGAAGACAGCAAGTATACCACATATGTACAGTTTGTGTGTTATATGTGTATATATATATTCATGTATGTATGTGTACACACACACAAATGTATGTGAATCAGAATGACTCACTTTTATCTTTTATCCCCAGTACATTGCAGAGAGTAAATATTAGTAAATATTTGTTGATTTGAATTATCCTATACCACAGCATTGAAATTTTTAGAAACTTTATTTCTTAGATAATAACTGTGATTCATCCTCCTCTTTTAAATGATTCTTGTTCCAAGAGACCCATAAGAAACAGAGTTGTTGCTCTTATTCCTTTTATTTCTACCCAAAGCTTCCCAAACATAGATTTGTGTTGCCACACGGAGAGGAAATCTGTTAACTTAGTAATTAGCTTTCCAAAGTCAAAATTAATTTAACCCTTCCCCCAATATTTCTGGCTGTTACCCATCATATTTTGCAAAGTTGATGTCTTGTTAGAAATTAGCTACCTAAAATAGTTTCTTATCACTTCTAATGCTTCAGATTCACCATATAGCAACTTGTCACACAATAGAGACAGCATAGTACAAAGGAAAGAATACTGGCCCCAAGGCCAGAAGACCTTTGTTCAAATTCCACTTCTTGTAGCTTAATATCTGCTTGATCTCTGGCAGATCACTTCCCCTCCCTGGCCTCCCCTCTCCTCATCTGGAAAGTGAAGAGGTTGAACTAGATGGCTTTAGTGAATGGCAGACTTTGTCCTTAGCCTTGATACCTACAATATCTCCTTTCATAAAAAATTGCAATATGAAACATCTTAATTTACTTGAAAATAATAAAAGTTTTGTGACTTCCTTTTAAAAAATTCAGAATCTCCAGCTTTATTACTTTCTTTGGCCATATATTTGTTTTCCTTAGTCATCTTAAATTTGATCATTTTCAAATTTTATGTGAGGTTAATTTTATAATTGTGTTCACTGAATGTCCTTTGTCTCCCCCTCCAGTCCTCACCCCGCACCCCCCAGTATATTTTGAGGCTCCCTGAGTAAACAAAATATCATATTGAAAAGAGCTATTGACTTGGACTCAGAATATCTGGGTTCAAAATATTACACATGCAGTCTACTAGCTATGTGACTTTGGGCAATGAACTTAGCCTCTCTGAGTTGGTTTTCCCACCTATGAAAGGGAACATAGCTCTACCTACCTCACAGGAGTGTTATAGGGACTAAGGGAGATATAGAATATATAAAGCACTTTATTAACCCTTCTGAACTATAAATATATTATCCAACTTTCCATTAAACACTGAAAATAAGTTGATGTTCGTTATTCACATGCAAATGTTATGTTGAAGAATCTCTAAACTGATAGTGGACAAAAGCGTTTAATTCAGTAAATATTTCTGTTTACTCCCTCCAAAGAATTCTCAAGAGCAATTTGAAGAAATTGTAACACAATTACTTTGATACAGTCTAGGAAGACTAACTCTCCAGCCAAGATAATTACTTCTTTTCATCTTTCATTGCCAAGGATATAGATGTTGAGGAAATTCAACAATTTGCCAATAAATAACTTTTCTAATAGTTTATATTATGTATTAACTAGCAGATCTGGCTCTCAGTTGTAGTCTAAGAATTTCCATCTTCCTTTAAATATCCCCTCATTCACAGGACCTTCCTTGACTTTCCCCCTCATCCTCACTACCTCAGTTCAGTAAGTATCTTCTCTCCTAGACCAGACATAACACTTTGTCATCTCTCTAATGTACTTATCATGTAAAATACGTATTATGTGCTATTTCTTTGTTTTGCGATGGATGATCCTGTGAGAGTGTGGACTCTGTCTTATGTAAGTTTTCCCCTTGGCCTAACGTAGCACTGTGCTCACGTTTAATCACTATTGAGAGAAATAAATGGTGACCTCCACAGTTCTCTCGTGTCTCTTTAGACCCCTCTCCAAGGGGAAGTTGCCAGTGTTGTTGTGCAAGGAAAGTTCGTGTTAACAAACAGCAGCTAAGGAGGTTCAGAACAAGATGCTGTTGATAGTGTATAAGTCCTGCTAGTTGGAGAATAAAGCCAAGAAAAGAGGATGAATCAGCAAAGACTTCTTGGAAAGAAATAAGTTTGATCGGGATTCATTGAACAACCTAAGTTACAAGGGAGGAAAAGACTTTTTTTTAAAAGAATATTTAGAACTCAACTTTTTTAGAATTGAAAGCAAGAAAATACTGTAATCATTTATAATTAAAAAATAAAGATGCTAGGGAACAGCTACCTATTTAGATTAGTAATAACTTCTTCCCCTTTCAGTTCCCTTTGGTATTTCCAGTAGTCTTCCTGTATACCTGATAAACATTTGAGTATAACAATCTTCATCTTCTGGGAGTTTGTGTGCAGTGGTTGTAAGATTTTGGTGATGATGTTTTAATTTGGCACCATTTTATTCTCAGCTGGCACTTTATGTGCTTTCATTCCTGGAACCCAAGGACCTGCTGCAAGCAGCTCAGACATGCCGATACTGGAGAATTCTGGCTGAAGATAACCTTCTCTGGAGAGAGAAATGCAAAGAAGAAGGTAAGAGCCAAAATTTTGGAAATGTCTTTCTAGAAAGAAGTGAGTCTTAAAATGGAACACTTTTTAAAGAGGTAAAAGTTTTGTTTATAGATGAGAAACTGGAAAAAGGTAAATTATGTAATTGGATGAACGCACACAAATATGAACTTAATTTAACATCTTTTTTAAGCAAAACAGAAGTATCTTTTAAGTGAGTATGGAAGAGCAGAGCTGTTTTAGTGGTCCAAATGCTATACCCTGAATTAAGGTTGTGACACTGAACTTCCAACAGTAAATTAAATGAAAAGGCTTAATCTTGGTTAAGTGATACAAATCATAGGAAATCTCCACTTAAATTCACCCAAATATCTGTACTTTAAGACTAGGATTATTCATCACAGTATTAACTATTTGAAATAGATAATCCTTATGGACTTAATTTAACTAAGACTTGTACCTATGAAGCCATTTACCAGCACTGCTAACAAACATCAAAATTGTCTGATTTGTTGCTCACTGCTCCTTAGTGTAGTTATTGGTGAGAGGTGGAAAAGCCCAAGGAGAAGTTGATCAGGGAAGCAGAGGAAATGGTGGGGGCAGAGGGGAAGGAAAAAAACTGAAACAGCATTCTCTGAATAATTAAAAACTTAATATTGGCTGTGTCTTTTCCAAGGGAAATTCAGTTGCTTTAAAAGGTTGCATGGTAGAAAGGAAAGAACCAATGGAGTAAGGAACCAAAAAGACTAGCCTCAACCCTGCCCTTTACTTAGACATGTCATCTGTCTGAGTCTGTTTCTTCCTTACAAAAGTAGTGATAATGATAGTTGTACTACATTTGTTATAAAATTGTTGAGGATGAAATTGAGAACCTTTAAGAAAGGAGAAGGAACATCCATTTACTAAGTACCTACTATATGTCAGCACTGTGGTAGGCACTTCACATACACATATATATATGTAGATAAGTAGATTAGTTATATATAGTTTTGAATAGCTAGTCAAAGATCTTGTTTTCCTTTGGGAATTGGTTTTTGAGAAAAGACAAAGGACTTTTGATGGAATTAACAAGTTATTAACTGGGCTATCAAAAGCAGTTTACTGCTCTTGGTTATTAAAGAGGTCCTGAAATTGTAGTGCTAAATCCTATTGATAACTGAATTTCTTGATTAAGGTTTCTGAAATGTTGACTTGAGGCAGGGATTAAGAAGACCTTTATTCAGGTCCCATGTCTGCCCTGTAGTGCCCAGGTAGCCTGGGGCAAGGCACAAAAGGTCTTTGTCTCATCATCTAGAAAGTGGGTACAGCTAAGCTAGGTCCCAATTAGAGCAAATAATGAATTTTCAAGAAGTGGTTGCATTATTCTGATTAGCACTGTATATTTCCATTGGGCTGGCACCAATGACCATATTTCACATAATAACAGCTTTGAATGGGACAAATCAAATATATGGGACCTCTTCATGGGAATCACTATTTGAACTAATCAGGACCTGACTGTGTAGTAATATCTGCCTTGCTTCATGGAGTTGTTGGGATGCTCAAATGAAAGAGTTGCCATGAAAATAATTTTGAAAGTTAGAAGTGCCATAAAAATGCAAAGTATTATAACTATAGTAATTCAGTTATTAAAATAATGGAGAATAGTGTCCTATACATCTGCTTGAGCATAAAAGAAATAATAACAGCTTTCTGTATACATTTTTGTGTTCTTAATTATGGAAGATTAAGAAAAAAACTTTTTCAAACAGGGATTGATGAACCACTGCACATCAAAAGAAGAAAAATCATAAAGCCAGGTTTCATACATAGTCCATGGAAAAGTGCATATATCAGGCAACACAGAATTGATACAAACTGGCGGCGAGGAGAACTGAAATCTCCAAAGGTAATGAAGATTCCTAAAAGATGCATATTTATAATGGGAATTATTAAGAATTTAGCAGCTAACCATTGCTGTTCTGGATGAGAAGTGTAACTTGAGACATCCTCTCTTCTAAGAAGGAATCAAAATATTTTAAATTAATTTAAGTGGGTAACTGACAGATAAATTAATTGAGCAGAACCAGGAGTTCAGCTTTACACAATAACAATAACATTGTGAAGACAAACAACTTTAAGTGACTTAGGAACCCCTTTGTTATTGTTGTTGCTTAGTCCATTTTCAGCTGCACCCAACTCTCCATGGCCCCTTACTTGGGGGCTTGGTCGAGAGAGCAGAGTGCTTTGTCATTTCCTTCTCAAGATCATCTCACAGATGAGGAAATGGAGACAAACAAGGTTAATTGACTTACCTGGGTGAAGGCCAGTATTGAACTCGGGTCTTTCTGACTTCAGGCCCAGTACTTAATCCACTGTGCCATCTGATTGCCATGTTCCAGCACAATTTCAGAAAACTCATGATAAAAACATGCTGCCCACCTTCCGACAGATACACGACGGACTCAGAGTGCAGATTAAGACTTTTTTTGGTGGGTGGAGTGAGGTGGAACAGGGCATGACCAATGTAGGGATTTATTTTGCTTTACTAGGTAAGTTTGTTAACAGGGGTTTTGTTTTTCTTGCTCTCTTAGTGTAGGGGAGGGAAAAGGAGAGCAGGAGGTTCTTCATGAAAATAAAATAAAATTTAATTTAAAAAAATCAAAGAATAATTGTTAGAGTTCTATAGTGAATTTTTTTCTCTAACCTGAAAAATAATTAGATCTGACAGGGAAGGGCATGTAAATTGAGCATGACTTAATGTTTATGTTTCTGCTGCTTCTGTTTTAAATAAGTAAAAAGATTGAGCATCCTATTGGATTTCATATCATTATTTACAGATGTACACATTTAGTATGTATTTTACTGCTGAATTTTGTTGACTGTTTCCTCTGTCTTTGTAGTAGCTTCTTTTTAAACTGTGAGACTTCTGTGAATTCAGACCTGATTTCATATTTTCTCTGCACCCCTATACTTTTCATGTTTTGGAAAAATGGGAAAATACTTGAAATCTTCTGATGTGTGTGTGTTTACATATATGTGTGTGTGTATGTGTATATGTTATTTGAAAGCAAGTGCAGTTTTTGTCAAAAATAGTTTTTACTTAGTATGGCATCTCAGCAAACTATTCAGACTTTGCAAATGTACTTTTTATCTTTTTATTCAAATGTGTACTTTTTTCCTTGTGTAATATGTAAAAAAAACATATTTAGTTACATTTCTCTGTTTTTTGTTGGTCTTATCAGGTGCTCAAAGGACACGATGATCATGTTATCACATGCTTACAGTTTTGTGGAAACAGGATAGTTAGTGGTTCTGATGACAACACCCTGAAAGTTTGGTCAGCAATCACAGGCAAAGTGAGTTTGTTTTAAAAAATCATGAAATTGTGTATTTTTTTCATGTACTGACAAATGATGAGAAAATATGACTAATTATTGGTACCCACTTACTTTTAGTAAAAAATTTTAAACTCTTTATATAAGTCCCAAGTTTGTGAAAGTCATCATGTAACATGATGTAACATGATATGGTCATAGATAAACTGAGAATTTGAGCAGATGTGCTTTATATTTATTTCAGTTGCATTTGTCTTGACTTTATCAACCTGAGTGGTGTGATACTACTTTTATCTTTTTGAAAAAGTTATTGTGAGAGATTTGTTTTCCCTGTGAAATGGTTCCATTTGTAGGTCACATTTAATTTGAAAATTAAATGTTTCCTAGTAGATTAGACTAATCTTAAGCCATATGAGATAATACTGAAGTAGACAAGGCATTGAAATTAAAGTTTGATGGAAAAAAGCAGCCCAAGCAGTCACTTGAAAAAGCACACGACAATATCCCTTGCAACAGTATCAGAGTGAAGTTCAGCACTTATCTTTCCAGTGCAGTGACGTTGCACAGAATTGAGTAATTGACCACTTTTCTTTTTAAAAGAAAAAAAGTTATGGTAAAAGGAAGGGAATGTATAGAAAAGCTCCCAGTTTTGTTTTAACACTTTTTTCATTCCATACTTCAAATAGAAATCATTAATCTTTTAAATAACTCGTCATACTTGAAGATAAAAAGGTAACTTCACATTTCTGTGGTGTTATATTAGTTTGGGATTTATCTAAAAGGTTTTAATGTCTGTCTTTACATGTCTGGAAGTAGCTTGGCTGGATCATAACTATTGCCTTCAGGCAGTCTCAGATACATTGTGGTATGCAGCCACACCCAGTAAGCACTATTGGCATTCTTTCACTAAAACCATTCCCATGAAAGAAACCAAGTTACAATTTAGTATTCTTTAGTATCAAAAAAAAAAAAAAGCCAGGCTGGAACCGTCACACCTTAGTAAGAAACGTTTGCTTTTTCTATCTGCTTCCTCTTCTGTGACGTTCATATGTGACATGGGGCGCTGCTGAATATGTGAGTGGAATTGTGATAGGATTCTTGTGCCAAATTAAAAATTATTTCCTGATATTTCTGGCAACCAAATTTGGAATGTTTCTCAATGCAAATTTTAATGAATGATGAAAATGGTATTTAAATTTTGCTTTTTATCCCAAAATAAGAATCTTGAGTATTTTTCCTAGTGTTTGAGAACGTTGGTAGGACACACTGGCGGAGTGTGGTCGTCCCAGATGAGAGATAACATCATCATCAGCGGGTCTACCGATCGCACTCTCAAAGTCTGGAACGCAGAGACCGGAGAGTGCACCCACACCCTGTATGGGCACACCTCCACCGTCCGCTGCATGCACCTCCACGAGAAGCGGTAAGGACAGAGCTGACTGGCCAGCGCTGCTGAGGTCACTTGGGTATCCGTTACACAGTCCTTCTTGGGTTTCAACCTTTTCACTTTTTTCCACATATTACTGCCTTTACATTTTATTTTGTTGCCATAGGTGATGAAGATGACAAGTAAGCAGAAGTTTACACTAACATTTAGCGTCAGTTGAATTATTGAGGTCACATAGTCTTCTTTGAGTGTGTATTTTCTTAGCTGTCGTTTTGTAATGATCAGTATTGAGTGGTTTGCAGATAGTTGGCTCATAATTGTCCTGGGCATCTTCCGTTCTCCTTTGTGAAATAAATTTTGAAAGGTCTAAGAAAAGGAGAGGGCTAGACCAGACCATTGCAGCACTAGATTTTCTCCCTGGTTTTGCCCAAATGTCATTGGAGTCCTGGCTTTGTCACTAAAATGCTATAAACTCTTCCCTTTTCCAAGCCTTAGCTTTTTATCTGTAAAATGAGGAATTATGGTTAAGGCATCCCTAAAACTCCATAATTCCAAATTACTTAGCTATTCCATGCTCTGGGTGCTATCTGTACAGTTGGACAGCAATGGGTCCCTTTATCTCCTACGCAGGAAAATTGTGAGAGAGAATAAATGAATTCCTCTGAATATCTTTTCATAGAAAAGTAGCATAATATGCAAAGTGGCAAGTTAGTGCAGGAATAGTAATTTTTCAAAAGAAAAATACAGAATTTTCACAGGGGGCATGCTTAGACTTATCAACAAATGTTTCTAACAGGACCATGGATGTGAGAAGATGTAGTTAGAATCACATGTAGAAATATGCAGTGAAGAAAACAGTCTTTAAAAATGGCCTGCAACTAGTCATTGGACCTTACAGAAACATGACTTTTCACCGTTAGGCCCCTATGTGCCACTGTATTCCAGTTCAACCCCTTACAATTTTTAGATGAAGTGGTCCAAAATCATGTAAAACTTCTTTTCCTCATTAGCTTAGGAATTAGCTCTTTGAAGATTCCTTCATGTAAAAGTTTGTGTAAATGTAATTCTAATGTAAACATAAAAATGATTATATGGCTATCTTAGCTTGCGCAGTCACACCTAATGCAAACAGAGCGCCTCGTGGAGGCTCAAGATGTGCTTGGTGTTTGTTGAGCTGGTTATTAGGGTACTTATCTGCGTTGAATGCATTTTCCTTAAAAAAATTTTTTGTGATACCTTTAGTTTCTCTGTCACTTTCTTTTCCACACACACACATACACACGCACCACCCCTTGTTCCATTTCAGCGTTTTTGTCCTTTCATATTTCTTCGTTCTCGTATTGTTTTCCCTGTTCTTACTTGTTGGTTCATGTTTATTGGCACATACAGCCTGGTAAGGTTACATTACACTCCTGTTGCAGGCATTGTGATAAGTACTTGGACATATCACCTCATTTGGCCCTCACCACAGTCGTATGAGATGGATGCTGCTGTCCCCATCTAGCAGTTGAGACAAATAGTTGAGTTACTTGTCCAGAGTAACCCTGTTAGTTAGTGTCTGAGGCTGAATTTGAACTTAGGTCTTCCTGACTCCAGGCCCAGTGCCTTATCCACTGCATCACCTAACTACCTAATTTGTCTAGCATTCCCACCATTGATGGAGATCAATATATTTACAGGGATTAAAAAAGAAATATATGGATCCATTGTATTTTCAAAGCAGGTTCTATCTTGTGTCCTTTATGGTAAAACCATTCCAGTCTTCTTCTACTGTATTAACAGTAATATTGTTCTCATTAAGAACCATTCAGCATGTTCTATATTGGAATGTTGATGTGTAGAGATAATGAAAAATATAGAATATTAATGCAATGTTTTCACACAGTTGTTATGAATGAATGCAGTTAAAATTCATTTTCATTTTTAATTTGAATTGAATTGGAATCTATTTTTAAGCAATGCAAGGACACCACAACCTGGTAGGTAAGAATATTAGATTAGGTGCCAGGTAATCTGAATTGTAGTTCTAGTTAGGCTATGCCTTAATCGCTGTGTGCCAGTTTCCCAAATGTGGGTATTATCTGTCCGTTCCAAACTCTTAAAAATATCATAAGACCAGATGGGAAAATGTGAGAGTTTTGAGCTCTTTTGAAACAAGTTACTATATAAATCCAAGGTATATGTTACATCATTTTGCCCTTCAAGTCACTATAACAGGTATGACATTGAAAAAATCTTTCCTAATAATTATATGGTTCCTGAATGCACATGTTCCCTTTGCTGTCTCCATATGGTTTCTATTCCTCCTTTGTGGAAGTATATTTTAACTTCTGCATCAGGTTCATTTTAACTCTGATTAGTGATAGATATGGTTTAAAGTTTCCTGTCAAACATTTAATTTCAAGTTGTATTTTTATTTTTGTTTTGCAGTGTTGTCAGCGGTTCTCGAGATGCTACACTTAGGGTTTGGGACATTGAGACAGGCCAGTGTTTACATGTCCTGATGGGTCATGTAGCTGCAGTCCGATGTGTTCAGTATGATGGCAGGAGGGTTGTTAGTGGAGCATATGATTTCATGGTGAAGGTGTGGGATCCAGAGACTGAGACTTGTCTACACACATTGCAAGGGCATACTAATAGAGTTTATTCATTACAGGTAAGAGATCCAGTGTGCTATATCCCAGGAATGTTCTATTTAACTAAGCATACGTTTGTAGAAACTGCACTAATTAACTGTCTGGTAAATGTTAGTCCATTAGAGTAATAGAAAAATAGGAAGAACAAAGTTTTCCTGTAACTTGTGCATGTGTCACTTATATAACATGTGAGATTTAATTAATTAATGTGAGATTTTGGAATTATTTAATTGTTTACCATTTTCTATTTTATTATGTAATTTCCTTCAAAAATAGAAATATCTGTGTTTTATAGTTGGAACCTGCCACGTTGGGTTCTTTAGTTGTATTACAATTACCAGAGTAAACCTGGCTTTAATTCCCTCTTTAGTTAAGGATTAATTTGGCCAAAAAGTTCCCCTTGACCTTGGTAGCTTGAGTTTGATGGACCATGTAATTGGGATTCCATCCTTACTCATAACAGATCTGCAGTCTGTTGTAAAAGGCTTCTGTTTCCCTGCCAGAGGCATCCCTAGACCAGTTCCTATGAGGAGACTTTCTCTAACCAAAGGTTCTTAACCTGGTGATAGAAAACTAGTTTGTTTTTGATAACTGTGTTTTAATTGGTTTTCTTTATAATCCTGTGTATTCTATGTATTTGACATACATTATTCTGACAAGGGGTCCTTAAGGTTTAACAGACTGCCCAAGGGATCCATGACACAAAAAAGGTTCAGAAACCCTCTTTTAAACTGGATTTCTAACATTTGAATTTGATATCCTTAATAAATTCACCACTGTTTTCAAAGTTTAATAGTTCAAATTTTATACGCTTTAGAAGAAATGTTGTTCTGTATTGTGTTCCCCCTACATAGCCTCATTTTCCATTTTAAAAGTTTTCATATGCATTTCCATTCACTGGCTAATGTCCACCCACGCCTGCACATGATATACTGTTTATATTGACAATTTCGTTCTCAATTTAATAATATGTTTAGTTGATGTAACAGTATTGATTTTGGGGCCATTGCCACATTTAAATGATTTTTGACACTGGATAAGTGATTTGTTGTTGGGGGTGAGGGGTTGTGTTTGCTCTTTGATCTCAAAGCTAGTTGTTTAAGAGGAGAAGGAGGAGAGTATGTTTTGTGGGACAGTCAGATTAGAAGGGTTTGTTTTTTTTTTAATATTTTGTGAGCACTAATAACATAAAATCTTCATTTAAGTGAGTCATTCGGCCAAGAACTGAAAATAACAATGTTGGCATCATCTTAATTTTGTTGGAGTTGATGGTCATTTATTCTGTGGAAATAAAAGTAGCTGGAATGATATGAATCTTACAGTAAATCTGTCATCAAAGTGACACCATTCCTAATTGCAAACATGATTCATTATTTGTTAGCGTATTTCCTAATTAGTTTTAGGTTCTTATAAATACTATAATACTTTTCTATGCAGTTTCTAAATGAGATTTGAGCGCTGTGAAAAGTGTCTCTAGCTCTTTCCTATATTTAGATGTTGATAAGCACTTCCATTATCACAAGCTGTGTCAGCAGGTTCAGCTTCCTGCTGGAGGTAATAGTCAATGGCTTTCTCATTGATGCCAGAATCATCCCAAAGTGTGTAGATGCCAAAAGGGATGGTATTTCTGAAAAGAAGACTTAAAAATGAGTTGAATTATACTCTCTGTTCACTGCATTTGTGAAGTATTAGACTTAGTCTTTTAGTTTAAGATTTCTTAAATAGTTCTGCAGCCAAGTGATATAAAACAATATACATTGGCATCAGAAGCTTTTTGAAAACCTGTTCAGTGCAGATATGCTTTATTTCATTGAACTGAGTGACTTTGCATAAGAACTGAATTAGTGTCACTGTGGTTAAGAGCCATAAATATCTTCTTCAAGTTCATTGCTCATAGAATCTCTTCCTTCTAGTTTGATGGCATCCATGTGGTGAGTGGATCTCTTGATACTTCAATCCGCGTCTGGGATGTGGAAACAGGGAACTGCATTCACACATTAACAGGACATCAGTCATTAACTAGTGGAATGGAACTCAAGGACAATATTCTTGTCTCTGGAAATGCAGATTCCACAGTTAAAATCTGGGATATAAAAACAGGACAGTGTTTACAGACGTTGCAAGGTGAGTTTTGAATAACAAAACTTAGCAGTAAACAATATTGAGCTATCTCTTTCTTAAAACAGAAACATGATTGCTTTTACATGAATATGTGAGCATTTCTCCTTTGAACTGGATCCATAAGAACCACAATCACCTTGGACAAACTATTTTAAGTTATTTTTTTAAGAGGAAAATTGTTTTAATGACTTACTACATATGTCATATATATAAAGAACACACATAAAATTAGACTGTGGATTCTTTCTATAAACAACATTGTACATAAGAAAAACTTATAAGTTGCTTTTAGAATGTACCAAGTATGGTAATTTGTTTTAGGGGATTTGTGGAAGAAAGAATTGAGATTAAATAATTATTTAACTTGAACTTAACATTTTATTTGTGAGGAGAAAAAAGTTGTATTGGCATGAAAACTACACCTTTTTATTTCGTATATAATTCCTTAAAATATCTTTAATTTTTTTTCTTCAAGCAAATCTTTAATACTTGAACACTTACCAACCAGTTAGGATAGGAAGTAGTATGTAGTGTGAGAGTGGAAATCACTCACTCACTTCAGAGTTTCATTTTATATTTTGCTCTCATTTCATGCCTTCGAGATCAGTTTGAATCTCAGTAAGATTCTTAATTATTTTATTCTCAAGTTCATTTATCCCGTTCTTCCTGAGCCTCAGACAGTATTTCCTACAGTGTTTGCAAGCCTTCTGTCATGTAGACTTCCATCGTATCATTCTCTGGGTATTAGGGGAGTTTCAGGTCATTGGTGATTCATCGTACATCTGACCACTTATAGAGAGCACAAAAATTATTTTTCCACCTAGACGTTACAGTGACAGCAACAACAGCATCTTCAGTTTTATCTTAGAATCATGTTCAGTACCAATGAATAAGCAACTCAAAGACTTACGGTAGCGAGTCATGGTCCTCAACACAAAGCATGAAGCTGTACTAGGGCTCCCATAATTCGGAAAAAAGCTTCTGTCCAGGCATTTTGGAGATGAAGTGTATCTCAAATCCCTTACCAAGGTTCCTGAATAAATAGTAGATTATAATAGTTCAATCACAAATGGCTACCAGATTTTCTCATATCCATACTAGTCTTTTTTTTTAAATTAAAAAAAAAAAACTTAGAACAAGGTTTCTAAATATGTAAAGCTTTAAATATTTCATTTACTGTATGTTCTAATGTAGCAGTCTACAAATTACTATGTATGTAACCCATACCCATAATTTCTAACCAATAACTAAATTCTTTTGGTTTTCCTAGGTCCCAACAAACATCAGAGTGCTGTGACCTGTTTACAGTTCAACAAGAACTTTGTAATTACCAGCTCAGATGATGGGACTGTAAAACTGTGGGACTTGAAAACGGGTGAATTTATCCGAAACCTAGTCACATTGGAGAGTGGGGGGAGTGGGGGAGTCGTGTGGCGGATCAGAGCCTCTAACACAAAGCTGGTGTGTGCAGTTGGAAGCCGCAATGGGACTGAGGAAACAAAGCTGCTGGTGCTGGACTTTGATGTGGACATGAAGTGAAGAGCAGAAAAGATGAATTTGTCCAAACATGTAGAAGATGTACTCCCTGCCCTTCCCCCCTGCAAAAAAAAAAAAATCCCTTGTTCTCCGTGGTGCAGGATGTTGGCTTGGGGCAACAGATTGTAGAGACCTACAGACGAAGGGGAAGACGACGAGGTGACAAACCATACCTGACAAGCGAGGCATCCGCTGTCTCATCACGTACAAGGCTTCACTTTGGACTGGGGACAGCTTTGCTAAATAGGACTTTCTAAATCAAACCAGGTGCAATTATTTCTTTATTTTCCTCTCAAGTGGTCATTGGGCAGTGCGATGCTGAAACCTTGTTCCAAATCCTGCTAACCTGTTCTTTTACCACCGAGGTCTAGAAAGGAGCTGCAGTAACATCAGAATGTGGACTGGTTGCCTTTTCAAATTAGAGAGAGCATCTGCAACAAAAAAGTCATTTCTGGAGTGGAAAAGCTAAAAGTTTTTACTGTGAATTGTTTTTGTACAGTTATCATAAAAAAGCTTTTTTTTTTTTTTGCCAACCATTGCCAATGTCAATCAATCACAGTATTAGCCCTGTTAAACTATTTACTGTTGCTTCCATTTACACTCTTCAATGCATATGTTGCTCTGAGGTGGCAAGTTGTCCTGGGTTCTGAGTCCTGAGATGGATTTAATTCTCGATGCTGGTGCTAGAAGTAGGTCTTCAAACACGGGATTGTTGTCCCACCCCTGTACTGTATTCCCAGTGGCCAAACTTATTTATGCTGCTAAATGAAAGAGAAAAAAAGCAAATTATTTTTTTTTATTTTTTTTCTGCTGTGACGTTTTAGTCCCAGACTGAATTCCAAATTTGCTCTAGTTTGGTTACGGAAAAAAAAAGACTTTTTGCCACTGAAACTTGAGCCATCTGTGCCTCTAAGAGGCTGAGAGTGGGAGAGTTTCAGATAATAAAGAGTGAAGTTTGCCTGCAAGTAAAGAATTGAGAGTGTGTGCAAAGCTTATTTTCTTTTTTTTTTCTGGGCAAAAATGAAAAACACATTCCTTAGAACAAAGCTATTCCAGCCTGTTCTGTTGGGAAACTTTTCTTTTTGAGGGCTGTGGTGAATGGAATGAACATACATAATAAAACTGACAAAATATTTTTTAAAACTATAAAACACAAAATGAAAATAAAGTCGCTGGTCAGTCTTAGTATTCTACAGTATTTGGGAAAAAACAGCTGTTACAGTTATATTGCTGTGAGTAACTGACAAAACAGAAACGATTCCGTTTTTGTAGTAAAGGCGTCACATGCAAACAAACAAAATGAATGAATAAGTGGAATGGTTTTGCCTCATTCTCCAAGAGCCACAACTCAAGCTGAACTGTGAAAGTGGTTTAACACTGTATCCTAGGCGCTCTTGTTTTTTATTCCTCCTCCTGTTTTTTGTTTTATTTATAGTCTGATTTAAAACAATCAGATTCCAGTTGGTTAATTTAGTTATGTAACAACCTGACATGAGGGAGGAAAACAACCTTTAAAGGGATTGTGTCTATGGTTTGATTCACTTAGAAATTTTATTTTCTTATAACTTAAGTGCAATAAAATGTGTTTTTTCATGTTAGCATGGCTGTTTCTTCCTTGAGGTAGTCATTGCAAATAGATCCTTTTTCTTTTCTAAAATGTAAATCGAGACATATCTTCTTTAGTTCACATTCTCTTTGGTTTGAATTGGGAATCAGTGGTCCAGTATGCACAACTGAAACTCCATAAAACAAAACTGCTTATCATCTCTGTTGTCTGATAAAAATATATAGAGGACACCAATTCATCATTCTCTAATGTTACATTGATGTGTATTACTAGCTGTTTCTCTGTAAGTCACTCTATCTTTTCATGCCTTATTTTTCCTCATTTGCAAAAAAAAGAGGAAATTGAATTCAGTAATCTCTTTTAGCTCTAATGCCTAGAGCATGTATAGTATACAAATATAAATATAGATATATTTCATTTTCAAAGAATCATTACACCATTGGCTTTCACAGACGAAATTTCTAGAATTCCTAGTAATCACTAGTTTCTTGCCTACTTTTTGACTCATTTAAGAGTTCGTTTAACAGACTAAATTAAAGCAGGCTGAAAAGTAGTGTTTAAGGCTCTTGTGTCTCTAGGGACCATTATGTTAACTAAATAAGCTTTAGTACAGATACATGTATTGAAATGCACAATTGTTGGTTATTGATTAAAATTGGGTGATTTCAATCAATTTCCAGGAATTTAAACTATCCAGATCTAAACCCAAAATTAGGAATCAAGGAAAAAATAAAAGGAACCCCAGTTAAAATGCTTTGCAAACCTGAAAGCACTATATAAATGTTTATTATTATCATTACTCACAGGAGAACCCCGCAGGCCCTCATTCAGAACCTTTTTACCTTGACTTTTGATACAGACATAGCAAATCTGGGTATCTGGATTCCCAGCCCACTGCAGTTTAAAAGCAGCAGATTAGAACCAAATAAGTTATTCCAGGCAGACATATTGAAAACAACCTGAAATGACAACTGATAGAAAGGGAAAAAATTAGAAAAAAATTATAAGAACTCAAAAAACACAGGACGAATTAAACTAAAAGGCAAATAGCCTACATCTCAGTAACTAAGAATTTCACCTTAGAAAAACACAATATAATGATTAATTTTCCTATTAATGATTCCAAGTCATCAAGGAAAGGATACATTTGTTTGGGATCCTCTTTAAGAAGGTAGAGAAGATACTTCAAAAACATGACCATGAAAAAAAGGGATTCCAATTTGAATAAAGCATATAAATACAAGCGTTTCACGTATCTGGAAAACTCACATATAGAAGAAATGTCATTTCTTGCCTTGCACATAGTAGGCACTTAGTAATTGCTTATTAGATTGGATTAGATTGATATTAGATAAAGCCATCTTTATAATGTCAAAAGAAAAATAGGGTCTTTAATCAGTCATGATCAATGAGCCATTTTTTAAAACATTAACTTCAAACTGTAAAATTTGAAGACAAGTTAAGATAGTCTGTTGTAGGTGTATTTGAGATAATCCAGGTGTTAAGGTAAAAATATTTGTAAAGTTTTTAGGGAACATTAGAGCTCATGCCACATATTATTTTTGAACCAATATCATAAATGCTTATTTACAGTCTCAGTAGGATCATTTTTAATACTTAAGGGCTCATTTTGTACCTTGTAATACATATTTTCTAATTAAGGTAATCCTCAATTTATTTGTAAATTGAGTTTTTTGAAAAACAATTTTTGAAAAAATTTGAGATTCTGTAATGAAATCTTTATGTTGTAGAACACCAAGTATAGCTTGTTTATGGTAATATCTTTACCCATTCAGATATTAGAGAAAATTGTTGATTGAATGAGTAATGATTGATAAGAACCAGATACCATAGGGAACAGGATATTCTTTCACCCAGATATTTAAAGTTCCAAGTTTTTATATTAGCCTCATAAATTGAAGTAGATTGTCAAAACATCTGAGTAATCTTAGACTAACTCCTTATTACCAGGGCAGTGATATTACAAAGTTGCTAGGATTTGTTAGTGGAAATGCTGACTACTTGCTGCTAAGATGAAGGCTACCTGAACTAGCCAATTTCCATTCTGTTACTACAAAGTTAATACATGGCAAAATCTCTTGGCCTGTCATATTTTTAGAAGATAAGACAGCAAAGCCAGTCAGTTGTTACTACCCTTTATCATACTTAGCATGATCATGTTGGGAGAGGACAATACTTTGTTCTGAGAACTTAAGTAAAATACTACATATTCCTTTGAAGAAATCCCAAGGGGAAAAATTTCACAGTAGTTCGATTATTTTCTTGCAAATCCTGCCCTACATTAATATAAAGGTTAAAGCTCAGAATGGTTTTGACCTTTCATCTAAAATTCTTTAAATTAGTGTTCTTGGAATGGTAGATTCTCTGTTCCAAAGATAAAAATATAATACAAGTCAATGGTCCATAGAGACACATTGCAAAAAGTATAAAGGA
Source organism: Notamacropus eugenii (assembly GCF_028372415.1). Lineage (NCBI taxonomy): Eukaryota > Metazoa > Chordata > Mammalia > Diprotodontia > Macropodidae > Notamacropus > Notamacropus eugenii. The sequence goes on along the minus strand of NC_092877.1, from coordinate 150,310,347 downwards.
GTAGGCAATGTACTAGGAATTGGAAAAGATCATTGTTCAAATCTCAACTCAGATGTACCCATATACCCTTTAGCAAGTCATTTCACGGACTTAATTTGTTCATTTGTAAAATGGGAGTAATCACCCTTATTCTACTTTCCCTCAAAGGTGAATTTGAGGAAAGAAGCCTTGTAAACCTTAAAGCTATTTATAAATGTAAGCTATTATTATTAGTGGACAGGGTACCAAACTGATAGTCAGGAAGACTTACTTGGGTCCATCACAAAGTAGCTATATGACCTTGGGCAAGTTACTAAATGTCTCTGGGCTTCAGATGCTAGTAAAATGAAAGGGTTTGCTACACAATTTCTAACATCCCTAATAACCTGCGATTCTGTGTAGTCATGAAATGTTACTTGCAAATTAAGTGAAGGTGTTAGACCAGCTCATGCTACAGGTGAATTGTTTTAAGATGCTGACATTTTTAAAACCTCCCTCCCCTTTAGTATCACTTACAACTGCTTCTTACTCTGCAGGAATAGCAGTTTTATTGAGTGGTCAGTACCCTCTGAACTATTGTCCCTTTGAACTATTTGTTTGACTTTTTTCCCCAAAAAACTGAGTCAGTTACTGATGTCTTACTCAATTTTTCCTTAGTCTTTTACAAATCTCTTTCTGAACCCTTACAATAATAATAAAAATAATAGCATTTATATGGGGCCTGCAGTGGGCACTGTCCTAAATGTTTTGCAAATATTTATAAACATTTCAATCTCATAACAACCCTGGGAAGTAGGTGCTATTATTTTTACAGTGAGGGAAACTGGAGACAGATGAGTTACTTACTCAGGGTCACACAGTGAATGTCTGAAGCAGGATTTGTACAACACAGACTATGACTGGAAGGTGTTCCTTTAGCACTAAATTGGGAAACTCCTGAAACAAATCCAAAGACAGTATGTGTATGTGTCTGTACATACATGATTCCTTTCCCTACTGATCCAGAGGAAGGTGGGTGAGGATGATCAGAGGTCAGGGGAAGGCTAAACCCCAAGTAGATATTCAGTAGTGGCAGATAGTGGGTGGGGGTGGGGTTAAAATGCCACACCCTCTCATTCCACTGGAGATTCTTTGAGTCAAAAGAGGGATTTAGGGCCAACCCTCCCTCATTTTACAGATGAGTGAACTGAAACCCAGAGAGAGGATAAGCAACGTACCCTAGATCATACAGCTGGTTCATGTTTATAGCCCAGTATTAGAACCTAGATCTTCCAGCTAACTCCCAGCCTTTCCCCTACCTCACCTTGCCTGCCTTGGAGAGAAGTTTCTGAAGATCACCCTGCTCCCACTCCCCTTTGTTAGTCAAGGATCGTTCCTTTTCTTAGTACTTATTAGATTGTTCAGTAAATGCTGGGCCGAAGAGCTTAGTCAGGGATTGTTGTACGTGAGACAATCACTTCCAGTGCTATGGTGTGGTGATTCACCTGACCCTAGGAATTCTGATATTGGGGAAGTTTGGGTGAGAATCTCATAGATTTGGTGGTATAAAACAAATGCTTAACCACTTGGTCTTTAAAATTTCTTTGCTGTACTTCATTTCAAATCCATATTTTCTGAAAAACTCATGTTGAATCCTAGAAGCAAAGGAACATGATTGTCTTTTTACTGAGTGACCATAATAGTTGCTTCCTTCTACTTTTTCTCTCTTCCCCTCCCCCACTTGGAAACAAAATTTTGGTCCACAAAGAAAAGTAATATGATGCCTCTTGGCATTCGTGGTGATGCTCTTCTTAAATGTTTGGTTTTGATGCAGTATGTGAACAAATATGTGTGTTTATGTATAGTACGTTTATAAAATATGTATCTATACTTTGAGATCATAGGAATCCAACCCCCTCATTTGGAAGGGAAAATTGAGACCCAGGGAGATGAAGTTGCTCAAGGTCACACAGATAGAGTATAGCAGAGCTAGAATTCTATACTTACCATTGGAATTTTATATTCTGCATCTGGACAGTGAATTTGCAGAGTGAATCAATAGCTTTTTGTTTCAGTATCTTCCTGCATCCCTGAGGAGATGGTTTTAAATTTTCTCTAAAGTGGCTGAGCCCAGTAACACTTCATATCAAGGGAGGCAGCTTAGTCATTGATTTGAGCTGAAAACAAGCTCAGCAAATGTTCTAGTATTGGTGAGTCACCCACATCTCCCACTGCTCATTCTATTCAAGGCCAGTGATTGCCAACTTCATCCCTATGCCACCTTTTCTATTTTTATAGAGTACTAGAGGAGAATATTCATAAGATAATGCCCTTCAGAGGAAAGGAAAGATTCCTGAGCACTGGAGAGGCTGAGGAGGAAGAGAGAGACCCTTCCAAATTTACCTATCTCATTCAAAAACCCTGAAGCAATGATAGATAGCTGCCCTTACAGTCAAGAAGGCCTAGATTAAGTCCTTCCTTGGATCCATTATGGCTGTGTACCCTTAAGCAAGTTATTTAACCTTTCAGTGTCCATCATAGTCCACCAGACAGTATTGCAAGTCTATAAGTTACAGAGAAGGTATATTGGTGGAAGGAATTCATCAGCAGGACCCAATGAAATCACAGTTCTGGTTCCTTGTCACCTCATCCCAGCCCCTCCCTCCTGAAAAAAAAAAAGAGACAGAAATATTCAGCCTGGCTTTTCTTGCAGGTGTTCTAAGAAAAAAACCCCACTAATTGGGTCTTTTGAATCAAGACTGGTTATGGAAGCTGAACAATGGAATGGTGAAATTCCCAAATTGTGGAAGGGATCATAGTGGCTTTCTTAACCTGATCTCTGTGAACTTTAAATACATCCATGCGTATGTGTATGTACACAAACCCACGCACACACACGCACAATTTTTGTATACTTTGGATTGTGTCACGTTTTTATCAATGACTTGGATAAAGTCATAAATTCTGTGCTTTTCAAATTTGCAGATCCTACAAAGCCAGAAGGGTGGGGATGGAGGAGACATGATAACACAGCCAAATAAGACTTTTAAAGCTTAACCCGCTAGATCATTAGGCCAAAAAGAATAAGATGATATTTCATAGGAATGAATGTAGAGTCTTACCTTTGGGTTCAAAAATCGACTGTGAAAGGGCAGGCTGGGTAAGATGTGCCTAGAGAATAGCTCTTCTGAGATTTTGGTGGATTTTAAGCTCAATGTGTGTCAACAGTGCCATATGGCAACCAAAAAATATATGATCTTAGGCTACATTCAATGCTTAATAAATGCTTGTTCATCAAAAAAAGCTAATATTCAAAAATAGGGAGATGGTACTCCCACTGTAGACCTTTGACCTTCATTTCTAAACACATTTTAAGGAAGGACATTGATAAGCTAGAATGTGTTCAGTGAGTGATCAGATTGGAGATGAGACTTGAATTCATGCCATATGAAGACTGGCCATATAAAGACTAGGTTAAGGATATTTAGCCAGAAAAGAAACAACTTGGGGCAAGAGACAAGGAGAGAATATTTGAAGAGGAAATAGATTTACTCTGCTTGTTCCCGGATTAGGAGAGAGAGAGAGAGAGAGAGAGAGAGAGACAGTGTGTGTGTGTGTGTGTGTAAAATGGATAAATAACTATTTCAATATAATTGGTTTGCTTTGTATTTTAAAATATTATTCTGGAAAGAGGGTCATTGGCATCACTATATTGCCAAAGGAGTTCATGATACAAAAATGGGGAAAAAACCTAGTATAACCTGTGCCTGGGAAAGAATCCCTTCCCTTGTACCTTACAAATTGTGATCCATCCTTTGCTTGAAGACCTCCAGTGAACCAAGGGAACCCATTGCTTCCCAATGCAAACCATTTCACTTGGGACAAAGTTTTTTTCTGATATCACAACTAAATTAGTCACTTATCTGCTTCTCCCTATGAGTTATAGTTCTCTGAGACCAAATAAAATAGGCCTAATCCTTCTTTCACATGACAACCCTTTCACTAGCCAAACAAAGTTGTCATCCCTTCACCATCATAACACTGGCTAAGCATCCCAAGATTCTTGAACTAATCTTCATAGAACGTAAACTCCAGAGCCTTCACCTCCTGGGTGCTGTCTTCTGGATATTCTTCATATTATCAATGACTTTCCTAAACCATGATGCCAAGAATTAAACATAATACTCGAGATGTTTTCTGACCAGGAATGAATAAAACACGTCAGTCATATCCCTCTTCCAGAAGATGGTGCATCTTTTTTTAAAAAAAATAACATTGTTTTCCCCCAATTACATTTAAAAACAATTTTTAACATTTGTTTTGTTTTGTTTTTAATTTTGAGTTCCAAATTCCTTCCTTCACTCTCTTCCTTCCTGCCTGAAATGGTAAGCAAACTGGTATAGAATATACATATTCAATCATGGGAAATATATTTCCATATTAGTCATTTTGTGGAAGAAATCTTGAACAAAAGAAACAGGAAAGAAGTAGAAAACAGTATATTTGGTCTTCGTTCAGACTCCATCCGTTCTGTCTCTGGCGACAAATCTCATTTTTCATCATGAGTCCATTGGAATTGTCTCGAATTATTATGTTTCTCAGAGTAGTTCAGTTTTCACAGTTGATCATCGTACAATGTTGCTGTTACCATGTATAATGTTCTGATTCTGTTCACTGTATCGGTTGATATCAATCTTTTCAGTTTTTTTTCTGAAATCATTTTCTACAGCACGATAGTATTCCATCACAATCATATACCATTTACTTTTTCAGTCATTTCCCAAGTGATTAGCAATCACTCAGTTTCCAATTCTTTGCCACCACAGAAAGAGCTGCTATAAATTTTCTTCTTTTTTTCCTTCCTTCCTTCCTTCCTTCCTTCCTTCCTTCCTTCCTTCCTTCCTTCCTTCCTTCCTTCCTTCCTTCCTTCCTTCCTTCCTTCCTTTCCCTTTTGGGATACAGACTGAGTAATGGTATTGCTGGATCAAAGGGTATGCACAGTTTCGTTGTCCTTTGGACATAGTTCCAAATTACTCTCTTGAATGGTTAGAAGTGATAAATCTCTTAATGTGGCTTAAGGCTGTAGTAGGCTAGTTTAGTTTGGTTTTGTTTTTACTACCCTATCACAGTTGATTCATGCTGAGCTTATTTAATAATGTAATCAATAGATAGAAAAGACCTTAGAGATCATCAAACATAAACCCCTCATTTTATTGAAAGACCATTTTTTCTCCTGAAGTATTATACTCAGTTTTGCTGGGTAGGTGATTCTTGGTTTTAGTCCTAGTTCCTTTGACTTCTGGAATATCCTATTCCATTCCCTTCAATCCCTTAATGTAGAGGGTGCTAGATCTTGTGTTATCCTGATTGTATTTCCACAATACTTGAATTGTTTCTTTCTAGCTGCTTGCAATATTTTCTCTTTCACCTGGGAATTCTGGAATTTGGCCACAATGTTCCTAGGAGTTTCTCTTTTTGGATCTCTTTCAGGCGGTGTTCTGTGGATTCCTTGAATATTTATTTTGCCCTCTGGTTCTAGAATCTCAGGGCAGTTTTCCTTGATAATTTCATGGAAGATGATGTCTAGGCTCTTCTTTTGATCATGGTTTTCAGGTAGTCCCAGAGTTTTTACATTGTCTCTCCTGAATCTATTTTCCAGGTCAGTTGTTTTTCCAATAAGATATTTCACATTATCTTCCATTTTTCCAATCTTCTCGCTATGTTCTGTGATATCTGTCTTTCTCGCAAAGTCCTTAGCATCCATCTGTGCCATTCTAGTTTTGAAAGAACTATTTTCTTCAGTGAGCTTCTGAATCTCCTTTTCCATTTGGCTAATTCTGCTTTTGAAAGCATTCTTCTCCTCATTGGCTTTTTGAACCTCTTCTGCCAATTGAGTTAGGCTAGTTTTCAAGGTGTTAATTTCTTCAACATTTTTTTGGTTCTCCTTTAGCAGGGAGCTGATCTGCTTTTCATGCTTCTCTTTCATCCCTCTCATTTCTCTTCCCAGTTTTTCCTCCACCTCTCTAACTTGATTTTCAAAATTCTTTTTGAGCTCTTCCATGGCCTGAGCCCATTGGGTGGGCTGGGACACAGAAGCCTTGATTTCTGTGTCTTTGCCTGATGGTAAGCATTGTTCTTCCTTATCAGAAAGGAAGGGAGGAAATGTCTGTTCTCCAAGAAAGTAGCCTTCAATAGTTTTATTTCTTTTCCCTTTTCTGGGCATTCTCCCCAGCCAGTGACTTGACCTCTGAATATTCTCCTCACACCCACCTTGCCTCCTGGTCCTCCCAGCCAGCGTTTGGGGACAACCCCTCATTTTAGAGATGAGGAATTTGAGTGGCTTATCTTGGATACTTACCAGCTGTGTGACCTTAAGCAAGTCACTTAAACTCTGTCTGCTTCGGGTTGCTTGACTGTAAAATGAGAATAATAATAACACCTATCTCCTAGGGTTGTTGTGAAGTTGTGAAGACCAAGTGAGATAATAATAGTAAAATGCTTTGCACCGTGCCTGGGCAGAAGGGAGTCAAGGGGGTCCAGAGTCAACATGGCAGAGAAAAGACAGGGACTCATCTGAGCTCTCCCAAATTTCTCTCCAAATAACTTTGATTCCTCAAAATAAATTCTGAGGCAGCAGAACCCACAAAAGGATGGGATGAAACAATTTTCCAGCCCAAGACGACTTAAAAGGTTGGCAGGAAAGTTCTGTCACACTAGGGCAAGAGTGGAGCACAGTGCAGGCTGTCCCAGTATAGGCAGCACCACAGGAAACCAGCAGTAGACCTTTGGGGTTACTGAATCAGCATGGCAGTGGCTATTGCCAGAGGTCTTAGCCCCACAGACAGTAAGTGGGCTCAGACAACTGGTCAGAAGGAGATTATAGAGATGCCTTTGCTGGCATCAGGGGCAGGATTCTGTTTCATTGCCCATACTTGGATCTTGTTGCAGTCCTGGGTTTCAGTCCAAGTGTGAGGAGGAGCACTAGCACACCAGAGCTTGTGGCTGCAGAGGAGTGGGGGCACTGGTCACAGCTCCAGGAAAGAAAAGAGTGCTTGTGGACACTCATAGACCAGTGCACAATATGGGAGAGTAGTAAACACACCTCTCCTTAGATCATGCAACCTGAGAAGAACCAAAAATTTACAGGTCCCCAGAACTATCTCTGAAAACAGCTGCACAAAAAAACCTGAAGCTTGGGACAGTGACCCCTTCATCCTGGGAGCAGAGTCTTACTTTAATATAAAACTAAAAGTGAAGATATAGGCTGGAAAAATAAACAACAACAAAAAAGATCCTGACCATAAAAAGTTACTATGGTGACAGGGAAGATCAAAACAGAAACTCAGAAGAAGACAATGAAGTCAAAACTGCTCTATCCAAAGCCTCAAAGAAAAATATGAATTGGTCTCAGGTCTTGAAAGAACTCAAAAGTGATTTTAAAAATCAAATAAGAGAGATAGAGGAAGAATTGGGGAAGAAAATGACAGTGATACAAGAAAACAATGAAAAATGAGTCAATCACTTGGTAAAGGAGGCACAAAAAAATGCTGAAGAAAATAACACCTTAAAAAAAATAGGTCAAATGGTAAAAGAGGCAAAAAAAAAAAATCCAATGTAGAGAAGAATGCCTTAAAAAGCAGGATTGGCCAAATGAAAAAGGAAGTACAAAAACTTGATGAAGAAAGTAATTCTTTAAAAATTAGAATTGGGCCAGTGGACCTTAATGACTTAAGACATAAGATATTAAGAAGTAATAAAGCAAAATCAAAAACTGAAAACAAAAGAAGAAAATGTGAAATATCTCACAACTGACCTGAAAAATAGATCCAGGAGAGATGACTTTAGAATTATTGGACTACCTGAAAGCCATGATCAAAAAAAGAATCCCAATATCATCTTCGAGAAATAATCAAGGAAAATTGTCCTTCTATTCTAGAACCAGTGGGTAAAATAGAAATTGAAAAAGATCTAGAGATCACCTTGTAAAAGGGATCTCAAAATGAAAACTCCCAGTAATATTATAGCCAAATTCCAGAGCTCTCAGGTCAAGGAGAAAATATAACAAGCAGCTAGGAAGAAACAATCCAAATACAGTGGAGCCACAATCAGGATAGCATAAGATTTAGGAGCTTCTATATTAAAGGTTCAGAGGACTTGGAATATGATAGTCCACAGAGGAAAAGAGCTAGGATTACAACCAAGAATCACCTAGTCAGAAAAATTGAGTATAATCCTTTAGAAGGAAAAAATTAACATTCGATGAAACAGAGGACTTTCAAGCTTTCCTGATGAAAAGACCAGAGCTGAATAGAAAATGTGATTTTCAAATACAAAACTCAAGAGAAGCATAAAAAGAGAAATAGGAAAGAGAAATCATAAGTGATTTAATAAGGTTAAACTATTTATACTCCTACATGGGAAGATGATACTTGTAACTCCTAAGAACTGTCTCATTATTAGAGCAATTAGAAAAAGTATAAATGGACAAAGGGCATAGGTGTGAGTTAAATTGATGAAATGATATCCGAGAGAGAGAGAGAGATGAAAAAGAGGAATGCATAGAGAGAAAGGGGAAGGGAGAGGGAAAATGGGATAAACCAGGGGTGGGGAACCTGTGGCTTTGAGGTCACATGTGGCCCTCCAAGTCCTCAGGTGTGGCCCTTTGGCTGAATCCAAACTTCACAGAACAAATCCCCTTAATAAAAGAATTTGTTCTGTAAAACTTGGACTCAGTCAAAAGGCTGCACTTGAGGACCTAGAGGGTCACATGTGACCTCAAGGCTGCAGATTCACCACCTCTGGGACAAACTCTCACATAAAAGAGCTTTTATAGTGGAGGGGAAGATGGGGAAGGTAGGTGGGAGCACTCAGACCTTACTCTCATCAGAATTGACTCTGAGTGAATAACATACATGTTCAGTTGGGTATAGAAATGTATCTTACCTTACAAGAAAGTAGTAGGGAAAAGGGATAAGAGAAGAAAGGTGGGGCTAATAGAAGGGAGTACATATTTGGGGAGACAGTAGTCAGAAGCACAGTGCCTGGTAGGTGGTGGGCACTATATAAATGTTTGTTCCCCTTCCATTTTCCTTTCCCTTTTATGTACTTAATGAGTTAATAGGGCAGGACTCCAATTCAGTGCTCTTTTGACTATACCCCTTTACCTCTGAACGGCATAACCATGTGTTTGAGGTCCCTTCTAGCATTAAGAAGCATTCTTTGTTCCTCTTTTATGTAAGAGTTTACCCCATTCTACCTTTCCCTTCCTCTTTCTCCCAGTGCATTCCTCTTTGTCACTTAATTTTATTTTTATTTATCATCCCATCATATCAGAACATACCTGCCAAGAGAAGCAGTATCACCAGTCCATTCTTTTCCCAATCCAGTGGGGTTAGGAAGAAGAAAAGGCAGAATAGTTTACTATTCACCCCTCCAGAGCTACCACTCACCCTAAGGATCAGATTTAGAACTAAAATGGACCTTCAAGTTCATATGTTTCAGCCCTTTCATTTTACATATGACAAAACTTAGATTGGAGTGGTTTAAGTAACTTGTTCTAGGGTATACAGGTATTAAGTATCAGAGCACAGAACTGAACTCCAGTACTCTCACTCCAAATTCAGGGTTTTCCCCCAGTTTCCATTGTTACAAGGCCATTTTCAAGTCATCTCAGGAGTTAAAGAAATCTCAGAGGGCATTTAGTTCAACCCAGACCCAAATCAGAATCCTCCCTACAACATTCCTGATAGGTGGTCATCTGGCTTTTGCTAATAGATCTTCAATGAGAGGGGAACTCTATAACTCCCAAGGCAATCCATCCTAATTTTGGATAGCTCTAATTGTCTGGAAATTTTTCCTTGCCTCAAGCTAAAATTTTCCCTTTTGCAATTTCCACCAACTGCTACTACTGCTATCTTCTGGGACCAAGGAGAACAAGTCTATTTCTTCTTCCAGTTCTTTAAGACACTGTATCTCCTCCCTATCCATTGCTCCAAGTCTCTTCCTCAAGTTAAATATCCCTAGTTTCATTAGCTCATCTTTATATGGCATGAATTCAAGTATCTTCTCCATCTTTATCACCCTCAGGACACACTGTAGCTTATAAAAATTCTTTCTACAGTGTACCCAGCAAGGAGCATATTATAGGGTGTCTACAGTCTACAGGGTCTACACTTCACCAGTTTTGAATATCATGCTTCTTTTGATCAACAAATATTTATTAAGCAGTTAATGTAGCCTAAGATCACATCTTTTTGGTTGCCATATGACACTGTTGACACATTGAGTTTTTAAAAATACACTAAAATCTCTAGACCTTTCTCAGATGAGTTGTTTTCTAGGCACATCTTACCTATGATGCCCTTGTGAACTTGATTTTTTGAACCCAATTATAAGACTTTACATTGATCCCTTGGTCTTATCCCTTTATCATCTTGTTGTTTTCAGCCTAATTATCTAGCTCAGGGGTGAAGAACCTGTGGCCTCCAGGCCACATGTGGCCTTCTAGGTCCTCAGGTGCAGCCTTTCGACTTAGCCCAAGTTTTACAGAACAAATCCTTTTATGAAGGATTTCTGGAAAGTTTGGATTCAGTCAGGGGGCCATACTTGAGGAGCTAGAGGGCCACAGGTGGCCTCAAGGCCACAGGTTCCCCACCCCGGATCTAGCCTATTGAGATCTCTTTTTAAGTCCAGGTTGTCTTTATTATCTCACCCTCCTGACTTTCTGTCTTCCACAAATTTGTTCAGCATAGAATTTATGCTTTTATCTAAATCACTGGTAAAAATACAAAACAATACAAAACCAAGAGCAGATTCCTGGGACAGTCCTCTGAAGATCTCTGAGTCGACGTTGAAAGGTTGATGATGACACTTTGGGTCTGGTCATTCAACCAGTTTCAAATCCACCTAACTGTATGATTATCTAGTTCAAATTACTCTGTAATTTCTATGAGAATGGCACGAAGGATTTTAGCAAATGCTTTGTTAAAATCTGTGTAAATTACAGCTGTAGCATTTCTTTGTTATGTTGGTCTAGTAACCCTGCTTTAAGAAAATGGAGGGGGAGGGAAATAAGCAAGCATAATCTGTTTTTTATGAAGTCATGCTGGCTCTTTGGGGTCACCATTTATGTTTTTACATGTTCACTAACTTGATCGTGTATTCTAGAATTTGTCAGAAATCAAAATCAGTCTCACAGTCCTATAAATTACAGATTGTTCTTTTTCCTTCTTTGAATATCAGGACATTTGCCATTTGTGAAGAGGGCAATATAATCTCCCATTCTCTACAATCTTGAGAGGTCCCTAAAAGGAATTCAGCAATCATGTCTGCTGCTTCTTTCTATACTATGTGAGGCTGTTCATCTGAGCCAGGTATGATGAACTGATCAAAGGCTCTCATGCTTACTACTTCCCTATTTGGGTATCAACTCCCTGTTGGCCATCTTTGTTTTGTCCCTTTCAATCAAAAGATAACTCTTTAGCAGAGAAAAAAAAAGCCAAAAGGAATTATGATCTCTTCCTCTTCCCATCATCACTTCTTATCATCCAATCCATCCCAATATCAGACCTATTCCTTCTAAGATCCTCATTTGCCCCAAAATAGAGTTCACACACACACACACACACACACACACACACACACGCACATGCACATGCACATGCATGCATGCACACACAAACACACATTCACTAGCCATAGTTTCTTGAAAGCATCATTTTTATCTTTCTTGTGAATATTTTTATGACATTCTTTTCTGTTTATCCTCCACTAACTGACCCTTGCTTCTTTCTTCTGTCTTTTTAAAATATAATTTGGAAAAAAAATAAAAGAATTTAAGTAATTTGTTGAATTTCCAATGCATTTAAATCAGTCTCTTTTTTTTTGACAACTTTTATTATTCCTTTTCTTGGGATTTGTCTCTCATTACATCTTTAAACCTTCATTCTTGTGAGCTTTATATCTCAACAAAATTGGCTTTGCCTGTAAAAGCTTAGTCTATTCTATTTTACTAAACTTTTTAAAATCCACTTTCCCCAAACCCCTAGGTTTTGTCCTAACATATGCCAAACTACACCTCATTTTCCTCTCCCCCAAGATACAGTAGTCACTTCTCCACAAGGTTCACATCATATTCAACTCAATAACAAGTACCTCCTTGTTACTGTTAATCAGATCCAAAATAGATTTTGTCCTTGTTGGTTCATCCAACTTTTGAAGAATGAAATTATTTTTGAGACAAATCAAAAAATTATTAGCTTCTCTGGCCTTGGCAGAATGAGAATTCCAGCAGGTGTCCAGATAGTTGAAATCCTCCATCACTATGATATTATACTTCTCTAGTGCTATCTGTTTCTCAGACTCCTCATCTATTTCTTCTTTCTGTCCTGGTGGTCTGTAGTATACTTCAATGACAGTGTCACTTCTTTCTCTGCCTCTCTTGAACTTTAAAGCTTTCCACCATGCTCTCCCTTTTCATTCCTGAACTTACTCATATTTTCAGTATTTTCTCTTAGTATAAAAAGCTACTCAGTCTCCTCTCCCACGGCACACATACCTCTTATCTATCCTGTTTCTCTTAAATAAAGTATACTTTTCAAAAATCATATTCCAGGGCTGCCTGAATGGAAGCAGGCAGCCTAGCTCCCACAACCTAGTTCAGCAAAAACCTAAACATTATACCAGACAAAATGATGATCAATAAATGCCATGAGAAACTGCAGTGCCTTTTTCCACCTCAGAACTGCACAAAACCTTGAGGTGGGGAGGGGGAGATGGGTAAAGGTCAGCACAGGAAGCCAAATGAAACAGCTGTAGACCAAGCAGAACCCCACCCAACAGAGGCTAGAGCCTTGCTTTGTTCAAAGCCCAAATTCAGGAGCTAAAAGCTAGAGAGATGAGTAAATGTAAAAAAAAAAAAAGAAATATAGACCACTACAAAGAAAAGTATAATAGATCCAGACACACTCTAAAATCCACCTACAAGGACATAGCAAAACTATAAGTAACAGTAACTATAAGCAAAGCCTTAAAGGCAAAAAAAAAAAAAAAAAATTCCACCACAGGCATATGAATGTCTAGAAGAAATAATGTAAAAACTTTAGAAAAAATTCAAATAAAAGCTGAAGAGGAAATAATTGAAAGGAGAATAAATAGTTTAGAACAGAAAGTAGTAAACTTTATTAAAATAATGGACTCCGAAAATTGAACTAAGTAGAAATCAATGATTCTACAAAACAGCAAGAAATATTAGAAAAAAATAAACAAAAAATGATTAAAAAAAAGATTAAGTATCTGCCATCAAAAACAACTGACCTGGAAAACAGGTCAAGAAGAGATCATTTAAGAACCATTGGAGTTCCTGGAAAATGTGATTCAAAAATAAAAAACCTGGCCACTATACTTCAAAAAATCATAAAAGAAAACTGCCTGGATCTATTAAGGCCAGAGGGCAAAATAAAAAAATAGAAAGAATCCTACTGAAAGAAATCCCTAAAGAAAAGTCCACGGAATATCATAGCCAAACTCCAGAGCTTCTACGTCAAAGAAAAAATATTGCCAAAGCAGTGAGAAAGAGATTATTCAAGTACCAAGGAACTATATAGTTGGGAATGCAAAAGATCTAGCAATTTCTACTGAAAATGAGTACAATATTCCAAAAAGAAAAAAAAACTTAAAACCAAGACTAAATTATCCTACAAAGGTGAATATATATAATCCTACAGGGGAGTGAGGGGAAGGGGCATTTCTTAAAATGAGGGACTTTTAAATATTCCCATTGACAAGATCAGAGCTGAGTAAGAACTTTAAAATGCAGACACAAGTTAAAAAAAAAATTAAGAAATAAATTAATTAATTTGAGCAATTAGAAGGGCCTATGATGATGAAAGACTTCCATTCTAAGAGGCCCAGAAGAAACGTTAAGAAAAAAAGAAAACCTGAGGGTGAACTGGGGTCTGTTCCCAAGGTTTTAAGAGGGAAACAAGAAAATAAAGTGTAGAAAAGAGGAAGAAGGGAGGGGCATTTCTCACTTTTCATAATTGGGGAGTGAGAAGAGTATACAGACATGGAGGGAGGTTTGGGGAGAGTGAACATCAGATGAACTTCATTCATCTGAATTGGACAAAGAAGAGTTGGCTACACGTACACAAGTAGAAGCAAAGGATTTTGTATCCAGCACAACAGGGAAACAAACTCAAAGGGTAGGAACAGGGAAAGAAGGGAATGGGGGAATGTAGTGGGAGAAAGGAAAGAATGAAAAGCAAAACAAACTTCCTAATTCTGAAAGGATGATTAAAAGGGGAAAACTAATGAAAAGAAAAAACTGAATTCTAAGAAGTTCCTCATTAAATGGGAAATAGCTAGGGGAAAAAATGGTGGTACATGAATGTAATAAAACACTATTGTGCCATAGGAAGTGATTCAAGTGATGAAAAAGGGACTCATGAAGAGTGAACTGGACAGAATCAGGAGAACAATTTCTACAGTGACAACAACACTGTAGAGAAAAACCGCTTGGAAAAACTAAGACCTTGGATCAAAGAAATGACCAGCTGTCTCTAGATGAAACATGCTACTCACTTCCTGAAAGAAAGGCAATGAATTGAAGGCATGGAAAGAGACATCCATTTGTAGACATGACTGCTTGGTTTATTTTACTTGACTGCTTTTTTGGTACAAGGATTTTTTTTCTTTTTCTGTTTTAAATTAGTGGAAGGAGGAAGATAGTAATGATGACACAAGAGAGAAAGAAAGAGAAAGAAAGAAAAAAGAAAGAAGGAAGGAAGATAATAAAGAAGGAAGGGAATGAGGACTGTCGTCGAAACCTTTTTAAAGTGTACAAAAAAATACAGAAGTCCAGAAGAAAGCACTGACAAGTAAGATCATTTTTAAATCAGAGGGTTGAATTTATTACATGCTTTAAAAAGAAAAAAAATCAAGGTTGAATAGAGATTTGTGGCTCAATATGCAATCTTTTTGTGTTTTACTTTGTATATGGAAGGAGGTTTTTTTTGAGGGGGATGTTTAAGTTCAGAATTTTTTGGATTATTTAATTTATGGAATAAAACAAGCATTTCTATAACATAATAAAAAGATGATTATTCATGAAACTGTAACAATCTATTATGTACAACTTTCTATTCCTTTTAAATATATAATAATAAAGTTTTCATGTAAATTTCTTTTTTCTCTTTTTTCTTCCCTTCCTCTTCACCCTAGAGGTGGCTACCATTAGACACAAATAGGTATATATGTGTGTGTGTGTGTGTGTGTGTGTATATTTATTTATGCATATATGTACACAGACACACACATATATATACCTATACAAATAGGTATACACACATATGTGTATATATAATGTAAAATTATTCTATAAAACATTTTTAAAAAATCATATTCCATTCATGGACTTTATCCCATTAAATCTCAATGTACAAGAACCTACTAACTTTGTATAACTTTGTCAAACCTAAAATTGTGTAGCTGCACAGTGGAACCCCTTAAAATTTGAATTCACAAAACTTATACAAATAGTAATTCATGGTATAGATAGTAATAGATAATAAATAAAATAGATAGTAATCCAATAGCATAGCATGTACATGCCCATTCCGTATCTCTGTGCCTAGATACATGGAGCAGCAGGGTCTAGTAGACAGAGCAGCAAATATGTAAGGTAGACAACCTGAGTTTGAGTTCTTCTTCAGACACTGACCAGGTATGACCAAGTATGAGTCACTTACATTCCCTCAGCCTTAGTTTCCTCATCTGTAAAACGTGAAATACTTCCCTTACAAGTCTGTTGAGGGAATCAAATGAATGGATGCTGTTCTTGACTGCTTTGTTCCTGGATTCTCTCTGTTCACTAGGTTTCTCTCTTTATCTCCTCCTATGTGACTCACTATTCCTCCATCTTCCAGGTCTCACCCACTAACCATGGCTGTCCCCCAGGGCTCTATCCTTTGCTCCCTTCTCTTTCTCTTCCCTGCTATCTCACTCATGAGGTTATCAGCTCCTATGGGTTCTATCATCCTCTCCATGAAGATGATTCCTAAATCTTGACATCCAGCCCTAATCTCTCTCCTGAGCTCCAGGCCCACATGGCAAATTGGCTTGTAGATATCTTGAATTAGGTATCAGGTAAACACCTGAAACTCATTCATAACAAAATGTATTATCTTCCCCTCCCCCCCCCACCAACTCTCCCTTCTTCCTTCTTTCCCTATTAGTGCCAAGGATACCCTCATTCTCCCAGTCACCTCAGGGTTACTGTTGCCATAGTCATTCTGTTGTCTCTTCACTCACACAGCTATCCACCTGGGGCAGACCTTGGTAATGTCCCACCTGGGCAAATCAATTAACAGACTTCAGGCTCAATTTTCTCATCTGTAAAATGGGGGTGACAAGAACACCTTGCTCCAGGATTATTAAAAGAGAAAATGAAAACTTATATCTTAAAACGTGAACCTTAAACCATATAAACATATGAGCTATGATGATGTATCACACTCCCTTAAACTCGTTAAATAAGTTTGTTTCAGGAATAACACTTAATGCTTGTGAGAAACAAATGCTGTGTCTCAGATTATATCATAGATCTGAAGTTTGAATGGACATCAGAGATAATGTAGTTCAACCGCTTCATTCCACAAAGACCCAAGGATGTTGTGACTTTCCCAAACATTAGAGGCAGAAATTGTAATGAATGGATAAAACCAGCTCACTGCTAAAGTACCTGCTGAAAGGACATCAACAATGGGGGATTTCCTTCGGAGATCCCAGTACTCCAAAAGACACTCTCCACACACAGTTGTCTGTCTCTCCTACCATATTTGCAACAGCCTCTGCTTTAAACCGCAATGTGGTGATGTACTCTAGAGAATCTCATGATGAGAAAACTATAGTCTTTGCATCACTCCTCTGGAATCCATCTCAACGAAGGGTTTACATTTCATATGTAGCAGAGCTCATAGTCGATTTATTCTAGCTTTATTAGGTGAATGCTTGCATGGCTGAGTTAAAGTCTTTGGTGATGTGTTAGTAATATATTTCCACTTGTGACTTTTTTCTTTTTGAAGAGCTGCTTAGATCTTAGGATTCTAGACTAGAGCTGAAAGGGATCTCAGGGGCTAACTTGTTTAACCCACTAATTATCCAAGGAACTGGAGCCTAGAGGGGCTAAGTGATGTGGTCAACATATCAATAATGTATTGTGGATTAATACGATAAGTATTAAACATGGGATCTGAATCCAGGTCCTCTGACTTCACAGCTGATTCTCTTTCCAGTACCAGACTAGCAGGAGTGAATTTAAATACTATAGAAAAAAATTTCAGGGAGAAGATCACCTAACCTTTTAGCCTACTTAGGATAGAAATAAATTTGATTATTAATACCTTAGTGGTCAGGGAAATGGATTTTTCCCTCCATTCTTCATTCTGGAAATCAATTTGGAACTATGTCCCCCAAAATACTAACCTTTAATCCAGGAATAGGATTAAATTCCCCAAAGAAATAAAAGAAAGAAAAAAGTGGTCCATATTTGTAGCAGTTCTTTTTTTTTTTTTTGAAAGGGAGAAGCAAAAAACTGAAAACTAAGAAGGTGTCCATCGATTGCAGAATGGCTAAAAAATACTATCATGCCATGTTTGTTGTTCTTGGGTTGATTCAGTTGTATCTGACTCTTTGTGATCCCATTTGGGAATTTCTTGGCAAAGATACTGGGATGGTTTACAATTTCCTTCTCCAGATCATTTTACAGATGAGGAAACTGAGGTAGAGTTAAGTGACTTGCCCAGGATCACACAGATAGTAAGTGTTAGAGGCCAGATTTGAACTCAGGAAGATGAGAATTCTTGACTCTAGGCCAGGCACTCTATCCATTTTACCACCCAACTGCCCACTACAAAAGATGGCAAGAGAGTTTCAGAGAAACCTGGGAAGATTTGTGGGAAGTGAAACAGAATAAAGTGTGAAGAACCAGGAAAACAACATGTGCAATAACAACATTGTAACTTTGATTGTAACAACATTGTAACATTGTAACAACATGATAACTTTGAAAGACTTAGTAACCTGTCAATAAAGTGACCAAGCATGACTCAAAAAGACCCATGATGAAGCATGCTACCCACCTCCTAGTGGAGAAGGAATAAATTCAAGATGCAGTAGAGACATACTTTTGGACATAGCCAAAGTGAACATTTGCTTTATTGGGCTATGTGTATGTGTTACAAGTGTTTTGTTTTTCTTCTTCAATAGAAGAAAGTAGGAGGAAAAGAAAATACATTTTTACATTGAAAACAACACAAATACAAACAATAGTAAAGCTATTCCTTCTCAAACAACAAGTTAAAGGAGAAAAAGTACTGAGTTGTTCATATTGCATTTAGAGACATTTAGAGACCAAGGGGGAGTCAAAAGGCAGAAATGTACAACTTTCCACCACTGCTACTACCAACCCAGCTATCATGCCTCTATGAAGTAACACTGGCTCACATAATAGAGAAGAAATGGCAGCAGAAGAGATCTGAGTCTTAAAGAAAATGTGCGTATCCAGTTCTAGACTATCTACAGTGGGGGCAGCTAGGTGGTGCAGTGCATAGAGCACCACTGCAGGAGTCAGAAGGACCTGAGTTCAAATCTCACCTCAGACACTTGACACTCACTAGCTGTGTGACCTTGGGCAAGTCACTTAACCCCAGTTGCCTCATCCTGGGTCATCTCCAATCATCCTGATGAATATCTGGTCACTGGATTCAGATGGCTCTGGAGGAGAAGTGAGGCTGGTGACCTGCACAGCCCTCCTTCACTCAAAACAAAGTCAAGTGCAAGTCATGTCATCATTTCTCTGATGTCATGGTCTTCTTCGACAACAAAGCATGAACGCACATCCACATTGGACACAACTGATCAAGAAGTGTGTTTGGATGAGCCACAAATTCTGTAAGCTTTGGCTCTTGTCTACAGAGAGGTACTAATGACTAGATTAGGTTGGTGAAAGGATTGGATAACTTCTAATGGACTGTTTCCCTCATTCTGCACCCTGCATCCATTACCTCTCTGTCAGCAGGTGAGTAACAGAATTCACCAACAGTCCTTGGGATTCCTAGTTGATCATTGTGTTGAACATCTGTTAAGGTTTTCAATCCTTGTCAGGGTTGTCCTTTTTGTATAAATTGTTCTTCTGATTCTGCTCAGATCACTCTGGATCAATTCACACAAGTCTTCCCAGGGTCCATTAAAACCATCCTTTGTTGTCATTTCTTATGGCACAAGAACATCTATTACATTTATATCCCACAATGTGTTCAGCAATTCCCCAACTTTTAAGTAAAAGTTCATGACAAAAAACAAAATGACAACCTCAGAAATAAAGGGAGGAGAGAGGAAAAGTTCTCTTCCAGTCTGTCTCATTAACTCCTTGATTATAATAGGTTCTCCCCCCCCCAAAAAAGATTCTCTCAATATTGGTTTCAGGATGTGGAGAAAAGAGGCCTTGTATAATGGATTGGGTCCTGGAATTGGAATTAGAAAACCAGAGTTCAATTTTCCTCTCTGGCATTTATTAGGATATACTAATAGGTAACCTTGCTCTACAATAAAATGTGGAGAGTAAAACTTGTGCAATCTCATTCAAACGGTGACAGTTCTGAGGAAAATGCTTTGTCAACCCTAACACACTCTAGAATGTGAGCTACATATTATATATAATAAGTGTATAATATATCAAGCATATTATACATGGTATATAATAAATATACTATATAACATATACATATATAAATATTTATTTTATAAAAATATTTTATTTTGCATTTCATTTTTAAAAATAAAAATATACATATACACACATTTATATATGTGTGTGTGTGTGTGCACATACCTATATTATATCTGCCCAAATCCAAATTGATATACATCCAGCTAAAGTGGGGTGAGCTGTCAGTGGCAGAAGTAATATACCCAATCTGTCTCAAATGGCACATACATGCTGTTTACTAATTCTTAGCCTACATTAACAGTGCTCTGTAATGTTGCTGGGACCTAAGTAGACTACCAATTCCATGTGTCTCCTACTGTCAGCCTAACTGCTTTGGAAACCTTGAAGCACTGGAGAAATGTGAATTGTTTAGATACTCTACAAGGTAATGTGCTCAGGTCTAAATGACAGAGCAAAAGTAAAAATTTTTGCCAAATGCACCTTAGAGCAGTCTCTCTCTCTCCTTCTGTGTGTGCGCCCGCGCGCGCGCGCGCGTGTGTGTGTGTGTGTGTGTGTGTGTGTGTGGTCAGGTAACAAATCAACACTGTGCAGCGGAAAACACTTTGGAGACAGAGGACCTCTGTTACTACCTTGGACAGGTCCCTTGGTCTATCTGAGCCTCGGTTCTACCTGCATAAAATGAGAGGCCTGGACTAGAAGACCCCTAAGGTTTCCTTCCAGTTCTAAATCTATGATCTTATGAAATCTTAAGCCAGAAGACAGCAATGAAATCATGTCTAGATTAAGATGCCTAGCTCTGCTCGTTTAGTGAGACTTTCTCAGTTGACCTCTGACTTTCTGTTTTTTTTGGAATGGATTTCCTGTTTATAACCAAGACTTTTCACACAAGGCATGAGATAGATAGCTGCACATTCTGTTAGGGTTCTGTTCATCCTGAAACTCTTAATCTAGCATAGTAGTACCTACAACTTTTTTGGAGGGGATGGGGAGACTGTGGGTTTAGAACTTTGATTTGCAAGAAGTGCCTGGTCAGACATCTCTCTCCCTCTAATAAAGCAGATCAGCAACTGTTTTGCAACTTACCGTCTTAGACAAATGCCTGGGGGGTATGAGAGGCTAAGTGATTTGACCAGAATCCTCCAGCTAGTATGTGTCAGAGATAAGATTAGAACATCCTAACTCTGATGCCACACTGCCTCTCATAATTAATAAATGATTATTGAATTGAATTGAACTAATTCAATTTTAAATATTTATTAAGTATTCACTGTGAACAGAGAGCTATGGAAGGCTTCAGGGAGATACGAAATTTAGATAAGATACAGACCCTGTTCTCATGGAATTTAGAGTTTAGTGGGGAGGATGGGAAACATACAAATAATACATAGAAGGTGCTGGCAAAGTACTATGGGAAATTTGGAAGAGGAGAGTGAAGGTTTCGTGGAGGCACAAGTATTTGAGTATAAAGGATGAGCACATTCCAAGCATGGAGAACAAAATACATTTAATCAATCGCCAAGTTGTCTTGGTTCTCTCTTCATGATATTTCTCACAACCATCTTATTCCACTTTGGTTGAAGTATAGAATGCAGAGAGGATAGTATCAGACAAATCTGGGTGTTTAGGGATATGTAATCACAGATTATGAAAAGCCAATTCAGCAATTGAACTTTACCTGGTAGACTACAGGGAATCATTGAAGGTATCTGAGTAGAGGAGTGATGAGGAAAGTGATCCATGAACTAAATTCATTTGTTTGTTAAAATGGAAGTCTCCTGAAATGATTACTGTCATTATAGCTTGGGTTAGAGAAAATAGACAAGGATTTCACAGGTATATGTGAATATTTCCAGCATCCTCTCTAACTACTACCTTCAATCTGTTTTTCTAAAGGGTGTTTTTCTGAAGGTCTCAGTTTTTAAAGTTAATAAATGATTATTCTTCAAGATAAAACAGTAAGTAGAATGCTACTGAATTAGCTAATACTATTTCCCTGTTTCTGATCCCCAGCATAATCAGAAAATAAACACAAAGACAAGACAGTTTCATTCCATTTTTTCAGGGAGCTCTTCCCTTGTGTTCTAGAAAGGAGGACAGATAGTCTTCTACTTTTCACTCATGAGAAACTTGAACCTAGAAATCCATCAATGTGGCTGTTTATCTTTACTTGTCTAAAATACTCATTGCATTGGGGAAAACAAATTAGATCTCAATTAGATTGAGATGCAGAGTCCTAGAAGCATGACTACAGATAAGCATTATTGGGTGTTTTATATCTCTCTTGCCTGAGGGTGGGCAGGGTACACACGGGTGTGTGTGTGTGTGTGTGTGTGTGTGTGTGTGTGTGTGTGTGTGTGTGTGTGTGTGTGTGTGAACTTCTATATCAGTAAGAGGCAATCTGGCTTATAAAGTCCAGGGAATGGAATTCTAGACAAGGGTCAGGATGTGGTAGGTTGAATATTGACTAGATCCAAGGTAGGTCTTTTCCAAGAAAAAAAAAAATCCATTTACAAAATTTCATTTCCAAATTGCTCAAATATCTGTTTTGTTCATTTTCTTCACTTACCCTAGAGAAATCCAAATGAGAAAACTCTCTTCAAAATGTTCAGCAGAGGAGAACAACTTGGCCTAGCATCAGTAGCAGAGAAGGCCAATTAACAAATTCATGATTCCTGAGGTTAATTATATTTCAATAATAGCTTCTGTCTTAATTACCGGGCTCTTAGTAAATGAAAATGTGTTTGCATTTCACAAATATGTTTAAATTTCAGTATCTTGCATTTTTTAACTGGGATCTAGGCTCAGCCAATACTTTCCAAGTCTTGGAGACAGGATTCCTTGCTTTAAGTAATTGTCCTCAAGAACAGAAGCCCAAACAGAAGCTTAATGGAGGAGTTTCCTATCACATAAGATCACATCTTTTCTCTTTTCTGCAGAGGGGAGAATGACTTTTACTCCCTTTGCTTTTTTCTAAGCACTGAGTCCTCACTTGTGCAGGAGTATTTTCAATTGTGTAACTGGCTACATATTGTTGTCTATTCTTCTGGGCATTGTCCCAACCTATGGCCAATGTCTTTCTCCCCAAGTCCAGATCCCATGCTGCTTCTGAAGTCTCCTGGCCACTCTTCTTCATTCAATCCTTCCCCTCTTCCCTGTTTCCCAGTCTCCCTTAATGAGCTGTCCTGTCTCATTAGGAGGTAAGTTCCTTGAGGAAGGATGATCTTGCTTCCTTGTTTTTTGCTTCCCCAGTCTTTAGCTCCATGCCTAGCACATAATAAAAACTTAATAAATGATTTATGTTAACTTATTTTTCTATCTATCATCCATCTATATCTACCATCCTTTTATAGTTATCATCCATCTATCAACAATTATGACAAAGTAGCTTCAAGCATTTATGAGACTTACAGAGAAAATATATAACCCATGATTAGAGACATGGTTAGAGGCAAGATGCAATTCCCTGTTAGGACTGGATGATGGGGAACAGACAGGATATGGGTAGGTAATACAAGAGGATGGGAAAACCAGTGCAGCTTAATTCCTGAAAAATGTGGACTAAGATCACCTTGTTTTAGTGTGTACCAAACACATCCCTTGATATGGCTCCGAACCTCCTGTGTGACTACAGGGCACTGGCCCTTACAGAAGTGAATGAATCACAGATACAGTTGGCACTTGAACTTTTCCATTGACTGGCAGAGGTTTATATGTACTGTTGCCTACTTCTGAGTATAATTCTATTTTTCTTTCCTGTGTAGGGACGTATAGGGAGCTCCTGGGGAGAAAACACTCAATGCAGGTCAGAAACTGTTCTGCAATTCATAGTCTCAGAGAGCTGACCAAGGCACTGAGAAATGAAATGAATTAATTGACCAGGGTAACTCAGCCAGGATGTATCAGAGAGCTGAATCCAGGTCTCTTCAACTTTGAAGTGGACTTTCCATCTACTATGCAACACACTTCTCCTAGTTAGACTGAAGTGTACAAATGATAGCTGGGGAAAAACACCTGAGGCTGAAGTCATTGGAAAGCAAATAGTTTTGTCTGGGTTGCCCAAAGGGATGTGTAGTTTCTATCAGAGGGTTTTCCTATCACCTCCATCTTTTCCCTTGACATAATCAGTGTCTAGCCCAGGGCTAGATATATAGAAGGTGCTAAAAAAAACTACCTATGGAAATTACCTGACAGATAAGTGGGAACACAGCTATACCTAAACAATCTCAGGATCTGAAAATCTAGATTTATAAAACAGCACCAAAGAATTTTAAAATTGAAAGACAATGCAGTAGTCCTTTGATCTAACTCTTACCTGAAAAAGAATTCCCATAAAAATGCTATTTAGTCATGCCAGACTCTCCATGAACCCACTTGGAGTTTTCTTGGCAAAGATAATGGAGTGACTTGCCACTTCTTTCTCCCTCTCATTTTACAGATGAAGAAAGTGAGGCAAACAGGATTAATTGACTTCCCCAGGGTCACATAGCTACTAAGTGTCTGAGGCCAGATTTGAACTTAGGAAGGAGAGTCACTTTGATTTCAAACTCAGCCCTCTATCCACTGAGTCACCTAGCTGCTATAATAATACACTGGACAAATGGTCACCCAGCTTCTGTTTTTATGATTTCTTGGAGGGGGCTATCCACTGCTCTTAAGGTTCTCTAATTTATTTCATTTTGTAACAGCTTTATGTAAAAAAAATTCATTCTTGATAATATTCTTGTAAGTAGCAAATTCTCTAGAATATATTTGTTGAAAAGGATGGGGATGGTATATTTGACAGGTATTTATATTATCTACCTACTACATGCAAGACACTGTGTTAAGCTGGAGGATTTTTTTAAATAGGGACCCAAGAATTCATTTATGGAAGGAAATCCCAATGAAAAAAATTCCCACTACCAATCCAAGTAGCAACTACTCTCAGATTTATGGTCTTAAGAAACCTGCCTGGAGAACTGGGAACTTGTGACTTGCCCAGGGTTAAGCAGTATGTGTCAAAGGCAGCTCTTGAACTCAGGTCTTTCTGACTCCTAGGTCTATTCTATATTCATTATTTAATGTTATTTCTCAGGCACCAAAACTACAAAAATGATACAGTCCCAACTCTCAAGGTTCAAATTTTTACATTTTGCTTTAATTTTTAAAATGAAATTAAATATATCAATTTTCAAAAACACTTTTACTACATCAAGTGAGATCCAACCATAACCAATGCTAACTGAATCCAGTCATCTAGAGTGGGAGTGAGGGGAAGCTCTGAAAGGTTAGACATTGAAAATGAATGGGAATCCTGACCATAGCTTCCAGTTCTCCCCTCTGCCTCTCCCTGCTTTTCATTTTACTGTCTCCTGTTAGGGAAGTATCCGAGTCATCAGATGAGAGCAATCCAGCCTCACTAGGGATAGATGTTGGATAGACCCGAAGGCCAGAAAATAACCGGTCATAAAGTTTATGACTCTCACATCAGATGAAGATAGAAACTGGCAGTTCATCCCTCATCTCTAAACAAGGAAAGCCTTTTTTTAGCGCTGCCTGAAGTCTCTTGCCAGATCATGGCTTTTAATTTAAGCGTATGGTTACTGCTGCCTGAAAGTGGTTGGCATTCCTTGAAGAGCCTCTCCACTCCAAAAGTCATGTCGGTTGGGGAATGAGTTCTCTTCAGATGATCATTGGGCAATGTGAGCTTTGGACTGGCCAGGTCATCCGTCTCCCAGGTTCTTAGCTCTTCTACAACACCGAAGTGATGTTCATTAAACTGCGAACAAATCAGAAAAGAAGATTTAATTAGTCTACCGTGCTTAGACTTCCCTTAGGTGGGGGCAGAAGCCTGATCCCTCCGCATTCATTCCGAAGACAAAAGGAAGTGACTGAACTTTTCGTGGGCTGCCTTTGCAAGGTTTTATCCCACTCAATCCCAATGAAATCAAGCAAAAGTCTGCCTGCATCCCCTGCATTAAGGATGTAATTTTCCTTTGGGGCTTTGCCTTCGTTTTATCTCTGGAAGAATCAGAAGCAGTGTGGAGAAATGGGATGCTTGGCAAAATGATAAATATAAGATTTTTAAAAAAATCAAGTTCAGGCAGTATTGCTGGTCAAAACAAGAGAACGTTCCATGAGCTCTGGAGATTACTGTGGTCTAGTGGAAAAGACCTGGGTTTGGAGTTTTAGGTCCTGAGTTCAAGTTTCACCTCTGCTACTTCTTATTTGTGTGCTCACTTTCATTAATGAAAGTGAAACTGAGACTCGGTTTCCTGTCCTGTTAAGATGCAGTGGTTGGACTAGACCTTTAAGGTCCCTTCCCACATGAAATCTACAAAACTATGAAATGGTGTTACCTCATGCATTGGGAAGAAGGGAAACAAAAAGACCAGCTTTGCATCCTGCCCTAAAAACTCAGTCTTCTAAATGAATAAAGCTTCCAAGAGCTGCTGGTGTAGTCTGGTATCTGCTTTATAGTCCATCCCATGTTCTGAGCCCAAACGGAGGGGATACAAGGGATGAAAAGAAATGAAATCCCCAATGGAAAGCAAATGGTAACACTGAACTTCAGCCTCAGGAGGTTGTTTGTAAATAATGAAATGCCCACTGTTGAGTTCTCTATAGAATTCTATTTTCAGGGAGGCAAAATCCTTTGGGGACTGTGTTTGAGTTGGCAGAGCGGACACATGCCTGACTTCCTTTCCCATCCACCTGCCTCCATCCCACTGCCCTTCTCCTGTTGGTCTGCACTGGACAGTGTGAAAAGTTGAAAGTTAAAACCAAGAGGAAATAATGCCTAGGCTCTGTTTGGGAGAGGGTGGCAGCTGCCTGATGCCCAGGCTCAGTGTGGTGATCTTACTGGCCATCTCCAAATCTTGCTGGCTGCTCTCAGGTCATCATCTCCATCCCCTCCCTACCAACAACTGCGACTCCACCCTTGGAACCACCCTGGGTTCTGAAAGGAGAGTTTTCAATTTATCTTGGCAGGATCCAGGCCTCCACCTTATTTCCTGGCTGTCTCTGATACCTTCATCCACCCCACATTTTCCATCACCCCTTTACCTTCATATTTTCTTCCCCTATTATGGAAATTCTTTGAAGGCAGATATTCAGTTCTGCTTGTATTTGTATTCTTAACACTTAGCACACAATGCCTGGCACATAGTAAGTGCTAAAAATGGGTTCTCTTTCTCTTGGTCTCCTGCCTATGGCCCTGTCTCTCTCGTCTGTCATATCATATCAAGAGTTCAGTTTTTCATGAAAATAAAAAGCTTCTTAAATAGCTCCCTTTGAGCACTTCCTATACGATCCAACAAATATTTATTAAGAGCCTATGAGGTATCAGCACTATGTTGGGCCCTAGGATATATACACATGTACATGTATATGTGTGTATATATGTATATGCACATATATATGCAATATATGTGTATATATGTATACACACATGCATACACACAAATGTATGTGTGTATATACGTATATGTATTTATGTGTGTACATATACAGTGCCACCTCTTATGAAGCTTAAATTCTAGGGTCTGTGTGTATGTATTTACGTGCAATGTGTACGTGTATAAAATGTACGTGATAGCTTGAGAAAGGTGAGAGAGAGAATACTACTAGCTAAGGAACCAGGAAAGGCATAGAATATGGCGTGGGCGCTGAGTCTTGAAGGAAGCTGAGGATATTGAGTCAGGGTTGAGAAGAGAAGATGTTCCATAAGATAGCCTGTAAAAAAAACACAAAGCCAAAAACTAGAATATTGTGCATAGAAACAACAAATAGTCCACTTTGACTGGAACAGTGAAGGCTTCCTTCAAGGAGTGTACAATCTGCTATAGCAGATGTGACCAAAGGAAGCACTTTAAACTCCAATCTGAGAAGCACATGCTTTATCCTGGAAGCAAAAGAGAGCTGTGAAATCTCTTGAGAAAGATGGTGATGATGTTAAATTTGTGTTTTAGGAAGATTCTTTTGTGAGCTGGATAAGGGATGGGTTGGGGCAAGAACCAGAGGAGTGGGATTAATTGGAAAGGCATTTCCTCCTGAAGGCATCTTCAAGAGGTCCTTTCACAGGGCACCCAAAACTGCAGGAGATAATGATTCGACTCCCAAGAAAGTCAACCTTTCAGAACTTGTGCTACTGTTCTTAGTAAGTGTCTTAAAGCCCACATTCTTGAGAGTGGGAACTTTACACTTTGGCTATAACTCTGTTAAGAGGTTGCATAAGAAGCATGAGCTGAAACCAAATGGTTCCCCAAATGGAAGAGGGAAGCATCACTCTGCTAGTATTCTCATACTTGAAAACTAGTTTCTAGCCCAAAAGGAAAGGACAGATTCAAGTGTTTTTTCCCCATCTGAAAATATTTCCTCTTCTCACTCTTCCTGGAGCACTTCATCTGGCTCTCCAGTTTGCCCCCAACACTCATTACCTTGTATTATACTTAAATGTAAAAGTTATATCTGATGGAGCCAAATGTAAGTTCTCTGAGGGCAAGAACATGTGATTTTAATCTGTGTCTCCCAGCATCTAGTAGATGCATCATAGAATTATAGAATTGCATTACAGATAGCTACATATAGAACTGGAGAACTCTATTTCTATATTTAGAGAGATATAGGCATAGAACTGAAAGGACAATCAAAGGACAATTTTATAGATAATTTTACTAATAATAATTACTACAAATAATTTCCTAATTTTGCAGATGGACAAACAAAGACCTGAAAAAAATCAAGTGACTTGCCCAAGGTCACATAAGTAGTAAGCAGCAGAGGTAAAATTCAAATCCAGGTTCTTTTACTCCAGATACAGTGACCTTCTTTGTATCTATACCCTCAGTACCTAGGACACAGCAGGCACTTAATAAATGCTGATTTATTTGTCGGTTACATTAGTATCTGGTTTACAGTAAAGGTACTTCTGCTGTTGAGCCTGTGGTCAGAGGTGGAATGGAGAAGTTTTGAATGCTGTGGATAAGTTCACTGACCTGGGTAGTGTTCTTTCCAGGATACACACATTCATGAAGAGGTTGATGCATGCATTGCCGGAGCTAGCTCAGTGTTTGGGAGGCTCCCAAGGAAAGTATGGGAGAGGAGAGGTATTAAACTGGCTACCAAACTGAATGCCTACAGAGCCATGGTGCTGACCTTGTTGTTGTATGCCTGTGAAACCTGGACAGGCTACCAGTGCCATGCCAGGGAACTGAATCACTTCCCTTTGAATTTCTTAGGAAGATTCTGAAGATCACTTGGCAGGGTAAAGCACCAGACACTGAGGTCCTTGCTTGAAATAAACTGCCAAGCATTCAAACTTTGTTTCAGAGAGCACAGCTCTGATGGGCTGGTCACATTGTTAAAAAGCAAAATGTACATTTGCCAAAAAGACTACATTATGAAGAACTCACACAAGGAAAGCACTCACATGGTAGTCAGAAGAAGCGATAGAAAGACACTCTCAAGATCTCTCTTAAGAACTTTGGAATCGATCATGTGATATGGGAGACACTGGCATAGGATTGCCCAGCATGGACTGCCTACATCAGAGAAGGTGCTTGAAATACTTTAAAAGAAATGCAAGACGTGCAAATTTAAAGAACACACCCCAAATGTTCACATGACCTATTTGTGCCCAACCTGTGGTAGGGCATTCTGAGTTCATTTTGCTCTGATTTGCCACAGTCAGACATGCTGTAACTTGACTGTAACAGTGGTTTCACTCTCCCAAGCCATGAACAGATGGACCATCCAACAAAGGTGTTTACCATATGAGCTTGTCTACTCTGATACACTGCCCCCATGCCATTTCCCAGAATGGCTGGTTAAAGAGGTCGATGTTCTCAGAGACAGGATACAATGTGCAATCTAAGAACTCAACCATAGGTCCAGACTACAGCTAACTCTTGTAGAGGAACTGCTAAGTGACCCTATGGCCTCTCTGTGCCTTAGTTTTTCTACTAATACATAAGGGAATCAAAGCACTTACTCCTATCAGAGGCAAAAATCAGAAGAATGATAGCCAAGCATTTTGCAAGCTGTAAAGTATAATGCATATTTTAAATATTTATAAGGTGAGAGTGAATTGACTTCTTTGCCATTACTTGGTATTATATTTTCATGTTAACTCTACTGCAATAGGGAGAATGATGTATCCTGTTTCCTGCTGGCCCTTTCCTGGCTTGTGAGCCATATTGAGCATGTACAAGGCTGTGCTTCAAGAGTGAAAACGCAAGGTGAGTGGATGGCTTCCCAAAATTCTCTCTGTCACTAGTGTATAACAGGGCAGAGGGTTCCCCACTCCCATTCATCTCTTTGCTCATCATTTCCATCTAGCCTCCTGATTGCTCCTTTTCTGGGCAAAACCACAGGAAGTTGTCATATATGGCTGCTCTAACCTGAGAAATAGTGTGCCAATAGCAGAAAGCTGTCCTCGGAGCTAGAATGCCCTGGGTTCAAGTCCTACCTCAAACAAATACTAGCCATGTGACTCTAGGAGATCAGCACTCTAGCGAACCAGAAGGTGCTGACCTGTATTATTAGAGGAATTTCCTTACTGAAAACTCCTTACATCAATGACATGCAAGTGTGGACCTCAGTCCCTGTCACTAATCTTCATCACAGATAAGGAATTCTCCTAACCAGCCAAAGAAAGTGCTTAATGTTGTGGATAGAGGTGAGAGGTCTCAAGCAGAAAGACTGGAGCAAAGGTGTGTTGGAGTCAGCTCTAACCAGCCAGAGAGAGCTGATTGTTAAATTTTCAGCTTGAGCATTTACACTCAAAAATTGTCAGCTTGGTTTGTTGTTTTATTGATTATCTAGACTAAGACTTTTCTCAGTATTTGGGTAGGTGGAGGGATTGTACACACACACACACACACACACACACACACACACACACGTATAGACAGAGAGTATAGGCTGTGTTGAATCAGAAGAGATAATATCCACAAAAAAATACATAAAATAAAAATTAAGAGGTAAGGGAAGAAAATGCTGGAAGGAGAAAGGGACAAATGGAATAGGGCAGGCTATAATTCATAAAAGAGATAAAGAAAAATCTTGTTCAATGGAGGAGAAAAGGGAGAAGAGGAGAGGGAAAAGTGAAGCTACTCTCTCCACATATGGCTGAAAGAGGGAATAACATGCTCACTAAATTTGGTACGAAAATCTATCTTATACTAGAGGAAAGTAGGGGAGAAGGTGATAAGTGGGGTGAGGGGAATGATAGAAGGAAGGGCAAATGAGAGAAGGGAGTAACTAGGGAAGGGACAAGGTCAAATGAGGGAATAAAAAAATAAGGGAGGATAGAGTAGGACAGAGGGCAATACAGTTAGTATTACATCATGATTATTATGAAAGTCTTCTGCAAAACAACACATATTTAGTCTGTATTGAATTGTTTGCCTTCTCATTGGGGATGGGTAGGGAGGGAGGGAGGGAAAGAAGGTAGAATTAAAAGTATTAGAAACAAATGTTGAGAATCATTATTGTATATAACCGGGAAATAAGAAACACAGGTAATGGGATTTAGAAATTTATATTGCCCTACAAGAAAAAAAAGAAGATGAGGATAAGGGAAGGGTGCGGTGTGATAGAAGGAAGGGCACATTGAGGGAAGGGGTAATCAGAATGCAAGGAATTAGGGGCTGGGGGTGGGGAGAGATGGGGAGAAAAATTAGATATGTTACAAAGTGATGTAAAAGCATTTAGTATTAAAACAATTAACTGAATTAATTACTGAGACTAAATCAGAGACATCTTTAGTTTGGGGAAATGAATTTTAGTCTAAATCTCCCAGAGGGAGGTAACTTCGGGTAAAATTTGGCATTGATGGAAAAGTTAAGGTTTTAATGGTAAATTTGATTTTATGATTGTTATTTAAGCAGGAACTAGAACAGGTATAGAAAGGCATGTAAGCCACTTAAGACTTGCCTCAAAAGATGTTCCTTAGCCAATGTGAAATTATAGTCATATCTGAAAAGTGGTCATTGGAACTTGTTATTTTAAGATGCTATGAGACTGTTAAATGACTGTTCTGAGTTGAACTTCGGGTATGGATAGCAAAAAAGGTGGTCTGAGCCTCCAGTCCAAGATGCCAGTAAGCCTGTGAGATACTGGTAGGAATTGAAAAAGGTATTCTCATGGGAAGGATGGGAGAGTGGCTGTTCAACCTGGGCTGAGGTAGGATTCTCCTGACTCAATTTTCCCACTGACACCTGGCAGACTCTGAGCCTCACTGAATGCAAAGTGACAATCTACTCCTGCCTGGAATTGACATGAAGTTGGGGACATATTTTTTTCCCTGCAAGGTCCCTACTCTTAGTGGCAACTTCCTGTAGTCAAAAGGTTTGTAAGCTTAATACCAGATCAATTAAATTATAGATTGTCGGTAGGGGAACATCCAAGGTCAAGTCTAAAATTAAGCTATTAGGCTTAGGACTTTAGACCAACAATAATAAGTTAGGGTACTCTAGTAACAGTGTGGAGACAATTAGGTCAAGGGCTTATGAAGCTAGCATACATAGTTATTATTTGTGTCTCAGTTGAATAATGTTAAAAAAAATTCATTTGTGGTCTATATTGTAAATGCTTTAAGAGAAGTATCACCTGACCAAAGGTTGGAATTGTTTTATGTGATATGAACTGTGTTAAAAAAGAAAAGAAAAAAAGATTATCTAGACTAGTGGTATCAAACTCAAATAGAAACTGCATCACTAAATTGTACCCTGCTGGCCACATATTATCTTAGAAAACCATATATTAAGCACATGTTCTACTGTTTTGTTAGTTGTTAAATATTTCTCAATTATGTTTTAATCTGATAGGCTGGAGTATTGTGGGTAAATCACCTTTTTGGCATGTCTGACCTAGACTTAAGTAAATGATGGGAAAATGTTAGCAATATATATTAAACTTAAAAGTGTGTGAGGAACAATTTTTTTCCCTGATCATTAAACATTTACCAGCACACTTCTGGGTTAGAGGACCACAGATCAAGGAAGGGATCTGAGGGGCATTTAGTCCAAACCTTTCATTTTAAACACAAGGAAACTGAGGCTGAGAGCTATGAAATGATCTGTCTCAGGTCCCACAGGCAGTGTCAGTGGGAGAATTTGAATTCAGATACATTAATCTTTCCATTGAACTACGCTGTCACCTAAGCTCAAGACCTTTAGATCAAGCCAGCTTGAGGCAAGAATTCCCGGTGCCTTATTATAGATTCACTCCTCCCCTGTATGAACTGCTCTAGAGTTGTGGGCTTTAAAATATTTTTTTAAATAAAATATTCAATATCTCTGAGGATATCAGAAACATACTAGCAAGTCACAAACCTTGGGCTAAGAGTTGCTGTCGTAAAGTTACGTTATTGGTTATTTTTAAAACAGAGAAATAGAAACACTTAAAATCCTTTCCCTCAGCAGAGTAAGTGGATCATTCAGAACCCTCTCAAAGAAGCAGTAACTCTTGGGACAGATGCTTCTATCACATAATGAATGTCTCCCCTGTATGGTCTTATTAGAGTAGAGAATCTTAGATCTCAAACTAGTAAGACCTTCAAAGTAGTCTAAACATCTTATTTTACAAATGAGAAAACTGAAGTCCAGGTTGAATCACTTGCCTTGAGTGAGCCAGACAGCATAAACATCAGTGGTGGAATTAAAACCCAGGTCCTCTAATTCCAGAACCAAAGCTCCTTCTTCCATACCAGGATCAACATCAACTTACATTGACTGAGAGGCATGTGTGTGTTTGTGTGTGTGTGAATGTGTCCTCATGGCATGTGAAGTATGCTTAATGTACTCTAAGGATGATCCAAGAAGCTAATCCATGACAGTATTTTCCAAAAGAAATCCATTCCTCAGCTCTTGCTGAGGGGGCTACATACAGGTATGTGAGGCAGTCCCAATGAAATTTAACTGAAAAAAAATGCCTTGGAAATAGCAGTCAATGATCAACAAGTAGAGTCCTTGTCAGGCACATACCAGGAGGAATCTTCTGAGATGGTCTGAATTAATTGCCTGGCCACAAGGAAACAGAGTGGTGTGATAAGTCAGACATGATGGGATGAAACCAGATCCTCCCCAGAGTCCATCAAACTGTCCTGGGAAGAAAGGGATATTGACAACTGGGGGAACATGGATGTTTCTGCCCAAGCACCATTAGACTAAGGGTGATCATGGAAGTCCTACAATGTTAGTAGGGTGTAGGGTGTGTTCAGGGAGAACCAGTACCTTTGGTGTGATGGCTGCCAGGTCCTTTTCAGGGCTCTTTCCACCTTTGGTGTGCACCTATTCCACCAAACTCTCACCTGTGGCTCCAAGAAGCTGCAGCATGCACAGCGGTCACATCCTGGTAAACCATTTCGGCAGACAGATCAGACCAGGTTGAAGGTAACCAAGGGTTCTCAAACCTACTGGTGAGTTAGGGGGGGCGTCTACCCCAAGCATGTGAACACCTCATCTGGTGGAATGGGCAGTTGAGAACAATTTGTTCCCATGGCCATGAAGGCAGATGAAGCAGGCGATGTGGAGCACTTGGAGCTTGGTTAGACACTGAAGACACTAAGGTCATCCACTGTATCCTGAGCCATCACCAGCTGTCTTGACTCTGTCCTGCCACTGGACTTTGATGACTCAGGAGGAGAGAGTGAGTCTGATGACTTCGTGCAACTCTACCTCACTTAAATTCAATTTTTGCACAAATCAAAAGACATCACCCATATCATTTCACTATTATGCCTCAAAGTCCTGTGGCAACAGGCAAATGATGAAGCAGCAGGTGTGGATACACTGGGAGCTGTAGTCATGACTCTGCACACAGGTGGCCCAGGCCATAGGGCCATTTCTCACTGGAAGCAGCAGTGGGACTCGGCAGCCCTTGGGTGTCTGAGCAGCCTCTTAAGGATCACACTGCTCTCCTCTTGGTGTGAGGAGGGGGCTAGAAAAGGTGTCCTAAACATTGCCTGCTAACCCAACCCTGGCCTGATTACCCTACCAGGCATGGAATCCCACTATGTGGTTGAAACACAAAAAAAATGTACGAAAACATCTACAAAGATGATTCCACTCACCATCGGCACATGGAGCATGTGCACATTAATAGACAACACAAAATCCAGTAGACCTTAAAGAACTGCTCTTGTTGCAAGAAAACTCAACAGGTATCACATCCAAATAGCAGCCCTGAGTGAAGCAAGGTTGGCAAATGAGGGCCAGCTTACTGAAGTTGGAGCTGGATACACCTTTTTCTGCAGTGGATGCAGTGAAGGGGAGCACTGTAAAGCTGGCATGGGTTTTGCAATCAAAACTAATCTAATCAACAAGGTGGTATGCCTGCCAAAAGAAGTGAATGACAGGCTCATGACAATGCAATTGCCACTCACAGGAAAACTCCACACCACCATCATCACTGCCTATACTCCCACCATGACAAGCCCTGTTGAGGTCAAAGAAAAATTTTGTGAAGACCTAGAGACCCTTATCGTCAACATACCAAAAGAGGACAAGCTTATAATACTGGGTGACTTTAATGCTAGAGTAGACTCAGACTACCAGACTTGGCAGGGAGTCCTAGGGAGGAATGGAGTTGGAAACAGCAACAGAAATGGTCATTTACTGCTAAAGACTTGTGCATTGCATGACCTTCTCATCACCAACACTGTCTTCCATTTACCTAAATGCAATAAAGCTTCATGGATACACCCTGGCAGCAAACACTGGCATCTAATAGATTATGTGATTGTAAGGAGAAGAGACAGACAAGATGTGAGAGTGACAAAGGCAATGTGTGGTGCAGAATGATAGACTGATCATAGACTTATCCTTCCCAAGCTAAATATTCACATTCATCAAAAGCACCCCACCCCCCAAGGCAGAATGACTACCAGAAGAATTAATGTCAACAAATTAGAGCTCTTCTCTGAGTGTGAACAGTTTGTTGCCGACTTGAAGGGAAAGTTGAGCCAACACACAGTTGGCAACAGTGCAGCAGAATAGAGATTTGGTGTACAGCACTGCATTTGCTCATCTGGGTCAGAACACTTGCAAACACCAAGACTGGCTTGATGAAAATGATGGGGAAATTCAGAAGTTGCTAAATGAAAAACGAGAACTCCACTGGATTTACCAGCAGGATAGTTCATTCACCTCTAAGAAGGCACCATTTAATTCCATCAAAAGCAAAGTACAAGCAAAGCTTAGAGAGATGCAGGATTCCTGGCTCAGTAAGAAGGCAGATGAAATTCATTTTCATGCTGATAGTAACAATCCAAAGCGCTTTTATGATTCCCTGAAAGCTACTTATGGACCAAAAACTTATGGTGCATCACAACTACTCAGTGCTGATGGAGCCACATTGATTAGTGATAAGGACATGATCCTAGAGAGATGGGCTGAACACTTCCATAGCGTTCTCAACAGACCATAATCAATCAATGCTGAGGCCACTGACCATTTACTTCAGGTTGAAGTTCATCCTTCTGTAGCTGAACTTACAACTGAAGAAGAGGTTTTAAGGGCCATTAGGCTCCTTTCCTGTGGCAAAGCACCTGGTGCTGATTCTATTCCAGCTGAGATTTACAAATCAGGGGGACCATTGCTCATACAAAAGCTGACTGAAATTTTCCAGGTTATATGTCAAGAGGAGGTTACTCCCCAGGAGTTCAAGGATGCCTCCATTGTCCATCTCTATAAGGGTAAAGGGAGTAGATTGTCCTGTGACAATCACAGGGGGCTCTGTCTCTTAGTCTTTGCTGGCAAAATTCTTACTAGAGTCCTCCTTAACAGTCTGATCCTTCACCTGGAAGATGGGCATATACCTGAGGGCCAGTGTGGTTTCAGAAATATGGTGTTTGCTGCCTGACAACTCCAGGAGAAATGCCAGGAGCAAAACAGAGGACTGTACACAATGTTTGTGGATCTGACCAAGGC
This sequence comes from Notamacropus eugenii, assembly GCF_028372415.1. Lineage (NCBI taxonomy): Eukaryota > Metazoa > Chordata > Mammalia > Diprotodontia > Macropodidae > Notamacropus > Notamacropus eugenii. The sequence continues at coordinate 150,273,750 of NC_092877.1, read as the reverse complement.
CTTTGACACTGTTAGTCGTGAGGGCTTATGGAAAATTATGCCAAAATTTGGTTGCCCAGAGAAGTTCTTCAATATTGTATGTCAATTTCACAATGGCATGTTTACCTGGGTTCTGGACAATGGACAAAACTCTCGTGCCACTCCAGTGGAGTGAAACAAGGGCATGTGCTTGCTCCCATGCTTTTTAGCATGATGTTTTCAGCCATGTTGACAAATGCTTTCAGTGAGAATGAACACAGCATCAAGGTCAACTACTGTACTGATGGTAAGTTCTTCCATTTGAAAAGGCTACAAGCCAAGACCAAAGTAGAGGGAGTGTTGGTACATGATTTTCTGTTTGCAGATGATTGTGCACTCAATGCATCCTCTGGAGCTGAGACGCAACAAAGTATGGATCAATTCTCTGCTTCCTGTGCTAATTTTGGCCTAATAATTAACACCAAAAAAACCCCACAGGTGCTCCATCAGCCACCACCACATCATCTAGACATGGAACCATCGTATTGGTTGCAACAAATGAAGAAGTTTTGAATGCTGTGGATAAGTTCACTTATCCTGGTAGTGTACTTTCCAGAGATGTACACATTAACAATGAGGTTGATGCACACATTGCCAGAGCTAGCTCAGTGTTTGGGAGGCTCTGAAGAAAGGTTTGGGAAAGAAGAGGTATTAGACTGATTACCAAACTGAAGGTCTACAAAGTCGTTGTGCTGACTCCATTATTATATGCTTGTGAAACATGGACAGTCTACCAGTGCCATGCCAGGAAACTGAATTGCTTTCATTTGAACTGTCTTAGGAAGATTCTGAGGATCACCTGGCATGATAAGGTACCACACACTGAAGTCCTTGCTTGAGCTGAACTGCCAAGTATTCAAACTATGCTTCAGAGAGCGCAACTCCAATGGGTGGGCCACATTGTTCGAATGCAAAATGTATGCTTGCCAAAAAGACTATTTTATGGAGAGCTTGCATGGGGGAGGTGATCACATGGTGGCTAGAAGAAACAATATGAGGACACTCTCAAGGTCTTTCTCAAGAACTTTGGATTTCATTGTGTGACATGAGAGACACTGGCACAGGACCACTCAGCATGATGTGCCCACATAAGAAAAGGTACTGTGCAGAATTGAGACAGCACAAAGTAAATGCAAGGTGCACAAATTTTGGATATCCACCCCAAATATTCACAGGGACTGTCTGTGCCCAACCTGTGGCAGAGCATTCTGAGCTCGTATTGGTCTGATCAGCCACAGTCAGACACACTGAAATTTCCCTTTACAGTGGTGATGTCATTTTGGTCCTCTTCGAAGATAAAGGACAACGGCCAACCAACCAACGAACAAAGTTAGAGTTGAAAGAAATCTTGGAAACCGTTGAGTCCAGGGATCCTTAAACTGGGGGTCCCTGATTTATAAAACTATTTCAATGTAAACTATTTCAACGTCATTGGTTTTCTTCATAATCCTACTCATTTTATTTTATGCATTTGGAGATACTCTAAGAAGGGGTTCAGAGACTTCAGCAGGCTGCCAAGGTGAGCCATAACACAAAAAGGATGAAGAATACCTGGTCTTGTTGAATTTCCTCATTTTAGAGATAAAAGAATCAAAGTCAATCCAAGTGAATGTTTATGTAATTAACCAGTTGATCAATCAGCATTTATTACATGCTTGCTATGCACCAGGAACTACCTTAGGCACTGGGAGTGTAAAAACAAAAAAAGCAATTCCTGCTCTCAAGGAGCTTATGTTCCACTGCAAGCTATAACAAGCACATACAGAAATATATACAGATATGTACAAAATCAACCTTTAAATACCCCACAGTTATGCTGGAGAAGATATTAATAGTAGTTGGGGACATCAGGAAAGGCTTCATGTAGAAGACTGCACTTGAGCTGAATTTTGAGGGAAATTAGGCAGTTTAAGAGACAGAATTAGGGATGGGACACACAGAGAGAAGCAGCTTGGCCTGAATCCCTTCTGTAATATGCCCACACAAGTAAACACACCTATATGTATTGATGATGATGATGATGGTCCAGGGTGTGATGATAATATACTGCCTCAATGACCTCCATTACCAGAATTAGAGGGTGAAGATGTTTTATAAGGTTTCTCTCTCATGGAGACTCCAGGTCTCCCCCTGTTCCCTAGCTTCTATTGAAGGGGAAAATATCTCCCATCTCTTGAAGGGCTCAGCCCCCTCCCCCTTCTGGTATTGCTCCAAGCCATCATCATTAATTACAGTGGTCAGGGTTTGATGACCACTAGCTTTTCTTTTTTATTAAGGAGAACACATTTATAAGCAATGAAGGAATAGTAACCTATGGAGGAGCTGGTTATTTGTAATGCCAGCTGCCTGCCTAGACAGCAATATGGAATAGAATAGCCTTCTCTCCCTTCACTTCTTAGCTGGACAGGAGGGAGGGGAACCAGGAAGTAGATATTTGGAGCACCATTGAATGGCAGCTTGGTTATTCGGGGTTGTAAAAGAAGAAAGTGTCATGAATTCCACATGTGTACAGTGAACCAACCCACTGGGGCTCTTTACAGATCTAAACTGCCATCATCCACAATAGCATTCTACAATAATCCTGAAGGTAGAGGCAGGTCACCTGGGGACAGGATACATCCTTATGACCCCCTTCTCCTCAGTCTCCCCTTGATCCTTCACAAGGTTCAGCCAAAATAAAATCCTCCATAACCTTCTCAACATCTTTAGTGCCCAGATCAATATTAGCAAACCCATGAGTTCTGGGCAAAAACTACTTGGTTGTCAATATTATTTCCAGCATCCTGATTCTCCCTGGCAAAGTTTGTTAAACCAATTAAGCCATGAGGGTCTCCACTTCCTACAACAAATTTTCTTCCACAGCTTCCCCCAGTGATTCCTTCCAGTTCTGAGCTCCTGTAGCAATGAGTGTCTACATCCCTGTAGATCAAGACTAGAGAAGACTATACAAGTTGTAGTCTTCGTGATTGGCATGGAGTTAGTTCCTTGCCCATGAGTCCTTGTTCCAGCAACTAGTCTTTCCTCTTGTCTTGGGTTCTTAGATCCTAGAATTCTGCAGACGCCCTAGACCCAACCTGACCTGAGTTTTCTATTGATGTTCGATATTTACCCATCTCAGACCTAGACTCCTTGGCTCCAGGCAACAAATGCTTAATTGCTGACAGCTTCAATTTAGCCTTCTAGGGATGTGATAGACAAAGATCAGTAGACTCTACCACACAGATATACTGGCCCACCTCACCACTTCTAACCTTTATTTCAGCATTTAGATACTGAGCCAAGGTAATATATAATAAATGGTTTAATTTAAGTATGAAATAGTAAGCCATTTGAATGCAGGAACCATGCTGTCACAGAACACATATAATTGGACCAAAATAGAAGAAAATTTGCTACAAGGACGGGGACCTACAAAGTTCAGATCTTGACTGTTTCTCACTTACTAGTCTGTCCTTCTTTCCTTTCCCATGGACAACCCAGTGCTGGGAGAGATCATTCCAAGTAGGTTTCTGGGCATCTGTGACCTGAGTTAAATTCTAGCTCTTCACTTGAGTGACTAAGGCAACTCAATCTATGTCCAAATTTCCTCCTCTATCACATGAGGCATTAGATGGCTTCTCAGCTCTCTTCTGGATCTATGATGCTGTGATCCCAAAGATGTGATCTTTGTAGGGTGATCCCTTTTGACTGCCCTGACATGGTCAAATAATGAACTACTTAATAGTCTGCCCCCAACTTACCTGCAGTGCTGAATTTCCCAAGTGGCAACAGAAGTGGTGACCCAAAGACCAAAAGATCAGAGGAAATAAAAAGCAGGAATGTCAGAACTTTGGGATGCCCATCCTACAGCTGTGATATCACTCATAATCTGTGTCCTACACTGGGATGATTGGCAATAAAAGCATTAACAAAATGCAATTGGGCAAACAAGATGATTTTATAAAAAGGAGGCTCTTCAATATTCTGGTATTTGAAACAATCAGCACAATGTCATCTTCAAGGAAGAGCACCTGGAGAACCTCGCTGTAGGGAATCCATCTGAACTGTTACGACATCCTTGATGGCAGGGACTGACACTTTTGGTTAGCTTTTTGCTCCTTGTTTTAGGTCTATTTTTAATAGCGATGAGTAGACAAAGTCATCCCAATGATTGTGTCTATCATAGAAAAAACTATGCTCTTCATATGGGAAGTATATTGGAAGAGGTCCTTTAGGGCCATTGCTTTGTGCTATCAAATCATGCTCCGCACTCCCCCCCTTCAATCAACAGCTAATAAACACAATAACATTTTATACTCTCTCTAGCTTTTAATGAACTGTGTGGATGACTTTAATGTTGTAGCCTGCTTTAGAAAAATAGGATTGAAAGTTTGAACATTCCCTTCTTGTATTTTCATCACCCTTAATCTGTGCATAGATTATAGTTGAAAAAAATTTTAAAGAAATTTTCATTACTATGTTTTCTCTGTATATTACCAAAAATTTGACATAAAGACTTACAAAAAGGAGAGAGGAAGTATTTGAGTAGGTAGCCATTTCCTGATCCCCCATGTGCTAGTATCTTTCTTCCCCAAATTATCTTGTATCTATTTTATGTGTACATGCATATATATGTGTTGTTTCCCTCAGGTATATTATAAACTCCTTGAGTGCAAGGATTGTTTCAAATCCAATACAATGGAGCCTGGAACATCGTAGGGGCTTAATACATGGTTATTGACTGCTTAATTGAAAAGATACCCATGTCAATCAATCAAGCGATCAATCTAAGCAACTACTATGTGCCAAGTACTTTAAGTAACTTTCTTTACTTTCAGTTAAGATACAGTCAATTTCATTTAGAAGGGGGGGCATGATATTGATTACCATGCACACTAATTTCTCATTCTCTTCTTGAAGAAACTTTTCATGTTATTACATTTCTTTTCTTAAACTTTATCCTAAACTTTGTTATCATTATTGTTATAATGGAAAATCTTTACACTACAACAAAGACCAATTACTACATAAGCCTAAAAAATAGAGATTTACATAAAACCCTGATAGCAGAAGCAAACAACTTAATAGGAAATAGAAAAACAAGGTATGCCTTTGCTTTCTTTTTCTTTCTAAATTCATGAAAAGTCCACATTGCCTCTATCTTTATTTTCTTTTTCAAGTATTGCACCCTCCTAGGAATGTGTGATGAACGGGTCCTGCACATACGCTTCCAGGGATAGGTTTTCTTTGACTGACTCAGGTCTGCCATGAAGACACTTAATTGGCTACTTGACAACTGAACTGTGGTTTTATTAAACAAGAACGGTCCCTCCCTGAGGTCTCTCCTTTTTGGCCTCAAGATGTAAGTAAGATGAGCTCCCAAAGGACCAGTGGGGAAATGCCAGCCAGTGATCACATGGCTCCTTGCACAATCCTTTGCAGGGATGTGGCTTCTTCCTTTTTGTACCTTCTTTTTGAGGGGTAAAAGATCTTGTGAGATCTTAAAAAATTAGTGGTATCTCCTCTCTCCCCTTCCCCGCTTCCTAGGCACTGAGTAGTGTGGTATTAGCTCTCAGAGTAGTCATAGTGGCAGAAATAGTGACAGCTGCCAAACAGAAGGGATAAGAGGGACAAAGGCACCCACAGAGAGAGAAACCACATGGAAGAGAAGAGCCCCCTTGGCATTAATAAGGCTGTGTTCAGTGGAGGCGAAATGTAGCCCCTAAGCAATGAACTCAGGGCAGACTGCAAGGTCAGGTAAAGAATAAGAATTAGTGAAGGTCTGCAGATCCCTACAGGTGCCTAGCTACCTTCCTTCCTTTTTTCTTTCTTAATCAGATATGTGATTTAATTGGGGGTAGGAAACCTTACAAAGAGAAAACTCCCTCTACTATTTCTAACAACACAAAGCAGTATTTCCCCTACAATTTATAGTCTTAGATATTTGCCTGGGTGTACTGAAAGGTTAAGTGCCCAGGCTCACATAGTTTCTATGTATATAGAGGGAATTTCAATCTAGATCTTCCTGGCTCCTAACATCTGTTCCTACCCTTACATTTTGTAAACTATCATCAAATGATACTGTTACATTCATATATCCTAATTCATTCGACCACTCTCAAATCATTGGACATACAGGTTGGGGTTTCTTTCTAGTATACTCACATTTTTGCTATTAAAATATTAATATTTTTGAATTAACATGAATGCTTTCATTTTCATGGAATTTTAGAAATAAAATTCTTGTGGCTATTTCTTGTTTTTTTATATCACCAGAATTTCTCCTAGTATCTTTCCCTTACCTTCCCAGAGAGCTGTAACATATAAAATATTATATTTTAAGGATTAAAAAAAGAAGAGAGAAAAATCAATAAAACCAATCAACACATAGAAAACATCTGAAAATATAGTTGATGCAATATACTGCATCTCTGAACCTCTCACCTCTGCAAAGGAGTATCTTCTCATATCTCTTCTTTGGAGTCAGGTTTCCTCTTTGTTTTTTCCATTTACCTTGTTCTAAACATTATGTACATTATGTTCTTGGTTCTACTTATTTTCTCTCTGCATCAGAGCAGTCAATCTTTCCATGCTTCTCTAGAGTCATCAGATTCACTGTTTCTTACAGACAGTAACATTGCATTACATTCATATACCAAAATTTGCTTAGCCATTCCCCAGTCAATGAACATCGACTTTATTTTCTATTCTTTGCTAGACTTTTGTGGAAATTTTAAGGTAAAATCCTAGTAAAGGAATTGTTATGTCAAAAGGTATGATCAGACTCTCATTGTGTGTTGTCAGATTGGTTTTTCTACAAAATGGTTAGTCTATAATTCCACCAATCTTAAATTTGCTTCATTTGGCATTTAAAACTTTTTATAGCATGGTACTACCCTGCCTTTCAAGTGTTATGACATATTCTCTGTAACATATTCTTCAGTCTGAACAAACTACTCTTCTTACAATTTCCTTACCCATGATACTCCATTTCCTTCCTCCATATATTTGCACAGACTGTACTCATTGCCTAAAAATGCATCTCCTTGGCTCCTCCTCTTATAATTTCTAGCTTCCTTCAAAACTTAGTTCAGGGTCCTCCTTCAATAAGAGGTCTTTCCTGATAGGTTAAGTTGCTGGGGCTTCCTCCCATAAGTTACTCCTTTATTTTATAAACACTTAGCATAGCGCCACGCACATAATAAGCACTATACAAATGTTAGCTATCATACAGGGCAAATAGGTGGCACAATGGCTAAAGTGCCGAGCTCAAACTCATGGAGAGCTAATTTCAAATCTGTCCTTGGACTCTAGTTGTGCAATCCTGGACAAGCCTCTGTCAGCCTTAGTGTCCTTACCTGTAAAATGGGGATAATAATAACAACTACCTCCCAGAGTTGTTGTGAATAACTAGAAAGTAATTGTAAAATACCTAGAGAGTGCCTGCCACACAGTTGGTGCTTAATAAATACTTGGTCACTTTATTTATTTTTGTCCATATTTCCATCCTCAGTAGAATGTTAGCTATTTGAGAGAAGAAATGGTTTCATTTTGTCATTTTAATCTATATCTGCAGTAACTGATCAGTGCCTGGCACATAATAAGGGTTTAATAAATGTGTATTGATTAATAGACTTGATTTGCATTTCTCATCATAGCATTGGAGTTTAAATATAATATGCTCAGGAGTGTTGAATCTTGAGTTTTTCTTTGTTTGAGTCTTGTCCATTTCTCCAATTTGTAAGTTGCAGCTTGTATTTGCTAATTCAGAGAAGTTTTGTTTGATGATCTGCAATGATGACTCGTTCAAATTACTTTGTTTTTCTAAATATTCTACAATAATTACAACTGAAAAATGCCTGTATCATGACCCAGCTTCCTGGGCTATAACTTCATTCTGTACGTTTTCCAGTTATATGGATGCTTCAGTGACTCTCTTTGTCTGAATTTTTTCCAATGAATATATGTTGGAATTCTAATTTCAGGTTTTCACATTATTTTCTCCATATTAGTCATTTTATTTAAAAGTGATTTATAAACAGGAAATGACCAACAATTAAGTACCTACTATGTTCTAGACACATTAATAGAATGAGAGAGTCCCTACTCACAAAGAGTTTCCATCTTAATGGGAAAATTAACAAAAACAGAGAAAAACACAAAGGTGTCTACATATATAAATATGTATGTATGTATATATATATATATATAGCTATGTATGTGTGTATATGTGTGTATTATGTGTGTATACACATATAACATACAAAGTAGCTAAGTGTAAGGTACTAGAAAGGGAAAGTACTAGCAGTTGGGAGGACAGCAGGAAAGCATTAAGTAATTAAGCATCAATACAAACAATTAAACTTGCTTTACAACTATGTATATTTAAATAAACAAATTTAAATGCACAAATTTGATAGCTTTTCAGTGACTCCCTTGGAATTTCCATCAGTATTCATTGTCCACTTATTTCCTATAATTTTTCCTCTTGTGTGGTAGTGATTAATGCATGTTTGCTTTTTCTTATGTTATTAATATTAATGACTATTAATGTATATTCTTTTTTCTATTTTACCTTATTCCATTAAGATTTTTTTATGTTTATTTTTCTCATATCTTTTCACTTTAGTATCGTGTTATTCAAATATTTTAATGCACCACAGTTTATTGAACCATTCCCTTATTTTTAGAAATTTAGATTAAGCTTTTAGTTTTTTGCAGTTAGCTATAACATTGTGATGAAAATCTTGGAATACACAGCTGTTTTGTTGTTTTTGATAACACTTTCAGAATATATTTCTAGGAATGGAATTTTGGGGTCCAAGCGTATGATTATTTTTTTAAACTATTACTGTATACCACCAGATTGTTCTCCAGATGTTTTTATAGATTTTTAGTCCCACCTACTATGAATGACTGCCATAATCATGGCAGTTTCATGGTTTCCTTGCTTTAATAGCAGTGAGGGCCTGTCTTAAAATGGTTTTAATTCAGACCTCTTTTATTATTAGTGAGGTTGAACATTTTATTCAAGTGTTCTTTTTTGAAAGTTGCCTGATCATATTCTTTTGACTACTTATTCTTTATGAACTGGAGTTACCTTTGTAAAATTTTAAGTGCTTATGTTTTTTAGAAGTAAAGTTTTATCTGTCATTTTATGACATTTTTTCCAATTTAGAGAAAGCTATTTTCCCAATTATATTATTTTTATCAAAATCTTTAATTTTAATGCAAATACTTCTATCCTGCCCTTAATAGTTCCTTCTACTTGTTCAAAAGAAATACAACCTTCTCCTACTTATATTATTCCATTTTGTGTATATTTTAATAGTTCTTGTCATGTTAAAAAATTCATCTTCTTCTCTACTGCCTTGCTGTCCTGCCCTCTTTACTAGAAAGCATGCCCTGGGGATTTGATCTTGTCAGTTTTTGAACTACCACTTTGGCATCTAGTGCTGTCCTGATTGGTGAGTGACTCCCATGACCCACTATAGCTAACTGGTTCCAAGCATGCTTCACTTTATATTCCCACTATTTTATCTACCTTCCAGCTTTGAAATCATAATCAATGGTTCCAGTAGCTACTGGAACGGTGTCAATCTATTTGTATATGGCAACTTGCTAAATCCCAAAACCTTTGATGATCACCATTTTCTATATATACCATTTCTCCCTTTGAGAGTGTAAGTTATTGAAGGGTAAAGAGTGTCTCTTTTTAGTATTTGTATCCTCATTATGTAGCATAGTGCCTGGCACATGGTGGTCATTTATTAAGTACTTTTTAATTTATTCATTAAGCCTACCTCCCAACACTCTTTAGTGTTTTTTTCTTTTCAAATTTTTCAGGGATAAATGAGTAACATGCATTCTTTCAAACTGCTCTGACTGTGGAATATGCTATGAGACATGTCTGGATCCATCACTCAACAAATTGCTAAAGAATTTCCCCAAAGACACTTGTTAAATAATAAGTCCTTTCCCTAGTTTTTCTTTTCTGTAAGTTTATGAAACACTTATCTTTTTCTACACAGTTGTTTGGTTGTCTGGTATCTCTATTCCACAGATTTAACTAGTACGTGGCAAATAGAGCTTTGGCCCAGGCCTCCAACACTGAAGGGGAGTAGAGCGGTAGAAGAAGGTGAGCTTTCTTTCCATAGTGACCAACCGCTGTCTTTGTGCCTTGCTTTGAGCCAACAGTACAATTGTCCATCTGTGTCTTGGCACGTATCCAGCTGTTTTTGCCCCCAGACAAAATGATTCCTTGTCATGACCATTGCAGTCTACTCTATTGATCTCTTTCTCCCCTTTTTCATTTTTGATAATTTTGTTAACTGACTGGCAATATGTTTTATTGATTAGCTCTTTATTTTCGTCAGACCCTGTTGATGTTCTTGCCCATTTGTTTTTCATGTGTACATCATAATCCAGTTCTATTAAGAAATTCCTTGATATTTTAGTGGCATTAAAGTCATTTTCATTACTTCTTTCCAACCATTTTATTTTTTATATTGTTTTTATCACTCTATTTTTAAAATTACTTTATTTATTTTTGGTTTTCAACATTCATTTCTGCAAGATTTTGAGTTGCAAATTTACTCCCCATCTCTCCCTTCCCCCCACCCCAAGACACCATGCATTCTGATTACCCTTCAATCTGCCCTCTCTTCTGTCACACCCCTTCTTTTCCTTATCCCCATCTTCTCTCTTTTCTTGTAGGGCAAGGTAGATTTCTATACCCCATTACATTGCATTTCTTATTTCCCAGTTGTATGCAAAAACAATTCTCAACATTTGTTCTTAAAACTTTGAGTTCCAGCTTCTCTCTCTTCCTCCCTTCCCACCCATTCCCACTTAGAAGGCAAGCAATTCAATATAGGCTATATATGTGCAATTATGCAAAAGACTTCCATAATAGTCATGTTGTATAAGACTAACTATATTTCTCTCCATCCTATCCTGCCGCCATTTATTCTGTTCTCTCTTTTAACCTTGTCCCTCCCCAAAAGTGTTTACTTTTAATTACTCCCTCCTCCCATTTGCCCTCCCTTCTATCATCTCCCCTGCACATCACTTATCCCCTTCTCCTCTACTTTCCTGTAGTGTAAAATAGATTTTCATAGCAAATTGAGTGTGCTTATTATTCCCTCCTTAAGCCAAATGTGATGAGAGTAAGCTTCACTTTTTCCCTCTCACCTCCCCGCTTTCCTCCTCCATCAAAAAAGCTTTTTCTTGTCTCTTTTATGAGAAATAGTTTGCCTCATTCCATTTCTCCCTGTCTCCTCCCAATATATTCCTCTCTCCCTCCTTAATTTTATTTTTTTAGACATCATCCCTTCCTATTTAACTCACCTTCCCTCTGTCTATATGTATATAATCACTCCAACTACCCAAATACTGAGAAAAATCTCAAGAGTTACAAATATTATCTTTTCATAGAAGAATGTAAGCAATTCAACTTTAGTAAGTCCTTTATGATTTATCTTTCCTGTTTTACCTTTTTATGCTTCTCTTGATTCTTGTGTTTGAATGTCAAATTTTCTATTAAGCTCTGCTCTTTTCATCAAAAATCCTTGAAAGTCCTCTATTTCATTGAATGACAATTTCTCCCCCTGAAATATTATACTCCATTTTGCTGGGTAGGTGATTCTTGGTTTTAATCCTAGTTCCTTTGACTTCTGGAATATCACATTCCAAGCTCTTCAGTCCCTTAATGTAGAAGCTGCTAAATCTTGTGTTGTCCTGATTGTATTTCCACCAAACTTGAATTGTTTTTTTCTGGCTGCTTGCAATATTTTCTCCTTGACCTGAGAACTCTGGAATTTGGCTACAATATTCCTAGGAATTTTTCTTTTGGTATCTCTTTCAGGAGGTGATCAGTGGATTCTTTCAATATTTATTTTACCCTCTGGTTCTAGAATGTCAGGGCAGTTTTCCTTGATAATTTCATGCAAGGCTCTTTTTTTCATTGGGGATTTCAGGTAGTCTAATCATTTTTAAATTGTCTCTCCTGGATCTATTTTCGTGGTCAGTTGTTTTTCCAATGACATATTTCACAGTCTTCAATTTTTTCATTCTTTTGGTTTTGTTTTATAATTTCTTGGTTTCTCATAATGTCATTAGCTTCCATCTGCTCCATTCTAATTTTTAAAGAACTATTTTCTTCAGTGAGTTTTTGAACCTCCTTTTCCATTTGGCTAATTATGTGTTTTAAAGTATTCTTCTCCTCATCGGCTTTTTGGACTTCCTTTTGCCATTTGAGTTAGTGGATTTTTAAAGGTGTTATTTTCTTCAGCATTTTTGGGGTCTCCTTTAGCAAGTTATTGATTCATATTTCATGATTTTCTTGCATTGCTGTCATTCCTCTTCCCAATTTTTCCTCTACCTCTCTTATTTGATTTTCAAAATCTTTTTTGAGCTCTTCCATGGCCTGAGACTATTACATATTTATTTTAGAGGTTTTGGATGCAGAAGCCTTGACTTTAGTGTAGTCCTCTGATGGTAACCTTCTTCATTTGAAAGGATGGAGGAACATACCTGCTCACCAAGAAAGTAACCTTCATTAGTCTTATATTTTTTTCCCCTTTTTTGGGTATTTTCCCAGACTGTTACTTGACTTTTGAGTCCTTTGTCAGGTGGAGGATATACTCTAGGGACCTGTAAGTTCTCAGTTCCTTCAAGGTGGCACAATCAAGGGAGAGGAGTTATTCCTCTCCTGGCCTTTGCTCTGGTCTGGGAACAACCACAAGGTTTTCTGCCCAGGATCTGCAAGTAGGGCTCCCTCTCCACAACTGCCTCCAGCTCCATGACAGCAGTACTCCTCCTCACCCCAGGACCACCACTCAGGGGTGAGGTCCAAATCAGTGGCCAATTCCCTCAGGGTTTTTAGGCCAAGGGCTCCAAAAATGGATGCTGTGCCACGGTGACTTACACCGCCTGGGCCTGGGGCCAGGCCATATTTCCTTCTCACTCAGGTGAAAGAGTTTTCTCACTGGCCTTTGAAGCTGTCTTTGGCATTTGTGGGTTGAGGAATCTGGGAACCACAGTTCCTACCAGGAATTTCATGCCCTGAAGCCTGCTCTGGTCCTGTCCCTGCTGTGTGGTCAAGGCTGGGCTGCCCTCCGCTCTGAGTCCAGTGTTATAGACCTTTCCTCTTGGCCTTCCAGGCTGCCTTGGGCTGGAAATCTCTTTCACTCTGTTGTTTGGTGGCTTCTGCTGCTCTAGAATTTGTTTAGAGTCATTTTTTACAGGTATTTTATGGGCTTTGGGGGGGGAGCTAGAGTAGGTCTGTCTTTCTACTCCACTATCTTGGCTTCTCCCCCTCCTTCCCAATCATTTTAAAACCATTTTTTATCCTATCTTGATTTCCTCCCATGATTTTTTTTTGTATATCTTCAAACTCTTTTATAGCAGTTGGTGTTGTCTTCTAATTTCTTACCAGTATTCAGTCTTGCTTAATTTCTTTGAATGTGTATTTAGCCATTGGAAAGAAACTTAGGTGACATCTTTGTGTGGTTTCTTTTCCATCTGAGGCATAGTAAGAAAAAGGACAGATTTGGAGTCCAGAAACCTGAGTATATATCTTCTATCCAGCATTTCCTTGCTGGAGGGTAATAGACAAATCATTTAATCTCTCAGGAACTCAGTTCCTTATATGTAAAATGGGGAGAATCAAGCTTATACTACCTACTTAGAATGTTGTAAGAAAAGCACTTCAAAAATCTTAAAGCATTATTTAAATGTGATTTGTTAGAATTTTTATCTGTATTACTTCTGGAACTTTAGTTGGTTCAGTTGCTTTAAGTATTCTTTTTCATGTCAGCTCTTCGCTTCTTTTTAATCTCCATTGATTTTTATGGCTTTTTAAAAGCAATTTTTCTTCTCTTTGGTGTTTCTCTCTTTTTAAATTTTTGAGGGATAAATAAGTAACATGCCTTCTTTCCAACCTCTCTGTTATTTTCACTAGAAATCCCTCCTTCATTTCTTAATCCCCAAATATATTTATCATCTTATTTTTTACTGTTCTCCTTTGTGCCCTCTAATAGCTAACTGAAGCTACCAAGGGTCACGGCATATTTTGATTTGGTTTTCAGGATGTCGTTAAGTTCTTCATAGAATTTTTCTACTTATTCCTGTTCTGCAAACAGATGTTGGCACATCTACAACTATCTTCATGGTTTTCTTGGTTATGCACAACACCAGCACTCCAAGGTAAGATGATGATGCAATCCATGATATGATGGGCCATAAATATTTTGGGGTATACAATAAAAAAACTTCTACTCTTTTATTTCTCTTTCCAAGGAGAACTTGTGAACCATCCTTCCGTCAAGGTGCATCCTCTTTACCTCATCTGATTTCACTTATAGGGAGTATAGGAATGGTGGCATTTTGCTGATAAGTCAGAAAGGCCAGGGCTTAAATCCTGTCTTCCCCTTCCTAGTTGTGTGACTAGGACAAGTCACTTAACTTCTGCAGGCCTTAATGTTCTCATTTGTAAGGCAAGAATATTCAAATGAGAAAATTTGATCATCAACTTATTATTATTGTTGTTATTGCAGAATTATTTTGAGATGAAACAGTACTTCAATCCCACATTTGTGCCTGAGATGCACTGGGCATCTCACATGCCTAGAATGAACTCTTTCCTTATCTCTACCTAAGAGAGTCTCTCTCCCTTGAAGACGGTGCTCAAGCACCGTCTTCTGCGTGAAGTCTCTTCTGATTCTCTAATCACTGCTGACTTCCCTGACAAAGTACCTTGTATGTCACTACTTCACATAGCTTTATATTTATTATATTTCTATTTAGATTGTATGCTTACATATGTGAGTTTGGTCTCCTCATTAGGTTGCACAAATCTTTGCAAGCAGGGATGATTCCACTCTTTGTACTTGTGTTTGCAGTGCCAAGCACAGTGCTTGATACATAGCAGGAACTTAATAATGTTTGTTGATTGGTTCCTTCAGTATTATAATCAATTTGTTGTTCATTGGACAATAATCTCACATTTATAATGCCTGTGATCAAATAAAAGTTTTTAAAAGAGTCAATATCTGTCTGGTTCCTATCCCTTTTGCTTTTCTATTTCACAAATGTCACTGTGAATGCAGAGGAGGCTAATTAGGACAGACTGCATTGTTCTTTGTTTCATGGATGGCCATGGCCAAAGAAATTTATCACCTACTCTCCAGTCTACTAGTAATGACCTCCTCTCTACTTACCTAGGCCTGATTCATGGGCAACACTTTTGTGGCCAAGTTTATCTTCAAAGTTCTTGAAATAAACCTCAGAAGATTGGAGCAACTTTCATTCTAGGTCAATCATAATTCAATATCCATTTATTAAGACCTATCAAGTATAATTCCTTCAACTGATTTTTACAAGGCAGGTTTTCTAGTCCTCTTATCATCTTTCCTTCCCTCCTCCCTTCCTCCCTCCCTCCCTTCCTTCCTTTCTTCCATCTGTTTCTATTTTTCTGTCTCTGTCTCCATCTCTCTCCCCCATCCCTCACCCCTACACTCCAGTCTTCTGAAGAGGAGAAGTGGGAAGCAGAAAAGTTAAAAAGTACCATAAATAGTATTGACATGGAAGGGTTGCAATCTATACCTGCACTGGTGGAATGAATAACAACCCTAAATCACAGATCCAACTTGAACTCAGTCAAAAGGCTGCACCCAAGCACCTAGAAGGTCAGGTTCTCCAACCCTGGTAAACCCTGGTTCCTGATGGTCACAGGTCAGCCATTCATTTGTGTCCTTCCTCCTTTGACAGCTGCTTCTTATGAAGGAAAACATAGTTGTCCCAGAGTCTCATCAAAGGCCAATGAGGGGTCCGAGTCCCTGGGTATAACAAACTACAGCAGACCTCTGAATAGCTAGACTTTATTTGCTGACCCTTTCTTTGTTCCTGTGCCTAGGTCAGAGGAGACAAGTGTTGAAATAAAGGATTACTGAGGGTGGGTGCATCACTATCAAACCTGCTTATTTTTATGGAGTTCTCAGTTCACTATGAAGAGTGCTGAGAACACGTGGCAGTGAATTTTTAGGGATGTTTGCAGGAGCTCATCTGTAGCAGCCTGTGGTTTCCTTCCCATTTTCCTCTCTTTTTATTTTGAATGACCCTAGTTATTGACATACCAGGGGTAGCAGTAAGGAATTCATGGAATTCCCCAGTTATCTGTGGTTGGCCTTTGCTTAAATTCTCTGTTGCTCCTAAGCAAGAACATAAAACATATCAAAGAAGAAATCTGAACAAGGATAACATATATTGAAGATGTAGCCCAAGAACACATAGTTGATCTTTGGCAACTGAGGTCAATCTCCTGTCACTTGGAAAGCCTGCTCAGCTGTAGGGATCAGACATGATGCAGCCCCAAAATGGCAGAATTCTTGATTAGAGAACATGTAGGCTTCCTTCTTTCACTTATTTTGGTTTTGTCTTGAATTTTTCCCTTTGTTCCTTCCTCCCATCCTTTCATTTCTTCATTCTTTCATTCATTTGTTTATTTCTTTTTTACAATGAATGCTGCCATATTCACACAACCTACATTGGTAGACCCACTCATGAATGATTGTACCTATGTTCTTCACAGGTATAAGAAGCTAAAACTACTATAACTAGGCATGGAGATGATAAAGTGGTGTTCTGACTACAAGGTCAAGATTCAAAATGGAGGGCTGGTGTATGTTAGTCATTATACCAAAGGAAGTCAATAGCTAAATAGACATCTCTAGAATATAGAAAGGGCTGGAGTCGGGGCAAAGCATCCTCTGATTGAGCTAGAATGGCTACTGATTGAGCTAGAATGGCTAATGGTCAGGGACACCAGCTGAAGGAAAGAGGTTGGAACCATCACCAACCAAACATTTGTTGTCCTCAGGATGAGCCTTAGCCTAGCATCATGTATCTTGTGCTAGTGCTGACTCCTGCTGCTAATTAGTCACAGTCACTGTGGGTGACACAGCCTCCTCCCCCCGCCCCTCCCTACTTCCTCTCCTCCCACCCTGGTTCTGTATCTGCTCCAGCCGTCTTTGTTCATGCAGAACACAACTGGGCCTTCAGAACTATGCAAAACAGAGAATAATCAACAAGCCAAAAGATGTGGTCCCTTCCCTCAAGGAGCTCATATTTTCATAGAAGAGACAATGTGCAAAAGTGTTCTAGGTGAAAGAAAGTCTTAGAGAGAAGGTTCTAGTAAAGAGGGGCAAGTAGGAAAGCCCTCCTCTAGAAGGATTTGAACTTGAAGAAATCCAGCAAAGCCAAGAGACCTAAATAAGGAGGGGAAGCATTCCAGGAGAACAATCAATGTGAAGACATCCTGTGTAATCAAGAGATGGAACGGCATGTGAAAGGAATATTAAGAAGGTAAGTATTACTGGATTGTTGTGTACATGAAAAGAAGTCATGATCAAGAAGCCTGGAAAGGTAGGGAAGGGCCAGGTTGGGAAGGTCTTTAAAAGCCAGAGGATTTTTTATTTGGTCCTGGAGGTAATAGAGAGGCCCTGGAATTTATACAGTGTGTTGCAGGTGGGAATGGTGACATGGTCAGACCAGCCCTTGAGGAAAATGACTGGCAGCTGAGGAGAAGATAGATTACATTGGGGAGAAACCTGAGGTGGGGAAACCAACCAGCAGGTCATGGCAACAGTCCAGGCATAAGGTGATGGGAGCCTGTACCAGGCAAGTAGAAAGAGCATAGGAGAGAAGTAGTAAAGGAAGAAATGGCCAGACTTGATAACACATTGGTTATGTGTGGTGAATACGATTGGGGAGTTCATGATGACATTGAGGTCATGGACCTAGATGGATACAGATAGTGGTGCTCTCAACATGGTGATAGGAACATTTGGAAAAGGGGAATTTTGGGGGGTGGGGAAGATGATGAGTTGTGTCATGGACATATTGAGTTTGGGCTCTCCATCTCCTAGGGACTTGTCATCCTATTTGCCCAGTAGCTTAATCCTTCTATGGAAATTGGCATTAAGACCTTTCATACCCTTCATTTTCAACAGACTAGGGGAACTTGCCGTTGGATGCTAATAGTGAATCACTCCCATGTTCTGTAAATGGAGGTTTCCCAAGGACACAAGGTAAACTGTACAAGGCCATAATCTAAAGTCCTGAAATGGATCCTTAAACCACCTGGGCATTTGCCCTTGAACAACCAACTCCCACTGGCATATGCCTTGTCTCGTATCCCATTGACATAGGCATGGCTAATTCAGACTCCCTTGACTTTCATCAAACCTCCTGAACAAACCACTTAATCTTCATTCTCTAGTCTACACCCTCAAATTCTTCTCTGTCTTTCATGAGTCAGGGTACGACTTCCAGTTACCCACTCTATCAGTGCCCAGTGTCAAGGAAATGTTCCAACACCTCATAGCCTGCGTAGTGGAGGTGCTGATCCATCATCACCAGAAGCAGCAAGAGCCTCTGCACCTTGTCACAGAGTTTGCCTTGTGCCCCCCACCCGCCACCCTCCACCCCTAGCCAGACAATAGACTGACTGACAGACCTGGAAATTACCTGAGAGATCATTTAATCCAAACTCCTTCCTTATAAAGAGAGGAAGATAGAGACAACTGAAATAACTTATGTAAATATTTTGTTAGCTTAAATATCTGGAATGAGAGAGGAAGAGAAAGAGGAGAAAGGGAGGGGGAGGGGAATGGAAAGGAAGTGGAGGAGGGGGAGAGAGAAGGTGGGAGAAGAGGAGAGTCAGAGATGGAGAGAGAGACAGCAAGAGAAGAGGGAGAAGGAAAAAGAGGGAGAGGAAAAGAGAGGGACAGGGAGAGACTGATAGAAATGGAGACAGAAAGATCATTTCTAGGTGATCAATTAACCTGGGCAAGGCAATTAACCAATCTTGCGGTACTCATCTGTAAAATGGGGATAGTAATAGCCCCTACCTCCCAGGACTGTTGAGAAGATCAAATGAGTTAATAATTGTAAAGCACTTAGCACAGGGGTGGGGGGTGGGGGTGCTGTAGTTTGCTACTATTGTCTTTGTGGCATTAATACCTAGCATGCAGTAGGTGGTTAATAAATGCTTATTGATTAGCAACAAGTATTCTCTTTGGGTGGGTAGGATGGGAATGGGGGTGGGGAAGGGAGAGGACTACATTCTACAGGAACCTATGAAAAAAGTCCTTTATTCCCAGGTCTATCCCCTTGCTTTTCTCTCTTTTTTTTTTTTTTTTACCAATTATTCTTTGTTTCTTTCCTTTCATTCCATCCTCTTCTCCATCAGGAAAGTAAGCCCCAAAGTGCACATTTAAAAGTGTTTTATTATCAAAGCTCCACAACTTTATTCCCTGACCCTCCCTCCCAAGGTGCCTCTCCTCCCCCCCTCCCCTATTTGCTCAGCCCTAAACAAGGGCTGTGATGAGCAACATTGCAGGTTTTCAAATGTTCTGTGATAAACATGAAGGAGATCTCTACCCTCACATGCATTTCAAAGGTTTCCTTTTACGCAAATATGACCTGTCAAAGGGCCCAGAACCCCTGGATTAGAGCTAGTTATTGTGAAATAGATTCTCTCCTCTCTTTTTTTTCTTCTTATGATCATGTGTAAAACAAAACTGGTGCCTCGTTGTCCCAGAGGCTGAATGATTGATGGGATAATGAAATGCAAGCAGGAACAGAAGCTCTATAGCTGGAGGGGAAAGGAGGGCTTTAGTGTCTCTTTATAATGAGCAGCAAATAGAAGGGTTTGAAAGGAGTCACCGGTGCCCGGCTGTTAGCAGCTCTGTCTTCCTGGCCCTTCCCAGGTACCCTGGCTGGATTCAAAGGGAAGTAGCAGCCACTCCCAGAGAGTCAGCTGTCTTTCCCCCCCAGCAGCCCCCGCCCATTTGGGTCTCCTGATGCTGCCTTTTCCCCGCTGTAATGTGTGCACTTACAACTTGGCCTTAATCATTCTCTTTTAGGGCTCCTGGGATATGGGATGGCACGTAAGTGCACATTATTCACCAACCTATTAGTATTTATTTTCTTCCAGAGGCACCCATTTAAAATGGAGCTATTAAAAGGCCTGTTGCGTTCAGAGAGGTATCCTCTGTGTAATCACCTCTGGTTCCTAAGGACTTAAACGGACAGCACCACACTCCATATTTAAATGAGGAACTTTGCCTTAACTGTTAGTGAATCTGAGTTCTCTGCTGCTTGATCCAGTCCTTTGGAACCAAGGATTTGGTTTTTCAGAAATTGCATTCTGTGGAACTCTACCTAGTGATCTAAACTCCTTGTGGTCAGATTCATTTTCAGAAACCAAAGCTGAGGAGCTGCAAGTATTTCCTGTTTCATTAGATGATTTTGCTTACTGTTGATAAATCCTTTGAGAGATGGGTGACTTCGAGTAAGACTCTTAACCTCTTTGGACCTGGAATGTTGCTGTAAAGGTTTAACTCCTGCTTGCATGACCCACTTTTAAGTTTAATCTGCCATATGAACTTTTTGTCCATCACTTTCTTAAATCTAGACACTAAATCAAGCCTCAATTGCTAAGGTGCAAATGCACTGAAAATGTAACCAGAGTCAGTTTGAGCTGGCTCCAGCATATATCTGCTTAGAATAGATTCCCCACTCCCCATCTCCTATCTTTTGAGTCTGCTAATACACATCCTTCAAAATCCAGGAAGTACTACTCAACACAAGTAATCTCTCTCCTTTTCAAGAGACTTTGTATCTTTCCTCTGGATTTATGATGGTCTACCCTGGAATCATGGCTATTTGTGTAGCAGTCCTACTCTTATGCTTCAGGATGGCCATGACCAAATCCAGGGAGCATGGTGCAAGCAAGGTCGACCCAACTGGAAAGTCTTTGCACATAGACCTGGTCATAGACTGTACATCTGTCATCTTAGGACTTAGCTAAATTTAGTCTGTTATTCCACATCATCTACCCTACATTCAGCCAAACTGGCCTCTTTGCTATGTCTCATACATGGTATTCATGTGCCTACTTTTAACCCTTTGTGTAGGCTGTCCGCTATGCTTAGAGGGAGTGTTCTCCTTCCTTACCTCCACCTTCTTTGAAGTTTAGCTGATGTGCCATTCGTTCCCCAATCACCTTTATCGTTCTTGTGTTCTCCTTCTTCCTCCTCAAATTATCATGTTTACATGTACCTGTTTATATGCAGTATCCCCTCCCCATCCATTAAATTATAAGCTGCTTAGGAGAAGGGACAGTTCATTTTGTCTTTACCTAGTGCCTGGGACTGATTGCTAGCAGTCAATTAACCAGCGTCTATTGAAGACTGACTGTGTGCCAGGAGCTGTGCTGAGCACTAGGGACACAAAGAAAGCCAACAACTACAATAACAGTAACAAACTCCTAACTCAGGTCTTCACCTCAAGGAGGTGAAGGAGGTTTAAACAAGTAAATAGCTACGCACTTATGAGGTATAGGCAGAGGACTTATCAGCTACTTTAGACTGGATTGGATTGGATAAGCTGGGAGATAGGGTAATGAATTTGTTTGCCGTAGTTCAGTTGTGTCCAATTCTTTGTGATTCCACTTTGGGGGTGGGGGAGTTTCTTGGCAAAGATACTGGGGCGGTTTGCCATTTCCTTCTCCTAGATGGCCATAATGAATTAGTTTAGCCAAGTCAGTTTCTGGAGACTTTCTACTAAATCATGGCACCTCAACAAAATCATTTAAAATGTTTTGTTTCCTCTGGTAGAGATTGTTAAATTCCTTAAGGCAGAGAATATGTTATTTTTGTTCTCTGTACCTTTCCCAGCACCTAGCAGAGAACCCTGTCCACAAAGGGTACTCAATAAAATGGTTTGTTGAACAGGATTATTCATTTTTTTGCAACCCAGATGCAGCTTCTTCTACAGATTCCAAGAGGCAGCTAGATGGCCTGGGAGATGGAGAGTTGTCCTGGAAGGCATGAAAACCTGAGTTCAAATGTTGCCTCTGTTACTAGCTGTGTGACCTTAGGCAAGTTGCTTGATCTCTCTCAGCCTCAGTTTCCTTACTTATAAAATGAGGTGGTTGTATTTAATTACCTCTAAAATCTTTTTCAAATTTTGTCTATGATCATTTTCCAAAATGCCTAGCTGATAATGGTCTTCCCTCTTGAACTACAACATAGCACTTTTGGGGGGCACATTTCAAATCCACTTATCATATATTGCACCCTATCATTATGTGTATTTGTATTATCGGCTTACTAGATTGTAAGATGCATGCTGACAAAGACAGTGGCTCATTGAAACTCTGACCACTCCAGGGCCTTGCAGAGGGCTCTCTCATCAATCCACAAGCTCTTAGGAGGGTCTTTGATGTAACTAGACTGTGACATGTGCTGGGGATACGAAGACAGAAGCAAAACAGTCATTTTTAAGGAAACAATATAACACATAGAAATGAACATTTATGTATTTTATTTATATGTAAATGCATATAAATTTCTGGGGATGGCTGCTGAGTTGAAAAGCATCAGAGATAAGTTGTGAAAGAAATTAAGTCTAAGAGGGAAAAGTGAGGAAGGAGTGAATTCCAGACCTGGAGGGTGGTCTGTGAAAAGGCACCTATATGGAAGTAGAACAGGACCTTCTAGAAATAGTAACATAGATTTGATTAAGGAGAGTAATGTGTAATAAGACTAAAAGGGAAAGCTTGAACTCAGAGGTTGCCAACATAGGGAAGTTAGAAAGAGGGATGAATGTTGGTGCAAAAGGTTTGGACAAGTTGCCTTTGAGATGCTTATAGGACATTCAGTGGGAAATGTTTATTAGGCAGTTGGTAATGTGGGGGTATGCATGTAGACATTCACCTCTCTCTCTCTGTCCCTCCCTCTCTCTCTGTCTCTCTTTCTTTGTTTTTATCTGTCTTTGTCTTTCTGTCTCTCTTTCTCTCTGTCTCTCCCTCCCTCTGTCTGTTTCTGTCTTTCTCTCTGTGTGTCTCTCCTTCTGTTTCTCTGTCTCTTTCTGTCTCTGTTTTTACCGCTGTCTGTCTTTCTGTATTCTTTCCCTCTTTGTCTGTCTGTCTCTCTCTTTCATTGTTTTAAATGGATTTACCTACAATGTTAAAAGTTTCTAGAGTTATCTGCCTCTACCTCCACATATTTCTGGAATTCCCTGTTCAGGGAATTTTATCTTTTTTCTTGAACTGACTTTCCCATCTCTCTCCCTTCATCCTTCCCTCTCCTTCTACCTCACTGCTACCTCTACCCCTAGGGATTTTTTGAATTTTTGGTTTTATCGATTCCCCAGCACCTTGCTTAGTGCCTTGTGAGTATTAGACACTTAATAAATGTTTATTAAATGAATGAATGGCTATTTAGAGAGGGAGAGAGTAGAACAATGCAGATGACAGAATTTTCAAATGGGGAAAATTAGCAATAGGAGGATGACTAGAGGCAGAAGGAAGAAAAATGAGAAGAAAGAAAAAGTAGTTCTAGTTTTGATGGTGAAATGAGAGGCCAAGATAAATTGGTCCCAATTTCCACCTTAAAGATTGATTATCCCATTAATCTTAAATTTTATTCAGATGAGCCCATGGCTTCATGGTGCATTCAATAAAATATCCTTGTGGTTCTGGATACTAAAGAGAACAAAGGCGGGACACAGACGCAACCAGCCAAATGCACAATAAACTGTGCTCATAGAAATGCCAGTCAATCTTTAGCCTTATTTCCCTCCTCTCAAAGAGATTCTTCCCTGTTTTCTTTTTGCTACTAGTCCCAAACTGCCCCCTGGTATGCAGGATTACAACGGCACCTTTCATTTTCTCCCTCTTGGTCATTCACCCATTAAAGAGGTTCACCCTTATTTCCCCTTCCTTTCTGAAGTTCTTCTCTCTTCATTTGGGGGAACTTTATTGCCAATTTTTTAAAGAAACAGCATCTAGAATATCTTCATCCTTTCTTCATTTTGTCTGCTATGCACACATCTGCTGTTCTTGTTTCTACCTCAAAATATCATGTTTATCTATTTTTTGAAAGTAACATTACTTAGTAACTGTTTTCCTTTCCTTTCCTTTCCTTTCCTTTCCTTTCCTTTCCTTTCCTTTCCTTTCCTTTCCTTTCCTTTCCTTTCCTTTCCTTTCCTTTCCTTTCCTTTCCTTTCCTTTCCTTTCCTTTCCTTTCCTGTCCTTTCCTGTCCTGTCCTTTCCTGTCCTGTCCTTTCCTGTCCTTTCCTTTCCTGTCCTTCCCTTCCCTTTTCTTCTCTTCTCTTTTCTTTTCTTTCCCTTTCTTTCTCAAAGCTTACTTTTCAAAAGGATCCAAGGGTCTTATTTGGGCAGCCTTTGCCCTTAGATATCAGTCAAATAATGATGAGAGGCTTACTTCTCCATACAAGGTAAAAAAGGGGTCCACCAGACTGTGGGCTCGAACAAGCAGTAATAATAAGCCAGCCTAAACCCCAGTGGCTACTTTCACCACCATTAGGACCAAATGTTGAAGATCTCTATCTCCCCACAGATAATGGGGGTGATGGTGGTGGTGATAGTAGCAGTAGTAGTAGTAGTAGTAATAGTAGCAGTGTAATAGTGGTGATGGTGGTGGTGGTAGTAGTAGTAGAATTGTAATACTAGTGGTAGTGGTGGTGGTAGTAGTACTGGTAATAGTAGCAGTGGTAGTAGTAACAAATTAGAACTTATGTAGCACTTAAATGTTTACAAAGCTCAGTGTGTATGTGTGTTTATATTAGTCTATGCATCTGTGTATATGTGTGTATGTATACATTAGCTCATTTTATCCTCATGACAAACCTGTGAATAGAATATACTATTATTATTTCAATTTTTTTAAATGAGGAAGTTGAGGTTGAGAACAGTAAAGTGATTTGCCCAAGGTCCCAGAGCCAGCAAGTGTGATTCCAGACAATCATTTTTGACCCAAATGATTGTCTCTGGTGAAACATCACGATGAGAGTTCTTGGATTCCTGACCCAAATGGACAATTTTTGAAGAGACAGAAACTTTCATGAATAAATAGAAGAGAAGCATTCCAAATATTATAGGTGTAAAAGCCTGTGATTCCCTATTATTTTTCATTCTCTTCATTCCTCTCCAGAGTCCTCTCCTAACTGTTTGGACTTTCTCCTCCATACCACAGCAACCTCTTTACCATGGAAATTCCCTTTGTCCCTGACCTTCTTACTTTTCTTACTCTGGTAATCCCTCACATTGGTTGATTTCTACCATAACCTTTATTTTCAGAAAAGTGCCCAGGCCACACATGTTCTCATTCTTCTCCAAACTCCATTTTTGACTCTACATTTTCCACGCTGCCCTACTAGCTCTCTGATTGGTCAATTTCTACCAGACCCTCCATTTTAAGGAAAGTACCCAGGCTGGCCATGTCTTGGTTGTACTTTGTTCCTCTCCAACCCCCTCACCTCCCAAGTTTTCGGCTCCCTTTTACTGTTATCTCCCCTCATTAGACTGTAAACTTGATGTCAAGAACTGTCTGTCTGCTTTGTAGTTATGGTCATAGGCTTAACACGTAGAAAGTGCCTGATACATAGAAAGTACTTAACCTCTGACCTGGGAGACAGAGGAAAGTACTGGATCAGGGTGAGGGAAAAAAGGTAAGAAGTCTTTATGAAAATTACATTTTTAAAGAAACGGTCTCTCTCTCTCTCTCTCTCTCTCTCTCTCTCTCTCTCTCTCTCTCTCTCTCTTTCTCTCTCTCTCTGTCTCTCTCTCTGCTAGCATATGCCACATTTAACATTTATGCTCGTGTGCTCCTAAGAGACAGTGTAGAGAATGAAGAGCAAACTTCAGAGTCAAGAAGACCTGGGTTCGAGTCCCATCTCTGATCGATATTGGTCATATGACTTTGATCAGATCTCAGTTCTTCAGGGCTCTAAGCAACTGTCTGAAACTCAAGGTCCATAAAAGGTGATCATTTGCATTGGTGGATGAATTTGCCTCATTGGGAGTTCCCTATATGAATGAAATCACAGGTCTGCTTAAAACAAACAAACAATCTACATGGAGCAAGGGGAAACAGAGTCCTTGGACAAGCCCATGACCTGGGTGGATAGCCTCAAGTTAAATTAGTCTAATACATAGCCTTCTGATTACTTACCCATATTGATAAACATAAGCCATAACATCCAAGAAACTTCTCATTGTTCTTTTCAATATTTTGAAGTATTCAGATTCTCTTGCTCTCTTAAGAATATCTCCAAAGACATTGGTATCTCTTCTCTAGACTTTTCCATCCAGTGGCAACATTTCCATCCATCTCCTGGCTTTTCTACAAACAAGACACTGGATTTCTCAGCTCCAGGTATTTTGTCTGGCTGGCCCCCATGCCTGGAACACTTTTCCTTCTCATCTTTGCCTCCTGGCCTCTCTGACTTCCTTTAAGTCTCAACTAGAATCCAATCTTGTACAGAAAGCCTTTCCCAACCCCTCTTAATTCTAGTGCTTTCCCCCTGTTGATGACTGCCTGTTTATTTTATGTCTAGCTCATTTTGTATATATTTGTCTACAAGTTCTTTCTCCCATTTGATTGTAACCTCCCTGAGGGCAGGGATTGTCTTCTGCTTTTTATGCCTAGCATTTAGTACAGTGGTGCTTAATAAATGTTCATTGACTGAGTTGTTGATCCTGCACTCCCTCTTTCTCAGTCCCCCACATTATCTGTCTTTGGGATACAAAATGATCTCTTATTTCATTCTCTAACTCCACATTTCCCCAATTTTTTTGATTTGTTTGTTTTCTTTTTACTAGATTTGTGATTTCATTGGGAGAGAGAACTCTGAGAGAATAAGGAGACTCCTTGTATCAAGGCATCCTATCACCCTGCTTTATAATATATAGACTTCAAGAATTGCCTTGAGGCACTGAAAGGGGTCTTCCAGTTAGCACATGCTAGAAAATGCGCTTGAATTCAGGTCTTCCTGATCATGAGGCCAGCTTTTTATCCATCATGTTAACCTCCCTTCATGTTACTACCTCTTTGTTACTACTCTTCAGTTGTTTCAGTCATGTCTGACCCCATTTGGGATTTTCTTGGCAAAAATATGGAAGTGGTTTGCTATTTTCTTCTCCAGTTCATTTTACAGACAAGGAAACTGAGGCAGACAGGGTTAAGTGACTTGGCCAGGGTCACATAGTAAATGTCTGAGGTCAGATTTGAACTCAGGAAGAGGAGTCTTACTGACTCCAGGACCAGTGCTCCATCCACTGCACCATCTATAAAGGACCCACAGCTTTTCTCCTATTTGACCCATCTCATGATGCGAGTTTTGTATGCGTGGCTCCAGGTCAGAAGACCTCTAGGATTTTTAACGGTCCAGGAGTCTTCCCTTTTGGACATCATCTAAAACAAAGCACAGATGCTCAAATATAATTTTCCACAAAATACTCAGGCTTAAAAAACAGGCCCCCATTAGCTATCCCATGGTGTAAGTGTTTCTTATAGTCAGCACAGCCACACGATAGCAGCTAAATTGACAGCTCTTTATAGCAGGTAAAGAAGAACAAAGTGGAATCTCACTATTTATACCTCACTTTGAACATTTTCCCCAAGTAGAATTTCCCAAGAGAATCGGTACATTTTGGGGGTGGCTGGTTCGAACATTTTCTGCTATTTTTCTGCTATTTTCCTGACTCTTCACGCTCTACAGAAAGGTAATTTATGGGCTGGCAGACAATTCCTCCTCCTCCTCTCTTGCTAATTGCCTGATAACTTCCTAGTATTGGAAAATGGCAGGGGATGAGTTTCTCCAGAAACTTCTAATGGCTCTATTTGCTGCTTTTGTCCGGTTTCAGGGAAAGAAGAATGGCCAAGCTCAGGGGGGCTGCTGGGTTAAATTGTATAAGGGTATAATTTGCCTGTTTTATTGATCTCATCCTCTAACATACAGTTTTCTCTAGAAGAGAGTGTATCAGCCTATCAGTTTTTAACTATACAATCATGTAAACCCTTCAAAATGGTCAAGGAACCCTTCGCAGAGTACAAGGTGGGGTACAGAGCCAATATCACATATCAAGGTCTGGGAGTTATGTTTACTTACAGCTTCCTGATTCACTTCCCCTCCCCCATCCCTAAAGGCTGGCACAGAGCCTGGAACACAGTAGGTGCTTAATAAATGCTTATTGTCTTTGAAATTGCCAGACCCCACCCCCACCCCCCAAACTCACTCAGTAAAAATTAATCTCATATTCATAAGCATTCAGAGACAAAGCATCCCATTACACAAATTATTTCAAACTCAAGCCAGTTCTGAGTCCTTGCAGGAGTCCATGAAAACTAAGCAGAAGGGAACAGACAGGCAGGGTAGAGTGCATTTCAATTTCCTTTTGGCCCATTGCCCGATTTCCTTCAGACGCTGTCTGAGAACAGGTAGGTACTAATTAGAATCACTGACCTGAACTGTCCTGGCCAGGTGGCTATTTATTCTATTATTAAAACTATTTAGGAAAGGTACTCCCTGGATGACCCATGGCCCTCATTGGCTACCTGGCTGCTGCAGCCCTCTTCATAAATCCCTCTGGTGATGATTTATGTACATTTCTGTTTTGTCTGTTTTACCCGCAGTGGAGGTGAAAAGGAGCCAGCCCTCCCCGGTTCTCTATACAATCATCTTTCGTGTATAGAATTCATTTATGAGGCTTTTTTCTCATCTTTTCCCCTAAAACAATCTTAGCTACTTGACCTTCCCTCCCATGATTTCTTTTTTCCTTCCTTCCTTCTTTCCTTCCTTCTTTCCTTCCTTCCTTCCTTCCTTCCTTCCTTCCTTCCTTCCTTCCTTCCTTCCTTCCTTCCTTCCTTTTTCTCTCTTCCTTCTCTCCCATGATTTCTTCCTTCTTCCTTCTTTTCTCTCCTTTCCTTCCTTCTTTCTATCCTTCCTTCCCCTCTCTCCCTTCCTTCTTTCTTTTTTCCTTTCTTTCTTCTTCCTTCATTCCTTCCCTCCCATGATTTCTTCTTGCATTCTTTCTTTCCTTCTTTCTTTCTCTTTCTTTGTCTCTCTCTCTCTCTCTGCCTTCCTTCCTTCCTTCTTTCTTTTTTCTTTCTTTAACTACTGATGATTGAATCAAAGCACTCGAGCTAGAAAGGTCTTTTGAAGTCATTGAGTCCAATCCCTTCATTTTCTACATAAGGAACTGAGACATCCCCCACTTTCTGTTCCCTACCCCCCCCTCCCCCCCGCCCCATGGAGATTGTGACTTGTCCAAGTTCACATATATTCGCTCTGTGATCCTGGAGGTACAACTTCTCAGTGACCCAGGCAATTGTGTAAGACTACATATCTATATGTGTGTGTGCATGCACATACATACAAATACACACATATGTGTCAATAGATGCATATATATGATATCTATCTATCTATATCCATAAATACACAGCAGGAGTCACAGCCCATTGTAAGGCTTTGTCTAACTGTGGATTCAGCAGAATTGAAGAAATTATCTTTTTTGGGTATGATCTTAGTTTCATGAACATTGCAATAATGTTGCTGACTCATGTTCAACTCATTGGCCCTAGGTTCTGTTCAGTCTGAATGACCCAGAAGGACTTATTTCCTAACTCTACTCAAAATCTAATGGATCCTTCAAGACCCAACTCGTGTCTCTTGCTTCTAAAACCTTTCCTGATACTGTAATTATAGGGAACAATCTCAGTGTCTAGGAAAAGTAACATGAAAAGCCACCCTCTAATCGGGTAGGATGTGAAATGTTTAACAATCCTCTTTCCCTGTCCCCCCAAAATGTGCACACTTTAAAGTTTAATTTGAATGATTAACATTTACTTTAGTCTGGACCATCAACCAAACCATAAATCAGGCTCTAATTTGTAGCTTTTGTTGACTTCTGAGGTGTATTTACTCACACTGAAAATTTAACAATCGACTCTCTCTGGTTGGTTCCATCTGGCTTCAGCACGTTTCTGCCTCTAATCAACTTTGCAAATGACATTAAAGAATGTCATGGCAAATTCAATTAAAGGGGAGGGACCAGTACACAAAACAAGAGAGACACCTGGGTATTGGCAGCTTTAGCATGGATACCTGAGGACATATTAATCAATTAACAAGCATTTACTAGACTGTTACTATCTGCCAAGGACTGTGCTATTCATTGGGGATACAAAGAATGTCGGAAAAGTCCCTGACTTGACTTTAAGGGGCTTACATTTTAACGTTGTTATACACAGAGTGGATATCTGGGCTTACGACAGGGGTTTTACTGGGTTGGGGGGGCGGGCAACCTGCCTGGCATATAGCCATGGGAGAAGAAGTATGACAACTGGCAGTTTCTTATTTTAACTTTCTTGCTAAGTAGGCACTAAAGTTAGTAATTTCTGCATTACAAAAATGGTGCAAGTAATATCAAAATGTAAATATTATAGATGTTTTAAATCCTCAACCTCTTAAAATCATTAAGCATTTTTTAAAGCATCACAAAAACTCTGGAACAAAGCTCTAGTCATCCCATTGTGGTTATAAAACTCTGCGCTGATAGACATGCTCTCTACCTGCTTTGTGCTCACACGACCCCTTTTTTTCATTTTCTTTTGCTTAGTTATCACATTGTCTTACAGCACAGTATTTGTATTTTGTTTTATGCACCCTGCTAGATTACGTTTTTGCGTCACTCTGACTTACTTTATTGATTTCACACAATGCTTTGTCTTGTAGCAGCCATCTAATATGGTGAACTGAATTAAATTTTACCCAAATTTTCAATCAATATTTCCTCTTTAAGTATTTCACTTTTTACATCTCATTCTTGGTTTTGTTTGGTTCATTTCCAAAGCCCTCCCCCCTAGTCATAGACTAGATCTTTTAGCTAAGGAGACTTCCTAGAGATGTTTCATGACTGTGGTTTTCCCCTTAAGCAAATCACCCAGGCTGGGCATTATCTGTACTATCTCCTTTCCTCTCTGGGGGCTCGTTCAGTCACATCATTATCAGTGTCCAAAGGTTCACCAAAGCTATAGAGTGTTGTGCTCTAGGACCTTGTCATGGGAGACATGACTGCCTTTTGACGTTAGGAACAACGTGTGGACGTCACAAATGAAAAATGTCCAAGAGGTAGACTCACGGTGTTTTATGAAATGCCAATTAAAAAGGAGACAGGAAGGACAGAAGGCATTTATTCAATTTCCAGGATTTATTTCAAATGAGAGGATGGGATGATTCTCATAAAAGGAAAAAACAAAAAAAATGGCCTTTTAGGCTGAGAAAACAAAGGTCAATAGAGGGGTTATGGTTTAAGTCTATAAAAATGAGAAGTTTTGTGTCCCTTGAAGTTTAAGATAGAGAGCTATATGCAAGGCACTATGCTGGGTGCTGGAGATGCTCCCACCCTTAGAGGGCTAAGTGAAATTTGGGGTGTGCTTGAATGTCTCACCAGAACCAGGCGGGACATTTCAGTGGGAACACTGGCCCCTCATACTTGGCAAATGCTCCAAATCAGGGCTTTATTTGTTGTTCTGTTGATTGTCTAGATTCAAGAAAGGGATGGGAAAAATGTGAATAATGCTAATTAAACTTAAAAGTGTGTTGTGTGGACATTTTTTTCTTCAGAGTCTTGGTTGTTAATCATTTATGAAAATACCTCTGTGGCTTATTAAAACTTCCAAGGAGTATTGAAATAATGCAAATAAATATTATATAAGGCAGAATATGAAATGGACAAAGGTCATATGACATAGAAGAATGATTGCTGAGTCTGAATTCAGGGTACCTGGATTTACTAATACTAATACTTCTGCACATTAAGGTTTATAAAGTGCTTTATCTGTAACCACTCTGTAATGAAGTTGTTATTATCCCCATTTTACAGATAAGGAAACTCAGGCTGAGATGTCCAGTGATTTGCTCCAAGTCACACATCAAGAAAGAGTCTGCGGCACATTTTGAATTCAGATTCTTTGTCTCTCTAGGCCTCCCACTTTCTCATTTGTAAAATGAGGGGCTGGACTGAGTGAGTTTTAAAAGATTACATTCCAGCATGCAATCTTATGGTCTTCTAGGTTTGGGGAGGTCCAGAAAAAGTGCTATGAGAAGCATGAGAAGGGCTGAAGCATTAAGGACAGCTTCATGGAGGAGGCAGAGCCCACGGTCTTGAAGGACTTTGAAGGAAGAGAAGGATGTCAATACATAGACACATTGGAGGGAATATGCCCAGGCATGGGGCACAGGATGGAACAGGTACAGGAAAAGCTAGTCGTTGTCTAATTGTATGGGAACTTAGAGTTTATGAAATAAAATTAGAAAGGTTAGGTTGGACCCAGATTGAGAGGACCCTTAAAATCCAAATTAAGGAGTTTGTTTTTTAGTATATAGGCCACTAAGATATAAGAATAGGAGAGTAACATAGTTAGATCTGTACATTAGGAAAATTATTTGGGAGAATTTATAAAATGACAGTCTTTTATTTTTATACCACTATTATTTCCAAGTATCTCCTTTCCCCCTATCCATCAAGTGGGGAATGGATGAACAAGTTGTAGTATATGTTTGTGAGGGAATACTATTGTGCTAGAAGAAATGGGCACAATATTATATTGAATTATGTATCCACACCTGTTGGCTAAACATCATGTCATATCATATTGTTGTTACAGTGTATTCTATTTGTTCTATTATAATTTTTTTTAAAAGCAGGATGTTTTCAGAAAAACCTTGACAACACTTAAATGAAGTAAAAAGAACCAGGACAGTTACAACAATGCTACATAATGATCTTATAATATATATATATATATAATATATGTAATGATCTATAAATGACTTAGTTATTCTCAGCAATATAATGATCCAAGACAGTTCCAAGATCTCATGATGAAAAATGCTATCCACCTCCAGAGAAAGAACTGACCGCATCTGAATGCAAATCAAGGAGTCCTTTCTTAAACTTTATTTTACTTGGTTTTTTTGTCTATTTCCTTTCACAACATAGTTAATCTGAAAATATATTTTGCATGTTTGCAGATGAATAACCTATAGCAAATTGTTTTCCTTCTCAAGGAGAGGCAAGGGAAGGAGGGAGAGAGAACATTAAATTAAAAATGAAAATTAAAAAAATTAAATTAAAAAATTAATTAAATTAAATTAAAAAAACAAATGTTAAAAATTACTTTTACATATAGTTGAGAAAAAATAAAATAAAAAAATAAAAATAAATAATACAAACATATCCCTTCCTCCCATGCCCCCAAAGCCACTCCTTGTAACAAATCACAGAATTGAAAACACTTCGGCAAAACCAACCAATACGTCAGCTGAGTCTCCCAGTGTCTGTAACATTCCCGATCTTTCATTTCCTACCTCTACAATGCAAAGAGGGAGATGAATTTTCTCAACTCCTTTCTTGGACCTAGATTATTATAATTATAATTGAACAACACTCAGCAGGATTGATTGGTGGTGGTGTTCTTTCCATTTGCATTATTGTAATTATTATATGTATTGCTTCAGAAAGATAGATTTTGGCACTGGATTAGAACTGGGAAAGATTTGAGAGAGAGAGAGAGAGAGAGAGAGAGAGAGAGAGAGAGAGAGAGAGAGAGAGAGAGAGAGAGAGAGAGAGAGAAGATGACGATTATACTCCAGCCCAGAAGTGATGAAGACATGAATTAGGGTGGTGACTATGGGAACAGAAGAGTTGGATGGAAAAATTATTATAGAGGTAAAGTCAACAAGGCTTGGCAACTGATTGGATGTGGCAGGGTGAAGAAGAGTCCATGATCACTGGACTACAGTTGAAAGCTAGACCGTCTTGTTCGGCGAGGCTCAGTCAGGTTGGGTTGCCCATGGTCATATAGATAAGATTTCAACCCTGATTTTTAGTCTTCCTGGCTTTATTCTTCTATCCTGTGATTCTGAGATTAAAAGTCTAGATGTCTGGAGAAATGGAAACACCACTAACCGGAGAGTGAAAGTTGGGAGGAGAGGCAGACTCTGATGACTTCATTCTGTGACATGTTGAGTTTGAGAGGGAGATTTTCAGCAGGCAGCTACTAATTCCAAATTAGAGTTCAGGGAAAAGATCAGGACTGGAGATGTAGACTGAGGAGTCAGCTGCTTGGTGGTAATCACAGAAATCATTGCAGTCACCTACTTTACACAGAGGCAAGTAGACATCCAAATTCTTGTATCCTAGGAGTGAAATAGATTCAGAATATGAATGTTAAGAATAACATCTATTTATAGAGTGTTTTAAAGTTTGCAAAGACTTCATGATACAAGATAGCATTGGAGTCTCACAACAGCCCTGCAAAGTCAGTACTATTTTCTCATTTTTACAGGTGAGGAAACCTAAGAGTGAGTAATGACTTGCCCAGGGTCATAGAATGAGTGTCAGAGGTAAGATGCAGGGCCTTTCTGGATCTAAGTCAGGTGCTCTTTTTCTCACACCCCATTACTACTGTGTGGAAGAAGGGTTCAGATCTGTCTGGATGATATTTTTCCCTCACTCATAAGCCATTTACACACAGAAACAAATCCATTTCAAACCCCACAAAAGCAAAAAGCAATAATCGGTAGCCACAAAGAAGATTCAAAAATTAGTGCTGGTTGCCATGCCAATGCAAACATTAACCAACTACCTCCTCCACCATCCACACATTTGAATAGGGAGTGATGTTAATAGCATGCACTCACAATGCCATTAGAACTTTCAATGTGCTTGTGTCAGAAGTCAGCGTTTTAGAAATAATTGCTGGAGGCCAGATAAAAATAAGCATAGATTTCCCACAATCAGCTTAGCTAGATTCAGGGATGAGAGATGCAAAACAGGTGACGAAGAGAAGCTATTGATGTTTAGGGAATAAATCTCTAAATATTTTTGGTTGATATTCAGTGCCTGCCTAGTAAATGACCCTGGATCCCTCTGTCAGAGACATAATTCTAAGCTGGCTGGGTCATTATTAATGTGAGACAGTGAAAGGAACACTAGGTCTGGAAGTCGAGACCTGAGTTCGAGTCCTGCCTGAGACAAACACTACCATAAGCAAGCTTTAGGCCACTTCTCTTTCTATAAAGTGAGGACAATGAATGCTCTCCCTAAATGAGGATAGTGGTACCTGTACTCCGTACTTCACAGGGTGTTTGTGAGAGAAGTCATTTCTGGGAGAGGACTTGTTCTGCAGGGCCATAGGAGGCAGTGAGAAGTATCCATACTGCAGAGAGAATGATTTTACTTTAATATAGGAAAAAGCCAAAGAAAAAAAAAACAACCCTTCCTAACAATTGAAGCTCTCTAACAGTACAAGGGGGCTGCTCTTGGGGGTCCCCCCTTCTTGGGCATCCTCAAACAGAAGGACGTGTTGGAGATATTATAGAAGGAATTCCTGGTGAGATAGGGGTTGGACTAGATGGATTTTGAGGTCCCTTTTAAGTAATAACCAAATTATTTGTAAAGCATTTAGCATGGTGCATGGCACATAGAAGTCACTTTAAGAAATCCTTCTTCCAACCTCCCTTCCTTCCTTTCTCCCTCCCTTCCATCTTTCCTCCCTCTCTTCCTTCCTTCTTCCCATCTTTCCTCATTTCCTTCCTCCTTTCATTCCTCCCTCCCTCCTTTTCTCCCTTCCTCCCCTTCCTCTCTTTCTTCCTCCCTCCCTCCTTCCCTCCTTCCCTCCTTCCTTCCTTCCTTCCTTCCTTCCTTCCTTCCTTCCTTCCTTCCTTCCTTCCTTCCTTCCTTCCTTCCTTCCTCCTTTCCTTCCTTCTTTTCTGTAAACCTTCAAGTCCTATATACGTGTGTGATCACTGTACTGATTCTTATCAATACCTTTTAAGCATGACATTGGTAAGGAGTTCTATTCATTCATGCATTCTTTCATTCAATGCTCAAGACCTCTTGTGTATCAGGTACATGCAATGGTAGTGGTCTACAGACCTTGCCTTTTTTAGGTCATTTGCGGGCTGGCTCTCTAATAATCTGGTATTGAACATGCAATTTGGATCTTTCTAGAGACTCAGCAAAGAGGACTGACTTAGGGTTTCAATTATCTTTTTTGTCTGTGGCATCCAAAGGGCATTTGAATTTCCTAAGAGGTCACTGAGCCTCATGGTGTGGCTCAAGGGAGGTGATTGCCAAACAGCTCACAACCCTCACTGTTTTTCTAAGGAAACTTTCTTGGGGGAAGTCTCTTAGCTGGACTTGTGAAAAACTGGTGCAGGCTTTTATGACAGTGCCCCAGGGCACATCACCAGAGAAAAGCAGCGGCTGGCTTCTAATCTAGGTGCCTGTCATTTCTAATGCTGTCTGTCTCCTCCTTTTAGGTACGAAGAGACAATGTAGGATTATTTCCTAAAGGTCAGAGTAGGATAAGAGGAGTCCAGAGGGACAAAGGAAAAGTCAGACAGAGAGGGCAAAGGGAGGGGGAGTGGGGGGTCAAAGAGAAAGGGAGAAGGCAAGTAAAGAAGCACTGGGGAGCAGAGCAAAAGTGCTGTGGAGGTCAGTTGTTATTCAGTCATGTCTGCCTCTTCATGACCCTGTGGACCCCAGCACATCAATACTGTCCGAGGTGTTTTCTTGGCAAAGCCACAGGACTGGTTTGTCATTTCCTTCTCCAGTGGATTAAGGCTAACAGAGGTTAAATGATTTGCCCAGGCTCACACAGCCACATGTAGTTGTGTCTAAAGTAGTGAGTATACTCTACATGTAGTGAGTGTCTAAAGCTAGATTTGAACTCAGGTCTTCCTTACTCTAGGCCCAGCATTCTATCCACTGCCCCACCTGCTGTCTCACTGTAGAGTTCAGCAACCAGGTTCAAATTCCAGTTCCATCATGTGCTAGTTTGTTTGACTGCATTCAAGTTATAGAGCCTCAGTTTCCCTTATCTGAAAATTAGGAATAGTAACGATTGTGTGCTACTTACTGCCTACTTGACCTCGGGCCAGTCACAACTCATCTGAACCTCATTTTCTTCATCCACAAAATGAGCAAGGTATTCTATAAATTTTCCTAATCAACTGGGAAGCTGAGGGTTTCTAATTTGTAGCTAATTGTAGGCCTAGAAGATTCTAGATATGGGATTGAGGTGGGCAGAGGAAAAGAGGTACCAGTTAGCAGGAGGAATAACTAGAACATTGGCCACAGACAGACCAGGCCCTAAAAGTTACTGTTGTTTGTCCTTCTTTGTCAAAGAGGACCAGTGACATCAGGAGGTTCATGTCTTGACTTACAAGTAAATTGGATTTAAACATTCCCTGGTGGGAAGCAGATCCACACTGGAAATCCTCTCAGCAAGATAACTGCAGAGTCCTTTCCTGAAGAGCCCCAGAAAAAAAATTCCCTTTAACTTTTCTTGGTAATTCTAAAGACTCAATGTTTATAGTAATTGGGAAGTATTGGAAAGAATATGAGCTTAGTTAAAAAGACCTGGGCTCTGTAACCAAGGGAAAGAGGGAGGGTGCTCCATTTCCAACACATAACTGACTCTGTGACGCGACACCTGACTCCACTGAGTTACACTCTCATCCCTGAGACGGGGCTAAGGCTCGCACCAGCTGCCTCTTCCAGTTGTGATGTTGGCAAACTTGAAGTGCTGTGGGAGCCTTAAAGCACTAGGAAAACCTTCAATGTAGTCAGAAAGTTGTTCTGAGTGGCTAAGCTAAATCTCTCGCTGCCATGCAAATGGCGCTCCTTTTCCCAAACTCTGGAAACTAACACTTGTTTATTGTCACTCATGCTTGAGATACAGACAAGAACATTGCTGTTAGTACCCCATTTTCTTCTCTTCTGAGTGGTTTTTTGTCTTTTTCTTCTCTCGCAGAACCTATTTCCCAAACATCCTCCATCTATAATACAATACAATAAATGTTTATCTCTAGTTATGATAAGTGTTACTCTGAGCCAGTCATTTTTAAACCCATGTTTGACTTCCTGCTTCCTGCCTGGTTCAAATATATTTGCAGAGAGACCAATTTGATGGGCTGACTATTCAACTACATGTTGTCGTCTGAGCAAAAATCTATGATACGCAATTTTCATCCATTTAGTTTTTCCTCTACGGAATGTAAAGGGAAGGGAAGGGAAGGAAAGGATTATTAACTGTCTGCTATGTGCTAGGTACTGTGCTGTGTGTTCTACAAATACTATCTCTCCTTCGATTCTTACAATAACCCTGCAAAGTAGCTACTGTTATTATACCCACTTTATAGATGAGAAAACTAAGATTAAGTGACTTACCAAAGGTCACACAGCTAGTTAGTGGTAGAGGACTGATTGAAACTCAGGTCTCCCTGCTTCCAGGATACACACACACACACACACACACACACACACACACACACACACACACAGTGAGAGAGACAGAGACAAGGACACACAGAGAGACAGAAAAAGAGAGACAGAGAGAGACAGAGAGAAAGAGATAGCAAGAGAAGGCTGGATCTGCAATTTTATTAGAGGAGAAAGCTTTTCCATGGCAGTTCACTACCTTTCTTCAACTTAAGTCTTGAAAGTTGCCTAGAGAAATAAAAGGTTAAGTTCAGGGTCACACATCCCTTATGTGTCAAAGGAGAGACTAGAAGCCAAGTCTTCCTGGATCTGAAGCCATCTCTTTCTCTCTACTGCTATACATGCATACACACACACACACACACACACACACACACACACACACACACACACACACACACACACACACACACACACACACACACACACACACACACACCCATGGTCATCAGATTCACTAAGATGCTAAGGAGCTGTTTTTGGAGTTGTCCTTGAGGCCATAACAACACTCAATCAATCCTTTCAAACACTGAGCTTGACCTAAGGGTGACAAGGTTCTTTCCATTTATCAACTCTCTTTATTAGGACATCACCTGAGTAAATGCCCAGAGCTATGCTCTAGCCAATCAATTTCCGGTGATGAAGGAAGAATTCCTGGGTGAAATTTTCCCCATTGGATATTTGAATGTTACAAGTATTTATAGCAATCAAATGGTTTTGCCTTTCCAAAACAGAAGCTTTGCCTGGAAAAGAAAATCCATAGTGGCAGATGAGAGCTCTCATCAAGTATTTGCCATATGGAAGAGGGTTTCATTTCTTCATCTCTCATTTTCTATTTTTGATCTGCTCATCTCCTATGGGTCATCTGTTCACTTTACACAGGCAACTATCAGATATCTACAGGGTATCCCAGAAATCTTAGTTCAGTTTAATGTGACAAATGCTTAAAACTGTACTGTGACTTGGGAAACTCTGCATCTCCTATTCTGTCTTCTCTTCTGAGCTCCAGGACTGCTTTGCCAACAGTCTATTAGAAATCTATAACTGCATGAACCAAAAGAATCTCAAAGTGAACATGTCTAAAACAGAACTCATTGTTTTTTGCCTAAAAACCAACCCCCTTCCAAACTTCATTATTTCTATTGAGAATACATCAATCTTCCAGTCACCCATAATCACACACTTGGAGCCATCCTTGACTTGCTGACTTCATTCACCACTCACATGGAATTAGTTGCCAAGCTTATTTATTCGGATTCTACATTTCTTGCATCTATCCTCACATGGCCATTGCTCTAGTTCAGGCATCCTCAACCCTTTTCTAGGCTATTAGAATAGCCTCTTTACTTGGTCTTCCTGCCTCAACCCTTTTACTACATAGTTGTACTTTTACTTCCTTTTCCTAACCCATTTACTACATAGTTGCCAAATTGACACTCCTAAAACATAGGTCTCACTATGTTACTCTTCTCAAGACTCTCCAGTAGCCCCCATTACATCTGTAATAAAATGTGAATTCCTCTGTCTTTTAAAGCTCTTCATAACTCAGCGTGCCTTTCTAGATTTCCTAATACGTTACTCTCATTCATCCATTCTAAACTCCGTCAAACCTGCCCAGTTACTACTCTTAAAACACAATATTACATTTCTTGTCCTTGTGCCTTTACACAGGCCATCCTCAGTACCTGGGTGTACTCCCTCCTTATCTCTACCTCATAGACTCTCCATCCTTCATAGCTCAGCTCAAGTATGACCTCCTAAAGGAAGACTATGCTGATATTTCTAGGTACTAGGGCCCTCCCCTCTCCTCAGAAAAGTTATTTGGTATCTACTTTCTATCTATTTTATATTGACTTTCTGTGTACGTTATTCCCTCCATGCAATGGAATGCAAGCTCCTTATTGATAGAGAGGAATTGTTTCTTTTTTTCTTGGTATCCCTATCACTGAGAAACTAGTAGGTGCTTGATAAATGTATATTAAATGAACAAATGAATGACTCTTTCTACTTGGCCCCAGAGGATAGAACAAGGAGCAATGGGTAGAAATTATAAAGATTTCAGAATGATATAAAAATTTCCCAGTAATTAAAGCCATCCAAAAAAGAAATCATCTATCTTGCAAGGTAGTTAATTTCATCATGCTAGAAGCTTTCAAGTGAAGGTCAGATGATGCAGAGGAGATTGTTAGCCAACTATGAGCATGGAAGTAACCTCTTGTGGTCCCTTCCAACTCTCATATTCCATGATTTTATGACATTAATATAGTATTCCTTTGAATGGATTCCCTCTCTTGGATTCCCTTGCCCCCAAAATGCTTCTTCTACCATTTTCTTCTTGCCTTTCATTTCACATTAGATTTGAGGTTGTGCTCTCCTCCAAGTCATCATTCATTGAAAGGTAAGACTCTCAAGGTTGAATTTTACAAAAAAAAATCATATGCTACATAGGAGGATGCTTTTCATCAATTTATGCAGTTGAGGTCTAGGGCAGAACTAAAAGGGCGGAGGTCCAGGTCAACAACTTAGTGGTTTTAGAGACAATAACTTCCATCAACTAGTCAGTCAACAGCCATTTATTAAGCACTTACTATATATGTCAGGCATTATGCACTGGGGGTACAAACACAAACAAAAAGAAAGACAGTTCTTGCCTTCAAGAAGTTTATATTCCCCCAACGTGTGTGTGTGTGTGTGGGGGAGATAACACAAAAGGGAAGCTAAAAGGAGTGGAAGGAGAAAGAGTCATACAAATGTTGTCTAAGTCCAGAGAATGAAGAATGGCTGGTCTGGGACTTTTCCCCTAAATGAAAGTTCTGGAAAGAAACCACCAAGGAGAGAAAGAGCAGAGTTTGGAGGCAGCTGAGGCATGGTGGTCTAGTCAAGAGAATAGGAATGGCTTTATCTTTCCTGTAAAACCCATACCCCTTCCAAACTTCACTATTTCTGTTGAGGATGCATCAATCTTTCCAGTCACTCATAGTTTCACACTTGGAGCCTTCTTTGACTTGTTGACTTCATCTACCACTCATATGAAACCAATTGTTGAGTCTCATTGATTCTACTTTTACAACACCTCTTGTATCTGTCTAGCTATC
Organism: Notamacropus eugenii; assembly: GCF_028372415.1. Taxonomy (NCBI): domain Eukaryota; kingdom Metazoa; phylum Chordata; class Mammalia; order Diprotodontia; family Macropodidae; genus Notamacropus; species Notamacropus eugenii. The sequence continues at coordinate 150,232,488 of NC_092877.1, read as the reverse complement.
TGGGCACCTTTCCCAAAATGCATCTGACAAGATTTAAGAGTTCTTGTAAATACGTAGTAGAAATCATGAAAATTTTCTATGCTCTGAATGGGACTGCTACTTTCTACTAGGCAGGGCACATTCCCATGATGCCTGAACAATGCATGGAATTTGAGGAGCAGTTTCCAGTGGTCAGTAGAGTCCTGTGTGACGTCACAAGGAAGGAGAGAGGCAGTTTGGTGTGATGGATACACCTGGGTTTGAATCTGTAATAGAATCACTTCATTGCTCTGGGCCTCAGTTTTCTCATCTGTAAAATGAAATACTCAAAACTCCGAGATGACCTCAGAGTTGTCTTCCAGCCCTGGAAATCATCCTATCCACAGGAGAACAGCAGTGCAGCAATGGCAGACAGAACATCCTACTATGCATTCTTTTCTCAGCATCTGCTAGAGAACAGTGGGAGCTGTCCTCACCCTTGGTTCTGCGGGATGACTGATGACATCAGGAGGGTGAAGCTTGATTTGCAGATGAATTGGATTTAAGTGAGGTAGAGATGAACAAAGTCCTCAGCCTCACTCTCTTTTCCAGTCGTCAGAGTCCAGCAGCAAGATATAGGTCAGGATGACTGCAGACCTGATGCAGTGGGCAACCTGGGCCTTTGTAAGTTAAGGTCTTTCAAAGGTCTCAGTGTGTCTGAAGTAGCTCCCATCCAGGGATTTAAGACTAGGTAAGAAATGAGGCAAAACATGGTCTAGTTTTCCTACTCAAAAAAATATTGATCTGGGAGGGAAAGACCCTTAGGCTTTCTGACCAGAACAGAAACAATTGCTATTTATACTTACTCTGAGGCATCAAAACCCAAACCATGACCAAGTGAGGCTTGGACTAGGATCAGTGAGAGCCAGAGTGATTTGGGTGTAAGGCATAGTCAAGTAGCTCTCTTTGAATCCTAATGGGCTTTATCAAAGCCTGGTTTTCTAGTGCTCTATTTCAAGAAATCATAAATGAAACTACACGGTGCAGAAGAGTTAATTGCCTCAGTTTTTTTTTAATGATAGAATAAATAAGAAGGGAAGAGAAAAGAAGAAAAACAATCTAGCCCCTAAATTCCAAGCTATCTTGGGAAGGTTAAGCAATCAAAATTTGTATTCCTTTGGTCAGAGTACCCACATGTAAGGATATGATTCCCCATGTAGACAGAGGGAGAGAAGGAAGAAAGGAAGGAAGGAAGGAAGGAAAAAAGGAAAGAAGCATTGCCCAAGTGGAACTGGCCAGTTGGGTCCCCAATGAGGCAGTTATCCAGGAGGCTGCCAAGCAAAGGGTCTCCACTAGGCTGTGGCCACAGGTCATGTCATGCACATAGGATCATTAGGAGGGTCTTTGCATATATTAAAATATAATTTGCATATAATTTGCACATGAATAGCTGGCACAAGCTGTTCTCTGGCAATTTTCAAGTTAAATTTTTTATCATTACTGCCCTTAGGGTTCTTATTTTTCAATTCTTTCTCTATTCCTGCTTACCCACTCCCTGTCATTGACTCAGATCTTTGTACAACAGAGGAGGAGGTGGAGGGGGAAGCAGGAGGGACAGACACAGAGCCTGGAGAAGAGTGAACTGGGATGCTCATGGCCAATCATTCATTCTCCAAACAAGCATTTGCTGCTCTCAAGTGCAAACACTGTACTCTGTACCAGGAGGGAAATAACCAAAAAGCAGAGCCCAGGGGACTAGGATAAAGAGTTTAAATCCAGTTAGGGAAACTTGGAATGTGTACATGAAAGAGTGGAGGTACATATACAAACACATATGAACACATGAGCAAGGGATACTTTAAGGCTTCTGCAATCTGGCTCCAGCATATCATTCTCTTCTGATTTCACATTGTCTGCTTTATACATTCTCTGTCTGGGTCCAATCTGGTCTATTAAGACTTAATTTAAAATTCTATTCCCGCAACTTACTACTTGTGTGCCCCAGGCAAGTCACAACCTCCCTGAGACTCAGTTTTCTCATTTGAAAAAGAAGAAGGTTGAATTGACAGCCTTCAGACCCAGACCTTTAAGTCTATGAGATGACTAGCTGATTCCTTAACTCTGCATTCAATCCCTCATCCCCACATCTCTGTCTCTTAGGTGATCAGCAATAGGCAGCCCATGGCACTGTGTCTTCTGAGGGAGGGAGGATGACATTTCAGAAGAGCTATCATTTCATCATCGTGGGTCCTCCCTCTACCCACAGTGCTGAAGATCTCTCCACAGTAGTGGATGGGCTTCACAAATGATCACAATGAAAACAACTCATTACCTGGTGGCCAACCTTTCAGGGAAGAGGATCCATGAACTTCTCAAGACTGATTCTTAAATAAGACACACTCATTCCCCTTTGTGTGACCTATACTTGAAGCTTTTCCAGTCTAATAGCTTGTGCTTCACTGACATAGCTACCAAGAACACAGGGTTACCTCTACACCAAGGACAAGTACCCCAATAGTACAATGTGGAGGCAGAGGGGTAGATGAGATAAATTTTGGGTTAGAGATTTGAATCGCAAATCAAATCTTGGTTCTAGTATCTACATGACCTTGTGCAAACAATTTAAGCTCTCTAAGATTCAGTTATCTCAAATATAAAATAAATGGTGTAGATAAGGTGATTTGTAAAGGTCCATTCCTACTCTAAGTTCTGTGATCTAGGGATAGCATGGGGTCCTCTTTTCTTTCCTCCTATTATTCTCCTCTGGATTGACCATTGCTATTTTTAGCTCTCTCTTTCTTCCTTCTCCCCACCATGCCTCAGGTCTGCCAGTGGTACCCTTGGGGACTGTTTAGGGACAGTACCCAAGCTAAAGAGATTGCTGACCCATGAGTTAGACAAATCTAGGTCTATTCACTGGGCATTCTCCAAAAAAATCTCCAAAAATATCTCCCATTACATTGGAGATGGATGATTGGGCTTCCTTCATGAATGAGTAGGGTGGGGCTGGTCAGAAGGATCATTATTCCTTGAATTTATTGTCTCTTTTACATGAAATGCAGCATCATTACTGCTGGGAGAAATGCCTCTTAATGTCCTAAATCATTAAAACCCAATAATCCCTTTGAAATGGCTTTCCTCCTTTTTGCAGAGATAAAGTAAATAAAGCCATCCTCTCTGGGTCCTCTATTTCTGTATTGATACAGAATTTATTTATTTTTTAATTTTTATTAACCACAACTACTTAATTTCAGGACAATGCATTTATACCATGCTGGTGGCACATAAATTTGGTTATTAAATCCTGCTGTCTTGACATTTTGGGCACAATAAGAGCTCAGCTTTGAAGAACTGTAGAATTTGTGATACTTTAGAGAGCACAGATACTCTAATAGTAGGATCAGGGCTTAATGGAGTTATTTGTGTATGTGTGTGTTGGTTTTGAGATCAGCTGAGTCTATTATCAGTCTCCATCAGTTGACTGATTGACTCCAGAGCCATTTTTGTCTGGGGATTTCAACTTTGGCTGAATGGATATGTAATTTCACTGATGTGTAATGTTCCTTTTGTAGGAACAGGAGAGATTGAGAGCTGGAAGGGACTTGGAAGTCATCTAATCTAACTCTTTTTATTCAGATGAGGAAATTGAAGCCAAAGGAGTTGAAGGAAGTTACCCAAGGACAGGCAACTAGTAAGTGTGAGAGGGAGAATTTGAACTCAAGTCAGTTGATAGAGCATCAATCCTGGAGTTCCAAATTGACCTCAGACACTTAACATGTATGACCCTGGACAAATGACTCTGCTTGCCTCAATTTCCTCATCTGTAAAATGAGGACAATAATAGCACTTATCTTCTCGGGGTTTTGTGAGGATCAAATGAGATAATAATTGTAAAGCATTTAGCATAGTGCCTGACATATAGTAGGTACTATATAAGTGCTAGTTACCATCATCATCATCATCACCACCATCACCATCATCATCACCACCATCACCACCACAATCATCATCACTACCATCATCATCATCATCACCATCCCCACCATCATCATCATCATCTCCATCCCCACTGCCATCATCATTATCATTATCCTGACTCTTTTCACCATACCAAGATGCAGATCACCCCTTATCTGTGCTTGCCCATCACAGGAGATTCTTGTCCTTTTCTTCCCATGCGCTGGCCACAGGATGTTTGCTAAACTTGCTAGAATTCTATCATGTTTACTCTTGACATTGCAAGGAAATCAGTGGAACCATGAGGGCTGGTGGATAACTATGCTTCCTTCTTGCCATGTCCATCCTCCTTTTTACTCATGCATTTCTTTGATGACATCCTTTATGTAGCTTGCGCTCTTGGAAAAAGTCCACAGAAAAGTTGCCAAATCAGTCTATCCCTGTGCTATGATACTAATTGCTTTCGTTAGCTTTTTAGCAGGAAAAAAAAAACCTAGTTTCTACCAAAGTCTGATGCTACATCACTGTGTGAAAGTAGTCCTGAAAGGTATGCCACTGAAACTCAAATTCTGACTGGTCCCACCAAACTGAAAAAACTTTAAGTGTGGGTCAGAGGAAGTCTATCATCTGAGGAAGAACCTAAGTTCAGAGAGGTTCACTGATTGGCCACTGGATATTAGATTCTTCTTTGAACCAAAGTAACTCATGAAGCCTGTCAACTAGGCTGTGAAAGGGTTAAATTCCTCATCAGTAAGATAAATCATGAAGTATCAAAGTGAATACAATGACCTTGAGAAAGTTACCACCACCAAAAAGGGATTATTTCAAAGCGTTGAATTTTATTTAGCTGCCCAAGAGTTTCAATATCCCTTGACAATTAATAACAAAACAGTGAGCTTTGTGTTTGCCACTGTAATGGGCCAGCAGCAAGTTCACATGAAAGATGTTCTCTGGAGATGGTGAGGTCCTCCAGATATTTGTAGATGACTTCAGGCTAATTATATCAAGACCTGTGATATTACAGTCTCTTGGAAAGAGCTATAACTGACAAAATATGCATAGTTCCAAAATCCTTCTAGATATTTTTGTGAGGGATGCTTAATCAGTTATTAAAAGATGCTGGGGATGTTTGAGGAGATCCTTAACCATGGAGGTTGATGGCAGAGGACAACCATGACTTCATACAACACATGCCTTAGTGGCATTCTTGTGGGTTGGATGATAGGTTTGATACAATCAAGATAGTTTGGATTGGTCTCTCATATTCATCCAGGGTGGTTGTGGTGTGATTAGGGGAAAGGATATGGATATGAGAAATTATAAAGAATTAAAATTGACAAGGCTTGGCAGCTGAATGAATATGGGAGTTAACCGAGAGGGAAGAGTCAAGGACAAATCCCTGTTGGTAAATATAGACTAGAGTCCTGGGTCACATCCATAAATAGGGAGTGGAATTTATATTACAATCCTGCAGAGAAAACTGAGAATTGGTAAAAATAAAAAATCATAATAAAAATAAAAACGAAGCAGGTAGGAAGAGTAACAATAGGAAAACCCACAAAGATGGGAGTAAACAAAAAAGGTGCTCAAAAGCATTCCATACTTCAGAGAGATCAAGAAACATGAGGACTAGAAAAGATGACTGAATTTAGCAACGAGATCATTGATGACCTTGGAGAGATCAGTTTCAGTAAGGTGTTGGGGACAGGAGCCAGATGGCAAGGGGTTGAGAAGTGAGTGGGAAGAGGAAAAATGGTGGCAAGGAGTGTATAGACAGCTTTTTCTAGAACTTTTCCTGTGACTGGTGTAACTTAAGGGAGTAGCAGAGTCAAATGAAGGATTTTTTTAAGGATGAGGGAGATGTGGATATATTTATAGGCAACAGAAAAGGAACCAGGAGGTAGGAAAAGACTGAAGATTAGGGGTGTGTGTGGGATGGGGTGGGAGGTATAACTGAAGTGGATATATACTGAAGTATATGGAAAGGGAGGACATCAAGTTCATAAAATGAGTTGACCTAGGCAAGGACAAGGACTTCATCTTCTGACACAGGAACAAAGTAGGAGAGAATGGAAGTTAACACTGAAAGAATTTAATATATTTATTATTATGTGGTTTGGACATCCATTCAATCATTCATTCATTCAAACCATTGTTTTTTGAGTTTTTCATCTTTGTATTTAGTAGTGCCTAGCACAGAGTCTTGCACCTAGAGGTAGAAAGATGGTAGAGTGGTTAGAAAACCAGACCTGGAGCCAGGAAGACCTGAGTTCACATCAGCCTCAGACTTTTACTAGCTGTGTCTCCATGGGCAAATCATTTAAACTCTGCCTTAGTTTCTTTAATTGTAAAATAAGAGTATTTGTGAGGATCAAGTGAGATAACATTTGGAAAGCACTGAGCACAGTGCTGGTCACTTAGCTGGTGCTTTCCAAAATGTTTATTCTTTTTCCCCTGTAAAGGGCTTTTCTGTTGTTCATTCAATTCTGTCATGTCTGATTCTCCAGGACCCCATTTGGGATTTTCTTGTCAAAGATACTGGAGTGATTTGCCATTTCCTTCTCCATTTTTACAGATGAGAAAACTGAAACAAACACGGTTAAGTGTCTTGGCCAGCATCATACAGCTAGTAAGTGTCTGAAGTCACATTTGAACTCAGGTCTTCCTGAGTCCAGGGCCACTGCCTATCCCTGGGTCACCTATTTACCTCATAATGGGCATTGTTGTTATCATCCTTCTTCGAAGAGGACCAAAATGACATCACCATGATAAAGTGAAGTTTCAGTGTGTCCGACTGTGGCTGATCAGACAAATACGAGCTCGGAATGCTCTACCACAGGTTGGGCACAGACAGTCTGTGTGAATATTTGGGGTGCATACTCTAAATTGGTGCATCCTACGCTTACTTTGTGCTGTTTCAATTCTGCTTTGTTCATTGAGTACAACACCTTTTCTGATGTGGGCACTCCATGCTGAGCAGTCCTGTGCCAGTGTCTCCCATGTTGCACAATCAAATCCAAAGTTTTTGAGAGGGACCTTGAGAGTGTCCTTGTATCACTTCTTCTGACCACCATGGGATCGCCTGCCCCATGTGAGTTCCATAAAATAGTCTTTTTGGCAAGTGTGCATTTGGGCATAATAAACGCTTGTTGGATAGAGTTGATATCTATGTGCAAAACCTGATATTTAACACTTTGAAGTCTGCAAAGCTCTTTATATTCATCATCTTCTTTGGGCCTCATAGCAACCACGTGAGGTAGGTACTAAGGAAATACTTGTAAAACACTTAGCAGAGTGCTGGGTGCTATATAAATCCTAGCTATTATTATTTATTATTATCCACATTTGGCATTCGAGACCACTGTAGTTGAGAGGCTGAGGGACTTGTTTACATTCATGTGGCTGGTCTGTCTGTGTCAGAGGCAGGATTCAAACACAGGTCTCAGATGACTTCCAGTCTGGTGTTCCTTCCCCTACTACCCCTCGCAGGATAACCAGGCTGTGTACCTGCTCGTGCCATTCTCCCTTTGGGGAGTTCTCTGGCATTCCCTGCATCCTGGCTTTGTTCTATATATAGTCTCAGTTGTGATAATTGCGCTCTGCAGTTCCCAAGGGCTCCAGCTCTGTTCTTAGGATTCCAGTCTGCTTTACTGACATCTTTAAAACCAGAGCATTCATGTTTTTTGTTTCATTTGTCAATGAACAAAGATTCATTTCTCCTTTCCCCTGAGCCCCTTTCTCCCAAATTAAAGATAAAATTCTCACAAGAAATAGGAATCTTCCAGCAAAACCAACCCACGTTAGCTGTGGGAATCCAAACATGTTTATTTCCTTCTGTCTCATGGGTCGAGCACCTCTCTGCCGGGAAGGGGGGAACCTTCTTCCTCTGGTAGGGGTGTTTGTCCATACAATATTGTTATGGTACAAGCTATTCTCTGGTTCTGCTCATTCTCTATGATTCTGATCAGAGCATTTTATAACTGGAAAGACCCTGTAATCAAAGGATCATAGATTTAGATCTGGCAGTGGCCTCAGAGACCCTCTTATTTTCTATATGAGGTAACTGAGGCCCAGAAAGGTCATCGGCTTGCCCAAGGTCACACAGGTGGTAGAGCTAGGACTTGAAACTAGGTCTTTGGACCCTGAATCCAGTTTCCTTTCCACTACGCCTCACTATCAACCCCTTCATTTTACAAATGAAGAAACCTACACTCAGATAGATGAAGTTACATGCCCAATGCCCAAGACCACACAGTGGCAGACACACAAGGGCTCCTGTCTCCTACTTAAAAACACTTTCTAATAGACCAGCAGATCTCAGACTTCTGGGGTGTTGAGACCCCTTGACATTCTTTGAAATTACTGAGGACCCCCTAAGAGCCTTTGTTTATGTGAGTTATACTATATCAATACTTACTATGTTAGAAATGAAAATGTCTTACCATTATTATAAAAATAGTTTTAACTTCACAGAAAGCTTCTGGGAATCCCAATGCTCCCCAGATCTCACTTGGAGAACCACTGCATTAGATTTTCTCATGTTTCTCTTTACAACAGAATTTTTTTTCCTGTTTGGAAGGGAAATTTGAGAGGCTCTGGAATGACTTCTTCACTTGTTAAGCTAAAATACAAATTTGAAAATTTCAGATAATCTCCTCCAAAGGGGGATACCAGCTCATGTCAGTAGTAGGAGATAGCACACGGAGTCAATGAAGGCTTAAAAAACTCACTTACAAGATTGCCTGCGGAGCTCTGGGCACTTGGGCAAAATCCAAAGCTTTGCTCTTTGCTCCTACTCCACCTGGCAACCCAAAGGATGTTGCATACAAACACGGGCTCTCTTTCTCCTGCACATTCCTTTATTTCAGAAGCTGCGTAGGAGGCAGCATCCCTTCAGTCCTTGAAAATTTAGCTCAGTTTCCTCCAGGAAATCGTTTTTGATTAACATGAAGTTACGAGAGTGTGCTACCCACACATCCCCAAGCCTCTTCTCATCTATATGTGCCTATAGCACAGGGGCTCAAAGCATATCAACCTGTGGTTCCTGAATATTTTTGCTCCTGGCAGAGTATTCTTTGCCATGAGGAATCAAGGCATGCTGAACTTTTAAGTTGGGAATGCTACAGGAGGGTTGGACACAAGGGTGTCCTGGCCCCTTCTAACTGGCTCAAGAAAGTGTACTGTCAAATGCTCATTATTGGTATTTACACTTTGAAAATCAGTAAATGCTACAAATCAAGGATTGATTTATTGTTGAGGCAACTTCCTCTACTAATGGAGGTTGGTACTTTTGGTCTGAAACTTTTGGTCTTTAGAGAAGGATCTCAGGCATTGAGAGGTTAAATGCTTTGCCTAGGGCTACATAGCTGATATATATTAGAGACTGAACTTGAATCAGGGTCTTCTTGGCTCCAGGGTCAATTTTCTCTCCATTATACCAGGCTGACTACTCTATAATAGCATAATATCTAAATGTTTGTAGCACACTCTAGTGTGCTGTGGCATATTCTTTTTTAGAAAAATTATTTTATTTGTGTTCAGTGTTCTACAATTACTTCTATATTTCTTAGATTTTTTCCCCTCCTTTCCCTCTTCCTCCCCACTCCCTCCCCAAGATGGCATGCAATCTTATATAAGTTCTACACATACATTCCTATTAAATACATTTTCACCTTAGTTATATTACATAGAAGAATTAAAATGAATGGGAGAAATCATAAAATAAAACAAAATGTAATACAAAAGAAAATGGTCTGCTTCATTCTGTGATCCAATTCCATAGTTCTTTCTCTGGATGTGGAAGGCATTTTGTCTCAAAAGTCCACTGGGAATTTTTTAGGTCCTTGAATTGCTATGAAGGGCTAAGTCTACCAGAAAAATTCCTCACACACTGTGGTTGTTGCTGTGTACAAAATTCTCCTGGTTCTGCTCCTTTCACTCAGCATCAGTTCATATAAGTCTTTCCAGACCTCTCTGAAGTCCTCCTGCTCATCATTTCTTATAGCACAATAGTATTCCATTACATTCATATACCACTACTTGTTCAGCCATCTCCCAATTGATGGTCATCCCTTTGATTTCCAGTTTTTGGCCACCACAAAGAGAGCAGCTATAAATATTTTTGTACATGTGGGACCCTTTCCCATTTTTATGATTTCTTTGGGATACAGTCCTAGAAACAATATTGCTGGGTGAAAGGGTACATACAATTTTGTAGCCCTTTGGACATGGTTCCAAATTGCTCTCCAGAATGGCTGAATCATCTCATAGCTCCACCAACAATGAATTAGTGTTCCAAATCTCCCATATCTTCTCCAAAATTTATCATCTTCTAGTTTTGTCATGTTAGCCAATCTGATAGGTGTGATGTGGTACCTCAGAGTTGTTTTGATTTGTATCTCTCTAATCAATAGTGATTAAGAGTATTTTTTTCATATGACTATAGATAGCTTTAATTTCTTCCTCTAAAAAATGCCTGTTCATATCCTTTGACCATTTATCAATTGGGGAATGACTTGCATTCTTACACATTTGACTCAATTCTCTATATATTTTAGAAATGAGACCTTTATCTCAGACACTAATTGTAAAAATTCTTTCCCAGTTTTCTGCTTCCCTCCTAATCTTGGTTGCATTGGATTTGTTTGTGCAAAAATTTTTCAATTTAATGTAATTAAAATTATCCATTTTGCATTTTATAGTGTTCTCTATCCCTGTTTGGTCAAAAATTTCTCCATTCTCCATAAATCTGACAAATACACTATTCCTTGCTCACCTAATTTGTTTATGGTATCAATGTTTATACCTAGAACACATCTCCATTTGCACTTTATTCTTGTGTACAGTGTCAGGCATTGATCTAAATCCAGTTTCTGCCACACTGTTATCCAGTTTTCCCAGCAGTTTTGGTTGAACAATGAGTTCTTATCCCAGAAGCTGGAGTCCTTGGGTTTATCAAACAGTAGATTGCTATATTCATTGACTATTGTGTCTTGAGTACCTAACCTATTCCAATGATCTACCCCTCTATTTTTAGCCAGTACCAAGTGGTTTTGATGATTGTTGCTTTATAATACAGTTTGTGATCTAGTAGGGCTAAGCCACCTTCCCTAGCATTTCTTTAGTTCCCTTGATATTCTGGACTTTTTGTTTTTCTTTGCAGATGACATGATGATATACTTAGAGAATTCTAGAGAGTCAAGGAAAAAACTACTTGAAACAATAAACAACTTTGACAAAGTTGCAGGTTACAAAATGAACCCACATAAATCATCTGCATTTCTATATATTGCTAACAAAGCCCAACAATGAGAGATGAAGAGAAATCCCATTTAAAGCTACAGTAGGCATTATAAATTATCTGGGAGCCTACCTGCCAAAACAAACCAACCAGACCATATGAACACAATTACAAAACACTTTTCACACAAATAAAGTTGATCTAAGTAAGAGGAAAACATTACTTGCTCGTGGGTAGGACAAGCTAATATAATAAAAAATCACAATTCTGCCTAAATGAATTTACATATTCAGTGCCATACCAATAAAACTACTGGATAATTATCTTCTAAAGTTATAAAAAATATCAAAATTCATCGCTGACTACTTCTTAAAAAGGTCTATTCACTGAATGGGCATTACCTCACTCTAAGTGAGTCCCTGAATAGACCTTAGCTGAAAAAGGCCAAGGTCTTCCATTGCATCCTGGGCCATCTCCAGTCATCCTGATGAATATCTGGTCACTGTATGCAGATGGCTCAGGAGGAGAAAGTGAGGCTAGTGACCTTGCACAGCCCTCCCTCACTCAAAACAAAGTCAAGTGCAAGTCATGTCATCATTTCTCTGATATCATGGCCTTCTTTGAAAATGAAGGACAAACCCAGTTTTCAGTATTTCCTTGTCTACTGGCTACTTCCCTACTGCCTATAAACATGCTCACATGCCCCATCCTAAAAAAAATGCCTTGATTCATCAGTTCCTGTTTTCTATTGTCCCATATCTTTCCTCCTTTTGTGACTAAACCCTTTGAGAAGGTCACCTACACTGTCTGCCACCAATTCCTTTTCTTTCCCTCTTTCCAAAACTTCTCCACAGTCTGATTTCCAACCTCATCTATTCAATCAGAACTACTGTCTGAAAAGTTTTCAATAATATCTTAATTGTTGAATGGAATGGCCTTTTCTTAATCCTCAGCCTTCTTGATCTCTGTCCATCACCCTCTTCTCCTTACTACTCTCTTGGCATCCCTCCATTCTGGTTTTCCTGCTTATATAACCAGCACTCCTCCACAGTCTCTCTTGCTGGATCTTCATCTAGTCACACCACTAACCACATATGTCCCACAGGGGTCTATTCTGGGACTTTTTCTCCTTCTATACTATTTCTCTTGGTGATCTCATCAGTTCCCACAGTTTCAATGATTATCTCTGTGCTGATGGTTCTTAAATCTACTTACACAGACCCAATTCTCTCCTGACTTCTATCTAGTCTTGTATCTCCAACTTCCTATTGGACCTCTCAAACTGAATGTCTTGTAGATCTCTTAAACTTACCGTGTTCAAAACTAAGCTCATCGTGTTACTCCCCAGACTCTCTGTCCTTCCAAACTGCCCTATTACGGTCAAGGGTACACCATTCTCCCCATCACCCAGACTCACATCAAGTCATCCAAGAATCCTCACTTTCCCTTCCCTCTCCCCCATATCTAATCTGTTGCTAAGACCTTTTGCTTTTATCTTTGTAACATCTCTTGATTGTCCCCTTCTCTTCTCTGATATCACCACCACATTGATGCAGACCCTTATTCTCTTACACCTGGACTCTTGCAATACCCTGCTGGTCAATCTCCCTTCCACTTGCTTCTCCCCAGTCTAGTCTGTTCTTCACTCAACTGTAAGAGTGACCTTGAAGCCCAAGTCTGACCACGTAGGTTCCCCCACTTAGTAAACTCCAGTGGTTCTCTATTACCTCCATGGTCAAATAAAATCTTCTGACTTTTAAGGTCACTCATTAACTAGCACCTCCCCTCTACCCCCTCCATTTTGGGTCTTTTTAAACCCTCCACTAACCTCCTTACTCTGGGCATTTTCACTGGCTGTTTCCCATGCCTTAAATGCTTCCTTCCTCATCTTCCTCTGCTTCCTTGGCTTCCTTCAGGTCTCAGCTAAATTCCATCTTCTTCAGGAAACCTTTCCTGATCCCCCTTAATGCTGGCACCTTCCCTTTGCCGATCATCTCCTGTTTATGCTCTCCATAGCTTGTTTGTCCAGAGTTGTTGGCTGTTAACTCTGTGAGTGCAAGGTCAGTCTTCTGCATTTCTTTGTATGCCCAGAGCCTAATCCAGTGCCTGGCACCTACAAGACAATTAATACATGTTTATTGATTGACTCACCTTGCCAATCTATGTTTTTCATTCAACAGTCATCTTTCAATATGAAGGATAAATATGACCCATAATAATAGTTCACATTTTGCTGAAACTTTGCAGTCTACTCAGAACTTCTTTCACAATGAGCTTATGTGATAGGCAGTGTGAGGATTATTAGTGGTTTTAGCAATTAGTAAATTAGTAATTATCAGTTATCTCCATTTTACAGAAAAGGAAATGGAGGCTCTGAGAGTAGTAAAGTGACAACCAAATTACATGGGTGATAAGTGGCAAGAGTCAGAACTCGAACCCAGCTCAAGTACATGGTTCTTTCTGTTCTCCTAAAGTGTCTCCATAGGTGCAACCATTTAAAATACAAGTCAGTAATTAACTGCCAAGGAGTGGAATAAGCCATTTTGCCAATTAGGATATATTTAAACCTGACAGCAAATTTCAATATTTGTTGAACTTGAGTTGGTCTGAGTGTGACATCATAGCTATCATACCTGGGCAGAGTTCCTCCTCCAAAGCCCCTTCAGGGCTCCTTGCTCAGCAATATGACCATTGTGACAGTTGAGGTGAGTCAGTCTCCAGAAAGCCTTATTAATTTCTGAGGTGAAATAGCAAGATTGACACTTGTGGTGATTTTGCCCAAT